>NC_053039.3:342840278-343443569 GCF_002575655.3 Aegilops tauschii subsp. strangulata
CGCCTTATTTTTTTACACAGCCAGATTAGACCAAATAGAAGTACCGTGCTAAATTTTGGAATTATTCTGGACTCGTTTTGCCTTTTTTATACATTAATTGAGTTTCTGGGCATTTAATGTGCATAATTCGAATTTGAACTACAAGCATATGCTCCAGTGCATCAAAGTTGTTTGAAAACTCACATGTGTGTCCTTGGGTGAATTTCTAGGTCCCATGCAAGAGATGGGAGTTAAATTCAAACATCTGGGCATCGTGGCTCGGCCGGAAAGATTGAGAAACTTGGTTTTTTAATTCCTGTAATTCCAAAACACGCCTGAAAATCATGAAACTTGGATGGTGTCATGACATGGCACCAACATGCCGCGGTAATGTTTTTGACCGAATTGGGACAAGCTTTGGTGTAAGCTTCTTGCAAACCGGAGTTTCCCTCAAGAACGCTCGTGGTTCCGAGAGGGAACGTGTCACCTTTGTGTGCGAAATGACATACGTACACTGCCTTCTCCCGCCTTATTTTTTTACACAGCCAGATTAGACCAAATAGAAGTACCGAGCTAAATTTTGGAATTATTCCGGGTTTGTTTGGCCTTTTTATACATTAATTGAGTTTCTAGGCATTTAATGTGCACAAATCAAATTTGAACTACAAGCAGATGCTCTAGTGCACCAAAGTTGTTTGAAAAATCACATGTGTGTCCTTGGGTGAATTTCTAGGTCCAATGCAAGAGATGGGAGTCAAATTCAAACATCTGGGCATCGTGGGTCGGCCGGAAAGATTGAGAAACTTGGTTTTTTTAATTCCTGTAATTCCAAAACACGCCTGAAAATCATGAAACTTGGCATGGTCTCATGACATGGCACCAACATGCTGTGGTAATTTTTCTGTCCGATTTGCGAAGGCCCACACATTAACAATCAACAAAGTCATTTTGGAACAAGTGTTGTCACGTTACAAATCGGAAACACAAGTATTATTGAAACTATGGGCGTTCGACTTACCAATTATGTGCGGCCACGCGTCCCCTTTTTTATTGGCTAGGAGGTGTCGTGCGGGGTAGCTATTTGAGTACGGGAGGCGTGTGATCAGACCCCTACGCGTGCTCATCGGGAGGAGAGCCCTTTGACCGCTACCCGTCGCGCACCTCCCTCCCAACGTCTCCATTAATGGCGCCCAAGCACCTGTTCTACGGCGTGGCTATATGTCTCACTGGACTGAGATTTAAGAGACAAAAATGAAATCTGAAAAGAAAGTTTTGCACGGATCTTTATGTAAGATCTGACGGACCTATATAGCATCGACTGCGACTTATAGCAAGCATGATGAATATAAGGACGATGACAGTGGATAATAATTGTCTTACATATTTAGAAACATAATTAAAAAAAGCCACATGCGGCAACGCCCGAAATACACAAGGGCAAAAGAACAAGGAAGACAACGATCTGGCTCGCTGATCTTTATTTTCTTGATGCGTTGCTGCAGGCCGCGGGAACTAGTCTCCGCGGCGAGCGGCGACGAGCTCTTTCTTGTCCTCAAGATGCTGCTTGAGAGCATCCATAGATTCCTCCATCGGCCTTCTGTGCTTGATGCGCAGCATGGCATTCTCGTCCATAAGTTTCTCGACGATGACGCTGGTCCTCTTCAACAAGGCAGTGGTATGCTCCTGCTTCTCCGCACTTCCGACGATCTTCGCCCTCAGCAGGTCGCGCTTGGCCCGGAGCTTCGCATTGCTCTCATTTAGTTGCCGGATGACGTTGGTAGACTGTTCAAACGAGGCTTGCAGGTCATCCTGCAACCTCGCCCACCTGGAGATCTGATCCATCTGCCTATGGACGAGGGCACGCATGCGCCTGTAAGAGTCCTTGCCTGCCCGCGAGGCATTTTCCCAGGCCACCGCGGCAAGGGAGGACATCTCTGCTGCATTCGCGGCACGGCGGGACATCTCTTCTGCTTCCGCGGCGCGGCCAGACCAGTCTGCTGCATCGACGGTGCGGCGGGTCCTCCGTGATGCTTCAGCGGCGCGGCGGGACCTCTCTGCTGCTACGGCCGTGCGGCGGGACATGTTGGCTGCTATCGCGGCGAGGCGGGACATCTCTCGTGCTCCCGCTTCCAGGCTCGCCTCTCCCTGGTGGCAATCTCTCGACCCAGAACTCACGCTGGCCATGGCGGATGCAAGGGAACGATGATGAATGACTTGTTTGTTTTTGACTTTTTGTGGATGAGGAGTTGAGGAGGAATGTGCAGTCATCTTGGAGTAGTAGTATTTATAACCGCATAGTAATACGCTCCTAAGTGGGAAACCGTTTAGGTTTTGATCGGTGTGAACAGGTTTGCAATTTGGAATGTGACGGGACGCCTGCTCAAAATTTACTGATGGTTATAAGTGCGGCACTATTCTTGGAAGGCGTAACTTGGGCATGTACGCCTTCTCGGCCGCGTACGTGGCATTTGCACCATAGGGTGCAGCGCAATAGGCAATATCAGCACACGTCTTTTAATTAGAATGGGTGTGCCCGTCTAGCGCACACACGTTGATCTATCTAACTGTTTCAGTTTGTTGTGGCTAATCGCAAACAGTTCATCCATGTGAAGTGTATGCCATCAATCGCAGACACTTTGATCTGGCTTACCCGTTTTTGTTCTATTGCCTAATCGCAAACAGTTAATCCTTGTGAAGCGTATGCCCTCAATCACACACACCTTGATCTGGCTGACCGTTTCTTTTGTGTTGGCTAATCACAAACAGTTCATCTGAGTGAACCGTATGCTGTATATCGCAAACACCTTCATCTTGCTGCCCGTTTCTTTTGTGTTGCCTAATCACAAACAGTTCATCCGAGTGAACCGTATGCTCTATGTGGCACACACCTTCATCAGGCTACCCGTTTCTTTTGTTCTGCCTCATCGCAAATAGTTCATTGGACTGAACCGTATGCCCTGGATCGCACATGCAACTAAAATCTGAACCGTGTTTGATGCATCCTCCATCGCAAACATTTTCACCTTTTTTGACTGTTTTCATACAGCACCGTTTGCGATTATGGCATCGCACACAGTTTCTCGAAGGGTCTCTGATCGTAGTGTCGTGTTAGCAGCATCCTGCAGTAGTGATAGTATCAATTCTATCGGAAAATTTTCAACTATTACTATCGTAGGTTTTGAATTTCCTCTTCCTACTGTCAAAAAGAAATATGATATTCTTATTGTTAGGGACATGCATATCCCCCTTGAGGTAACCTTGTTTTATTCGAAAGTTCTCCTGTTTCATGTCACTCAGAAGAAGTTTGTTAATAAGACTTGATCAACCTTGTTAATAGATTCCTTTTGATGAGCATGAGATGGATGAATTTAGAAGGCGCAACTCTCTGTACCCATCTTTTACTTTCTGTTATTTGGATTAAATAAAGCAAAAATAGTATTTTCTGTCAGGTTTCTGAATTATCCATGTAATAAAAAATTGTCCCGAAAATAAAAGTTCTCCAAATGCCCTGAAAAATGGATATGATTTTTTTAGAATATTTTAGAATTTCTGGTGCAAAGAACACACCATGGGGCCTCACCAGTTGGCCACAAGGGTGGAGGGCGCGCCCACCCCCCTGTGGCGTGCCCCTGACCTTGTGTGCCCCCTGTGTCCCCCCTCCACTTATTCCAGCACCCATCCTCTTCTTCTTCCTCCGAAAAAATCACTGCATAGCTCAAACTCGTGTTCGTGCTCATCTTGCTGCCATTTTTGATCTCCTTGCTCAAAGCTCCATTCACAAAACTGCTTTGGGGGATTGTTCTTTGGTATGTGACTCCTCCAATGGTCCAATCAGTTTTTGTTCTAGTGCTTTATTCATTGCAAAATTTTGCTGATGTGGTGACCATGTTCTTGAGCTTGCTTGTCAAATTTATATGGTCCTAATTTCTTTGATGCATGATATAGCCTCTAGACACTTGTAGGAGAAGTTGTTATCAATTTTGTTGAGTTTGGTTCACTTTTATTTTGAGTTACTAAAAATTTCAGAAAATTTCAGAGGAAGAAAATGTTTAAGAGATTATTGAGAGGCTCCTTGAGCCGCGGTTCGAAGGAAAAGGAAAATGAGGAGAAGGAAAGGCCCAAGTATAATCTTCCTTGCGTCGCGGAAATTTGTCCTAGCGAATGGCCATGTGACGCATTCTTACAAGCGGCCAGGATTTATGATGATTTCTATTATTTGGCTGGGAATGCAGGCATCACCGACTTCCTCCTCGACCGGTGTAATCAGTATCTCTTACCCACCAATACTTTTGTGCAAAACTTTCACTTTCATGCTAGAAAATCATCACCAACGGTAGACTTTCATTTATATGATGACTACAGAGAAATGACGCTTTATGACTTTTGTGTGGTTTGTAAATTATCTTATGAAGGTGGCGTCGAGGAACCATGTCCTAGTTATGTGGAAGGCCTTATTCATGAAATCACCGTAGGGGAAGGTAGAGGAGTGCCGGGAGTGAGAGTGTCTAGTACTCATCACCCTGCTATACGCTATTACTCATTATTTGTTGGGAGATGTTTAATTGGTCGTGGAGAGAGTGGAGGCCTTAGTGCCCCTGACCTCGCTATATTGTGCCATGCTTTACGTAGAGATAGAACTTACAGTTTGGGTGCTATGGTTGCTAAACGGTTAAGTATGAACCGTACAAAGGGTCCTATTTTTGGAGGTATCTTTGCCACCCGCCTTGCTAAACACTTTGAGATACCTATTAGGCATTATGATAAAGAGGATAAACTGCTACCCACTATATATTAGATTATGACAGCATGGTAGCACATAAGTTTATTCGACGTGATGCGGAAAAGAGAATTATTTATAACCTGGTATTTAGCGATAATACTATTCAGATTATTAACTTGCCTGCACCTGTTTTGTTCGATATGCATTCAGGCGGGTATATTGTTTTGCCCGAGGATGTTCATGCATACTGGGAGGGGACAGGATCCCCACCTCCTGAGCCAGAGCCATCACCTGATCCATACCAGGGGTCTATTTATAAGTGGCATCCACAGGAGCTCGCTAACCAGTGGAACCCCCAGGATCCTCCTCAGTACACCGGAGAGAACTACTTTGATCCATGGAAGTAGACCAACTTAGGCCAAAAGCCTAAGATTGGGGGAGTACATATTTCTCACTGACATTACATTCATGTTCACACACTCATTCCAGTTGTCGGTGCTCACACTCTTTCATTGTAATATCCATGCTAGTTTATTTATTTTTTCCGCTTTCTTCTTGTGTGTTTGAAAAACCTTAAGAAAACCCCAAAAAAATTAGTTGTAGTTAATTTACTTTCTATGCATGCTTAGTAGTAATATTAATAGAAAAACCAAAAAGATTTCTCTTGCTTGTTGGGAGCTTTCCCGTGTAAATAGTTTTTCTCGTTCTTGTTCTTCTTCCTTCGAAAAACAAAAACTCCAAAAATATTTCAGCGTGTTTCTTTGAAATTCTTTTCTTTTCTTTGGGGATCAAGAGGGGAAGACCACAATGAAAATGTTGAGTGGCTCTCATATGCATTATTGGTGATCTAACAAAGAGCCCATATTACCTTGTCTTCTTCTTTGAATAAATGTTTGCAGATTCCAGCTTAGTCCAATGCACATGCACTATTATTATTATCCACACCGTTTGGTCGTGCAAGTGAATGGCAATAATGACGATATATCACTACTGCAGGATGCTGCTAACGCGACACTACGATCAGAGACACTTTCACGAGACTTTGTGCGATGCATCAATCACAAACGGGGATGTAAAAAACCGTCAAAAAAGGTGCAAAACGTTTGCAATGGAGGATGCATCAAACACGGTTCAGATTTTAGTTGTGTGTGCGACCCAGGGCATATGGTTTAGTCCAATGAACTGTTTGCGATGAGGCGGAACAAAAGAAACGGGCAGCCTGATGAAGGCGTGTGCGATATAGAGCATACGGTTCACTCGGGTGAACTGTTTGTGATTAGGCAACACAAAAGAAACGGGCAGCCAGATGAAGGTGTGTGCGATATACAACATATGGTTCACTCAGATGAACTGTTTGTGATTAGGCAACACAAAAGAAACGGTCAGCCAGATCAAGGTGTGTGTGATTGAGGGCATACACTTTAGAAGGATTAATTGTTTTCGATTAGGCAACAGAAAAGAAACGGTCAGCCAGATCAAGGTGTGTGCGATTGATGGCATACACTTCACATGGATGAACTGTTTGCGAGTAGCCACAACAAACTAAAACAGTTAGATAGATCAACGTGTGTGCGCTAGACGGGCACACCCATTCTAATTAAAAGAAGCGTGCGCGATGGTAATAACGAGCGCGCACGGTTGTTGGAACAAGACGTGTGCTGACATTGCCTATTGCGGTGCACCCTATGGTGCAAACGCCACGTACGCGGCCGAGAAGGCGTACGTGCCCACGTTACGCCTTCCGGGAATAGTGCCGCACTTATAACCATCAATAAAGTTTGAGCATTCGTCCCATCACAATTATTTTTAGAAGAATAGGGAGGCTGCATCCCGTCACATTCCAAATTGCAAACCTGTTCACACCGATCAAAACCTAAACGGTTTCCCACTTAGGAGCGTATTACTACGCGGTTGTTAATAATACTACAAGATGACTGCACATTCCTCCTCAACTACTCATCCACAAAAAGTCAAAAACAAACAAGTCATTCATCATCGTTCCCTTGCGTCCGCCATGGCCAGCGTGAGTTCTGGGTCGAGAGATTGCCACCAGGGAGAGGCGGGCCTGGAAGCAGGAGCATCAGAGATGTCCCGCCTCGCCGCGAAAGCAACCAACATGTCCTGCCGCACCGCTGTAGCAGCAGAGAGTTCCTGCCGCGCCATCGAAGCAGCACAGAGGACCCGCCACGCCGTCGATGCAGCATACTGGTCCAGCCGCGCCGCGGAAGCAGAAGAGATGTCCTGTCGCGCCGCGAATGCAACAGGATGTCCTCCCTTGCTGCGGTGGCCTGGGAAAACGCCTCACGGGCAGGCGAGGACTCTTACAGGCGCATGCGTGCCCTAGTCCTTAGGCAGATGGATCAGATCTCCAGGTGGGAAAGGTTGCAGGATGACCTGAAAGCCTCGTTTGAACAGTCTACCGACGTCATCCCACAACTAAATGAGACCAATGCAAAGCTCCGGGCCGAGCGCGACCTGCTGAGGGCGAAGATCGTCGGATGTGTGGAGCAGCAGGAGCAGACCACTGCCTTGTTGAAGAGGACCAGCGTCATCGTCGAGAAACTTATGGACGAGAATGCCATGCTGCGCATCAAGTGCAAAAGGCCGATGGAGGAATCTGTGGATGCTCTCAAGCAGCATCTTGAGGACAAGAAAGAGCTCGTCGCTGCTCCACGCGAAGACTAATTCCCGCGGCCTGCAGCAACGCATCAAGAAAGTAGAGATCAGCGAGCCAGATCGTTGTCTTCCTTCTTCTTTTGCCCTTGTGTATTTCGGGCGTTACCGCATGTGGCTTTTTTTAATTATGTTTCTAAATATGTCAGACAATTATTATCCACTGTCATCATCCTTATATTCATCATGCTTGCTATAAGTCGCAGTCGATGCTATATAGGTCTGTCGGATCTTACACCAAGATCCGTGCAAAACTTTCTTTTCAGATTTTCATTTTTGTCTCTTAAATCTCAGTCCAGTGAGACATATAGCCATGCCATAGAACAGGTGCTCAGGCGCCATTAATGGAGAAGTTCGGAGGGAGGTGCGTGGCGGGTAGCGGTCCAAGGGCTCTCCTCCCGATGAGCACGTGCAGGGGTCTGATCGCACGCCTCCTGTACTCAAATAGCTACCCCGCACGGCACCTCCTAGCCAATAAAAAAAGGGGACGCGTGGCCGCACGTAATTGGTAAGTCGAACGCTCACGGTTTCAATAATACTTGTGTTTCCGATTTGTAACGTGACAACACTTGTTCCAAAATGACTTTGTTGATTGTTAATCTGTGGGCCTTCGCAAATCGGACAGAAAAATTACCACAGCATGTTGGTGCCATGTCATGAGACCATGCCAAGTTTCATGATTTTCAGGCGTGTTTTGCAATTACAGGAAATAAAAAACCAAGTTTCTCAATCTTTCCGGCCGAGCCATGACGCCCATATGTTTGAATTTCACTCTCATCTCTTGCATGAGACCTAGAAATTCTCCCAAGGACACACATGTGAATTTTCAAACAACTTTGGTGCACTGGAGCATGTGCTTGTAGTTCAAATTTGAATTATGCACATTAAATACCTAGAAACTCAATTAATGTATAAAAAAGGCCAAATGAACCCGGAATAATTCCAAAATTTAGCACGATACTTCTATTTGGTCTAATCTGCCTGTGTAAAAAAATTAATGCGGGAGAAGGCAGTGTACGTATGTCGTTTCGCACACGGAGTTGACACGTTCCCTCTCGGAACCACGAGCCTTCTTGAGGGAAGCTCCGGTTTGCAAGAAGCTTACACCAAAGCTTGTCCCAATTCGGCCAAAAAAAATACCGTAGCATGTTGGTGCCATGTCATGACACCATGCCAAGTTTCATGATTTTCACACATGTTTTGGAATTACAGGAATTAAAAAACGAAGTTTCTCAATCTTTCCAGACGAGCCATGATGCCCAGATGTTTGAATTTCACTCCCATCTCCTGCTTGGGACCTAGAAATTCACCCAAGGACACACATGTGATTTTTCAAACAACTTTGGTGCAATGGAGCATGTGCTTGTAGTTCAAATTTGAATTATGCACATTAAATGCCCACAAACTCAATTAATGTATAAAAAAGGCGAAACGAGCCCGGAATAATTCCAAAATTTAGCATGATACTTCTATTTGGTCTAATCTGCCTGTGTAAAAAATAAGGCGGGAGAAGGCAGTGTACGTATGTCGTTTCGCACATGGAGGTGACACGTTCCCTCTCGGAACCAGGAGCCTTCTTGAGGGAACCTCCGGTTTGCAAGAAGCTTACACCAAAGCTTGTCCCAATTCGGCCAAAAAAATTACTGCAGCTTGTTGGTGCCAAGTCATGACACCATGCCAAGTTTCATGATTTTCAGCCATGTTTTGGATTTACAGGAATTAAAAAACCAAGTTTCTCAATCATTCCGGTTGAGCCACGACGCCCAGATGTTTGAATTTCACTGCCATCTCATGCATGGGACCTAGAAATTCACCCAAGGACACACATGTGATTTTTCAAACAACATCGGTGCACTGGAGCCTGTGCGTGTAGTTCAAATTTGAATTATGCACATTAAATGCCCAGAAACTCAATAAATGTATAAAAAGGGCAAAACGAGCCCGGAATATTTCCAAAATTTAGCACGGTACTTCTATTTGGCCTAATCTAGCTATGTAAAAAAATTAAGGCGGGAGAAGGCAGTGTACGTATGTCGTTTCACACACGGAGGTGACACGTTCCCTCTCGGAACCACGAGCCTTCTTGAGGGAAGCTCCGGTTTGCAAGAAGCTTACACCAAAGCTTGACCCAATTCGGCCAAATAAATTACCGCAGCATGTTGGTGCCAAGTCATGAGATCATGCCTAGTTTCATTATTTTCAGGCGTGTTTTGGAATTACAGGAATTAAAAAACCAAGTTTCTCAATCTTTCCGGCCGAGCCACGACGCCCAGATGTTTGAATTTCACTCCCATCTCTTGCATGGGACCTAGAAATTCGCCCAAGGGCAGACATGTGATTTTTCAAACAACTTTGGTGCACTGGAGCACGTGCTTGTAGTTCAAAATTGAATTATACACATTAAATGCGCAGAAACTCAATTAATTTATAAAAAAGGCCAAACGAACACGGAATAATTCCAAAATTTAGCACGATACTTCTATTTGGTCTAGTCTGGCTGTGTAAAAAATTAAGGCGGGAGAAGGCAGTGTACGTATGTCGTTTCGCACTCGGAGGTGTCATGTTCCCTCTCAGAACCAGGAGCCTTCTTGAGGGAAGCTCCGGTTTGCAAGAAGCCTACACCAAAGCTTGTCCCAGTTCGGCCAAAAAATTACAACAGCATGTTGGTGCCATGTCATGACACCATGCCAAGTTTCATGATTTTCATGCGTGTTTTGGAATTACAGGAATTAAAAAACCAAGTTTCTCAATCTTTCGGGCGAGCCACGACGCCCAGATGTTTGCATTTCACTGCCATCTCATGCACGGGACCTAGAAATTCACCCTAGGACACACATGTGATTTTTCAAACAACATCGGTGCACTGGAGCCTGTGCGTGTAGTTCAAATTTGAATTATGCACATTAAATGCCCAGAAACTCAATAAATGTATAAAAAAGGCAAAACGAGCCTGGAATAATTCCAAAATTTAGCACAGTACTTCTATTTGGCCTAATCTGGCTATGTAAAAAAATTAAGGCGGGAGAAGGCAATGTACGTATGTCGTTTCACACACGGAGGTGACACGTTCCCTCTCGGAACCACGAGCCTTCTTGAGGGAAGCTCCGGTTTGCAAGAAGCTTACACCAAAGCTTGACCCAATTCGGCCAAATAAATTACCGCAGCATGTTGGTGCCATGTCATGAGATCATGCCTAGTTTCATTATTTTCATGCGTGTTTTGGAATTATAGGAATTAAAAAACCAAGTTTCTCAATCTTTCCGGCCGAGCCACGACGCCCAGATGTTTGAATTTCACTCCCATCTCTTGCATGGGACCTAGAAATTTGCCCAAGGGCACACATGTGATTTTTCAAACAACTTTGGTGCACTGGAGCACATGCTTGTAGTTCAAAATTGAATTATACACATTAAATGCGCAGAAACTCAGTTAATTCATAAAAAAGGCCAAACGAACACGGAATAATTCCAAAATTTAGCACGATACTTCTATTTGGTCTAATCTGGCTGCGTAAAAAAATTAAGGCGGGAGAAGGCAGTGTACGTATGTCGTTTCGCACTCGGAGGTGACACGTTCCCCCTCGAAACCAGGAGCCTTCTAGAGGGAAGCTCCGGTTTGCAAGAAGCCTACACCAAAGCTTGTCCCAATTCGGCCAAACAAATTGCTGCAGCATGTTGGTGCCATGTCATGACACCATGCCAAGTTTCATGATTTTCAGGCGTGTTTTGGAATTAAAGGACTTAAAAAACCAAGTTTCTCAATCTTTCCGGCCGAGCCACGATGCCCAGATGTTTGAATTTCACTGCCATCTCATGCATGGGACCTAGAAATTCACCCAAGGACACACATGTGATTTTTCAAACAACATCCGTGCACTGGAGCCTGTGCTTGTAGTTCAAATTTGAATTATGCACATTAAATGCCCAGAAACTCAATTAATGTATAAAAAAGGCGAAACTAGCCCGGAATAATTCTAAAATTTAGCACAGTACTTCTATTTGGTCTAATCTGGATGTGCAAGTGTACGTATGTCATTTCGCACACGGAGGTGACACGTTCCCTCTCGGAACCACGAGCCTTCTTGAGGGAAGCTCCGGTTTGCAAGAAGCCTACACCAAAGCTTGTCCCAATTCGGCCAAAAAAATTACCGCAGCATGTTGGTGCCATGTCATGAGACCATGCCAAGTTTCATGATTTTCAGCCGTGTATTGGAATTACAGGAATTAAAAACCAAGTTTCTCAATCTTTCCGGCCGAGCCACGACGCCCAGATGTTTGAATTTCACTCCCATCTCTTGCATGGGACCTAGAAATTCACCCAAGGACACACATGTGATTTTTCAAACAACTTTTGTGCAAAGCAGCACGTGCTTGTAGTTCAAATTTGAATTATGCACACTAAATTCCCAGAAACTCAATTAATGTAAAAAAAAGGCCAAATGAACACGGAATAATTCCAAAATTTAGCACGATACTTCTATTTGGTCTAATCTGGCTGTGTAAAAAAATTAAGGCGAGAGAAGGCAGTGTACGTATGTCGTTTCGCACACGGAGGTGATACGTTCCCTCTCGGAACCAGGAGCCTTCTTGAGGGAAGCTTCGGTTTGCAAGAAGCTTACACCAAAGCTTGTCCCAATTTGGCCAAAAAAATTACGGCTGCATGTTGGTGCCATGCCATGACACCATGCCAAGTTTCATGATTTCCAGCCGTGTTTTGGATTTACAGGAATTAAAAAACCAAGTTTCTCAATCATTCCGGTCGAGCCACGACACCCTGATGTTTGAATTTTATTCCCATTTCTTTCATGGGACCTATAAATTCACCCAAAGACACACATGTGATGTTTCAGCAAACTTTGGTGCATTGGAGCATGTGCTTGTAGTTCAAATTTGAACTATGCACATTAAATGCCCAGAAACTCAATTAATGCATAAAAATGCCAAACGAACCCGGAATAATTCCAAATTTAAACACGACACTCATGTACTAGTTGCATGTTCACTGTACGTAAATGCTCTAGCAATTCAAACACCATCCTTTCCCTCCGTAACACCATTTTGTCTTTCAAAACATAATGAAAAAATCAGGTATACCACAAACAGTTTACTGGAAAGAATCGTGTGGGATGCGATATAAAATATCTTGGCGCATCGTCTTGTCTGGCTTACGCAGGAAGCTTCGTCGTCTACAGTCCACCGCCCCTGCTTGAACCACACTTGCGCGCCAATTTCTCCCCGCCCCCTCCCTCCTACCAAAAGCCACATTTCCACTATTCCTCCTTGCTTTCCAAGTTCAAACCTTCACTGCTGCTTACTGGCAGCTCAGCCTCCTCGCCGGCGACCCTTCTTCTTGCAGCGCCGCCTCCTCGCCGACTACCCTTCTTCTTGCAGCGCCGTCTCCTTGCCGATGACCCTTCTTCTTGCAACGCCGCCTCCTCGCGGGCGACCCTTCTTCTTGCTGCGCGGCCTCGTCGATATGGTCAGGTAATCCACACCCCACCCACACCATCCTCCTCCTTTCCCGTCCCACATGCCTGGACTGACGGAGGGACACCTTCCACCGAAATCACTGCCCCCTCCTCCAATTAAGCGCCGCCCACAACCATTTTACACGCAGTCTAATGTGGAGCTGAGTAGCATGGGGCGCACGCGCGAACGAGGTCGCTATGGCTGACTTGCGTGTCGACCGCCAGATCTTGGAGGAGCACCTCGTCTTCGAGGCCACCGTCGACACCGCCGCGCGGTTGTCTACTTTAAAATACAGTTCGTGATGTTTCCTCAAGGCCACCGCCAGTGCCTTCTAGTGATTTGTCCTCTGTAATGTTAATATGCAATCTGATGTTCAGTTAACAATTTGGTCCTCGGAAATGTAATGCTCAGTTAACACTTTGGTCCAACAATTGCTACATTTCGTAGTACTGTTCTCAAGCATTCTTTGTTTTGTTAAATGTCTTATCTTCTAGTACATGTTTCTATTCTGCAATGTCGTGCTTAGTTAACTATTTTGGTTCATTTGGTCTGCTGTCCATTTAACTGTTTGGTTCAGTTCTGCAATTTGATTTTCATTTGCTGTGGGTACAATTTTGTATTGTTATGCATGTGATACCAATCGAATTTGGTTGTACTCAATACATATGCTACTGATAGTATGGCAACTCTCAGTTACCCTGATCAAGATCTTCCTTATGTGTGTTGCAGGCTAACAATGGGAGACACTGCGGTTTACCATCGAGGTTTGTTCAAGCAGGCTCCTTTGGCTAATAGCACATTATTGTGCAGTTGCAGGAATCATTCTAATATTTAGGTTTCTTAAAATTTGGTCTTGCACATGTAGGTCCTGTTGTCAGAGGCTTAGACCCACTGTTCGACCCATTTTGCATATGGGGAAATGAGATGTCCATGAATATCAGTCAAGTCAAGAAACTCAGAAAGATTGTTAGGATAAAGAAACTTGCGATGAATAACAACAAGATCTTTGTTTGCACAATGAAGAAGACATCAGTCAACTATAGGATGGTACCAAGTCTTTTACCTTGTTTTTACCCCTTCCGCCATTTCAAAATTTACAACAGCGATTTATGCATACCTTTTTTTTCGGTACTTTCCAAAGCAGTTCACTTGCATGGTCAAGAGGCGAGGAAGGTATTCATTCAACACCCACGGTACAATATTGAAGTCTTGCTGAAGAGGACGAAGTTTGGGCAGGCAATTATCCATAGCCACTGGCCTAAAGTTTCAAGGACATTCAACATCACTGAAGGCTCAATATCTGCCTTCCGCTTCTGCAGTTTCCCAGATGAGATTCATCTGTCTATTTACCGTGTATGATGCTACTTTCCAAAGGTTTTTTATGTTGCATGTGAAACTTGGCGCCGTTGTGTAATGGCGTAACTGAGTGCCGAAGCTATCTGATGTAATTCGATTATGAAATCCTGGTTGCTTTTAGACGGATATGAAATATGTGGCATGTTTTATAAGAAATATCAGTTTGATTAGTACATGTATTATCAATAATAGGCTAATTACCCTGCTTATTGGGGTTTTCTATTGCAAACGGTTACTCAGACAGCATTGTGGGCGATGAACTCAAACAACCTGCACGGTTTCTAGAAAGTAGGCGTGTTCGCTCAACTAACAATCACACACGGCTTCCGGCAGCGAACTGTTTGCGTTAGGCCACCTTGCACAAATGTTTCCACACAAAGAACTGTGTGGGATGTACATACCTACGGAAATGATTTTCTAGGATTCACCGTGTGGGATGTACATACCTACGGAAATGATTTCCGGGATTCACTGTGTGGGATGTACATACCTACGGAAATGATTTCCGGGATTCACTGTGTGGGTGTCATCTGTGGGTTTCTTCTATAGGAAATGGCCGCCATGTAGCGAGTGGCTGCCACTTAATCATCTTGTGACTTGACACCAGATCGATTGACGACGCGGGTTGTGCTTGAGTTGTTGGTCGGGTGGTTCAGCATCAGCGAGCCCCGGCAGACCTTGCCGGGGTGTCCTAGTTGCCTGCTTCTGGTGGTGGCCTCGCCCCTTGCCGGGCTCGCCTGCCCGGCAAGGGAGGCCCTTCTCTTGCCGATATCTTGCTCCTTTGGCTTAATCTTGGTCCTTCTAAGCTGCATATTGGCTCTTCAAATCTCTTGGTTCTTCAATCTCTGGCTTGTTCTGGTCTTGCCCGTGCATGAGTCAGGGGAAAATGCATGCCCCTGTATATTTTCCCCGACATAAGCCCCCGGGCCTGAGCCAGACGTGTCGCGTGGCACGTTGGGTTAGGCCCCAAACAGTGCGCGAACACGTGGCAGGAGAGGGCTGTGTGTGACGGTTTGCCACAATGACTAGTCAATCCAACGTCCACTTTCACGCAATTACTGTGCGTTGTGGGGTCGTGGGACTATTGCAGTCAAGGTAAAACGGTAACTTTTTGAAGCGTCGTGCCTCTGTCCCACTCCCCCCCCTTAAGAGCAAGGCAAATCGGAGTGGCGCGATTCATCTGTCTCTCGCCTTGCTCCTCCATCTTCTTCCTCCGCAAGCCAAGCGACAGTTCCCCATCTTGCTTCTCCTTCCGCCGCCACCTTCTCCAATGAATCCCTCTCCTCTCCGTGTTACCGCAGCAATGGGGAAGAGACCCGCGGATAAGAAGAAGCCGACGACCATGGCGAAGGAGATCGCCGCCGAGGGGAACAAAAGGTTGGCGGAGCTGAACAAGAAGCAGAGCAAAGATGTCTTCTTCGTCTCGTCCACCTTGCGCGGCCCTGTTCTTCAGGCAAAGTACGGATATCTGTGGGGGCAGCCTGTCGAGAAAGGACATGGGGCGCCCGTGGTCGGTGTCAAAACCAGCGGATCTCGGGTAGGGGGTCCCGAACTGTGCGTCTAAGGCGGATGGTAACAGGAGGCGGGGGACACAACGTTTACCCAGGTTCGGACCCTCTCGATGGAGGTAATACCCTACTTCCTGCTTGATTAATCTTGATGATATGAGTATTACAAGAGTTGATCTACCACGAGATCGTAGAGGCTAAACCCTAGAAGCTAGCCTATGATTATGATTGTTGTTGTCCTACGGACAAAACCCTTCGGTTTATATAGACACCGGAAGGGGTAGGGTTACACAGAGTCGGTTACAAGGGAGGAGATCTACATATCCGAATTGCCAAGCTTGCCTTCCACGCAAAGGAGAGTCCCACCCGGACACAGGACGAAGTCTTCAATCTTGTATCTTCATAGTCCAATAGTCCGGCCAAAGTATATAGTCCGGCTATCCGAGGACCCCCTAATCCAGGACTCCCTCAGTAGCCCCTAAACCAGGCTTCAATGACGATAAGTCCAGCGCGCAGATTGTCTTCGGCATTGCAAGGCGGGTTCCTCCGCCGAATACTCCATAGAAGATTTTGAACACAAGGATCGTGTCCGGCTCTGCAAAACAAATTCCACATACCACCGTAGAGAGTATAATATTCCACAAATCTAATCTGCTCACAACTTTCATAGCATGACATCACGCCATGGCCCGGTCATTATTCGAACCGTTTTTCTCAACCAGCTACTGCACATATTGTTATGCCATGGCGGTTTTCCTGGCACGTCTTGTCGAAGCAGAGATCGTGTCCCCTTATCATGGGATTCTCATCAATACGGGTGTGGGTAACCCAACCGCGCCATCAATCACGATGCTTGGGGAATAAGCGAGTTTACCAGGCAAGTGGGGAGGCGCACAGTTTCTACCGCCCTTATAAAGGGACAAGGACTCCTCTTTTTCACCCACGCCTTCTTCTTCCCTGCCCATCTATTCTCGCGCACTCGAGCTCCAGCGCCCAAGTTCGCATTTTCTCCGCAAAACCACTCCAAACATGTCCGGAGCGGGAGGCAAGTGGATGGTCTCCTCCGTTTCGGAGGAGAACATTACTAAGCTCCGGGAAGCCGGATACCTGGCCGCAGACATCGCGCACCGGCTTCCAGACGCGGGGCAGATCGTCCCTACTCCAGAACCCCACGAGAGGGTTGTTTTCCTCACCCACTTCGTCCGCGGGTTGGGATTTCCCCTCCACCCATTTGTCCGCGGGCTCATGTTCTACTACGGGCTGGACTTCCATGATCTGGCCCCCAATTTCATCCTCAACATCTTGGCGTTTATCGTCGTGTGCGAGGCCTTCCTCCGCATCAGGCCCCACTTTGGCCTGTGGCTAAAGATCTTCAACGTGAAACCGAAGGTGGTGGTTGGCCAGCAAGCGGAGTGCGGGGGCGCCATGGTGGGAAAAATGCCCAACGTCACCTGGCTCGAAGGCTCCTACATGGAGACCATGAAGGGGTGGCAATCGGGGTGGTTCTACATCACCGAGCCGCGCGACACCCACTGGGTGGCGGCCCCCGAATTTCGATCCGGCATCCCCATGCGGCTCACCTCGTGGAAAGAGAAGGGCCTATCCTGGGGCTCATCGGTGGAGTTGACCGGACTCCAGAACTGTGTTAAAAACATGATAAGCAAGAAAATCAAGCTTGTCAACGTGGTCCAGGTCAAGCTCTTCCGCCGGATCCTCCCTTGTCAAAGACGGGCATTCAATATGTGGGAGTTCGACCCGGCTAGGCACCAGACGCTGCGAGAGCTTTTTGACATGACGCACCAAGACATCTGGAAGGTGTTGTTCAAGTCCGCCGAGGTACCTCCTCCCCTTACCGAGGATCGCGGACTCAGCGCAAAGCGCCCTGCCAATCCGGTAAGCTCCTTATATCTCATAAGATGTTCCTTTCCCCAGTATAATCATGTGAGGGATCTGAGCCTCCACGCCATTTAACAGGACTGGGTCGCGACAGCGGAGCGGATCGATTGTCCGGCCCCACTGCCCGAAGATCCAGCAAGGGCTCTCCTGACGGAGATGCTGGTTTCGGCGCCCTATGAGGCACCGGAGAAGAAGGCCAAGAAGAAGGCCGTGGGGACCAGGAAAGGTCTCCGGCGCAAGGTTGTATCGGACTCATCGTCTAATAACACCGAGGCGCCCTCCTACCACAAAAACGAGGAGGAGGAAGAGGAAAGTTCTCCCCCCCAGCCGGGGAATACAAGAAAAGGAAGGCCGCCCCATCTGGGGAGGCCGAAGGGTCCAAGAAGGGAAGGACCCTCCTTCCGAACTGCTCCACAGCGGCCGCTTTCAGCGACGAGGAGTGGTTACCCAGGGACAAGCCCCTGGCGAAGTCGTAAGTATCCGGATACCATAATAGTTCTGGTATATTTTGTTTTATTGCTTCTTATCATGCCAAACATGATCATGCAGTCCATCCAAAGCCCATATCGATGTATCCTCTTCGGATGAGTCTTTGGGCCAGTCGGAGATGAACATCGATTCACTCCCGACCGCCTCCTCCCCCCGCCCTATGGACGACATCGAGGTGTTGTCTCAAAGGGCACCGAACCAAGGGGAGGTAGTTCTGGAGGCGCCCCAAGGCGACGTCCCAGATGCTGGGCGCATGGGGGGGGGCAAGACTCCCATGGGTTCTAATGACGGGGGCAGCAAGTTTAGCCCCCAGCCGAATATTGCGCCGGAACCTCTGTGGATCCGGATTCTGTCAGGCGACCCCCGCAAAGGGGGGCGAGCCGTCTGTGCCGATGGCCTTTGTCCATCCAGAGGCATCGGACAATTTGCTGGAGGCGCTTCGCGGCGCTTCCATTGACGAAGAGCACCGCACTATCATGAGTGCGGTGGTCGAGAAGGTTCGGTCTGCCAAAAGCGGACTGACTGAAGCCTGCGCCAGCCTCCTAACAGGCTTTGCGGTAAGTAACCAAATTATGAGAAAATGTTACAGCATAGACAGTAGCCCCTGATGCTCTGTTTGGTGTTCGCAAAGGAAAGCCGAATAGAGGGTCAAATAATAATCGCAGGAGTCTAATCAGAATGTGTCTATGTGAATAATTAAGCAGGCTTCGCTGCTGGCTGCTGCCGCTCGTACGGCGGAGGTCTCCGCACTGAAGCGGGGCCTTGAGCGGTCCGAGGAAGAGCTCGGCTTTACCAAGAGGCAGCTCAAAGAGAACAAAGGTAAGTGATACCCCATCTGTATATCGATAAAAAAGAAGCTGGGTGTTAGATCATAGGATCGTCATGAATTTTGCTAGGGGCCACGACCGAAGTGGCGGCCCTGAAGAAGGCGCTGTCTGAGGCCGAAGACAAAGCGGTCAAGGAGCGCACCGAGCGCGAGAAGCAAGAGGCCCGAGTCGGCGAGGTTCAGCAAGAGCTCAAGGATTTTGTCAAGAAATACGAGTCCTTGGAGCGTGACTCCAAGACGCAAGGGTCCGAGCTTGCGAAGGCCCTCGAGAACGCACAAAATGCCAAGGCCGAAGCCCAAAAGGCCCTCCAGGAGATTCAGGCGGTCAAGAAGATAGCAGCGGGTAAGGCATTCATTATGCAAAGCAAGCATGTGAAGGAAACTTTCCTTTTACTTACCCGAATTCTGAGCTCTCCAGGAGCGTTCGCAGATCTGCCCCGCAGCGTATCGGATGCCGAAGAGTTCTACCGGGCCGAGGAAGGGAGCTCAACGGAGAAGTTGTTCTGGTCTCAGTATACTGGGACCGAACATCCGATGCCCTTGAGCGACCAGGTGAAGCAACTGGTCGAGCTTCACAAGGCGGTCGAACTGGCCATGAGGGGTCTCATAGTCCGGATGTGGCCTGGCGAGCCCCTGCCTGGCAGCTACTTCGGCCTGGTAAAGCGGCTTGTGAATGCATGCCCACGGTTTGAAGTCATAAAGTGGTCCGTCTGCATTGAAGGTGCGCGCAGGGCTTCTGCCCGGGTGAAAGTGCACTGGGCGAAGATGGACGCCGAAAAGCTGGTGAAGGAGGGGCCGCCGGAGGGCAAGGAGCATCGCCACCCCGAAAAGTATTATGACAGTGTTCTGAAGGGTGCTCGCCTTGTGGCAGAGGAATGTGCTAAGGAAGTAATATTTGAATGAATGTACTTATGTGATCCTGTAATATGAAACAAGTTCATGTGCGCTATGTAACGCTTGTTAATTTAAAATATTACCTTCTTTGCGGCCATTTATAAAATCTGAGAGTTGGCTAGTCGTCGGCTTCTGCCCCCATGTAACTAGTACTGAGGTGTTCGGGATAAACCTGATCACTCTTTATCCCAGTTTTGGGTCCTTCGAAGGAGGTGTTCAGCACAACGAACCAGGCAATCAGACTATAAAGCTTTATCACTCTCACTTAGCCATAGAAGTCTACAATTTTAAATTTTGTTAAAGCCCCTAGTATTCGGAAGGCCGAACTTGGGGCGCTATGTACGCCTAAATCGGACAAGGCCGACTCCTCGCCGGAAGCGGAAAAAATCTTTAAGGATTTGAGACATCTCGAACAGCGACCAGCTCTCGCCGCATCATGACAGTCAGTTTTCGGCTTTCTCAACTGAGGTGCTCGTCCGGAAGAACCGGGACACAATCGCAGTAGTTCTCCCAGTGCTACCTTAGGCGATATAGCGGAACGTAAGGTACCAAAACGTGGGAGCCGGGCAAACCCACCTATTGACCCAAGACATGATTCGGAGCTGATGCATATAATGATATAAGTTCGGGGTGCCGCACTGTCGAAACTGTTCGGATTTTTCATGCCGTGTTCTGGGGTACACTGAAGCCCCTGGCGCACTGGACGTATTAGAATGTACGGGTGCAATTTGTCGTAAATAAGTAGACAGGGAAAAAGGATGAAGGAATGCAATAATGAGCTAATGTTGTACATTGTTATTTAAATGATACGTCAAAGTGTATGCATACAGGTAGTGCAATAAGTAAAAAAGAGGACTATTTGACATGTCCTATCCAAGGGCGAGCTGCTTGTGGGTATGCAAAACAGGTATAGCGATCGTTATCAGAGACCACCTGGGGATTCCCTTGTACGTCAAAGCTTCTTGCTTCCTTGGTGTTTCCTTCCCGTGACGGGTCCGATAATCAGACGATCGGAGAGGGCCTTCAGAGAATAGGGGCCTGAAAGGAAGAAAATGTTAAAGGTATACGGGTCCTGAAGCGGTCGAGCCGCACTGTGGGTTGTGCCGTAGCCGTGCCTCCGCCTATGCCCATGGTATCTTGAGTGCGTAATTATGTACGCGCAGCGCAAATTTCGCCGCTTGACTGGGACTAGGACGGAGGCCGAATTGCTAGGCGAGCTCTGAACGTGCCTGGTGATCCTGTTGCAGGGTACTCCGGACTCGCTTGAAGGTGTCCGGGGGCTTTTTCGCCGAATTGGCGGTTTGCCTCAGAAGGCTGCTTTGCACTTCTGCTGAAGGGCAGCGGTGTGCTCCTCCGTACGGTCGTCGCGAGGTCCTGGCATTTTGAGCTGTTATAACCCCGCGAGGTCCTGGCATTTTGAGCTTGAGGTATGCATAATGCAGTACCGCGTTGAATCTGGCGAATGCGGTTCGTCCGAGCAGTGCGTGATAGCCACTGCGGAAGGGGACGATATCGAAGATTAACTCCTCGGTTCGGAAGTTGTCCGGAGATCCGAAGACCACTTCCAGTGTGATTGAGCCCACGCAACAGGCCTCTACACCTGGTATGACACCTTTAAAGGTGGTTTTTGTGGGTTTGATCCTCGAGGGGTCTATACCCATTTTGCGCACTGTATCCTGATAGAGCAGGTTCAGGCTGCTGCCACCATCCATAAGGACTCGAGTGAGGTGAAATCCGTCAATGATGGGGTCAAGGACCAATGCGGCAGAACCGCCATGACGGATACTGGTGGGGTGGTCCCTGCGATCGAACGTGATCGGACAAGAAAACCATGGGTTGAACTTTGGGGCGACTGGCTCCATCGCATAGACGTCCCTTAGTGCACGCTTCCGTTCCCTCTTGGGAATATGGGTTGCGTATATCATGTTCACCATTTTCACTTGGGGAGGAAATTTCTTTTGTCCTCCTGTGTTCGGCGGCCGGGGATCCTCCTCGTCGTCAATATGCAGCCCCCTTTTCCTTGTTTGCGGCATTCAACTTGCCGGCCTGTTTGAACACCCAGCATTCTCTGTTGGTGTGGTTGGCTGGTTTATCGGGGGTGCCGTGAATTTGACACGAGCGATCGAGTATGCGGTCCAAACTGGACAGGCCCGGATTGCTTCTTTTGAATGGCTTTTGAATGGCTTTTTCCGCTGACCGGATTTAGAGCCACTGAATCCGGCATTAACTGATGTGTCTTCGGCATTGTCGCCATTGTTGCGGCGCTTGTGTCTGTTGCGACACGGCCTGCCGTTGCTATCTTTGGCATCTGAATTGCCAGGGTTTCTTGATGTGTTGTTGCTGCGAGCCAGCCAGGTGTCCTCGCCCGCACAAAAGCGGGTCATGAGTGTCGTGAGGGCTGCCATGGACTTCGGCTTCTCTTGGCCGAGGTGTCGGGTGAGCCACTCGTCGCGGATGTTATGCTTAAATGCCGCTAAGGCCTCGGCATCCGGACAGTCGACAATTTGGTTCTTTTTAGTTAGGAACCGAGTCCGGAATTTCCTGGTTGATTCCCCCGGCTATTGGGTTATGTGACTCAAGTCATCGGCATCCGGTGGTCGCACATAAGTGCCCTGGAAGTTGTCAAGGAATGCATCTTCCAAATTCTCCCAACTGCCAATGGAGTTTGCCGGCAGGCTATTCAGCCAATGCCGAGCCGGCCCTTTGAGTTTTAGTGGGAGGTACTTGATGGCATGTAGATCGTCACCGCGGGCCATGTGGATGTGGAGGAGGAAATCTTCAATCCATACTGCGGGGTCTGTTGTACCATCATATGATTCAATGTTCACGGGTTTAAAACTTTCTGGGAATTCGTGATCCATTACTTCGTCAGCGAAGCATAGGGGGTGTGCGGCGCCTCTGTGCCGGGCTATGTCGCGACGCAGTTCATACGAGTCTTGTCTGCTGTATTCGGCCTTGCCGGATTTGCTTTTAGTATATCCGGTGTGACGGTTGTCGTCACGCGTTGGGGCGCGCCCCTGTGATCCGTAGATCGATCTTGCATGTCCTGCTTTGTTTTCCAATACGTCTCGCAGGTCCTGCGTGTTACCCCAGGCCTTGGTATTTTTGTTTAACTGGCGACGGGGTGCGGGCTAGACTACGGCTTGATATGCCGCTTTGTCTCGGCCACGAGGTGGCCGGAGCCGCATCATACGCTGGAAGCGTAGGTTTTAATGCTTCCTCCTCAAGTTGGGGTAGCAACCTGTGCTTTGGGTAACTTTTTGTTGGGCGCTCGAGTTCGTATTCCTCGGCAGCCAGGACCTCGGTCCATCTATCCGCTAGCAGATCTTGGTCAGCTTGAAGCTGTTGTTGCTTTTTCTTCAGGCTTTTTGCTGTGGCTATAAGCCGGTGCTTGAAGCGCTCCTATTCGATGGGATCCTCAGGCATGATAAATTCTTCGTCGCCTGGGCTCACCTCATCTTTGGAGAGAGTCATGTAATTGTCATCCTCTGATTCTCCGTCTGCTGCCTGTTCCTTAGGGCTAGCTTGCCCATCCTCCCGCTCGAAGCCTGGCTGGAGGGGATTGTCTTCGTCTTCGGCACTATCCGCAGCGTTATTGTCTCTTGTGCCGGTATCGCCGCTTTTGCTATGGCGGGGCTTAGAGCAGCGCCGTTGACGCCGGTGCTTAGATTGCTTCTTGAGGGGATTATCCTCCGTTGCCTTATTGCCATCGCTTTCTTTGGGGGTGTCCACCATGTATATATCATATGATGAGGTGGCAGTCCAGCGCCCTGTGGGCGGTGGTTCCTGTTCTTCTCCTGCATCGTCGTCCATACCGTCGATGTCTTCGGAGCCGAAATCGAGCATGTCGGTTAAGTCGTCGACAGTGGCTATTAAGTGGGTGGTGGGTGGGGAACGAATTTCGTCGTCCGCTTCCCACTCGAGCCAGACATAGTTCGGCCAAGGGCCTCCTAACAAGGAGAGAGACCTTAATGAATTCAGCATGTCGCCCAGGGGCGAGTGCTGAAAGATATCCGCGGAGGAAAACTCCATGATCGGCGCCCAATCAGATTCGATAGGCACGGATGCGGGCGGTTCGGAGCCCGTGGCCGGGGACGAATCCAAGGGTCCGCCAACACAGGTCTCGTAGGAGGTGAAGTCAGTATTCGGCTCTATCGCCGCTGAGTGTGCGGCCTCCGTGGCGGGGTCCATCCACCCGTCCTCGAATGGCGCAATCTGCTCCGGATTGAGGGCCGGAGTAGCCATAGCTGTGATCTCCCGAACACCGTCCGACGACAGAGCTAAGTCATGCTCGTCGTGACTGTGCGGCGCACCTGACATGGGCTCGAATCCGTCGAAGATCAAGTCTCCACGGATGTCGGCGGTATAATTTAATTTTCCAAACCTGACCTGACGGCTAGGGGCGTAGCTCTCGATCTGCTCTAGACGGCCAAGCGAGTTGGCCCGCAGTACGAAGCCGCCGAATACAAAGATCTGTCCCGAGAGAAAATCCTCACCCTGGATCGCATCGTTGCCGATGATCGAAGGAGCCATCAAGCCTTTATCGTGACGGCACAGTGGAACTCTCAGTGAAAGCACCAATGTCGGTGTCAAAACCGGCGGATCTCGGGTAGGGGGTCCCGAATTGTGCATCTAAGGCGGATGGTAACAGGAGGTGGGGGACACAATGTTTACCCAGGTTCGGGCTCTCTCGATGGAGGTAATACCTTACTTCCTGCTTGATTAATCTTGATGATATGAGTATTAAAAGTGTTGATCTACCACGAGATCGTAGAGGCTAAACCCTAGAAGCTAGCCTATGATTATGATTGTTGTTGTCCTACGGACTAAACCCTCCGGTTTATATAGACACCGGAAGGGGTAGGGTTACACAGAGTCGGTTACAAGGGAGGAGATCTACATATCCGAATTCCCAAGCTTGCCTTCCATGCAAAGGAGAGTCCCACCCGGACACGGTACGAAGTCTTCAATCTTGTATCTTCATAGTCCAACAGTCCGGCCAAAGTATATAGTCCGGCTGTCCGAGGACCCCCCCAATCCAGGTCTCCCTCACCCGTAGTCTTCGAGGCCGCTGAGATGGATGCCTCTGATTCTTATCAATTCTTTGCTGCTTACTTCATCTGCGGCCTCTGTCCCCCCTTCTCTGGGTTCATCGAGGCGATTATGAACTTCTACGGGTTTCATCTCCTTCATTTCACGCCCAATGCAATGGCGGCCATGGCCATCTTCGCGCGTTTGTGCGAGAATTTTGTCAGAGTGATGCCCAATGTGGATCTGTTCCTGCATTATTTTGTCCCGAGGGTCGAGGGCAAAGTCAACAGCTCCGGAGTTATCAGTTGGATGCCGCGGTTGAAGAGAGCGATTTGGGATTACCTCCCAGGGTACCAACGCGAGAGGTGGGACGAATGGAGGGGTGACTGGTGCTGGATCCAGAACAAGAAAGCCCTTGATTTTTGTGAAGTGCCGCAGGAGTGCATTGAGCGCGGCAAGGATTGGAGCCTGAAAGGGCTCACTGAGGATAGAATGCGACCGACAATCAACAGGATCACCCGCCTAGCAGCTGTCGGGTTAACCATTGAGCACGTGGGGGCAAATTTCTTTCTCCATCGTATCTCGCCACTGCAGGAAAGGGATAGGCCTGCGTGGCTATACAGTGGTGATGCAGATAAGATGAGGTTGCTGCTGGGGCTGGCCAACAATTTGTCAGTCTATGGTCATGCTTGGTTGTACGACCAATTGTTTGGTCGCTTCGAGTTGTTCAAGCTCCCGGCAACCATCATCCCCGTAAACATCAACTCTGCCCGTGATCAGATATTGAAGTGGATGCCAGACTGCAACGATGAGGGAGTATCGGGCAGTTGGCAGTTCCCTTCCCATGACGAAGAGCTCCAGTGGTCGAGCACATTGGTGGAGAAGGCCACCAGGGCCTAAGATGGAATGTATAAACGCACCTCCGCTGTGGAGGTAGCGTATATTCTGAAGACAGTCGCGGAGGACAAGGTTGCCCGCCGCGCAAAAATGGAGAACGTCGCAAAGGCCGGGAAAGGCAAAGGGAAGGCTAGGAACGGGAGCTCTTCCCAGGGCGGAAGTGAGGCGCAAGACACGGAAGATACTACCGAGGAAGAGCTTGTCGGGGATAACTTTGCCGGGCTAGATGCCTTAGCCACGGCAGCAATGGAGCTCCAAGAGGGAGAGGAGGAGAGGGAGGAGGGCGCGGTGGCGGCCCCTAAAGAGGAGTGGCTTGCGGCAGGACCGCAAAGCCCCTGCACTGGACCCGAACTAGCGTACCCGCAGGCGTGCCGCAGCCCGGGGAGCAGCGACCTCCAACCCGGCGCCATCCACCAAGAGGGTGAAAAAGACCTCCACCAAGACTACCAAGGCCGAGGTGGTGTGTCGCCAATCCCCTCGCCTTGCTCGGGCCATGGCATCTTCCGCCAAATGGCTGGTGGTCTCGGAGGAGGAATCCCCTGTCGGTGTACAAAAGTAGGGGCATACCTTTGTACCCCTTTACTTGTGCGTGGCAGTCAGAGCCACACGCCACGGCCACACGTAGTAGGACAAAGGAGGGAAGCCGGAGACAAGCCGAAGCCCAACACAAGACGATCAAGGAAACGCCAAGGCCAGGAGCATTGAGAGCAAAGGGGTGAGGTGGACTCCCCCGGCAAGATCCTTGCCGGGGCGGCCTCCGCGGCCCCGGCAAGAACCTTGCCGGGGCAACTTGCCCAAACACCAGCAGAGTGAGCCACCCTTGAGCCCGCGGGTTCCAACCCGACTAACTATGGTTGGACCAGGGCTCGGGAGGCACCTCTGTGGTGGCATGCAGATCTTTGTCAAGACCACGGACGTATGAGATCAGATGAGGACCAGAAGACAGCAACCCTCGGCGGAATCCCTGCCGAGGAAAGCCACAAGACCCCCGCAAGATCCTTGCCGGGGACGACTGCGTGCCACGGCAAGACCCTTGCCGGCCCCCCGGCAAGGCCCTTGCCGAGGACATCAGCGGGGCCACTGCCAGACCCGCACCAGCGAAGTCTCCGCCGCCGCTCGCATGCAGCTGCTAGCCCAACCAGCTGGGCTGGCACCTGCGTTGCAACATGCTGCTTCCAGGCCAGATTGGCAAGCGCCTGCATGGCGGCATGCAGATCTTCGTGAAGACCCTACCACCGCGCCACCTCAGCTGCCTGCCTGCCTACATGGCGCTGCACGCATCGCTGGCCAGGGAGCGTGTCGAAGCAAGGAGGAGCAGCGACGGACGGGACGGGCCTCGCTCCCGTCCCCGATAAAGCTAGGGGACACCTCAGCGGTGCATTAAATGCATCTTGTCCTGTAATACGGGCGATAAGCTCGCAGTACTGTATGCCTTTCCACCTCCTGTGTGCCACTGTGGTAGCCCCTTTCAACTATAAAAGGAGGCCCATGGCATACTGGAGAGGGATTCGGCTCTTGGAAACGACTCACCCACCGTAGCTAGTTGGAGGGTTCAAGAACACACAATACATCCACCAAAGCAGGACTAGGGTTTTACGCATCCTCGCGGCTCGAACCTGGGTAAACGATCCTTGTGCTGATTACTAATCCTGCTCTTCTTGCAACCCTGCACCCCGGCAACCGTAGTAGGGATTCTTGTGATCCCATAGGTGTCGTTTCCCACCAACATCCAGCCCCCGCTCTGGTTCGAGTTCTTCGCAGAGCTCGCCTTCCCCGAAGCTCTTGATGTCGCAGCAGGCACCTAAGCTGCCGGGGAGTTCCACCCTTCTGTCTCTAAAGAGAGGAAGGGAATCCCCTCCTCCCACGGAGTTCAATTTGAATTCCATGCTCATCGCGGAAGAGTAAGGAGGATTTCTCTTTGTGGTAGATATCTTCTTAGGCAGATTTGAATGCTTTTGACGACTAACCCCTTGTAATTGTTGTTGTTGGCAGGGAAGTGGAAGAGGACACGGAGATCGTTGTCCACCATCTCCAAAAGAGGCTCCGGCACCTTTGGTCGCTGGAGGGCGTAGATGGCTCGGCTTCAGCGGGGAAGGATGCGCAAGATCCCGTGCCGAGCCCCCAGCCCCCGGCCTGGGAGCGGAGATTCGACCCTGCTTGCCGGAGATGATGGAGACAGTCTTTCCGGCCCTTCATGCGGAGGAGGAGGCGAGGTAACGCGGGGCGAGCCCCTCCTTGAGGGGCATGCCTCCCCTGCCGCTCAAGCCGAAGGTGTCATCATGGAATCCTCTGCGGCAGAGACTGTTCAGAAGGCTGCCGAGCCCACCCTGGCAGAGGACGAAGCTCGCGACCTAGCAACAACTATTGCCGGGGAAACAGAGACCACTGCCCAGCAGACTTCCCCAGGTATCTGAATCTACCCTTCTTTTTGTACTTCTGGTTGCCTCCATGTCAGAGTAAATGGCCACGGGTAGCCTAATCGACTGCCCCTGGCTCTTCCAAAGAATTATCAGGCCTTTGGGCCTTCAAGCATTTCAAGCATTGGGCCGCCTTCCCTGGCCGGCTACCTTTGAAGCCGACTCTCAGAAGACGACCTAGCCTCAGCAACCTCCCCTCCAAGATAACCACGGGATGGCCGACTCCAGGGAGCCGGCCATAGAGGATGTCGACTCCCCAGAGCCGGCCATGAAGAACGCCGACTTCCCAGAGCCGGCCACGAAGAGCGCCGACTGCAAGAAGCCGGCCAAGACCGCAACCACCAAAACTACACCCACATAACGGTGACAAGACGGGGTGTGGCCACAGTACGGCCCACTACCCCCGAAGCCTGAGGCTAGCATGGCCACAGGACGCCGTACGGGATGGCCATCTCCCGTCCAGCTCGGCACTGTAGCCATGCAGGCCTCAACGTCACCCACGACAGACACCAGTACGGCCCACAGGCGGCGGGCCCCTTCAGCCAGAGAGAGGCGCGAAGGCGGCCCGGCCTCCCCCAGTCGGCCAAGGGCGTAGCCGGCCCCCAGAAGCCGGCTACCCCCTTCCTCGAAGCATGAGCCACATTAAGGAGACAAGACGAGGTAAGGCAATAGTGAGAGCCCTCGAGGCGGCACACTGTAGCCACGCTTACCTCGACGAAGCCCTCATCATCAGGGGCAAGGCTACAGTAAGTAGCCGCCGACAAGACCCTAGGCGCTGGGGCCGGCCGGTCGACCAAGAGGCCGGCAGCCGGCGGGACCCACCAGTCGGCGGGCCCCAACGGCCGGCGGAGAAGCCGGCGAGCGTAGACACTGACGGCTGGGACCAGCGCCCAGCCGGATTACAATTGTACCCCCGGGGGGTAGGCCTATATAAACCCCCCGGGGCACCCATGCAAAGGGTTGGCTTCTTAGCATTACACATACACCATAGAGAGAGGGAAGTAAGAGCTAGCCTTGTTCTTCTTCTCCCTTGAACCCAACAGCTCTAGGAGCATTTGTAGCTACTCTTTCTGATCTAGTGATCATGCGGAGACCCCGCAGAGCAGGACTAGGGGTGTTATCTCCTCGGAGAGCCCCGAACCTGGGTAAGATTCGCCGGCGTGCATGTCTCCGCCTCATCCCGTTTCCAGGCACCGGCGACGTCTTACTGGCACCCACTATGATAAGCCACCCGTTGGCATATGTCGCACCTACCACCCGACATTTGGCGCCCACCGTGGGGCCAGGTGCACCGTCGTCCGGAGACCTGTTCTGGACGGGAACCCTCTACCTCCCCCGCGAGCGCAGCCAGCCTGCTGCGCCCGATGGCGTTTGCCTCGACGCGCTGCAAGGCGTCGACGACGCCTGCGCGGCGAGCTGCCTCGCCGATCTTCTCGGCGAGACTCACATCTCCGACGAGCCCGCGTCCGACGCGGGCACGGACTACCCCGAGAGCCGCCTCATCAGCCTCCTCGACCAGTTCCACGTCTCTAGCGAGCCCGCTGCAGATGTGGAGTCGGTCGGCTCCACCGACCCGATGCTCGTCGACTCCAACACGGCATCGCTCGACGCCTACCCCTCCGACGTGGTGGTCTTCGACAACCCTCTCCCTCGAGCTGACAGTGGCAGCAGCGCTGTCATCGAAGTGTTGGTCATCAGCCACGTCGCCAACTCGGGCGAGAATGCCCACGACGCCCTGCAAGCGGCGATGCACGACCTCTCCGTCCCCATCCCGGCCGACGCCGACGCCGAGACCCTGGAGGCACGCCGCCTCGCCCTCATCGCGGAAGGCCAGAAGATAGCCTCCATGAGACGCCTCACCGAGGCCCACCAGCGCGAAGTCGACCGCGCCGCCTTCGGTATGCCGCCGCCTAGCGGGCCGAGCCAAGCCGGCTTCGTCCAGAAACGCGGCGCGGCTATTGCCAGCATGCTGGGGGTAGATCGCCCCGTCTACGCCACCCCGCTCGAGAATCTGCGAGCCGCTCAGGCGGCCGCCGAAGAGCTAAATGGGCTGGGAGCCGACGAGCTCCCCTACATGACAAGACGGATCCAGCAGCTGATCGACGCGGCTGCAGAACGGCACGAAGCCGGCGCCCGCGCCGATAGTCATCCCCCGCGCTGAGAGCACGCCGCGACGTCCCGCTCGCCGACTGTGAGCGGCGCCCGCCAGAAGAAAGACAAGGAGCCGGCTGCTAGCCGCAGCCGGACTCGTATCACCATCGAGCACGACGCGGAAGGCCGTCCTCGTGCGGTGGAGCGCCAAGGAAACCTGCCTCCTCCCCCGCCTCAAAGAGAGAGACGCCTCACCCCGCCGCCCGTCACGCACCCGACTCTTGGCGACCGACTCGGCCGCCGAGAAGGAGTCGGCGAGAACGACGCCCGCCACCGGATCGACCGCCTTGCTCGATCCTTGGCGTTACAAGAAGAAGACGATGTTGGCCCACCATGCTTTGGCCCCCGCATCCGTGACGAGCCCTTCCCCAAAGGGTTCTTGCTCCCCAGAGACATGCCCAAGTACAACGGCTCAGTGAAGCCGGAAGATTGGCTCATCGACTACTCCACTGCTGTCAACATGGCCAACAACAATCGGCGCGTCGCCGTGAAGTATGTCCCCCTCATGCTGCAAGGCACGGCGCGCACATGGCTCAACAGCCTCAAGCCCTACAGCATCAACAGTTGGCTGGACTTCACGGAAGTCTTCGTCCGCAACTTCACCAGCACGTACAAGCGGCCTCCCAAGCCTCGCCAGCTCTCCCTGTGCGTCCAAGGACCCAATGAGTCGACCCGCGACTACCTCACGCGGTGGGCCGAGCTTCGCAACTCCTGCGAGGGGGTGCACGAGGTTCAGGCCATCGAGTACTTCACCGCCGGGTGCCGAGAGGGCACCCTCCTCAAGCACCGACTCCTCTGCGACGAGCCGGCTACCCTCGACGAGTTGCTGGTCATTGCGGAAAAATATGCCACGGCCGACTCCTCGATGAAGACCGAGTTCCGACTGGATGCCTCTGGGAAGGTGATCGCTCCGGCTCCCAAGACGCCGGCTGGCGACTCCAATCGGCGCCCTTACCAGAACGACCACAAGCGCAAGGCCCCCATGCCGCCTTCCACCAGTCGGCAGGTGGCCACAGTTGAAGATGAGCAGCCCGAAGAGCGGCCCGCTCCCAAGAAGAAGGGTGGCAGGCCGGCTTGGCAGCCGGCTTTCTCTTACGAGCAGACCCTCGACGCCCCCTGCAAGTTCCACAGCGGTGCGAAGCCGTCCAACCACACGACCCGAAAATGCCACTGGCCCACGCGAATCTCCAAGGGCGAAGGGTTGTTGCCGCCTCCGCCTCCCGGCCCGCCGCCTCCAGCCCCCAGCAGCCGGCGGCTCGGCCGGCAGTCGGAGCCATCCAAGACGAGTTCCCTGAAGAGCACGCCGCCTACGTCGTCTTCACCAGCCAAGCCGAAGACAAGCGCAGTCGGCGCCGTCAGCATCAAGAGGTCAATGTAGTCGCCTCAAGCACCCCCGAGTTCATGCACTGGTCAGAGAAGCCAATCAATATACTGTACCGCGATACCATGGAGAAACTGAACATCAAGGCGAAGCAGCTCATGCCAAGCCGAACGGTGTTCCATGGTTTCGTCCCCGGCTTGTCTTGCTCCCCAATCGGCAAGATTAAAATGGATGTTCTCTTCGGAGACAAAGATCATTTTCGCCGAGAAGCGATCTGGTTCGAGGTAGTGGCTCTGGAGAGCCCCTATCATGCTTTGCTTGGCCGACCTCCTCTGGCCAAGTTCATGGCTGTGCCCCACTACGCCTACCTGAAAATGAAGATGCCGAGCTCGAAGGGGATCATCACGGTAGCCGGCGATTACAAGAAGTCCATCGAGTGCGCCATGGCCAGTAGCCCGCTGGCCGAGTCCCTCGTAGTGGCATAAGAGAAGAAGATGCTAGAGCGGGTTGTGGCCATGGCCGGCAAGCAGCCGGCCCTGTCCCCCAATCCCAAAGATTGTGATGTGCAGGGCTCCTTCCAGCCGGCCAAAGAGACCAAGAACATACCTCTGGACCCGGAGAATTCGGAGAGGTTTGCTGTCATTGGGGCAAACTTGGACAATAAATAGGAAGGCGAGCTCGTCGACTTCCTCCGTGAGAATCGAGACATCTTTGCATGGTCCCCAAAGGACATGCCGGGTGTCCCAAAGGATTTCGCCGAGCACAAATTACATGTCCGAGCCGACGCGAAGCCGGTCAAGCAGCCCCTCCGCCGACTGTCAGAAGAGAAGAGAAGAATCGTGGGAGAAGAGATAGCCCGGCTCCTCGCCGCTGGCTTTATCATGGAAGTGTTTTTTCCAGAATGGCTTGCCAACCCAGTTCTGGTTCTGAAGAAGAATAACAAGTGGCGCATGTGCATAGACTACACTAGCCTCAACAAGGCCTGCCCAAAGGATCCGTTTGCTTCACCACGGATTGACCAAGTGATAGACTCCACAGCCGGATGCGAGCTGTTGAGTTTTTTGGATGCCTACTCGGGGTACCATCAGATCAAGTTGGACCCAGCAGACCGCCTGAAGACTGCCTTCATCACACCATTTGGAGCTTTCTGCTACCTGACTATGACATTCGGCTTAAGGAATGCCGGTGCCACTTTTCAGCGTTGCATGCAGAAATGCCTCTTGAAACAACTCGGCAGAAATGCCCACGTCTATGTAGACGACATTGTGGTGAAGACAGAGAAGCGCGGCACCCTGCTGGAAGATCTCAAAGAAACATTCGCCAACTTGCGCCGATTCCAAATCAAGCTCAACCCCGAGAAGTGCGTGTTCGGAGTACCAGCCGGCCAGCTGCTAGGCTTCCTGGTCTCCGAATGCGGCATCGAGTGCAACCCTGTGAAGATCAAGGCCATCGAGAGGATGGAGATTCCCACCAAACTGCGAGATGTGCAGAAGTTCACCGGGTGCTTGGCCTCCCTGAATCGCTTTATCAGCCGACTAGGAGAGAAGGCTCTCCCCCTGTACCGACTCATGAAGAAGTCCACTAACTTCGAGTGGAATGATCAAGCCGACCAAGCATTCCATGAGTTGAAGAAAATGCTGACCACTCCACCTGTCCTGGCGGCGCCGACTGAGAAGGAGCCCATGCTCCTCTACATCGCCGCGACCAGCCGAGTGGTCAGTACTGTCGTTGTGGTCCAGCGCCCGGAAGAAGGCCGAGCCCGGTGTACTATCTAAGCGAAGTGCTATCCAGCTCAAAGCAGAACTACCCGCACTACCAGAAGATGTGCTATGGGGTGTACTTCGCCGCCAAGAAACTGAAGCCCTACTTCCAAGAGCACCACATCACGGTCGTGTGCACCGCCCCGCTCGCCGAGATCATAGGCAGCCGGGATGCATCCGGCCGGGTGGCTAAATGGGCCATTGCATTGGCGCCATACACGATCTTCTACCAACCCCGCACCGCCATCAAGTCCCAAGCATTGGCCGACTTCCTCGTCGACTGGGCCGAGACCCAGTACCTACCGCCGGCTCCCGACTCTACCCATTGGCGGATGCACTTTGACGGGTCCAAGATGCGCACCGGCTTGGGAGCCGGCATCGTCCTCACCTCTCCCAAAGGCGACAAGCTCAAGTACACGCTGCAAATCCACTTCGCCGCCTCCAACAACGTGGCCGAGTACGAGGCGCTTGTACATGGGCTCCGGCTAGCCAAAGAACTCGGTATACGCCGGATCCTGTGTTACGGCGACTCAGACTTGGTGGTCCAGCAGTCGTCTGGTGACTGGGACGCCAAGGACGCGAACATGGCGAGCTATCGATTCCTCGTCCAGCAGATCAGCGGATACTTCGAAGGGTGCGAGTTCCTTCACGTGCCAAGGGCCGACAACGACCAAGCAGATGCCCTAGCACGGATCGGCTCCACCCGACAAGCCATACCGACTGGCGTCTCCCTCCAGCGCCTCCCCAAGCCGTCCATCAAGCCGTCTCCAGAGTCGGACTCTATTTTCGTACCGCCTGTGCCAGATGTAGCCGGATCCGACTGGAGGAACCCCGCAGGTGGCACGGGGACTTCAGAACCCGGCCCGGGGACTGCGGCAGTCGGTCCGGGGACTGCAGCAACGCAAGAAGCGGTGGCCGACTCCAATTCCACGCCACCCAACCCACCCACCCGAGTCATGGTGGCTACACTAACAGAAGAAGAAGTCACAGCTCCATCATGGGCCCAGCCCATCCTCAAGTTCCTAGTCAGCAGAGAGCTGCCGGCTGATGAGATCTCAGCAAGACTAGTGCAACGACGAGCCGGAGCATATGCAATAATCAACAGAGAGCTTGTGAAGCGCAGCGTCACTGGAGTCTTCCAGCGTTGTGTCAAGCCAGAAAAAGGAGTGGCAATCCTCAAAGATATCCACCAAGGCGAATGCGGCCACCACGCAGCCTCAAGATCACTTGTGGCCAAGGCTTTCCGCCACGGTTTCTTTTGGCCGACTACCTTGGAAAATGCCAAAGAGATAGTCAAGAGCTGCAGAGGATGCCAAGTCTTCAGTTCCAAGCAACACCTGCCGGCTTCTGCACTCAAGACCATTCCCCTAACCTGGCCCTTTGCCATCTGGGGACTGGACATGGTGGGCCCTTTCAAGACAGCCCGCGGCGGCTTGACACATCTACTTGTCGCCGTGGACAAGTTCACAAAGTGGATCGAAGCGAAGCCGATCAAGAAGCTGAACGGGCCGACTGCCGTAACATTCATCACCGACATCACCACTCGGTACGGCGTGCGGCACAGCATCATCACCGACAATGGCACAAACTTTGCCAAAGGTGCACTGGCACGTTTCAGCGCGATGCAGGGCATCCGACTGGACTTAGCGTCCGTTGCCCACCCGCAGTCAAACGGCCAGGTCGAGCGAGCAAATGGACTCATCCTCTCCGGCATCAAGCCCCGACTGGTTGTACCACTGGAGCAATCGGCCGGCTGCTGGCTCGACGAGCTGCCAGCTGTCCTCTGGAGTCTGCGCACTACACCCAACAAGTCAACCGGCTTCACTCCATTCTTCCTTGTATATGGCGCCGAGGCTGTCATCCCAACTGACATCGAGTTCGACTCGCCTCGGGTCACCATGTACACGGAGGCGGAGGCCAAGGAAGCAAGAGAAGACGACGTCGACCTACTAGAAGAAGGCCGGCTGTTAGCACTCAGCCGGTCTGCCATCTACCAGCAAGGGCTGCGCCGCTACCACAACCGCAAGGTCAAGCCAAGATCCTTCCAAGAGGGCGACCTTGTGCTCCGGCTGATCCAGCGAACAGCCGGCCAGCACAAGCTCTTGGCCCCTTGGGAAGGCCCCTTCGTCATCAGCAAGGCACTAGGCAACGATTCCTACTACTTGATCGACGCGCAAAAACCAACAGCGCGCAAGAGAGATGACTCCGGCCAGGAGTCCGAGCGACCATGGAACGCAAACCTCCTGAGAAGATTTTACAGTTGAAAGCAGTATGTATCATGCTACACTTTTTTATTAAGTACAAAACAACAGGCTCCCCGAGGAGCACTCGGGGACTGCCTTTATTTATCTATGAATGACGAATGTCATATCCATGAATGTATTATTACATTTGATTTCTTGTCTGGCACCGGGTTCGACTAGTCGGCCCGGGGACTGACCGCCTTGAGCTATATTATAAGTTCTACCTGAAGTCAGACAAGTAGTGTGCCGGCTCCCGAGTCCTCTCTTGTTGAAAGTCCCAGCTCAAAGAACCGACTGTCCGACTAGCAAGAGACAAGGCAGAAAGGATGTCCACACGAAAAACGGCTAAGGACTAACGAACTTATATAGCAAAAAGATGTCCTCCAACCACGCTTGCCGGCTGTCAGAACAGCCGGCTGGCCGGCTTCCTAAACACTTAGCTCTAATCCAACAAAGCTAAGTACTTGCCCTCCCAATTGGCCAAGCACTTCTCCAACAACAGATTGCAGAGCAACTGTCTGTCTGGGGAGGCGGCAACCAAGGAAGGGCGGCAAAGGAAACAGCAGAAGGATGAAAAGCAAAGTACGAGGAAAAGCCAAATGCATGCATAAGTTATATATACATGTAAAGCCCCCAACAGGCCGGCAATAGACATAAGTTCGAATACACCCCCAGTGGGTGGAATTGTGCAGACTTAACAGAATATTGTTCCAAAAGTGACAAGACAGGAAAACAAAAGATAGCAGACTAGACTAAGGCGCGGTGCGGGAGCTAGGCTGCTCGGTGGAGATGGCGTCGCCGGCTGAAGGAGTGGCCGGCTGGCGGGTCTCGGCTTGGTCACCACCGCTGGCAGGCGACGCACCCGCGCGTGACGTGGTGCTGGAGGTGCGGTCAGGCTGAGGCTGGTCGGCCGCTCCACCATCCGGCCCGGCGTCTTCACCCTCCTCCTCCTCCTCGCCCTCGTCGCTGGAGTCGATCTCCTCCGCCGAGTCTTCACCGTCCGCCGGGTTCAGCCCGAACCACTCCTCCGGCTGGGCGACACCGTTGTCTTCTACCTCAGGGGTGAAGACGCTGGTGTCGGTGTAGTCGGCGATCGCCGAATCCCGCCAGATGATAGCCGGCCGCGCCGGCTCCAGCTCCGTGTCGGCTTGCTGCCGCAAGGTAGCCAGCTGGTCCAGACTCAGGCCCGGGTACCAGGCCTTGACGAACTCCAGCGCCCGCCTGGCGCCGGACCTAGCTGCCGAGGCCTTCCAGGCTTCGAAGCGACCGACCGCCACCTCCAGCCAGTCGGCAGTCCGACTGGGGGTGCGGGGAACCACCTCGCCGGGCCAGAGGGCGGCCAATACTTGCGCCCCGGCACGCTGAAGCCGACGGAGCAGTCGGTGAGCCGGCTGGAGACGGGCCTGGATCGCCAAGAGCTGCTCCTCCAGCGAACGGCCAGCGCTTGGTGAAATCTCGAAGCCAGCCTGCCTTCGTGCTTGGCGGCGGGCCTCGATGATCTGGTTGGCGGCGGTAGAGTAGCCAGGGAAGTACTCTGCGCAAGAAAGAAAGAGAGAGAAGAGAAAACACCAAGTCAGAAAACGAGCCAAAAGCGGCAGACGGCAAGAAAGGATGAAGAAGTAGGCGGCTTACCGTCAACCAGATCTTCGATCTGACCATAGCCAGAGATCAGAGTCTGCCTTGCTTCAGCCCAGCCAGCCGCTTCTGTCTCGTACTCGGCCTGGAGGGTGGCTTCGCGGTCCTGCACCACCTTCAGGGCCGCCTTGTAGCCCTCCTCCTGGTGGGCCAACTTCTTGGCCAGGCGGTCGCGTTCCTGCACCAAGGCGGCAAGCTCGGCCTCCTTGGCACGAAGGGTAGTCTGAGACTCTCCCAGCTATGCCCTCAGACCGGCGTTGGCCGCTGCAGAGACGGCAGAAAAAGAAGAAACAATAAGAGGAAGTCGTCAAGGAAGATCCGACCCGACTGCTCAGCAGTCGGCCTGAATCTCGAGGACTACACCCAGTGGGTGCGCTGACGCGCCCCCACGTGAGATAAAGAACAAAAGCACTTACCCCGGCTCTCAGTTAGGTTGGCGGTCTTCTGGGTCAGCTCCCGAGCCTGGGAGTTGAAGGCGGCCGCACGAAGATTGTGGTAGTCCTGCAAGATAGGCAGAAGATCGAAGTAAGAACAAGAACAGCAAAGCCAAATCCACTAAGAAGTTCCAAGCCGCCTGCTCAGCAGCCGACTTGGAACTCGGGGACTACACCCAGTGGGTGCGCTGACGCGCCCCCGCGGAAGAAACCAAGATCAAGAAGAAGCAAGATAAGAAGCCTAACCCGGATGGCCGCCCGCGTCGCAAGGAATTCGTCGGTGTACTGCCTCAGCGCCGTAGCCTCGGCCTGGAGCCGGGTCCGGACGTCCTGCGCGGCCACGTTCATCACGGCCGACCCTCCGCCCGGCGTCCACCCCAAGGTAGCGCTGGCCGCCTCCGCATCCTGGGCCGACGAGCCGGAGCCCGCGGCCAGCTGCGGCTCCGACGCAGCCTTCTGTGGCTCCGACGCAGCCTTCCCCGCGCGCCCGCTCGGCGGCATCCGGACCGCCAGCTCAGTCCTCGCGGCCGGCTCGCCCCCCACCGACTGCGCAGGTGGCAGATCAGGCCGGCCTCCTTGAGCCGCCCCAGTCGGCGGGGTCGGCACCGGCGCCCTCTCCAGGATGACGACGTCGTCATCCCTCTCCAGCCCCGGCTGGTCACCGCCGGCTTCTTCTGGCGGGGGCTCCGGGGCCCCAGGCGCTGCGACGCGCAGTGGGGTGACCAGCAAGGCCCCCTCCGCCGTCGCCGCAGCTGCAGCCCCCGCTTGGGCCTTGGCTGCGGCGTCGGCGCGCGCCTTCGCCGCCTCCTCCTCCTGCGCCGCCTGGGCGGCGGCCGCCTTCCGCGCCTCCGCCTCCCGCTCCTCCCGCACCTCCCGCGCGTTCCACTCCGTCGCCGCCTGAAGGTCGGCACGGGGGTCCACACGGCGAGTGGTGCTCCCAGATCCCCTCGGCGACTCAACGATGGAGGCGGCAGCCGCCCGCTCGAGCGACAACGGAGCTCTGGTTATTTCGAGAAAAAGACAAGGGTTCAGGAACCACCAGAGAAAAGAAAAAAGAGTACATGAAGGAGTTTGAACTTACGCCGACACCGTCAGCGGTTGCTTCACGGTCTTGCGGAAGCGAGCCGCCTTCGCGGCCGCCTCCTCCCGGCTGGTCGCCGCCGCCCCGCCCCTGGGCTTCTTCGTCCGACTGCTGAACAAACCCTGTGCGGCGCGACGCTTTTGCCGCCGCCCCGAGCAGGCGGTGCAGCGGAGGAACCCGCGCCGCGGCCAGATGTCGGCTGAAGGCGCGGGACGACTTCGGCCTCGTCGTTGTCCGGCCAGTCGTCGAAGGTGACTCCATGCCCGGAGCCGGCTGCTTCGCCACCGACTTGGCCACCACCCGGATCGGTGTTGTCGTCCATAGCGGCCGCCCGCAAGTCGGGGTCCTCCAGGTCGTCCTGCGTCCGGTCGGGGACGAATCGGCGCTCCGCGTTCGACCCGCCGGCAGGCCGAAGAAGAGGGCTCTGTCGAAGACAAGCCGACTAGTCAGAGTTGGCCAAAGGAACTCAGCGACAAAGCTGAGAGAAAAAGAAGGGATAAGGAGAACATACCGTGGGCGGCGGATTGGCTCGGCTATATGGCTCCTTGCCGAACTGCCACTCTTCGGAGAGTTTGCAGTTCGCGAGGTAGTTCACCATATAGGCCACCTCGTCGTGCGGCATGTCCTTGGTACACATCCGGCTTGGATCGAGCTGGCCGCTCATCTGACAGATCAGATAAGGGCGGCTCTGGAGTGGGAGTACCCGGCGCGCGACGAAGGTGGCCAGCAGGTCGGGCCCCGACAAGCCCTCCGACTGGGTCATCGCTCGCACTCGGGCGACGATTGCGGATCCAGCCGGCGTCAGCGTCACGGCCCGATAGGACCATTGGGGCCGCCTGCCCGCCGGTGGGCCAGCTACGTAAGCCGGCAGGTTGACGTAGTCGCCCTGCGGGGCGACGTTCCTGACGTAGAAGTACGAATTTTGCCATAACTTCACCGACTGGATCAGCGTGATGACGGGGAAGGGGTTGTCGGCGGCCACCCTCCGCATCGCAATGAAGGCGCCAGTCTGAGCCGGCACGCCCTGCATGCGCGTGCCCAGCTTGGACTGGAAGAACTCCCCCCAGAGCTCGAGGGTAGGGAGGACGCCGAGGTAGCCTTCGCACAGGGTGACGAAGGCAGACAGCAGCACCACCGCGTTCGGGGTGAGGTGGTGCGGCTGGAGCTGGTAGAACTCGAGCCAAGAGCGGAAGAAGGCGCTCACGGGCAGGCCGATGCCGCGCAAGAAATGCGAGCGGAAGACCACCCGCTCGCCCTCCCGCGGCTCCGGCGTAAGCTCCTTCGCCGGCGTGAGACGGACATCCACCTTGTCCGCGCCGCGCAGCCGCCGCGTCTTGCGGAGGAATTCGACGTGATCCTCGTGGACGTTGGAGCCGTCCCAATCCCCGCCGTATTGCTCCGTGGCGGGAGGCATGGCGAAAACGAGCGCGGCGGCGGAGGAACGAGTAGTGGAAGAGCGCGGCGGCGAGGCGCTGTTGCAAGAAACGGCAGGAGGAAGAAGATGGTGGAAAGAGGAGGAGCGTGCGAGAGCCTACCGCTCTCCCCCTCCCCCTACTTATAGCTTCGCGAGGTGAAGCCGGGGAGGCCGGACGTGGGGCGAGACGTGGGATTAACTGCGCCCACTCCCCCCACGCCTCGCGATTATTACGCCCTAAAGGCGTGCCGAAACTGCCGCGGGGAGACGTGCGGGCGGTTTCGGGCTGCAGAGAATCCACGCCTGGGCCCGGGCGTGGACGTGGCGGGCCCCCGCCCTGCAGCGACGTCCCATCATGCGCGTGGGCTGGCAGGCTTTCTGGCCGAGAGAGGCCACGTGGTTTGCAGGCGGCAAGTGGCCGGCCTGCAGCCCGGTGCACGCGCTGGCGAGCTCCCGCCCTCCGACTCCAGAATTTGTGGCCAAGACGGCGCGCCTAACCAAGGCCGGCTCCCAGCTGCCGGCTTGTCAAGATAGGAAGCTGACCGAGCTTCTCGACTCGTACCCAACCTCGAAGCCCAATCAGCTTCGGGGACTACTGTCGGAGTACATGGCCACGGGTAGCCTAATCGACTGCCCCTGGCTCTTCCAAAGAATTATCAGGCCTTTGGGCCTTCAAGCATTTCAAGCATTGGGCCGCCTTCCCTGGCCGGCTACCTTTGAAGCCGACTCTCAGAAGATGACCCAGCCTCAGCAACCTCCCCTCCAAGATAACCACGGGATGGCCGACTCCAGGGAGCCGGCCATAGAGGATGCCGACTCCCCAGAGCCGGCTATGAAGAACGCCGACTTCCCAGAGCCGGCCACGAAGAGCGCCGCCTCCAAGAAGCCGGCCAAGACCGCAACCACCAAAACTACACCCACATAACGGTGACAAGACGGGGTGTGGCCACAGTACGGCCCACTACCCCCGAAGCCCGAGGCGAGCACGGCCACAGGACGCCGTACGGGATGGCCATCTCCCGTCCGGCTCGGCACTGTAGCCATGCAGGCCTCAACGCCACCCACGACAGACACCAGTACGGCCCACGGGCGGCGGCCCCCTTCAGCCAGAGAGAGGCGCGAAGGTGGCCCGGCCTCCCCCAGTCAGCCATGGGCGTAGCCGGCCCCCAGAAGCCGGCTACCCCCTTCCTCGAAGCATGAGCCACATTAAGGAGACAAGGCGAGGTAAGGCAACAGTGAGAGCCCTCGAGGCGGCACACTGTAGCCACGCTTACCTCGACGAAGCCCTCGTCATCAGGGGCGAGGCTACAGTAAGCAGCCGCCGACAAGACCCTAGGCGCTGGGGCCGGCTGGTCGACCAAGAGGCCGGCAGCCGGCGGGACCCACCAGTCGGCGGGCCCCAACGGCCGGCGGAGAAGCCAGCGAGCGTAGACACTGACGGCTGGGACCAGCGCCCAGCCGGATTACAATTGTACCCCGGGGGGTAGGCCTATATAAACCCCCCGGGGCACCCATGCAAAGGGTTGGCTTCTTATCATTACACATACACCATAGAGAGAGGGAAGTAAGAGCTAGCCTTGTTCTTCTTCTCCCTTGAACCCAACAGCTCTAGGAGCATTTGTAGCTACTCTTTCTGATCTAGTGATCATGCGGAGACCCCGCAGAGCAGGACTAGGGGTGTTATCTCCTCGGAGAGCCCCGAACCTGGGTAAGATTCGCCGGCGTGCATGTCTCCGCCTCATCCCATTTCCAGGCACCGGCGACGTCTTACTGGCACCCACTATGATAAGCCACCCGTTGGCATATGTCGCACCTACCACCCGACACTCCACTTGGTTTTTTACCGTTTTCTGGCCCTCCCGCATGCAGCCCCCAAACCGAAGAACAAGATTTGTTGGAAGTGGTGGCTGACATAGGGAGGTCCACCGGAGGTGAGGCTGCGAAGGTCGCGGCTGCTGAGGGGCAGGATCTCGTTGCCAGGGGAGCACGAGGTTCCTTGGCAGTGGTGGAGCACTCTCTGGAGAGCGCCCCAGTAGAGGAAGTGGTTATCGAGGCGAAGATTCCTCTTTAAAATATGGGTCCACTCCCCTCTTCCGGGTGCGCCGCTGATGCCCCGCTGTCTTCCTCGAACACATTGGTCGTGGTGACGTTGTTGCCTGATATCGGAGCCCTCGGCCCGTCCTTGACAGACGCAGAGCTTGATGGAGAGCTTTAGCGTCTTCTGGCACCGCTGCATCTGGGAGGCCGGGAGGCTGACGACGCAGCACCCATCACCATGGATTTGTCCTTCATTGAGTCCATGGCGGTGGTCTTGAAGGAAATGCAGGCCTGACACAACCGGAAGTGGCAGGAGCTCAAGGAGCGGCGCGAATCTACCGGCAAAGTGGATCAATAGCTGAAGGACAAGTGCCTGGAGTTGCATGAATGGCACGACAAGCGGTTCAAGGCGCTCATGAGGCAGCAAGAGATCCTTCAGATGATGAGGGAAGATGTCGTGGCTCGGGAGGGATGCCTGGCGGACCATAAGGCATCCTTGGATGCCAGGGAGCAAGAGATCTCCCTTTGGGAAGGGAATCTTGAAGCTACCCTCCGTGCCAAGGACAAAAGTTTGGAGGCCTTGGTGCAGCAACGCACCAAGGAATTGGAGGACAAGCATGGGGCCGCTCTGGACACCCTTGCCACCGACCATGCTGCCCGGTTGAAGAACCTTGTTGATGATTTGGACGCCGCATCTTCTACTAAGGCCGAGCTCGACCGGCAGGTGGCCAAACTGAATGAAGACCTTGCCGAGAGCGCCAAGAAGGTGGAGGTACTCAAAGAGGAAGCACGCCAAGCAGAGCTCCACTTGGCTGACGTGCAGTCGCAGCTTTCTTCCAAGACTCAGAGCCTTGAAGCCGCCAACAGCAACATCACTGATATGAAGGCGAGGATTGGCTCGCTGGAGTAGGGAGCAGAGTCCCTTGAATCCCGACAGTAGTTGCTGTCTAAGGATTTGGAAAACGCCAAGCGTCTCCAGCAAGATGCAGAGGATAGGCTGAAGAATCGGGTCGATATGAGCAATCTCTGGATCAAGAGCTTGATTGACATTGTAGAATGTCTTGGCGCCCAAGCCGCGGCGATGGGCATGGACGGCCTGGTCTACTCAGCCAACGAGCAGGAGGTACCGAGTGTCAAGATGGGGATCTTCTTCAACGAGTTGATCGACAAGCTGAAGGTGCATGAAGAGGGGAGGGCCGAGCGCTTCGCGACCGAGTCCCGGAGGCTCGCTCGCAATGCCCTCTTCATGGTCTTGAGCAACATCGCCTGCCGCCACCCAGAGCTCGATCTTGATGATGGTTTCAACAAGCCGCCTCCTGGTGTTGACGTTGCTGCCGCTGAAGAGAAGGCCGCTCCCCGCGCCGACAGGGTTCTCCGTGTTTAAGCTATTCCACCTGGTCCTATAATGGAACAAGACACATATTTTGCGTTTAGTCGTTCTACCTCTAGTGTTTGTGCGAGATTGTACTCCTAGCTGGATCTTAGAATGTGTGTTTATCCCTTTGAACTCTATATGCTTGTGTTTGTATGATTAATTCCTATGTATGCTATGGATGCCTGCCGATATCATATTATCGCGATTGTCGTAAGGGACCGGCCCTTAACAGTCATCTTGGCGTGGATGCGTCTCGGCAAGTTTTTCCTAGGTAGCTCTCGATGCAGCCTCTCGACCTGCGAGCATGGCTCTGGACAGGACGATGGTGCGATCAAAGAAACTAGGCAAGGTTCCATCGCATGAGGGCTTGCACGATATGAACACTCGCTAGAGTTAAGGGATAAACGACTGCAAAAAATCTGAAACGCATCAACAAAAAGTGATAATGTGAACTTAGCTTTCATTTTCAAGCTTCTTTTTCGTCCGCCGGGCCGCGCGCGTTTGACGCATCCGCGGCGCCCGGAGGAGTAGAAGGCAATCGGGCGATTCCTTTGCTTCTGGCAAGGGTCGGCATGCACTTCTTGCATCTGGCGAGTATAGGGGCACATCGTCGGGCTTCTCTGGTCCTCTTTCCTTTCGCTCCCCTCCCCTCGAGTCAGTAAAATGGCTGTCGTCGCATGGGTCGTGCCAATGCAGGCAGCCTTGCCGAAATATGCTTGCTGGGGAATCAGTCGATGGACTCATACCAGCGCTTTTGCTCAGGATTACCCACGGCGGGGGAAATACTGGACCGAGCGTCACGTGGTAATTGTCGACATCGACGACGCCGAGGCTAAAGCAGTTCGACTGCTGACGAGGTGGAGGGACAGGAACGAGGGAACTCGCGCCCGCGCGTCTTGTCTCCCTTTCTCTGGACAGTGCCCGGACGACGATGACGCCATACGAGCCGTCGGGATAAATCTATCGCCATCAGCCACCGTCTTGGTCGTGACCGTTGCTACGACAAAGCTTGGAGAGCGACAAAACGGCGCGAGAGTGGATCTCCCCCCGCTCCACTTCTGCACCTCCGCGAGCGCCATAGACGATGGCACCGTCGAAGATGAGGATGGTGATGAAGATGACGCGCTGTGTACGCTTTTGGGTTCGAGCAAGCACTCCCCCTACCTGGCGCGCCAAAGATGTCGCGGGATATCCACGGCCACCTATGGGACCAGGAGGCCCCTTGCTGGTTCGGCAGGGGGACGGTGCGTTGCACAAAGAGCAGACCAGCGCACGGCAGCACAGTAGGGAGCTCACAAGCAACTTACCCAGGTTCGGGCCGCCGCGAGGCGTAAGACCCTACTCCTGCTTTAGTGGATTAATGGTGGAATGGGGATGGTGAAACGCAGTACTCTTTGCCCAGCAGGGTTGCTGTCGGATCACGGGTTCCGGCAAAACCCTCAAGGTTCGAACACTGGGGTGCGCACGAAGATCTCTCCTGTCCAACGCTCTCACACTCCACGATCTAGGGGACTAGCTCGCCGAACCAAAAGAACACAGAGACACAAGATTTATACTGGTTCGGGCCACCATTGTGGTGTAATACCCTACTCCAGTGTGGTGGTGGTGGATTTCCTCTTGGGCTGAGGATGAACAGTACAACGGGAAGAACAACCTCCTGAGGTGAGGTGTTCTTGTGCTGGTGAGTGATAGGATGGAATGGATCCGATCCAAGATGAGATGCTTCCTACGGTGGTGGCTAGTCCTATTTATAGAGGTCTCGGTCCTCTTCCCAAATATTGAGCGGGAAGGGATGCCACAACGGCCGAGTTTGAAGGGGAACAACTAGTACAGCTTATCCTGACAAAAGTAGTCTTCGCTTGCCAAAGGCTCTAGTGGTGACGCCGTCTTGGGCTCCACGGTGACCTCCATCCTGCCATCCTGCTCGTCTTGGTCTCGTTGCACCGATATGGAAACCTTTGCTTGATGCCTACTCCTCATCTGGCTTGCCTCCTTGGCACCAAAGAGGAAGCAAGGACACTATGTGCGCTGGCGCCCGCCTGGCCTTGGTCATCATGGCTTACGTCATGAGAACCTCGCGAGGTTTGCCTTGCCTTGATCTCTCCGCCCCTCACGAGCCAGCGTGGTGAGGCCGCTGCCGAGGAGGTCTTGTGTCGTCCGCCTCGCAAGGCTTGGCCCCTTGCGAGGGTCTTGAGTGCTTGCTGGTGGAGATGGGCCATACGGGCCCACTTGTGGAGCCACGCCGTGGGCCGTAGGCAGGCAAGTCTGGAGACCCCCGTTCCCAGAACGCCGACAGTAGCCCCCCGGCCCAAGGCGTGCTCGGACTTGGCTTCGAGGCGAAGCCAAAGGGCAAGTGCGGAGCACCGCGGGCCCCAATAGCCTGCGACCTCGGTCGGCGCGTGGCGGTTGATTGGACGTGGGCATCTCCGCTTCCCTGCGCTGCCTCGGCAATTGCCCGATTTGACGAGTCCCTGCTGCATGCAAGGAAAAACCATCATTACCTGCGATCATGGGGGTCGCCGGTTGGCCTTCTCTTGCTATAAATGAGGAGGTGGGGGCGGAGCCCTCGTCGCTCATCCCTCCTCGCTCCGCTTGATTCTTCTTCCTTGCTCCATTGCCAGTAGCGACACCAATGGCGCCGTCGAAGAGGTTCTCCGCCGCGGAAAAGGGGAAGGCCCGTCAGGAGGGGCCCGGCTCTCCGGTCCCCAAGCGTGGACGCGGCCGTCCCCGCAAGCACGCCGCGACTCCACCCGCGGCGGTGCCGCTTCGCGTGGTGGGGGTCGCCGGTCGTGGCAGCCCTATCGGTGAAGAGAGACGTGTTGTGGTTGCGCGGCCTCCCCTGCCGCGCTTCCACTCAGCAGAGGTGCTGCCGGAGTTCGTCGTCTGGTCGAAGAACCCGGCCGGCAACTGGCTTCAGCTCCCGCGCTTCTTTGCCGACGAGCTGCCGGCCGCAGGTACAGGCGGCTCTGGCTGCAGGCGGACGGCTGCTGCAGCAGGGCTTCCTGGGTTGCAGTTGAGGTCTCCGTCACGGGCAACATAGCCCTCGCCCGCGGCTGGCAGACATTTGCCCGCGCGTGCGGCCTGGGCAGGTGGTGCACCCTCCATTTCAAGTACGACGGCGACACGACCCTCTACGTGAGGGTGTTTGCGGAAGAAGGTCGCCGCGCCGGGTGCTGCCCCGAGGTCAACGACGGCGACGAGGTGCTCGGCCTTGGCGACGGTCGAGATGAGGGCGAGGACGACCTCGCACCCAGCTACGGCGACTCTCCCTCTGGCGACAGCTCCAGCAGCGGCGGCTACGACCAGCCGCCACGCCGCCGCGCCCGCTTCGAAGGTGGCAGCGGGTCATCGCGCCGCCGTGCCTCAGTGAAGCGCGAGGAAGGGTCCGACTGAGCTCAGGAGAGCGCCACGGGTCCGACCTCGCGAGATGCTACAGAGGCACGCGCCGTTTTTTGCTTTGTTCTTCCTTTTCTTCCTTCATCAAAAGAGACGAGTATGGGGCCCCGCAGGGGCGCGCAACAAAAATTTGGTTTCCGAGTTGTTATGCTATGTTTATCGTTCCTGTGTCGTGTCGCAGCATAAATGTCTTATATAGGCGCGTAGGAATAACTTAGCTTGTCGTGTTTGAAGTAGTTTCCGCCTTACGAGGCACGCATTCCTTAGCACCTGGCCAAGCTTTTTGGGAACTACAAAAATTTCTTAGTTAGGGAATTCCGAGCCCTGATCGTAGGCACCTCCAGCCATGACTCAACGCCTCGCATCGCGGTACCCGTGGGACACGGATTAGGGGAGGAGTGCCAGCTTGCGGCTCGGACGAGGGTGCCTCGCGAAAAAACAAGACACTCACGAGGGCACCTGTCCAGCCCCCTCGCGAGGGACGCAAAAGAGAGTACATGCCAAACAGAGAAACGAAGGCAGAACAGAGGCAAAAAGCGACAGGATGAGACCAACAAGAGAACACCAGAAAGCAAATTTCGATTAAAGAGGGGAGAGCCAACTACGGAAAGCAAATTAAAAGCCGCGTCCGGCACCTATTCTAGTCTTCTTGTCTTCTCACCAGCGCGGAGCTAAGTGCTGCCACTAAGACGTGGGAGGGAGCCCCAGAGGCCCGAGGGCGGCTCTCCTGAGACTCCGGGGCGTGTACAGCCCCACTCATTATTACGTGAGAGTGTCACGAGCGGAGACCTTCACAGGCACTGGGCCTTCTTCACACGCGCTGGGCCTTTCTTCATGGGTAGAACTTCCGGAGGTGCTGGATGTTCCAGGCGTTCTAGATGGGTTCCCCGTCCTGCATCTCCAGGCATGCGGCGCTAGGCCTGGAGACGTGGGCAACCCTAAACGGGCCCTCCCACATGGGTGAGACCTTATGCAGCCCTTCCCTGGAGAGCACCCGCCTTAGGACGAGGTCACCCACCTCGAGCGTCCTGGAGCGGATGTTGCGGCAGTGGTACCGCCGCAGCGCCTGCTGATATCTTGCCGCTCGTAGCGTGGCTTGACGGCGGCGTTCCTCCCCCAGCACGAGGTCCATCCCCCGCATTGCGTCCTGCTGCGCCTCATCAAACGCCAGGACCCACGCGGAGCGATGTTTGACCTCGTGAGGGAGAACCACTTCTGCTCCGTAGACGAGGAAGAATGGGGTCTCACCCGCCGGCTTGGTGGCGGTGGTGCGGATGGACCACAGAACGGACTGGAGCTTCTTCTTGAAGGTCTTGGTCTTGAGGCCCCTCAGGACCTCTGCGTTGGCGCGTTCGGCCTCACCATTTCTCCTGGGGTGCGCCACCGAAGCGTAGCAGATCTGCGTTCCAAGGTTAGCACAATATGTCTTGTAGAGATTACTAGTGAACTGCAAGCCGTTATCAGTGATGATGCGGTTGGGGACACCGAAACGGCTCAAGAGACCCTTGATGAACTTGACCACGGAGCCAGCTGGGATGGTGCGGACGGCTTCTACCTCCGCCCACTTGGTGAACTTGTCGATGGCGACATAGAGGTAGCAGTAGCCCCCAGGCGCTCGAGGGAATGGGCCCAAGATATCCAGCCCCCAGACCGTGAATGGCCATGAGAGTGGGATGGTCTGGAGGCCCTGAGCCGGCTGATGAATTGTTGGGGAACGTAGTAATTTCAAAAAAATTCTTACGCACACGCAGGATCATGGTGATGCATAGCAACTAGAGGGGAGAGTGTTGTCCACGTACCCTCGTAGACCGAAAGCGGAAGCATTAGCACAACGCGGTTGATGTAGTCGTACGTCTTCACAATCCGACCGATCAAGTACCGAACGCATGGCACCTCCGAGTTCAGCACACGTTCAGCCCGATGACGTCCCTCGAACTCCGATCCAGCCGAGTGTTGAGGGAGAGTTTCATCAGCACGACGGCGTGGTGACGATGATGATGTTCTACCGACGCAGGGCTTCGCCTAAGCACCGCTACAGTATTATCGAGGTGGACTATGGTGGAGGGGCACCGCACACGGCTAAAAGATCAGCAGATCAATTGTTGTGTCTCTAGGGTGCCCCCTGCCCCCGTATATAAAGGAGCAAGGGGGGGAGGCGACCGGCCAGGAGGGGCGCGCCAGGAGGAGTCCTACTCCCACCGGGAGTAGGACTCCCTCCATTTTCCTTGTTGGATTAGGAGAGGAGAGGGAGGAGAGAGGGGGAAAGGAAAGAGGGGGGGCGCCGCCCCCCTCCTTGTCCAATTCGGACTTGGGGGGGGGGAGGGGCGCGCGGCTGCCCCTTGGCCGCCTCTCCTCTTCCACCAATTGGGCCCATGAGGCCCAATAGCCTCCGGGGGGCTTCCGGTAACCCCCCGGTACTCCGGTATATATCCGATAACCCCCGGAACCATTCCGGTGTCCGAATATAGTCATCCAATATATCAATCTTCATGTCTCGACCATTTCGAGACTCCTTGTTATGTCCGTGATCACATCCAGGACTCCGAGCAACCTTCGGTACATTAAAACTCATAAACTCATAATATAACCGTCATCGAAACTTTAAGCGTGCGGACCCTACGGGTTTGAGAACTATGTAGACATGACCGAGACATGTCTCCGGTCAATAACCAATAGCGGAACTTTGATGCTCATGTTGGCTCCCACATATTCTACGAAGATCTTTATCGGTCAGACCGCATAACAACATACGTTGTTCCCTTTGTCATCGGTATGTTACTTGCCCGAGATTCGATCATCGGTATCTCAATACCTAGTTCAATCTCGTTACCGGCAAGTCTCTTTACTCGTTCCATAATACATCATCCCGCAACTAACTCATTAGTCACAATGCTTGCAAGGCTTATAGTGATGTGTATTACCGAGTGGGCCTAGAGATACCTCTCCGACAATCGGAGTGACAAATCCTAATCTCGAAATACGCCAACTCAACAAGTACCTTCGGAGACACCTGTAGAGCACCTTTATAATCACCCAGTTAAGTTGTGACGTTTGGTAGCACACAAAGTGTTCCTCCGGTAAACGGGAGTTGCATAATCCCATAGTCATAGGAACATGTATAAGTCATGAAGAAAGCAATAGCAACATACTAAACGATCAAGTGCTAAGCTAACGGAATGGGTCTAGTCAATCACATCATTCTCCTAATGATGTGATCCCGTTAATCAAATGACAACTCATGTCTATGGCTAGGAAACATAACCATCTTTGATCAACGAGCTAGTCAAGTAGAGGCATACTAGTGACACTCTGTTTGTCTATGTATTCACACATGTACTAAGTTTCCGGTTAATACAATTCTAGCATGAATAATAAACATTTATCATGATATAAGGAAATAAATAATAACTTTATTATTGCCTCTAGGGCATATTTCCTTCAGTTTCCCACTTGCACTAGAGTCAATAATCTAGTTCACATCACCATGTGATTTAACACTAATAGTTCACATCACCATGTGATTAACACCCAGAGTTTACTAGAGTCAATAATCTAGTTCACATCGCTATGTGATTAACACCCAAAGAGTACTAAGGTGTGATCATGTTTTGCTTGTGAGAGAAGTTTAGTCAACGGGTCTGCCACATTCAGATCCGTATGTATTTTGAAAATTTCTATGTCAACAATGCTCTGCATGGAGCTACTCTAGCTAATTGCTCCCACTTTCAATATGTATCCAGATTGAGACTTAGAGTCATCTGGATTAGTGTCAAAACTTGCATCGACGTAACCCTTTACGACGAACCTTTTGTCGCCTCCATAATCGAGAAACATATCCTTATTCAACTAAGGATAATTTTGATCGCTGTCCAGTGATCTACACCTAGATCACTATTGTACTCCTTTGCCAAACTCAGTGTAGGGTATACAATAGGTCTGGTACACAGCATGGCATACTTTATAGAACCTACGGCTGAGGCATAGGGAATGATTTTCATTCTCTCTCTATCTTCTGCCGTGGTCGGGCTTTGAGTCTTACTCAACTTCACACCTTGCAACACAGGCAAGAACTCCTTCTTTGACAGTTCCATTTTGAACTACTTCAAAATCTTGTCAAGGTATGTACTCATTGAAAAAACTTATCAAGTGTCTTGATCTCTCTCTATAGATCTTGATGCTCAATATGTAAGAAGCTTCATCGAGGTCTTTCTTTGAAAAACTCCATTTCAAACACTCCTTTATGCTTTCCAGAAAATTCTACATTATTTCCGATCAACAATATGTCATTCACATACACTTATCAGAAATGATGTAGTGCTCCCACTCACTTTCTTGTAAATATAGGCTTCACCGCAAGTCTGTATAAAATCATATGCTTTGATCAACTCATCAAAGCGTATATTCCAACTGCGAGATGCTTACACCAGTCCATAGATGGATCGCTGGAGCTTGCACATTTTGTTAGCACCTTTAGGATCGACAAAACCTTCTGGTTGCATCATATACAACTCTTCTTTAAGAAATCCATTAAGGAATGTAGTTTTGACATCCATTTGCCAGATTTCATAAAATGTGGCATTTTGCTAACATGATTCGGACAGACTTAAGCATTGCTACGAGTGAGAAAATCTCATCGTAGTCAACACCTTGAACTTTGTCAAAACCTTTGTTTTTTGACAAGTCTAGCTTTGTAGATAGTAACACTACTATCAGCGTCCGTCTTCCTCCTGAAGATCCATTTATTTTCTATGGCTTGCCGATCATCGGACAAGTCAACCAAAGTCAACACTTTGTTCTCATACATGGATCCCATCTCAGATTTCATGGCCTCAAGCCATTTTGCGGTATCTGGGCTCATCATCGCTTCCTCATAGTTCATAGGTTCGTCATGGTCAAGTAACATGACCTCCAGAACAGGATTACCATACCACTCTCGTGCGGATTGTATTCTGGTTGACCTACGAGGTTCGGTAGTAACTTGATCTGAAGTTACATGATCATCATCATTAGCTTCCTCACTGATTGGTATAGGAGTCACAGGAACAGATTTCTGGGATGAACTACTTTCCAATAAGGGAGCAGGTACAGTTACCTCATCAAGTTCTACTTTCCTCCCACTCACTTCTTTCGAGAGAAACTCCTTCTCTAAAAAGGATCCATTCTTAGCAACAAATGTCTTGCCTTCGGATCTGTGATAGAAGGTGTACCCAACTGTCTCCTTTGGGTATCCTATGAAGACACATTTCTCCGATTTGGGTTTGAGCTTATCAGGATGAAACTTTTTCACATAAGCATCGCAACCCCAAACTTTAAGAAACGATAACTTTGGTTTCTTGCCAAACCACAGTTCATATAGTGTCGTCTCAATGGATTTAGATGGTGACCTATTTAACGTGAATGCAGCTGTCTCTAATGCATAACCCCAAAACGATAGTGGTAAATCGGTAAGAGACATCATAGATTGCACCATATCTAATAAAGTACGGTTACGATGTTCGGACACACCATTACGCTGTGGTGTTCCAGGTGGCATGAGTTTGTGAAACTATTCCACATTGTTTTAATGAAGACCAAACTCGTAACTCAAATATTCGCCTCTGCGATCAGATCGTAGAAACTTTATTTTCTTGTTACGATGATTTTCCACTTCACTCTGAAATTCTTTGAACTTTTCAAATGTTTCAGACTTATGTTTCTTCAAGTAGATATACTCATATCTGCTCAAATCATCTGTGAAGGTCAGAAAATAACGATACCCGCCGCGAGCCTGAACACTCATCGGACCTCATACATCGGTATGTATTATGTCCAATAAGTCAGTTGCTCGCTCCATTGTTCCTGGGGAACGGAGTCTTAGTCATCTTTGCCCATGAGGCATGGTTCGCAAGCATCAACTGATTCACAATCAAGTGATTCCAAAAGCCCATCAGCATGGATTTTCTTCATGCGCTTTACACCAATTGACCTAAACGGCAGTGCCACAAATAAGTTGCACTACCATTATTAACTTTGCATCTTTTGTGTTCAATATTATGAATATGTGTATCACTACGATCGAGATCCAACAAACCATTTTCATTGGGTGTATAACCATAGAAGGTTTTATTCATGAAAACAGAATAACAATTATTCTCTAACTTAAATGAATAACTGTATTGCAATGAACATGATCAAATCATATTCTTGCTCAACGCAAACACCAAATAACATTTATTTAGGTTCAACACTAATCCCGAAAGTCTAGGGAGTGTGCGATGATGATCATATCATTCTTGGAACTACTTCCAACGCACATCGTCACTTCACCCTTAACTAGTCTCTGTTCATTCTGCAACTGTTCAAGTTACTACTCTTAGCAACTGAACTAGTATCAAATACCGAAGGGTTGCTACAAACACTAGTAAAGTACACATCAATAACATGTAAATCCAATATACCTTTGTTCACCTTGCCATCCTTCTTATCCGCCAAATACTTGGGGCAGTTCCGCTTCCAGTAACCAGTCCCTTTGCAGTAGAAGCACTCAGTCTCAGGCTTAGGTCCAGACTTGGGCTTCTTCACTTGAGCAGCAACTTGCTTGCCGTTCTTCTTGAAGTTCCCCTTCTTCCCTTTGCCCTTTTCTTGAAACTAGTGGTCTTGTTAACCATCAACACTTGATGCTTTTCTTGATTTCTACCTTCGTCGATTTCAGCATCACGAAGAGCTTGGTAATTACTTTCGTCATCCCTTGCATATTATAGTTCATCACTAAGTTTCAGTAACTTGGTGATAGTGACTAGAGATCTTTGTAAATTACTATCTTATCTGGAAGATTAACTCCCACTTGATTCAAGCAATTCTAGTACTCAGACAATCTGAGCACATGCTCACTGGTTGAGCTATTCTCCTCCATCTTGTAGGCAAAGTACTGTCAGATGTCTCATACCTCTAGATATGGGCATGAGTTTGAAATACCAATTTCAACTCTTGGAACATCTCATATGCTCCGTGGCGTTTCAAATCATTTTTGAAATCCCGATTCTAAGCCGTTGAGCATGGTGCACTAAACTATCAAGTAGTCATCATATTGAGCTAGCCAAACAATCATAACGTCTGCATCTGCTCCTGTAATAGGTCCATCACCTAGCGGTGCATCAAGGACATAATTCTTCTGTGCAGCAATGAGGATAATCCTCAGATCACGGATCCAATCCGCATCATTGCTACTAACATCTGTCAACTTGGTTTTATGTAGGAACATATCAAAAATAAAACAGAGGAGCTAAACGCGAGCTATTGATCTACACATAGATATGCTAATACTACCGGGACTAAGTTCATGATAAATTAAAGTTCAATTAATCATATTACTTAAGAACTCCCACTTAGATAGACATCCCTCTAATCCTCCAAGTGATCACGTGATCCATATCAACTAAACCATAACCGATCATCACGTGAAATGGAGTAGCTTTCAATGGTGAACACCAATATGTTGATCATATCTACTATATGATTCACGCTCGACCTTTCGGTCTCAGTGTTCCGAGGCCATATCTGCATATGCTAGGCTCGTCAAGTTTAACCTGAGTATTCTGCGTGTGCAAAACTGGCTTGCACCCGTTATAGATGGACGTAGAGCTTATCACACCCGATCATCACGTGGTGTCTGGGCACGACGAACTTTGGCAACGATGCATACTCAGGGAGAACACTTTTATCTTGAAATTTAGTGAGAGATCATCTTATAATGCTACCGTCAATCAAAGCAAAATAAGATGCATAAAAGATAAACATCACATGTAATCAATATAAGTGATATGATATGGCCATCATCATCTTGTGCTTGTGATCTCCATCTCTGAAGCAACGTCATGATCACCATCGTAACCGGCGCGACACCTTGATCTCCATCGTAGCATCGTTGTCGTCTCGCCAACTATTGCTTCTATGACTATCGCTACCGCTTAGTGATAAAGTAAAGCAATTACAGGGCGATTGCATTGCATACAATAAAGCGACAACCATATGGCTCCTGCCAGTTGCCGATAACTCGGTTACAAAACATGATCATCTCATACAATAAAATATAGCATCATGTCTTGACCATATCACATCACAACATGCCCTGCAAAAACAAGTTAGACGTCCTCTACTTTGTTGTTGCAAGTTTTACGTGGCTGCTACGGGCTGAGCAAGAACCGTTCTTACCTACGCATCAAAACCACAACGATAGTTCGTCAAGTTGGTGCTGTTTTAACCTTCGCAAGGACCGGGCGTAGCCAGACTCGGTTCAACTAAAGTTGGAGAAACTGACACCCGCCAGCCACCTGTGTGCAAAGCACGTCGATAGAACCAGTCTCGCGTAAGCGTACGCGTAATGTCGGTCAGGACCACTTCATCCAACAATATCGCCGAACCAAAGTATGACATGCTGGTAAGCAATATGACTTATATCGCCCACAACTCACTTGTGTTCTACTCGTGCATATGACATCTACGCATAAAACCAGGCTCGGATGCCACTGTTGGGGAACGTAGTAATTTCAAAAAAATTCCTACGCACACACAGGATCATGGTGTTGCATAGCAACGAGAGGGGAGAGTGTTGTCCACGTACCCTCGTAGACCGAAAGCGGAAGCGTTAGTACAACGCGGTTGATGTAGTCATACGTCTTCACGATCCGACCGATCAAGTAGGGAACGCACGACACCTCCGAGTTCAGCACACGTTCAGCCCGATGACGTCCCTCGAACTCCGATCCAGCCGAGTGTTGAGGGAGAGTTTCGTCAGCATGACGGTGTGGTGACGATGATGATGTTCTACCGACGCAGGGCTTCGCCTAAGCACCGCTACAGTAGTATCGAGGTGGACTATGGTGAAGGGGGGCACCACACACGGCTAAAAGATCAGCAGATCAATTGTTGTGTCTCTAGGGTGCCCCCTGCCCCCGTATATAAAGGTGCAAGGGGGAGAGGCGGCGGGCCAGGAGGGGCGCGCCAGGAGGAGTCCTACTCCCACCGGGAGTAGGACTCCCTCCCTTTTCCTTGTTGGATTAGGAGAGGAGAGGGAAGGAGAGAGGGGGAAAGGAAAGGGGGGGCGCCGCCCCCCTCCTTGTCCAATTCGGACTTGGGGGAGGGGCGCGCGGCTGCCCCTTGGCCGCCTCTCCTCTTCCATGAATTGGGCCCATGAGGCCCAATAGCCTTCGGGGGGGTTCCGGTAACCCCCGGTACTCCGGTATATATCTGATAACCCCCGGAACCATTCCGGTGTCCGAATATAGTCATCCAATATATCAATCTTCATGTCTCGACCATTTAGAGACTCCTCGTTATGTCCGTGATCACATCCGGGACTCCGAACAACCTTCGGTACATTAAAACTCATAAACTCATAATATAACCGTCATCAAAACTTTAAGCGTGCGGACCCTACGGGTTCGAGAACTGTGTAGACATGACCGAGACACGTCTCCAGTCAATAACCAATAGAGGAACCTGGATGCTCATATTGGCTCCCACATATTCTACGAAGCTCTTTATCGGTCAGACCACATAACAACATACGTTGTTCCCTTTGTCATCGGTATGTTACTTGCCCGTGATTCGATCGTCGGTATCTCACCCGGCAGCATTGGGGCTCCTGAGCACTCTCTCCAGCGGGTAAGCCGAGACGACCTTGATGGGGTGACCCTGGAAGTAGTGGCGCAGCTTGCGCGAGGCCACCAGGAGCGCGAGTAGGATCTTCTGAGGCATGGGGTATCGTGCCCTCGCATCCCGCAGCACTGTGCTGACAAAGTACACCGGGTGCTCGACAAGGGCGGGAGAGCTGACGGAGTCTTCGGCTTTCGGGGGTCGAGGTATCCCTTCGGGGTCTTCGGCTTCAGGGGCTTGGTAGTCTGCCGAAGCAGTTGCTGCTTCAGGAGCTTCGCCTTGGTGCCGCGCCGCCTCGTCCAGCCTAGTGGTTCCACTTGGCGGGCCCTTGACCTGACGCTCTTCTCTGAGGGCCACCAGCGCTGCGCTGGCGGAGTGGGGTGTGGCAGACAGGTAGAGCACCAAGGGCTCGAGGGGCCGAGGCGCCACCATCACTGGCGGGCTGGTCAGGTATCTCTTGAGGTCTTGAAACGGTTGGTCGGCCTTCGGAGTCCACTCAAATGGGCCTTCCTCTTCATCAGCTTGAAGAATGGTAGGGCACGCTCTCCCAGCTTGGAGATAAAGCGCCCCAAACCAGTCACACGGCCGGCAAGCTTCTGCATTTCCTTGTGGGTCTGCGGTGGACTCATGTCTTCGATTGCCTTGACCCTTTATGGGTTTGCCTCGATCCCTTTGTGGGACACGAGAAACCCCAGCAGCTTGCCGGAAGGGACACCGAACACGCACTTCTCCGGGTTGAGCTGCAAGTTCACCTGGCGTAGGCTCGCGAAGGTCTCCTCCAGGTCTTGGATCAAGGTTCTCGCCTCCGAGACTTTACCACAATGTCTTCGACGTAGGCCTCCGCGTTTCTCCCGAGCTGCCACCCTAAGGCGATGTGCATCAACCGCTGGAAGGTCGCTCCCGCGTTGCGCAGTCCGAAAGGCATGCAAGTATAGCAGTACACCCCACACGGGGTCAGGAAGCCGGTCTTCTCCACATCTTCTACCGCCATCTTGATCTGATGATAGCCTGAGAACGCATCCAGGAAGCACAGCAAATCGCACTCGGCGGTGGAGTCGACGATCTGGTCGATGCGTGGAAGCGGGAACGGATCTTGGGGGCAGGCCTTGTTGAGGTTGGTGAAGTCGACACACATGCGCTCCTTCCCGCCTTTCTTTGGCACAACAACGGGGTTCGCCAGCCACTTGGGGTACTGAACCTCACGAATGGCACCCGCCGCCTCCAGCTTGCCGGTCTATTGGACGATGAAGGCCTGCTTCTCCGTGGAGTGTCGCCTCGCCTGCTGCTTCACAGGGCGTACATTGGGGCACACCTTTAAGTGATGCTCGATCACCTCTCTCGGGACCCCCACCAGCTGTTTGGGTTCCCATGCGAATATCTCCTTGTTCGCGCGCACGAACTTCACCAACGCTTCCTCTTGATCAGGGTCGAGGTCTGCACCTATGGTAAAGGTGGCTCTTGAGGACCCATCTTCATCGACTGGCACCTGCTTGGTTTCAGCCTTGTCTTGGGTGAACAACTGCATCTTCTTGGTTGGTGCGGCTCCCTTGGCCTCGGAGGCGCCCGCGCCGGCGGGCTGCACCGCCGCGACGGTCTTGAGGGCAAGCTTGAGCGCCACCAGAGCCTCGTTGGTGTCCCCCTCGACGGTGAGCACGCCCTTGCTCCCAGGCATCTTCATGAGGTTGTAAGCCGGATGGGTTGCTGCCATAAACTGGTCCAAAGTTGGGTACCCGAGGATGGCGTTCTACGGGAGGCCGATGCTGGCGATGTTGAAGTCGACCAGCTCAGTGCGGTAGTTGTCGCGTGTGCCGAAGGTGACAGGAAGGCGGATCTGTCCCAGGGAGTGGGCGGTGCCGCCGCCAACTCCTGAGAAAGGCTTGCTGAGGCAGAGCCGCTCGAGTGGTACGTGAAGAAGGCTGAAGGCCTCCACGGAGAGCACGTTGAGGCCGGCGTTGCCGTCGATGAGGGTCTTGGTGACGGCCACGTTGCAGATGGTGGGAGTGCAAAGCATTGGGAGTACACCCGAGCCGGCGGTGGTCACGGGGTGGTCCCCTGAGTCGAAGGTGAGGTCGGCCTCGGGCGTCGCCCAGCCCGGGGGAGCCCCCTGGCCAGTGGAAGCGGCACCGATCTGGCTAAGGAACGGCTTGAGGTGGTGGTCTGAGGGCGGTGCTTGTGAGCCACCGAGGAGGGCCGCTACAGCGTGGGGTGCCGGCGCCGCGAAGCGCGCGGTGAAGAGGTCGTGCAGCTCCTCCCAAGACGCCACGGAAGATCCTGGGAGGGTGAGCAGCCAGGCGCGCGGTGCGCCCGTAAGGGCCATGGGAAGCCAGTTGGCCATGACCCTGTTGTCGCCCCCAGCTTTGAGGACCGCCTCCTCGTACGCTAGCAGGAAAGCCACCAGATCCGCCGCACCGTCGTAGCACGGTGGCATCTCCGGCTTGAACTTGGGCGGCCACTGCACCTGCCGTAAGAAGGGGGCCAAGGCTCGGAGCCCCCTGGCCCCGCCGCTAGCATCGGTCGTCGGAGCGGAAAGCGCTGCGCTTGCCATGGGGGCGGAGCGCGGTGGCGGCGAAGCGCATATCGTCGGAAGGAAAGCTCCGGCGCACCCCTACCTTGTGCGTCAAATGTCAGACACGGGTTCCGGAAAAACCCTCAAGGTTCGAACACTGGGGTGCGCATGAAGATCTCTCCTCTCCCACGCTCTCACACTCCACGATCTAGCAGAATAGCTCACCAAACCCAAAGAACACAGAGACACAAGATTTATACTGGTTCGGGCCACCGTTGTGGTGTAATACCCTACTCCAGTGTGGTGGTGGTGGATTGCCTCTTGGGCCGAGGATGAACAGTACAAGGGGAAGACCGGCCTCCTGAGGTGAGGTGTTCTTGTGCTGGTGAGTGATAGGATGGAATGGATCCGATCCAAGATGAGATGCTTCCTACGGTGGTGGCTAGTCCTATTTAGAGAGGCCCCGGTCCTCTTCCCAAATAGTGAGCGGGAAGGGATGCCACAACGGCCGAGTTTGAAGGGGAACAACTAGTACAGCTTATCCTGACAAAAGTAGTCTTCGCCTGCCAAAGGCTCTGGTGGTGACGCCGTCTTGGGCTCCACGGTGACCTCTGTCCTGCCGTCCTGCTGGTCTTGGTCTCGTTGCACCGATATGGAAACCTTTGCTTGACGCCTCGGTACTCCTCGTCTGCGCTTGCCTCCTTGGCACCAAAGAGGAAGCAAGGACACTGTGCGCGCTGGCGCCCGCCTGGCCTTGGTCGTCATGGCTTACGTCATGAGAACCTCGCGAGGTTTGCCTTGCCTTGATCTCTCCGCCCCTCACGAGCCAGCCTGGTGAGGCCGCTCCCGAGGAGGTCTTGTGTCGTCTGCCTCGCGAGGCTTGGCCCCTCGCGAGGGTCTTCAGTGCTTGCTTGTGGAGATGGGCCGTACGGGCCCAATTGTGGAGCCACGCCGTGGGCGCAGGCAGGCAAGTCTGGGGACCCCCGCTCCCAGAACGCCGATAGTTGCCGTAGGGTAGCAGCGCCTACGCACGTATGGTGGTGTGGGTTCCTCAACTTTCGAACCACTCCTACGGGTGCCATGGGCCTCCTTTTATAGATTAAGGGGTCACCACAATGGCAAAGTGGTCATTATCCACTGATATGATAGCAAACGGTGCTATCATACCTAACTCTGTGGGCTGCCAAGGTGCATTAAATGCACCACTTAGTGTCACATCACTGGTTGCCCGGCAAGGCTTGCCGGGCTGTCTCGCCAGCTCCGCACCTGTTCCCTTGACACGTCGCAGGACGGGTGTCATATGTGGATTTCTTATGTAGGAAATGGCCGCCATGTGGCGAATGGCTGCCCCTTAATCATCTTGCGGCTTGACACCGCATCGATTGACGACGTGGGTCGTGCTTGAGTGGTTGGTGGGGTGGTTCAGCCCCGGCGAGCCACGGCAGACCTTGTCGGGGTCTCCTAGTTGCCTGCTTCTGGTGGCGGCCTCGCCCCTTGCCGGGCTCGCCTGCCCGGCAAGGGAGGCCCTTCTCTTGCCGATATCTTGCTCCTCTGGCTTAATCTTGGTCCTTCTAAGCTGCATATTGGCTCTTCAAATCTCTTGGTTCTTCAAACTCTAGCTTGTTCTGGTCTTGTCCGTGCATGAGTCAGGGATAAATGCATGGCCCTGTATATTTTCCCCGACAACTTGGCACATGTTCACGCATGTAGTTGAAACAAAATCAACATAGCCTCTACGATATTTATGTTCATGGTGATTTATATCCTACTCATGCTTGCACTCAATGTTGGTTAATCTCAATGCATGTTTATGATGTTGTCGCTCTCTAGTTGGTCGCTTCCCAGTCTTTTTCTAGCCTTCACTTGTACTAAGCGGGAATACTGCTTGTGCATCCACTTCCATGAACCCCAAAGTTGTTCCATATGAGTCCACCATACCTTCCTATATGCGGTATTTACCCGTCGTTCCAAGTAAATCTGCAAGTGCCAACCTCTAAACCTTCAAATGATAACTTGTTTTGTATGCTCGAATAGCTCATGTACCAACTGGCGCTCTCAATATCTTCCATGCTAGGTGGGTTATTCTCACGATGAGTGGACTCCGCTCATCATTCACGTGAAAATGGCTGGTAACCGGGATGCCCAGTCCCATGCTTAAAGCAAATCAAATCAAAATAATTGCAAACAAAACTCCGCTAGGACTGTTGTTAGTTGGACGGTACCCGTTATTTTGGACCAGCCGTGGAGTGTGCTGGTTGGTGGTGGGGGGAGTATAAACTTTACCATTCTGTTTGGGAACCGTCTATAATTTATGTAGCATGGAAGATACCGAGATCTCTGATGGATGCACTGCAACGTGCTTCCGTTGTGGAGGAGCACCGTACCCTGATGGGTACGGTGGTTGAGAAGGTTCAGTCCGCAAAAAGCGGGCTGAACGAAGCCTTCACCAGCCTATTAACAAGCTTTGAGGTATGTGATGTAATATTCTTAGCTGCTTTGCATATGGAAGAAATATGCCTGTGTATAGATAGAAGCCCCTGAGACTCTGTCCGGCTTTCGAAAAAAGGCTGAACAGAGGATCAAGTAATATTCGCAGGAGATAATGTACTTGTCTATTTTGATAAAAAGGCTTCACTGTTAGCGGCGACCTCCCAGGCCGCCGAAGTATCCGAACTCAAGCAGAAGCTGGAGCTGGCCGATGAGGATCTTGTCCGCATCAACAAGCGGTTTGATGAAGGCGCAAGGTATGTTTTGAGAAATTGCTTACACACCTGAAGTTATATGCCAATGCATAGTTTTAAGCGCGTGTGTTGCCCTGATCATGATTACAGGTAGTGCAGCCGAGGTCGAGACCTTGAACAGCGCCCTCGCCCAAGCCAAAGAGTAGGCACGGGTGAGCCAAGCGGCCGCTGATAAAGCGGCTACAGATTTGAAGGCTGAGCAGGTCGCCCGCCGCCAATATGAGGAGCGGGTGACTGAGGTGGAGCAAGAGCTCAAGGACGCCGCTGGCAAGTGTGAGGCCTTGGAGGAGAAAAATAAGGCCCAAGCGGTCGATCTTGCCAAGGCTCTCCAAGAGGCCAAGGAAGCGCGGACCGAGTCCCGGGCGGCTCGCGAGGAGATCAAGCAGGCCAAGCAGATAGCGGCTGGTAAGCCCTTTCTTTTGCAGAGTAAATTTGACAGTCAAAAATATGCCTTGCTCACTCGACTATGGATTTCTCCAGACGCCTTTGTGGATCTGCCGAAGAGTACTGCCGACGTCGCACAGTATTTCTGGGCCCAAGAGGGGAACACGACGGAGAAGGTTTTCTGGTCGCAGTACCTGGCGCCGGAGCGGCCAGCGCTGCTGAACAACCAGATGATGCAGCTGGCGGAGCTGCATAGGATGTCCGGTTTGGCCATGAAGGACATCATAGTCCGGTTATGACCAGCCGGACCAATTCCTAGTAGCTACTTCGGCCTGGTCAAGCGGCTCGGCGACGCCCTGCCCCGAGTTGAAGCTGTGAAGCGCTCGGCGTGCATAGAGGGTGCGCGGATGTCCTTTGTCCGTGTCAAGATGCACTGGGCGAAGATGAAGGTTGCCGTCGTGGCAGTCAAGGCCCACCCGAAGGCAAGGACCACCACAAGCCACAGCGATATTTCGAGATGTCCTAGAGGGTGCCCGTTTAATTGAGGGTCAATGCTCGAAGGATGTCATGTTTGAGTGAATGTATCCGAACTGCCCAGACGTTGTGTTATGAACTAAGGCTTTGTAATATATTTGTGCCTTTATATGAAATTATTTTCCTCCTGTGCGGCATTTTTATTTCTGAAAGTTTACCAGTCGTCGGCTTCAGCCCCCACGTAGATACTACGGGGGTGTTTGGAATAGCACATGACCACACTTGACCCAATGTCTTGGTCTGTAAAGGAGGTGTCTGTGCAGTGAACCAGGCAATCAGACTATGCGACTTTATCACTCTCACTTAGCCAGAGGAGTTTGACAATGGGACAATGAGCTAGCCCCTGGTGCATGTGCGGCTATCCGAACTTGGATGCCGTAGGCGCGTGATTGGGTGGAGGCCAGTCCTTCGTACAATAAAGAAAAATCACAAGAGATTTAGTAAGTCACCGAACCGCTAACCAGCTCTCGCTATATCATGACAATCAGTTTTCGGCTTTCTCTACTGAGGTGTTTGACTGGACGAACCAGAAACACAATCGCAGTAGTTCTCCCTTTACTACCTTAGCCGCATAAGCGGAACGTAAGGTGGTAACCACAGGAGCCGGGCAACCCAACTATTGACCAAAAGACATGAATCGGTACCGATGCATATAAGCAGTATTCGGAACGCCGAAGTATACTATAAAAGTGTTCGGACTTTTTTTTGAAGAATATATGTGGCCGAATAGAGCCCCTGGCAATTTAAATCATGCCGAGGTGTATATGCCAACATGACGTGAAGAGGGACTACAGATTATGAAATAAGCCAATACCGAATAGGGTTGGGCAAAACTGTTTCCCTTATAGTCTGATTGATACATCAAAACATGCTCTTACAGAGAATGCCATAAGCATCAAGGCTATTTTACATGCCCAAAATTTGTTAACAAGGGAAAGCTGTATATAGGTCCTAAAAAAGAAAAGGTGGTCTTGAAGATCCTTTGGACACCCTGCCGCACGTCTGCGCCGCTTTTCACCTTGGTGTATGATCCTTTTGAGAGGATCAACGATCGTGTATATAGAAGGGGCCTGAGAAAGGGCCCTTGTACCACCGAAAAGTGATTTAGGTTTTAAAGAACCTGAAATAAGAAAGAAAAGGGAAAAAAGGAGAAGAAAACAAAGAAAATCAAGGTCCGAATAGGGCCGAGCCTTATTGTGGGCCTTGTCCTTAGTGTGCCTCCGTCCTTGCCCAAGGTATTTTGAGTGTGTAATTATGCACACGCGGTACATACGCCATGGTTAGATGGGGGGATTGACGGAGGCGGAAGTGCTAGTCCAGCTCGGGATGGACCGAACTGTCATTCTGCAGGGTAGACCGGACTCGTTTGAAAGTGTCCGGGGGCTTAATGGCCAATGAAGTGTTCGGCTTGAAAGGGCCGCTATGTACCTCGGCTACGAGGGCTGCGATGTGCTCCTCGGTACGGAGGGAGCGCTCTATGTTTCCGTTAACTGTGATGACGCGGCGGGGTCCGGGCATTTGAGCTTTAAGTAAGCATAATGTGGGACCGCATTGAACCGAGCGAAGGCGGTTCGTCCGAGCAGTGCGTGATAACCACTGCGGAAGGGGACGATGTCGAAGATCAAGTCTTCGCTTTGGAAATTATCCGGTGAGCCGAAGACTACTTCCAGCGTTATTGAACCTGTGCAGCAGGCCACCACGCCGGGTATTACTCCTTTAAAGGTGGTTTTAGTGGGCTTGATCCTTGACGAATCGATGCCTATTTTACGGACGGTGTCCTGATAAAGCAGGTTGAGACTGCTACTGCCGTCCATGAGGACTCGCATGAGATGGAATCCATTGATGATTGGATCGAGGACCAAGGCTGCCGAACCTCCATGACAGATACTGGTCGGATGGTCCCTGCGATCGAAGGTGATCGGGCAGGCCGACCACGGGTTGAATTTTGGGGCGACTGGCTCTATGGCATAGACGTCCCTTAGTGTGCGCTTGCGCTCCCGCTTGGGGATATGAGTGACGTAGATCATGTTCACTGTTTAAACCTCAGGGGGAAATTTCTTCTGTCCCCTTGTGTTCAGTGGGCGAGGCTCTTCATCGTCCTTGCTCGGCGGCCCTTTCCCCTTGTGTTCGGTGTTTAACTTACCGGCCTGCTTAAAGACCCATCAATTTCTGTTGGAATGATTGGCAGGCTTGTCAGGGGTGCCATGAATCTGGCAAGGCCGATTGAGTATTTTGTCCAAACTGGATGGACCATCTTTGTTTCCTTTGAATAGCTTCTTCCGCTGACTGGATTTAGAGCCACTGAACCGGCGTTGACCGTTGTGTCTTCGGTATCTTCATTGTCGCTCCGACGCTTGTGTTTGTTGTGTCGTGGCCTTCTACTGCCGTCTCTGGCTTCGGAGGTGCCAGGGTCGCTGGTACTATTGCTTCTACGAGCTAACCGGCTGTCTTCTCCCGCGCAAAAGTGGGTATTGAGTGCTCTAAGAGCTGCCATGGACTTCGGTTTTTCTTGGCCGAGGTGTCGGGCGAGCCATTCGTCATGGACGCTATGTTTAAAGGCCGCAAGGGCTTCGGCGTCCGGACAATCGATGATTTGGTTCTTTTTAATTAAGAACCTAGTCCAGAGTTTTCGGGCTGACTCTCCGGGTTGCTGGACTATATGACTAAGGTCATCGGCGTACGGAGGCCGAACATAGGTACCTTGGAAGTTGTCTCTAAAGACATCTTCCAAATCTTGATAGCTACCAATAAAGTTCTCTGGGAGGCTGTTTAACCTGTATCGTGCTGGTCCTTTTAGCTTTAAGGATATTTGATGGCATGGAGATCGTCACCGCGAGCCATATGGATATGGAGAAGGAAATCTTCAATTTATACCGCGGGATCTGTCGTGTCGTCGTATGATTCGATGTTTATGGGTTTAAACCCTTTTGGGAACTGGTGTTGCAGTAAATCATCTGTAAAGCATAAGGGTGTGCGGCGCCTCTGTATTATGCGGTTTTCGGCCCGAGTGAGGTCATGCCTATCGCACCAGGCCTGATGGCCGTCTTCTCGCGTTGGGGCGCGCCCCCTTGATCCATAGATTGATCTGGCTTGGCCTGCTCTATTGTCCAGGTCATGTCGTAGGTCGTAGGTGTATCCTGGAGCCGCTGCCTCCTTGCCTCTACGGCGAGGTGGTGTGGGTTGGTGTTCGGCGTAGGTAGCCGCTTTATCTCGCCCACGTGGTGGACGGTCTGGTTCATCAGCGCAGTCATATCTCGACGGTATTGGCTCAAGGGCCTCGTCGTTGAATTGTGGAAGTAGCCAACGCTTCGGATAACTCTTTGTTGGCCGCTCGAGGCCGTATTCCTCAGCAGCTAGGACCTGGGTCCATCTATCGTTGAGTGTATCCTGTTCGGCTTGCAGCTGTTGCTGCTTATTTTTTAGGCTTCTCGCAGTGGCGATTAGCTGGCGCTTAAAGCGCTCCTGCTCGAGGGGTTCCTCTGGCACGATGAAATCTTCATTGCCGAGGCTAGCATCATCCTCGGAGATCGGTAGATAGTTACTATCTTCCGAATCCTCATCCCCAACCTGCTTGTCGGAATTAACTTGCCCCTCTTCCCATTCGTCCTGTTCGGGCGTAGGCTCAACGGGGTCTTCGGGGTCTTCGGCATTGTCTGGAGTGTTATCGCCTCCGGTGCTGGTATTACTTTCCTTTCCGCGACGTGATTTTGAGCGGCGTAGCTGACGTCGACGTTTCGGTGGGCCATCCACGGGTTTATCCTCGATCGGATCCTTCCTGCCTTCGTCGTCGTCCTCTTTGGGTGTATCCACCATATACACATCATATGTGGAGGTAGCCGTGCAGCGCCCGGTGAATGACGGGTCTTGGCTTTGTTTGTATCCTTCATTGTCATCCATGCCGTCGATGTCTTCGGAGGCGTAATCCAGCATGTCAGTTAAGTCTTCGACAGTGGCGATGAAGTGGGTGGTGGGTTGGACGTGAAATTTCCTGCTCTCAGCCCCTATTCTGGGCTGGGCGTAGTTCGGAGGTGATTCCTCTGTGATGGCGAGGGATTGCATGAAGTCCAGAGCCTCGTTTAAGAGTGAGGATTGGACGGGGAAACGAGGGTCCGCGGAGCTAGTCAGGGCAAAAGCCTCCTGGCCATGCTCGCTTGGCGCGGACCTCGAGAGTTCGGAGCTAGTGTCCGGGGGTGAGTCTGGCTTTTCAATGATAAGGGGAACCCAGTTTGACTCTGGGCTTGCCGATGACATAGTCGCCTCCGCGTCTCCGGTAGTGAGCTTTGCAATAGCAGAGAGTCCGGTGAGCTCCAAATTCCCATCTTCACACCCGACAGTTTGCTCCGGATCTAAGGCCAGAGCAGTGGTCGGGGCCGTGAACCCTTCGAAGATCAAGTCTCCTCGGATATCGGCGACATAATTCAGGTTCCCAAAATTGGTCTGATGACCAGGGGCATAGTTGTCGATCTGTTCGAGGTGGCCAATTGAATTAGCACGTAGAGCGAAGCTGTCGAAGACAAAAATTTGATCGGGGAGGAAAGTTTCCCCAGAAACAACATAGTTGTTGATGATCGAGCGAGCCATCGAACCTTCTGTCGACGGCACAGTGGAACTCTCAATGAAAGCACCAATGTCGGTGTCAAAACTGGCCGATCTCGGGTAGGGGTCCCGAACTGTGCGTCTGAGGATCGAAGGTAACAGGAGACAAGGGAACACGATGTTTACCCAGGTTCGGGCCCTCTTAATGGAGGTAATACCCTACTTCCTGCTTCGTTGACTTTGATGAGTATAGGGGTTACAAGAGTCGGTCTACCTCGAGATCGTAATGGCTAAACCCTAGCAGTCTAGCCTATGTAAATTCTGATAGCCTCTATGGACAAAACCCTCCGTTTTATATAGACACTGGAGGGACCTAGGGTTGTACAGAGTCGGTTTACAGAGAAATGAAACTATACGTCCGGACGTAAAGCTTGCCATCCACGGAAAGGAGAGTCCCATCTGGATATGGGGAAGGCCTTCTATCTTGTATCTTCACGGCCCATCAGTCCGGCCCATGCTACACAGCCCGGACACCCAAGGACCCCATAATTAATCCAGGACTCCCTCACCCACACCCTAGCCACAAGGGTGGGGGCGCGCCCTGTGACCTTGTGGGCCCCCTGGACCTCCACCGACCTCAACTTCAACTCCATATATTCACTTTCAGGGAGAAAAAAATGAGGGAGAAAGTTTCATCGCGTTTTACGATACGCAGCCGCCGCCAAGCACTGTTCTTCCTTGGGAGGGTAGATCTGGAGTCCGTTCGGGGCTCCAGAGAGGGGAATCCGTCGCCATCGTCATCATCAACCATACTCCATCAGCAATTTCATGATGCTCACTGTCGTGCGTAAGTAATTCCATCGTAGGCTTGCTGGACCGTGATGGGTTGGATGAGATTTATAATGTAATCGAGTTAGTTTTGTTAGGGTTTGATCCCTAGTATCCACTATGTGCTGAGATTGATGTTGCTATGACTTTGCTATGCTTAATGCTTGCCACTAGGGCCCGAGTGCCATGAACTCAGATCTGAACCATTTATGTTTTCATCAATATATTTGTGTTCTTGATCCAATATTGCAGGTTATAGTTACCTACTACGTGTTATGATCCGGCAACCCCGGAGTGACAATAGTTGGGACCACTCCCGGTGATGACCATAGTTTGAGGAGTCCATGTATTCACTAAGTGCTAATGCTTTGGTCCGGTACTCTATTAAAAGGAGGCCTTAATATCCCTTAGATTCCAATAGGACCCCGCTGCCACGGGAGGGTAGGACAAAAGATGCCATGCAAGTTCTTTTCCATAAGCACGTATGACTGTATTCGGAATACATGCCTACATTACATTGATAAACTGGAGCTAGTTTGGTGTCACCCTATGTTATAACCGTTGCATGATGAATGTCGTCCGACATAATTATCCATCACTGATCCATTGCCAACGAGCTTTTCACATATTGATATTTGCTAAGTTACTTTTCCGTTGCCACTGTTACGATTGCTACAATACTGCTACTGCCACTTTTGCCACTGCTACCGTTACTTCCATATTACTTTGCTACAAAATACTTTTCTGCAGATACTAAGTCTTTCAGGTGTGGTTGAATTGACAACTCAACTGCTAATACTCGAGAATATTCTTTGGCTCCCTTTGTGTCGAATCAATAAATTTGGGTTGAATACTCTACCCTCAAAAACTGTTGCGATCCCGTATACTTGTGGGTTATCACCCGTCAGATACCACTTACTGAATTTTGTGACATATGCATGATCCCTTCTGATGGGGATTTAGTTGAGCCTAGGCCCATAGAGTTTGATGGTTTTTACCGCACTCTGACTGTGGGGGACGAGAGATGGGTGTCAAGTGTCACCGCCACTAGCATACACTTTCCTGTTGTGCATTATTTTGCTTTATTCATTGCGAAGTCTTTGCTTGCTAGAGAGAAGGTAGGTGCACTCAGTGCTCTAGACTTTTCTATTTTACGTCATGCACTTTACAGCGACAACCATTATAGCTTGGGAGCTATAGTGGCACATCGCCTCCACATTAACAGATCCAAGGGCAAAATACATGGTGGTATTTACGCTACTCGCTTGGCAACTCACTTTAACATTCAGATACGCCAGCATGATTATCCTTTGCCCAAGGTTTACCTAGATCGCGCGGCTATGGCCGACCACCACTTTATTGATAGCAAGAACACCACTAAGGATGTTCCATATAACCTGGTTTTCAGTGTGAACATTCATGATATTATTCCATTGCATGCACCTGCTTTGTTTGATCCTATTGCCAGGGGCGGATACAGGATTATGCCTGAGAACATTGTTGCCTACTGGAACAACCTGGCTGCGGCACAGGAGGAGCCTCAGGAGTGGGACCCTCAGGTACCCGCTCCCCAGCACTTCAACATAGGACCCCATGGCTTCTTTGAGTGATGATTACCAAGTTAGGCCAAAAGCCTAAGCTTGGGGGAGTACGTATTTCCACCGACATTACATTCATGTTTACACATTTCATTCCAGTTGTCAATGTCCACACTTTTTCATTGTATTATCCATGCTAAATTTATTTTCTCGCTTTCTTCTTGTGTGTTTGAATAACTTTGAGAAAATCCTAAAATTTATTTCCTGCTTCTTTTCGGTTTTTCTTCCTAGTTTAAATTGCTGTAATACTAAAAAGAAACCCAAAAAGATTTCCTTGTTCTTCTTTTGCTTGTTGGGAACTTTCCTGTGTAAATAGTTTTTCTCATTTTCGCTTTTCCCTTTTATTTGCTTGTTTAAGAAAAACCATAAACTCCAAAAATATTTCAGTGTGTTTCTCTGAATTTCTTTTTTCTTTCTATTGAGTCACACCGAGGAGGAGACCACGATTAAAATGTTGAGTGGCTCTCATATGCATTATTGTTGATCTAAGAAAGAGCCCATATTGCTTTGTCTTCTCCTTTTGAATAAAATGTTTGTAGATTCCAGCTTAGTCCATGGCACTCTTGCACTATTATTATTTTCATATCATTCGGTCGTGCAAGTGAAAGACAATAATGACGATATTTGATGAACTGGCCGTGGCAGAGAGAAACGGGTATGAACTCGACTTGTTCTATTTTTGTAAATATGTTTAACCTAGTATCCATGATTCAGCCTATTATGGTCAAACATGTTTGCAATGGCAATTAGAGATTATAGTTTCTCATGCCATGCATAAGTAGCTAGGAGTGGATAATGATTTATCTTGGATGTCAACATTGCGTTAAAATGATTGTGATGTAGTATGATGATATGGTATCCTCCTCTAAATGTTTGAGTGGCTTGACTTGGCACATGTTTATGCATGTAGTTGAATCCAAACCAACATAGCCTCTACGATATTTATGTTCATGGTGTTCATATCCTACTCATGCTAGTATCCAATGTTACCTATGCATAATGCATGTTCATGACCGTATTCGCTCTCTAGCTGGCCGCTTCTCAATCTATTTGCTAGCCTTCGCCTGTACTAAATGGGAATTATGCTTGTGCATCAAAAACCTTAAACCCAAGTCATTCCAGATGAGTCCACCATATCTACCTATATGCGGTATTACCCTGCCGTCCTAAGTAAATTTGCATGTGCCACCTTTAAAAACTTCAAATAAATATCATTTTTGTGTGCCTGGAATGTTCATCGAGTGACAGGAGGTAGTCAGTATCTTCCATGCTAAGCGGTTTATTCTCATGATGAGTGTTTATTCACTCATTCTTGCAGGAGAGGGGCGGTAATAGGGATTCCCAGTCCCGAATTCAAAATAAATTAATTAGAAAAAACTCCCCCAGGACTGTTGTTGGTACGGAAGGTACCCGTTGTTTTGGACAAGCCGTGGAGTGTGATTGTTGGTGGAGGGGGAGTAAACCTTTACTTTTATCGCTTGGGAACCGCTGCTAATGTGTTTAGCATGGAAGATAATGATACGTCTCCAACGTATCTACTTTTCCTAACACTTTTCCTCTTGTTTTGGACTCTAATTTGCCTGATTTGAATGAAACTAACCCCGGACTGACACTGTTTTCAGCAGAACTACCATGGTGTTGTTTTTGTGCAGAAATAAAAGTTCTCGGAATGGAACGAAACTTTGCGAGGAATTTTTATACAATAAACAAGAATTTCTAGAGCCAAGACCCACCAGAGGGGGGCACTTGGGTGGGCACAACCCACCAGGGTGCACCCCCCCCCTCCTGGCGCGCCCAGGTGGGTAGTTCCCACCTGGTGGCCCCGCAGACCCTGAAACCGATGCTATAAAATCCTATTTTTCCAGAAAAAAATCATGGAGAAAGAATTATCACGATCCACGAGACGGAGCCGCCGTCACCTCCTGTTCTTCATCGGGAGGCTAGATCTGGAGTCTGTTTGGGGCTCCGGAGAGGGGGATCTTCATTCTTCTTCATCACCAACCCTTCTCCATCGCCAATTCCATGATGCTCCCCACCGGGAGTGAGTAATTCCTTCGTAGGCTCGCTGGTCGGTGAGGAGTTGGATGAGATTCATCATGTAATCGAGTTAGTTTTGTTAGGGCTTGATCCCTAGTATCCACTATGTTCTAAGATTGATGTTGCTATGACTTTGCCATGCTTAATGCTTGTCACTTTGGGCCCGGGTGCCATGAACTTGGATCTGAACCGTTTATGTTATCACAATTATATCCATGTTCTAGATCCGATCTTGCAAGTTATAGTCACCTACTACGTGTTATGATCTGGCAACCCCGGAGTGACAATAGTCGGGACCACTCCTGAGATGACCGTAGTTTGAGGAGTTCATCTATTCACTATGTGTTAATGCTTTGTTCTGGTTCTCTATTAAAAGGAGGCCTTAATATCCCTTAGTTCCCAATTGGACCCCGCTGCCATGGGAGGCTAGGACAAAAGATGTCATGCAAGTTCTTTCCATAAGCACGTATGACTATTTACGGAATACATGCCTACATTATATTGACGAAATGGAGCTAGTGCCATGTCGCCCTAGGTTATAACTGTCTCATGATGAATATCATCCAACAAGTCACCGATCCAATGGCTACGAATTTATTTCGTATTGTTCTTGCTAAGTTACTACTGTTATCATCACTGTTACACTTGCTACAAAATTACTCCTATCACTGTTACCGTTACCGTTACTACTGTTACTATTATCAAAACTATCAAACTACTTTGCTACTGATCACTTTGCTGCAGATAATTAATCTCCAGGTGTGGTTGAATTGACAACTCAGCTGCTAATACCTTCAAATATTCTTTGGCTCCCCTTGTGTCGAATCTATAAATTTGGGTTGAATACTCTACCCTCGAAAACTGTTGCGATCCCCTATACTTGTGGGTTATCAAGACCTTTTTCTGGCGCCATTGCCGGGGAGCATAGCTATATTTGTTGAGTCACTTGGGATTATTATCAATTTATCACTATGAAGAATCTGAAGGATGCTAAGACTAAGATTTTTCCCTCAAAGACGAGGGGAGGTAAGGAACTGCCATCCAGTTCTGCTTTAGATTCACCTTCTGTTATAAGTAAACTTGCAACACCACCACATGCTATAAATTATGATATGTCGCAAGTTATTATGACTACTTCTGCTATGGATAATGCTTATGATGATGCTAGTACCTTGCTTGATAATGATGACGTGCCACTTGGTGAATTTCTTGATGAACAAATTGCTAGAGTAATACAACATGATGTTGTTGAATCTGATGATGAGCTTGAAACTGAAACTCCTGAAACACCTGCTAGAACTAGCCTTCCTAGATATGAATTGCCTAAGGTACCGGAAGTTTATGTCATGAATGAGGAGACAACTAGAGATATTCTTGCTTGTAGGGATAGAGATGATGTAGAGAAATTATTATGCAAGTATAAAGAAAAATCTCTGAATGCTAGAATGAAATATGATCCTAAGTTTGCTACTTCACCTATCTTTATTGATGATAAGGATTATGAATTCTCTATCGACCCAGAGTTAATTACTTTGGTTGAATCTGATCCTTTCCATGGTTGTGAAACTGAAACTGTTGTGGCACATCTTACTAAGTTGAATGATATAGCCACCCTTTTTACTCATGATGAGAAAACTCGCTACTACTTTATTCTCAAATTATTTCCTTTCTCATTAAAGGGTGAAGCTAAAGCTTGGTACAATACTCTTGCTCCTAGTTGTGTGCATAGTCCCCAGGATACGATTTATTACTTCTCTGAAAAATATTTTGTCGGCGTTCTGGGAACGGGGGTCCCCAGACTTGCCTGCCTGCGGCCCACGGCGTGGCCCTGCAAGCGGACCCGTGAGGCCCATCTTCACCAACAAGCATTCAAGACCCTCGCGAGGGGCCAAGCCTAGCGAGGCGGACGACACGAGACCTCCTCAGGAGCGACCTCACCAGGTTGGCTCGCGAGGGGCGGAGAGATCAAGGCAATGCAAACCTCGCGAGGTTCTCGTGACGTGAGCCATGACGACCGAGACCAGGCGGGCGCCAGCGCGCACAGAGTCCTTGTTTCCTCTTTGGTGCTAAGGAGGCAAGCGCAGGCACGGAGTACCGAGGCGTCAAGCAAAGGTTTCCATATCAGTGCAACGAGACCAAGACCAGCAGGACGGCAAGACGGAGATCACCATGGAGCCCAAGGCGGCGTCGCCACCAGAGCCTTTGGCAGGCGAAGACTACTTTTGTCAGGATAAGCTGTAGTAGCTGTCCCCTTTCAAATTGGCCGTTGTTGGCTCCCTTCCCGCTCAATATTTGGGAAGAGGACCACGGCCTCTATAAATAGGACTAGCCACCACAGTAGGAGGCAACTAAGCCTCAGGCATCTGATCTTGAGCCAATCCCTAGCCACACACCAAGCACAAGAACACCTCAACCTCAGGAGGCTGTTCTTCCCCTTGTAACTGTTCATCCTCAGCCCTAGAGGCAATCCACCACCACCACACTGGAGTAGGGTATTACACCACAACGGTGGCCCGAACCAGTATAAATCTTGTGTTCTCTGTGTTGCGAGTTCGTCAAGTTAGTCCTTGAGATCTTAGCAAAGCTTGGACGTAGATCGGTGCGGGAAGAACTTCGCGCGCACCCCAGAGTTCAAACCTTACGGGTTTTGCCGGAACCCGAGATCCGACATTTGGTGCGCTAGGTAGGGGTGCGCCGAAGCTTCCATTCCGTCGCTCCGCGTCCCATTGCTTCATCGTCTCCATGCCGGACGCACGCCGTGCTCGCGCCGAGCGCCGGGCTGCCCTCGCCACCCGTGTTGCTCAGACGGCTCCCGTCGGCGGGCCACCCCATCGTTCTCCGTCACCTGCCGTCAACGCCGGCACCGGCCCGGCGGAGAACGAGCAGCAAGCATCCTCGCTGCACCCCTCGGTGCGGCGGGATGGCCGCACCGCCACTCCATCGCTGACCCCGGCCGGTTCGTCATCCCACGCTCGTCGCGTTCCCGTGGACGCGCAGGCCGCTCTGTGCATGGCACGCGAGCTCCCGCGCTACTGCCCCATCGACGACCTCTACGAGGACTGGCTCGGCCGCATCCGAGCTTGTCAGCGCCGCAGGGGGCTCCCCTGCGCCGTCCCTCTCGCTGCCTCTCCCTCCACCAGCTACGGGCGGCGTGGCCCATGGAGCGCCTCCACCACCTCTGCCCCAAGACGGAGCCTTGGCACCAAGGCGCGTAGCCCCATGACGCGACTTGCCGCCTCCGGCGCCCGCGCAAGAAGAGAGAAGCTGCCAAGAAGTCCCTCGACCGCAAGAAAATGCTCCACCACTGCCCGCACCGCCACGCCATGACCTCTTGCTGCGGCAGGGCCCCGCGCCGCTTACCGTGGCGGCACGCGGGCGCCAAGACGAAGCTCCGCCTCCAAGACAGGCCTCGGTGACCACGGCCGGCTGCCGCGCCTTTACCCCCGAGCTGCGTAGCGTCGCCTGGCCGGGCAAGTTCAAGCCGGATCTGCCTCCTTGCTACGACGGCACCCCCGACCCCGCGGAGTTCTTGCAGCTCTACGAGCTGAGCATCGAGGCGGCCAATAGCGACGAGAAAGTCATGGCGAACTCGTTCCCCATGGCACTCAAAGATGGTGCCCGCTCCTGGCTCCTCAACCTGCCTCCAAGCTCGATCTCCTCCTGGGACGAGATGCGCAACCGCTTTGTCGCCAACTTCCAGGGCACTCGCGACCGCCCTCCGGCCGCGGGTGGCCTACGCCGCGTCAAGCAACAACCAGGAGAGACCCTCCAAAAGTACATCCAGCGCTTCAACAACGTTTGCCTCAAGATCCCCAAGGTGACGGATGAGGCTATCATCTCCGTGTTCTCTAATGGCGTCCGTGACGTCAAGATGAAGGAGGAGCTCGCCATCCACAAGGAGCTCTGCACGTCCCTGGAGTTGTTCAACCTGGCGACCAAGTGCGCAAGAGCTGAGGAGGGGCGCCTCTCCCTCCTCGAGCCCCCGGCTGCGGACCCGGAGGAGAAGAAAGCCAAGGCCAAGGACACGAAGTGCAAGGGAGCAGCCGTGCTCGCGGTGGAGCCGGACACCAAGCGCGGCAGGGACCAGCCTGAGTCATCCAAGAGCAGCCGACCATTCTGTGCCTTACATAACCTGCATAGCCACAACACCGGCGACTGTCAAAGCTTAGAGCCATTCGAGAAGGATGCTTCGGTCGACGCCCCGAGCGCAACGACCAGGGCTACGGCCGAGGAGGAGGACGTGATGGCGGATGCTGGGATGACCGTGGCCTGCGCCAGGAGTAGCGCGAACGACCTCATGAGGACCGCTGGCAGGATCAGCCTCGCGAGGGCGCTTGGAGGGATCCACCTCGTGAAGATCGTCCTCAGGGCAATGCTGGTCTTCCTCCACTACCGCCACCACCAAGAAGGAATGACGACCACCACCAAGACGAGGGGGCTGGGGGCTTCTAGGAGCCGCGTGCTATCGCCTGCATCTTGGGCGGAGCTCAGGCCCCAGCATCACAGCGCATGTTCAAACAGTTTGCTCGTGAAGTGAATGCAGTCCTCCCCAAGCTCAAGGCCACGCGCCCGCTCAGATGGTCCAAGTGCGCCATCACGTTCAGCTCGGCAGATCAGCTCAAGTGCGCGGCTACCGCTGGCGCCCTCCCGATGCTTTGTTCCCCAGTCATCAGCAACATGCAAGTCACCAAGACCCTCATCGACGGTGGCGCAGGGCTCAACATCCTGTCCGTCGACACGTTTGACAACCTTCAATTGCCCTACGACCAGCTTCAGCCCACCAAGCCTTTCTCAGGAGTGACCGACGGCTCCACTACCCCGATCGGGCAGGTCCGCCTCCCAGTCACCTTCGGAGAACGCAACAACTACCGCACCGAGCTCATCGACTTTGATGCCGCGGACATCCATCTACCATACAATGCCATCCTCGGGTATCCAGCCCTGGCCAAGTTCATGGCGGTGACCCATCACGGCTACAACGTCCTCAAGATGCCAGGAAGCGGCGGAATCATCACAGTCCCGTGTGAAGAAAGAGACGTTGTGTGTTCCCTCGAGCACGCCTTCCAAGCTGCAGCAATCGACGACCCCGACGACAAGGGCGAGTGCCCTCCTGAGGCCACCCCCAAGAAGAAAAAGCAGATGCGCCGTGCAGGACCTTAGGAGGGTGGCGTCGCGAGCGGTACCTCGTCAGGATCAGCGCCCTCGCCAGGGGCCTCTCCCTCCCACGCATAGGAAAGCGCGCCCGGCGCCCTTCTCGGGCAGGGCTCAGGGGCTCTCTTCTGGAGGGCCTCAGACCTTGCCAACATCACGAGGGAGGGGCTCGGGCACCACTTGGAGGCATGCTTCATGGCACGTTTCCCTCAGGAGAACACAGGGCGAGTAGCGCCCACCGCTCAGGAGTTCATCACCGGACCACTCAGGGACTGCAAGACGCAAGGGCCAAGCGCGGCGACCGCCGCTCACCAGGAGCAGCTCCCCATCCAGGCGAGGATGCCGGGCTGCATGTCTGCATCAACGTCCCAGGGCTCAACAGGGCCGCATCTCAGGAGCTCTTCTGGCCTTCGCGCGTGGGACGCTGCGAGGGTCAACCGCACAGCTACGTTCGCATGCCTTTTGGCCTACCGAGCGTGACATTTGCCTATCGGCGCAACTTGCAGCGCGCCCTGGCATCCTAGGAGGCCAGGCACCATGCCGTCCTGATGGAGATAGAGACGGTCCTCAAGGAACCGCCTGGACCCCCAGAGCCTCCCGAGGCTCAGGGCCCCGGTGGCTCGTGAGGAGCGACCCCTTCGCCGCATACCTTCAGCTGCTCCGACATCACTGCATCAACAAAACCAGGTGACATTTTCCAGGTTTATTTAGCTGGGAGCGCCCCCCGGGCTGCATCATTCCCAGGCCGCGTGGGTCGGTCCCTGTGGCATGTATCCCTTTTTTATGTCTTTAGCTTACCTTGCTGGGGGCGCCCCTCGGGCTACATCATCCCCAAGCCGCTCGGGCCTGACCCAGTGGCACACTATGCTTCCCATGCTTAATCTATCTATGACTATCACCTGTTTGACTCTCACCTCCCATGGGGGCTACTCGCGCTGGGACGGCGCTTGTGCACGGGTCCGTCCCTTCAACATCGACAAATCTGAGCGGTCGAGCTCTGGCTCACGGCACGCCCCGCGCATGTCACCTCACCAGGCCCTCAGTGCCTCTCGCGGAGCAACCAGCGGCGGGCTGGCAACCGTAATGGCAAACTGTGTTTCTCCTTGTGCTAGCTTGCAGGAATCTCATGAGAATGACAGCAGGCGGCATCACGAGCTCCCTCTTCTCCCATGCAATCCGCTTGCGCGTTAAAAGGGGGGCTCCTGAGCATCGCGCCTCAGGAGCTCCTACTGGGTCTCCAGCCCTCACCCCCGGCCTTGACCATGGCACGCGACCTGGCATACCAGCGGCGGCTGAGCTCGCTCGAGGGCCGGGACCTGAGGACGCAGAGCATGAAGGAGAGCGTGGAGAAGAGGGGGAGGCTCGTATGGACCTGACCTAGCTACGCATGAACATGGCGCATCGCAAGTAATCGGCCCCGGACCGCCAAGATAAGTCTCGCGCTCAGATCGGCTAAATCGTTGAAGCCTAGGGGTCACGCTCACCGCAGCCCTGTTGCGGCAACGTCGCCTCCCTTTCTTACCTTACCACGGCTGATTGAGCGCTAAAGGGGACATCCTGAGCATCGCGCCTCAGGAGCTCTTACTGGACCTCGGGCCACTCACCTCCTGGCCTTGACCACGGCACGTGACCTAGCATACCAGCGACGGCTGAAGCCTGCCTGGGGACCGGGACCTGTCAGCGTAGAGCACCAAGTCGTCGCGAGGTCGGAAAGGGGAGACCGAGCTGAAGCAGGACTTGCGCTCGCAAATTTTCATAACAAGGATGATATCAACAAAAGACATTACAGACCCTTTACATGCCCCCACGGGGTACTTCTTGATTCCTCGCAGGGAACAAAAGACGAGAACTTAGGGGAATCCTAACTACACGCTTTCGCGGCCGACGCCATCATCAACAGTGGGCCATGGGAGGCCCGCGCCAACCCCATCCAGATCAGCGACGGCGCCGGCTGGACGCTGCTGCCTTGCTCCGAGCGTGGCGAGAGCTCGGGGGCACATAGTTGTCATCGCTCATCTCCGGAGTCTCGTAGAGCTTAGGAGAACCGCTGGACGCCCAAGAGTCGCTGCTGCTGGAGGAACCGCGGGCCGGGCGCGCATCGTCCTGGCGCTCCGCTCCAGGGAAGCACTCCAGGCGACGGCCCTCCGCATCGAAGACCTTGAAGAACAGTGTGGAAGCGCCGTTGTACTCGAAGTGGATCGCGAGGGCGCCCTCCGCGCGGCAAACCCGCGTGACCTCACCCTAGCCTCGGGTCATGAAGATCTTGTCGGAGGAGACCGCTTCAACCTCTGCTCTGGTCGCCGGAGCGTCGCAGTCAGCATGCTGCAACCAGAGCTTGAGGGATCCCCTCGGCGGCATCACGTCGGAGAAGAACCGCGGAAAGCGGATCCAAGTGCTTGGAGGAATCGCTGCCCACAGCACGAGCTCGCGAGAGAAGTCCGCAGTGTGGATTCCAGGGGCGACGGCGTGTGTCGCCATGGCGCGGCGGCCGTGGTCGCGGCGCGGGCGCCGCCGCTCATCGCTCCTTCCTCTTGAGCCCCCGGCTTGGGCATACAAGGGCAGCAGATACCCTGGAGGCGGTCGTTCGCACCAGGGCCTCATCACCTCCGCCCTCATGACAATGTTGCGGCGGTGGACCGGCCTCTTCTTCGGCGGAAGCGGCCCTGGCTCATCGCGGGGAGCCTTTCCCTTCCCCTCGGCGGAGAATCTTTGGATCGGCGCCATTGGAATTGCTACCAGCAGTGGAGCAGAGGAGGAGAAGCAAGCGGATGGAAAGAGATGGGCGACGGGGGCTCTGGCCCCCTCCCCATTTATAGCAAGAGAAGGCCAACCAGCGCCCCCACGATCACAGGTAATGATGGTTTTCCCTTGCATGTCACAGGGACTTGTCAAGTCGGGCAGGTGCCGAGGCAGCGTGGGGAAGCGAAGACGCCCATGTCCTATCAACCACCACGAATCGACCAAGGCCGCAGGCTATTGGGCCCGCGGCGCTCCGCACTTGACCCATGGCTTCGCCTCGAAGCCAAGCCCGAGCGCGCCTTGGGCCCGGGGGCTACTATTGGCATTCTGGGAACGGGGGTCCCCAGACTTGCCTGCCTGCGGCCCATGGCGTGGCTCTGCAAGCGGGTCCGTGCGGCCCATCTTCACCAACAAGCATTCAAGACCCTCACGAGGGGCCAAGCCTCGCGAGGCGGACGACACAAGACCTCCTCAGGAGCGACCTCACCAGGTTGGCTCGTGAGGGGCGGAGAGATCAAGGCAAGGCAAACCTCGCGAGGTTCTCGTGACGTGAGCCATGACGACCGAGACCAGGCGGGTGCTAGGCAGGCGCCAGCGCGCACAGAGTCCTTGTTTCCTCTTTGGTGCTAAGGAGGCAAGCGCAGGCGTGGAGTACCGAGGCATCAAGCAAAGGTTTCCATATCAGTGCAATGAGACCAAGACCAGCAGGACGGCAAGACAGAGGTCACCATGGAGCCCAAGGCGGCGTCACCACCAGAGCCTTTGGCAGGTGAAGACTACTTTTGTCAGGATAAGCTGTACTAGCTGTCCCCTTTCAAATTGGCCATTGTTGGCTCCCTTCCCGCTCAATATTTGGGAAGAGGACCAGGGCCTCTATAAATAGGACTAGCCACCACAGTAGGAGGCAACTAAGCCTCAGGCATCTGATCTTGAGCTAATCCCTAGCCACACACCGAGCACAAGAACACCTCAAACTCAGGAGGTTGTTCTTCCCCTTGTAACTGTTCATCCTCAGCCCTAGAGGCAATCCACCACCACCAGACTGGAGTAGGGTATTACACCACAATGGTGGCCCGAACCAGTATAAATCTTGTGTTCTTTGTGTTGCGAGTTCGTCGAGTTAGTCCTTGAGATCTTAGCAAAGCTAGGACGTAGATCGGTGGGGGAAGAACTTCACGCGCACCCCAGAGTTCGAACCTTAAGGGTTTTGCCGGAACCCGAGATCCGACATATTTCCATGCTCATAAGAAACAAGCTGCTTTACAGGAAATATTTAACTTTGTTCAAATCAAAGAAGAGAGTCTCCCACAAGCTTGGGGGAGGCTTTTCCAGTTACTTAATGCTTTGCCTGATCATCCTCTTAAGAAAAATGAAATACTTGATATCTTCTATAATGGACTAATCGATGCTTCTAGGGACTTCCTAGATAGTTGTGTTGGTTGTGTTTTCAGGGAATGAACTGTTGGACAAGCTGAAGAATTATTGAATAACATATTGAAAAATTATGATGATTGGACTCTTCCTGAACCATCGCCTAAACCCACACCGAAGAAAAGGGGTATATTATATCTCAGTCCTGAAGATATGCAAGAGGCAAAGAAATCTATGAAGGAAAAAGGTATTAAAGCTGAGGATGTTAAAAATTTACCTCCTATTGAAGAAATACATGGGCTTAATACACCACCACTTTCCTAAGGTGGTAGTGGTAAATTCTCTAATGAAGTTCAATGATAATGACAATCCCCACAATATGCACCCTAGCCAATGCCTTTATGAGTTTGAAAACTATATTACAAAACAAGATCACTTCAATGCAAATGTTATGAAACAATTGAAATATAATTCTGATATGATTGCTCGCTTGAGTGACTTGTTATTTAGAATCTCAAATGATGTTAGAGGTGTTGGAAAGCATGCTTCTATGGTTCAAACTCAGTTAGAACAAGTTGCTAAATGTCAAAGAGAATTACTTGATGAAATGAATAATAATATACATGACTTTGCTGTTAGAGTTGCAACTAGAGGAGGTAAAATGAGTCAGGAACCACTTCATCCTGAGGGACACCCAAAAAGAATTGAACAAGATTCACAAAGAGTTAACACCGATGCACCGAGTCCTTCTAGGAAGAAAAAGAAGAAGAAAAATGATAGGACTTTGCATGCTTCTAGTGAACCTGAATTAGAAAAACCTCCTGATAATGATAACGAAATTTCTATCTCAGATGTTGAAACTCAATCTGGTAATGAACACTCACCTTCTGATAATCAAAAAGATAATTATGATGTTCATGAAGACACTCAAACGAATAATAAAGAACCAGATAATGACGTTGAGATAGAACCACCTATTGATCTTGATAACCCACAACCTAAGAATAAAAGGTATGCTAAAAGAGATTTCATTGCTAGAAAACACAGTAAAGAAAGAGAACCGTGGGTTCAAAAACCTATGCCTTTTCCACCTAAGTCAACTAAAAAGAAAGATATGAAGAATTTGAACACTTTGCTGAAATGCTGAGGCTAGTCTTTTTGCGTACTCGCTTGACTGATATCCTTAAAAATGCCTCCTTATGCAAAGTATATGAAAGACATCATCACTAATAAGAGAAAAATACCGGAAGCTGAAATCTCCACTATGCTTGCTAATTATACTTTTAAGGATGGAGTACCTAAAAAACTTGGAGATCCGGGAATACCAACTATACCTTGCTCTATCAAAAAGAATTATGTGAAAACTGCTTTGTGTGATTTAGGAGCTGGTGTTAGTGTTATGCCTTTCTCTTTATATAAAAGACTTTATTTGAATAAACTCACACCTACTGAGATATCTTTGCAAATGGCTGACAAATCAACTGCCATACCTATCGGTATCTGTGAGGATGTGGCCGTTGTTGTTGCTAATGTTACTATTTTGACTGACTTTGTTATACTTGAGATGCCCGAGGATGACAACATATCGATTATCCTTGGTAGACCCTTCTTGAATACTGCAGGGGCTGTTATTGATTGCAATGAAAGCAAGATCACTTTTTATGTTAATGGTAATGAGCATACGGTGCACTTTCCGAAGAAACAATTCCAAGTGAATGGTCTTAATGTTATTGAAAAATCTCCAACAATCACTATCGGAAGTTTTCAAATACCTCTACCTACTGTCAAAAAGAAATATGAAATGCTTATTGTTGGGGACATTCATATCCCCATTGAGGTAACTTAGTGATTTACGAAAGTTCTTCGGTTTCATGCTAATCGAAAGTGGTCGTTAATAAGACTTGATCAACCTTATTAATGGATCATTTTTGAGAGGTATGAAGTTGATGAATTTAGTAAGCACTACCTTCTGTCCCTACTTTTTGTTTTCTATTTTTATTAGTTAAATAAAATAAAATCCCTTGTTTTGTCTATTTTCTGAATTTCCCGTGCAATAAAAAATGACCCAAAAATAAAAGTTCTCAGAATGCTCTGAAAATTTAATAATTTTTTTCTGAATATTTAAGAATTTCTGGTGCAAATAATATCAGAGGGAGGTGCACCAGGTGGGCACAACCCATCTGGGCGCGCCAGGACCCCCAGGCGCGCCCTAGTGGGTCGTGGTGCCCACGTGGGCCCCCTCATTTATCTCTTTACACCACATCATCACTTACCTCCAAAAAAATCTCCATTGCTCTCTCTCCCGTGTTCTTGCTCTCAAACCCGCGGATTTCGATCTCTTTGCTCGAAGCTCCATTTCCGAAACTGTTTCGGGGGATTGCTGCTTGGTATGTGACTCCACCATTTGTCTAATTAGTTTTTGTTTTAGTGGTTTATATTTTGAATAATTAGCTACTCTTGGTGCTATTGTAGATGAGCTTGCATGTTGAATCCTTAGAGTTCTAAGTAGTTTGAATGCTTGCTATGGCCTCTATGTATCCCTATGTGTAGTTGCTATCAATTTTGTGAAGTTTTGTTGAGAAAAATTTGTGCACTAAAAATTTCAGAATTTTTGTTCATAGGAAAAGGATGAATATCTTTAGGAAGTTTGCTTCTAAGAAGAACTCCAAGGGTGTTATTGGGGAGTCATCTGACAGTGATCTCCATCCTCTGAGGTTGGCGGAGGTACGGTCGTGTGATTGGCCGCATACCCAGTTCATGGAAGAGGCTGGAATCCTTCAGGAGTTCACACAATATGCTGCTAATGCCGGCCTCACCGACTTCATCGCAGATGAGTGTGAACAGCATCAAATCCTCAGAAACATCTTCGTTCAAAGTTTTACTTTCTTTCCTAGGAATAATCCCCCTGAAGTGCGGTTTGATTTATATGTTGAAACCCATCAGATACCACTTACTGAATTTTGTAACATATGCATGGTCCCTTCTGATGGGAGCTTAGCTGAGCCTAGGCCGACTGAGTTTGAGGCCTTTTATCGTACCTTGACAGTGGGAGATGAGAGAGGGGTGTCAGCTATCACTGCCGCTGGCTTGCATTTTCCTGCTGTTCATTACTTTGCTCTTTTCATTGCAAAATGCTTGCTTGCTAGAGAGAAGGTGGGTGCACTCAGTTCACCAGACCTTGCTGGTTTACGTCGTGCACTAGAGGGCGACAACACTTATAGCTTGGGAGCTATTGTGGCTCGTCGCCTCCACATTAATAAGTCCAAAGGTAAAATACATGGTGGGATTTTTGCTACTCGTTTGGCGGCTCACTTAATTAATGTTGAGATACGCCATCATGATTACCCTCTGACCAAGGTTTACCTAGACCGTACAGCCATGGAACACCACCATTTTATTGCACGAGATTACCCTAACATTCCTATTCCTTATAACCTGGTTTTTACCATTGAAACTCGTGATATTATTCCATTGCATGCTCCTGCTTTGTTTGATTCTGTTGCCAAGGGCGGATATAGGGTTATGCCTGCGGACATCATCGCCTACCGGAACGCTCAGGCTACTGCAGAGGCAGAGGAGGAGCCTCAGCTGTGGGATGAGTGGATGCCCGCTCCTCAGTACCCCAACTACTATCCAGGCTACTGATTGATTACCAAGTTAGGCCAAAAGCCTAAGCTTGGGGGAGTACGTGCTTTTCACCGACATTATATTCATGCTCACTTATTTTCATTTGTTGGTGTTCACACTTTTTCATTGTATCATCCATGCTTAAATTTATTTTCTTGCTTTATTCTTATGTGTTTGAAAAACCTTAGAGAAACCAAAAAAATTGTTGTAGATTAGTTTACTTTCTATGCATGCTTATTTGTAATACTAAAAAGAAAACCCAAAAAGATTTCCTTGTCCTTCTTTTGCTTGTTGGGAGCTTTCCCGTGTAAATAGTTTTTCTCATTTTTGCCTTTCCCTTTTATTTTCTTGTTCAAGATTACCAAAAACTCCAAAAATATTTCAGTGTGTTTCTCTGAATTTCTTTTCTTTTTATTCGAGTCTTACCGAGGAGAAGACCACGATGAAAATGTTGAGTGGCTCTCATATGAATAAATGTTAATCTAATAAAGAGCCCATTTTACCTTGTCTTCTCCTGTTGAATAAAATGTTTTGCAGATTCCAACTTAGTCCATGGCACTCTTGCACTATTATTATTTCCACATCGTTCGGTCGTGCAAGTGAAAGGCAATAATGATGATATTCGATGAACTGGCCGTGGCAGAAAGAAATGGGTATGAACTCGACTTGTTCTGTTTGTGTAAATATGTTTAACCTAGTATCGATGATTCAGCCCATTATGATTAAACATGTTTGCAATGATAATTAGAGATTATAGTTTCTCATGCCATGCATAAGTAGCTAGGAGTGGATAATGATTTATCTTGAATATCAACATTGCATTAAAATGATTGTGATGTAGTATGATGATATGGTATCCTCCTCTGAATGTTCGAGTGGCTTGACTTGCTACATGTTTATGCATGTAGTTGAAACAAAACCAACATAGCCTCTATGATATTTATGTTCATGGTGTTCATATCCTACTCATGCTAGTGTCCAATGTTACTTATGCATAATGCATGTTTATGACCGTTGTTGCTCTCTAGCTGGCTGCTTCTCAATCTAATTGCTAGCCTTCGACTGTACTAATTGGGAATTATGCTTGTGCATAAAAAACCTTGAACCCAAAGTTATTCCAGATGAGTCCACCATACCTACCTATATGCGGTATTACCCTGCCGTCCTAAGTAAATTTGCATGTGCCACCTCTAAAAACTTCTAATAAACATCCTTTTTGTGTGCCTGGATCGTTCATGGAACGACAGGAGGTGGTCGGTATCGTCCATGCTAAGTGGGTTATTCTCAGGTCGAGTGTTTATTCACTCGCCATCGCACGAGAAAAGGGCGGTAATAGGGATGCCCAGTTCCAAACTGCAAAAGAAATGATCTCTCAAGTAATCAAACAAAAACTCCCAATGGAGTCAAAACCTTTACTTTTATCGCTTGGGAACCGCCACTACTGTTCTTAGCATGGAAGATGTTGATAACTGATGGTCGTGAAGTAAATGAGAAGGGTGCATGTCTCAAAATATCATTTACCTCTGTTTTAAAACTTGAGCTTTGGCGCCTCTGCAAATCACTGCTTCCCTCTGCGAACGGACTATCTATTAACTTTTATGTTGTGTCATCACTTTTTAAAACAAGCGCTAGAACCTGAGAACACAGCTGTCATGACTTATGCATTGTGTGTAGCTAATGTTGGGTGCATCATGACTGGATCTTTTCTACCATGAATTACAATGTTTAGTCGCTGCTTGAACTTTGGAGGTGCTCTGCATTTATGTTTTGTGGTCTCAGAAAGGGCTAGCGAGATACCACTATTGTCATATTATATCATGGTTGTTTTGACAACATGTTGCTGTCTGAGATATCTTATTATTGCTCGCTAGCTGATTATGTCGTTGATATGAGTTAATATAATCTTTAAGAGTTATTTTCATCAAGGTTAGTTATAATGTTGGCTGAAAACCTGGGTGTTGTTTAAGCTTATTTATGCAAACAAGAGCAAAAGAGTTCATAAAAGTTTTTCTTTTTCACTTTCAGTTTATCAACTGAATTGCTTGGGGACAAGCAAAGGTTTAAGCTTGGGGGAGTTCATACATCTCCAACGTATCTACTTTTCCTAACGCTTTTCCTCTTGTTTTGGACTCTAATTTGCATGATTTGAATGAAACTAACCCCGGACTGACGTTGTTTTCAGCAGAACTACCATGGTGTTGTTTTTGTGCAGAAATAGAAGTTCTCGGAAAGGAATGAAACTTTGCGAGGAATTTTTATACAATAAACAAGAATTTCTGGAGCCAAGACCCACTAGAGGGGGGCACCTAGGTGGGCACAACCCACCAAGGCGCCCCCCCTCCTGGAGCGCCCAGGTAGGTTGTCCCCACCTGGTGGCCCCGCAGACCCTGAAACTGATGCTATAAAATCCTAATTTTCCAAAAAAACAGGGAGAAAGAATTATTACGATCCACGAGACGGAGCCATCGTCACCTCCTGTTCTTCATCGGGAGGCCGGATCTGGAGTCCGTTTGGGGCTCCAGAGAGGGGGATCTTCGTTCTTCGTCATCACCAACCCTTCTCCATCGCCAATTCCATGATGCTCCCCACCAGGAGTGAGTAATTCCTTTGTAGGCTCATGGTCGGTGAGGAGTTGGATGAGATTCATCATGTAGTCGAGTTAGTTTTGTTAGGGCTTGATCCCTAGTATCCACTATGTTCTAAGATTGATGTTGCTATGACTTTGCCATGCTTAATGCTTGTCACTTTGGGCCCGGGTGCCATGAAATCAGATCTGAACTGTTTATGTTATCACAATTATATCCATGTTTTAGATCCGATCTTGCAAGTTACAGTCACCTACTACATGTTATGATCCGGCAACCCTGAAGTGAAAATAGTCGGGACCACTCCCGGTAATGACCGTAGTTTAGGAGTTCATCTATTCACTATGTGTAATGCTTTGTTCCGGTTCTCTATTAAAAGGAGGCCTTAATATCCCTTAGTTCCAATTGGACTCCGCTGCCACGGGAGGGTAGGACAAAAGATGTCATGCAAGTTCTTTCCATAAGCATGTATGACTATTTACGGAATACATGCCTACATTATATTGACGAACTAGAGCTAGTGCCGTATTGCCCTAGGTTATAACTGTCTCATGATGAATATCATCCAACAAGTCACCGATCCAATGCCTACGAATTTATTTCATATTGTTCTTGCCAAGTTACTATTGTTATCATCGCCTACACTTGCTACAAAATTACTGCTATCACTGTTACCGTTATAGTTACTACTGTTACTATTATCAAAACTATCAAACTACTTTGCTACTGATCACTTTGTTGCAGATAATTAATCTCCAGGTGTGGTTGAATTGACAACTCAGCTGCTAATACCTTCAAATATTATTTGGCTCCCCTTGTGTCGAATCTATAAATTTGGGTTGAATACTCTACCCTCGAAAACTGTTGCGATCCCCTATACTTGTGGGTTATCAGATACCGATAACTAATGGTCATGAAGTAAACAAGATGGGTGCATTTCTCAAAATTTGATTTACCTCTGTTTTAAAAACTTGAGCTCTGGCACCGCTGCAAATCACTGCTTCCCTCTGTGAAGGGACTATCTATTTACTTTTATGTTGTGTCATCACCTTCTCAAATAAGCGCCAGAACCTGAGAGCACTGTTGTCATGCTCATGCATTGTGTCTAGCTAATGTTGGGTGCATCATGATTGGATCTTTTCTACCATGAATTACAATGTTTAGTCGCTGCTTGAACTTTGGAGGTGCTCTGCATTTATGTTTTGCGGTCTCAGAAAGGGCTAGCGAGATACCACTATTGTCATATTATATCATGGTTGCTTTGACAACGTGTTTTTGTTTGAGATATCTTATTATTTCTCGCTAGCTGATTATGTCATTGATATGAGTTAATATAATTTTTAAGAGCTATTGTCGACATGGTTAGTTACAATCTTGGCTGAAAACCTGTGTGCTACTTAGATTATTTATGTAAACAAGAGCAAAAGAGTTCATAAAAGTTTTTTCTTTTTCACTTTTAGTTTATCAACTGAATTGCTTGAGGACAAGCAAATGTTTAAGCTTGGGGGAGTTGATACATCTCCATCGTCTCTACTTTTCCTAACGCTTTTCCTCTTGTTTTGGACTCCAGTTTGCATGATTGGAATGGAACTAACCCGGACTTACGTTGTTTTCAGCAGAACTACCATGGTGTTGTTTTTGGGGATATTTAAATTAGTGCCCCTGGTTCCTTAGTTGTGCTCACTTTTCCCCACGCTCCAAACGTTTGCTCACTTTTCCCTTCTTCCTTAGCTAAAACTCTCACAAATGCTTATAGCGGGCGTTTGCCGTCTTGACCGTCCATTGATTGTTAATTGCTGACGAGTGGGGCCGAGTCTTCGTCTGACTGTTGCTTGCTGACGGGTGGGACCGCAAGGAGACACGTATTGGCAGCTTGTCTGAATCTGAAACAGATCTAGACAGGCTGCACTGCACCGCGCCGCCCCGCCCCCTCCGCCGGTGTCGTGCCACGTCCACCGCAGTTGTTTCCTCCACCCTATGCCCCTATTCCGTTCGTCGGCGATGCCGCATCTCCGCCAGATATAGCCCACCTCCCCATCTGGGATTACATAGCGATGTTGAGTGAGGACGCCCGGAATGCAGTCGACCATGGAGAGGATTGGATCGAATCCGCGGCAGATAATTCATGGATTAAGCCTGGGTAAGCATTGTTTCCTCTCGAATTGACGTTCTGTCGTATTGTAGGCCGTATTTGACTTATGTTTGCTTGAATCGTTCGAATTTGTGCTCGATTTTACCCGGCTAACTGAAGCCTTTGTTTCCTTCAACAAAATAGGATTGATCCCGCGCTGGATTTCTGGCTGGCGATTAGAATGGAAACTAGTGTGCTACGTGGTACTAAACCACATTTGATTTCATCATTTTTCAATCCCAAAGTGGTAGAAACCAGCATATCTTTCAAAGATTTGCGAGCTGAGCTCCGAAACACCTATCCCTGGAGTGATGCCGATGCTGTTGAACTGAATTACTTCAGCAGTGACGAGCAAAGATTTCTCCCACTAACTTGCGACGATCATATGCCATTGCTTTTTGCTGGGATTGCTGGCTGCCGATTCAGTAAACTCCAAATCGATGTGCTTCAGCCACGCGCAGAACGGGCGAAGGGGAAGGGAGTTCAGACATCATCTGTCTGTACTAATAGCCAGCACCCCGGCACTCCTTGTAGGTCGACACCAAGTAAAGCAAGTGGTTCATGGAGCCACAACATGCCTGCTGCCAATTCTGGTTCCGATTCAGCTGCTGCTTCTCGTGTACCTTCTGCAGTTGGTGTAGAAGAAGATGCAGAACCTGACGAGGCTGTTCCTACAAATGATGATGAAGACGAGATGATGTTTCCTGAACTGGTCGATGTAGCCAGTCAGCAAGCAGTGGATGACGAATATATGGAGGAGCCCATCAGCCAAGCTAGGTTTGATGACACTGATGATGAAGAGAAGGTGGAGAATATGGACAGCTTAATCGAGGATGAATACGATGGTGATGACATGCCAACAATTGAGTGGAATAGGGAAAAACCTGAGCTTAGTGTAGGTACCATTTTCCAATCAATGGTGGACTGTCGGAATGCAGTGACAACATGGTGCATTATATCTGAAAACACCTATAAGATTAAAAGGAGTGAGCCAGCAAGGTTCACAGTTTTTTGTCCATATCCTAGGTGTAGGTGGAAGTTGCATGCATCTCGTATGAGAAAGAGCAAACATATTCAGGTAATCCAAGTTCAGTTAGTAATTTAGTTTCAGATTGTTGAGTAAGGTTTCTTAACTGTGTTTTACCCTTTTATTTTGTTTCAGATAAAGAAAAACCCACACAAGCACACCTGTCCACCTGGAGGGGGAGGGGGAAGGCCAAAACCAAGCTAGCAAAAACTAGGTGGGTGGCAGATGCTATATTGGATTGGCTAAGAGAAGAACCTGGACTTGGTCCAACAGCACTCCATGGGAAGCTTTTTGAGAAGTACAAGATAGAAATTCCTTACATGAGAATTTTTAATGCTAGGGAAAAGGCTCTTGACAGAATTAATGGTCAATGGAATGACAGTTTTCAGCTGCTTTACACTTTCAAAGCTGAAGCGGAGATGGCAAGTCCAGGGAGTGTTGTAGAGATTGACAAGCATACAGTTCCATTCAAAATAAAAGGGAAGTCATTTCAGAAGGAGTGCTTCAGAAGGGCTTTTGTTTGTTTCAAGGCTTGCTGGCAGGGGTTTCTAGATGGTTGCAGGCCCTATTTGGCTGTAGATGCTACACATTTGACTGGAAGATGGAGAGGACAGCTAGTAGCAGCTTCTGCAATTCATGAACACAACTGGCTATTCCCAGTTGCATTTGGTGTGGTGGAGGCAGAGTCTGAGGAAAATTGGGTCTGGTTTCTGCAGCAGTTGCGCAACATTATAGGCACACCCCCAGGTTTACCTATACACATAGATGCTTGCAAGGGTTTAGAGAGTGCAGTGGAAATTGTATTCCCTGGAGTGGAGCATAGGGAATGTATGCGACACCTAGCGCATAATTTCAAAAAGAAGTTCAAAGGTAAAGTTTATGATGAGAACTTATGGCCAGCATCATACACATGCAGCAAAAGGAAGCATGAACACCATTTAAGAGTGTTGTATGCTCAAAATCCTCTTGTGAAGGAGTACATGGATGCACATCATGGTAAGGTGTGGTCAAGAAGCAAATTCAACGAAATCTGCAAAGTAGATTATGTGACCAGTAACCTTGCAGAATGCTTCAATTCAAAGTTCAAGTCAGTGAAAGGGCTCTTGTTGTGGCAAGCATTTGACAAGATGAGGAAAATGATCATGATAAAGATGTCTCTTCACAAAAGAATTGCAGAAACACAATATGTTGGTCATCAAATGCTCCCATCACTGATTAAGGCATTGCACTTGAAGGCAAGAGGACTAAAGATGAAATGTATTCGATCTGGTACATATGAGGGAGAGGTTACCTATACTGACACTAAAAATAGGGTATGGAGGTATCCTGTGAACCTAAGTACTAGAGAATGTACTTGTAGGCAATTGCAGATCCGTGGGAAGCCATGCATACATGCCCTACATCTGATGACCATTATCGGGGGTGCAGATGGTGAAGTTGATCAATATTGCTCTGAGTATTTCTCTGTTGCCAAATTTATGGCTGCTTATGCTGACAATGTGCCTGCACTATTGGGGAAAGATCAATGGAACATAGTAGATCCAGGGTTCAAACTCCACGCTCCTGTCATTACTAGACCACCAGGAAGACCAAGGAACCAGAGGATTAGAGCAGGTGAGGAGGGTCGTCTACCAAAGAAGCGTGCTCGCAAAAAATGTGGAGTTCTGGGGCATATTGCTAGGCTTTGTACCAATGCAGTGGATGCATCATTTGGAGAGGAGGAAAGATGGACAGCAGCCAATGCTGAGGAGAATGCAGCAGCAATGGAGACTGAAGATGCAGTGGAGAATGCAGCAGCAAATGAAGCAATGGAGAATGCAGTAGCAAATGAAGCATCTTGGTATGTGTTTGCACCCTTTGTAGAATGCAGCTACCCTTTTGTTTACATTTGTTCTCTTTTTTGCCTATGGCTTACACTACAAAAAAATACACTTCCGTGATGATACGTGTTTGTCATAGTAGGTCGCGTTTTTTGTCATGCATGGACATCCATGACAAATTTATGACAGAATCAAGATAGTCATACATGTGCTGTCGTAGAAGTGTTCCATGACATTACCAAAATTATCATCAAGGAAGTGTCCACTTCCATGATGATAAATCGCGCGTCACAGAAGTGCTTTCGTCAAGGGTGACCGACACGTGGCATCCACCGTAACGGAACGCCGTTAAGCTATCGGGTCGGGTTTTGGATCCGATAACCCGTTAACAGCCCCGACCAATGGGGATTTTCCACGTGTAAAATCATCATTGGCTGGAGGAAACACGTGTCGGCTCATCGCTGGGACAGATGTCATCCACTCATTGGACAGAAGGCGCCTATGATACGTCGACACGTGGCACGGCCCAACAGAGGCCCATTCCTGTGAAAAGGTCGGCCCGTTTGACTTGGTCAAAAGGTGGCGGGCGGGCCCATGGAAAGCCTGTTAACGGCCTGTTCGCATATAGCCCATTTACAGCCCGCTAACCCAAGGCCCGTTACGCCCTATTCGAATTAGGCCCAGTAGCGTCATCTGGGCCATCCAATATGATTCCAGCCCGTTTTCACTTCTGGCCCATGTATGGCCCATGACGTCTTTCGGCCCATATGAGGCCCTATGTAACTCTTGGCCTATTAATGGCCCGTGGTGAAACTGGCCCGTAATGAACAGTGTATCACTTTACACCCATTAACGGCCCGTGGTGAAACTGGCCCGTAAAGAACAGTGTATCACTTTATACCCATTAACGGCCCGTTATTCCGTTGGGCCGTTTCCAGCCCATGTTATCTTTCGGCCTTCTCAGAGCCCATTTATTCTTGGGCTATTTTCCAGCATTCGTTTACTTACGGCCCGTTACTGTCATTTTCTGCTTGTGGGCCAAATTCAGCCCGTGGTTACAGTCGGCCCGTTTGTGGTCCGTTAATACGTTGGGCCGTTTTCATAGCGTCATCAAATACGGCCTATTAATGATGGCCCGTTATGGTCGGCCCATGAACGGACGATTCCAACTCTAGCCCGTTTACGGCCAGAATGCGGTTTGTTTGGCCCATGTTTGGCCAATCGATCATACGGCCCGTATAAGGCCCATTGATGATACGGCCCGTAGAAGGCCCACTGTTTCTACGGCCCGTAGAAGGCCCACTGTTTATACGGCCCGTAGAAGGCCCACTATTTCTACGGCCCATAGAAGGCCCACTATTTCTACGGCCCGTAGAAGGCCCACTATTTCTACGGCCCGTAGAAGGCCCACTGTTTCTACGGCCCGTAGAAGGCCCACTGTTTCTACGGCCCGTAGGAGGCCCAGTGTCACTACAGTAAATATTAGCCCATTGTTATTGTGGCCTAGTTTTAAAAAATAGGTTATTGCAGCCACTAGCAAACCGCAGAAAAAGAACTGCACTGACTACAAGCAAACAAATAAACAAGACAACAAGGAAATAAATAAGCAAGCAACTTACACTAGGCTATCACGGCTATTACACATATTACATCCACTGGGCATCAAAGTTCGCCACCAGTGCAAATATAGGGAACACAGCAGCATATAAACGCCGCAGCAAAACAAGTCCAGAACTGAAACCACTTCAGAAGAGCTCAAGAAACAATATCCTGGGTACCCATAATGCTGGCAAGATGCTTAGCAAGCTTATTAACTTTCTCTTGTTTGGCGCTTAAGTCCTCCAGCGCTTGCTGTTGCACCAGAAAGTATGCATCTGAATTCTGCAGGGACTTCCTCAGTCCTTCGGCTTCCTGTCGCATAACATCTGATCGATGTCTTTCAACTTGAAGTTGAGACTCAAGAAGCCGAACTGATTCAGGCAACGAGTTCGAAGAGCTGGTGCCAGCAGTGGTAGCCAATAACTCGAACACTACATCAAGACAGGACTTTGGGGTTGTCTCATTGTCTTAGTTTTTATCAGCTTTCTTGGAGACCAACAGGGATGTCTCACTATCTTGAACCTTATGTGCATTACTTCCTTTACCATTGCATAACAGGGTACTCTTCTCCAATATTTTATCTGCGTTCTAAAAGAGAAACAAACAAACACATCTCAGGTTTACAATGTAGTATATGAAACTCATTTTGGTAAACCAGTTCAGTAGTAAGGTGGACAGGATAACAGCATGAAACAAACATATATCTATGTAGTATGGTCACTGTATGGTCTATATCATTCTAGTTTATGTTGCCAAATCAAGATAGATACAGTTCGAATCATATCTATTTAAGACAAAGCAGCATAGACAGAATATAAGTGTGGGAAACTACACAGCAATAACAACACTTGTAATGTGCATGGCATGAGAACATAACTGTTTATTCAATTGAAACTGAAATCAACATAGAGCAAGTTACAACAGCAAACAGCTAAACACGTTGAAGAAACAGGTTTAAAACATACCTGTTGCGCCATTGGAGTTTCAATTGCATCCTCCAAATTTGAAATTAGTTGGTATCAGTAAATACAGTGATGCAAGAGCAAAGTATTATGAACCATAGCTACGGAACCTGACCTGAGAACAATTCTTCTTCTGCTTTAAGCGTTGACTTCGGGTTCGGAGTGGTGGTCCTCGTGATTTGGGCACTGCAGTTGCCTTACAAACTGCTCGTGTTTGGGTGCTCTGTGGTGGAGACGGTGTTGTGTCAACGGGAACTGGGTGTCTATCTGCTGGGGTTGGGGTTAGAAGGGGTGTAGCTGGTTCTCTGTCCAACTGGGTAGGGGTACAATCTGCATGAGTGTGGGTTATGTGTGGTGGGGCTGGTTCTTGGGCAAGTACAACCGTGGTTCTATCTGCATCGACAGGTAGCACGATCTTTTCTGAAGACCGTGTTTTTACTCCCATAGATACTGCCATCACTCCCTCCAATTGAAATGGCTGATAAACAAGAAAAGTAATTGAATGTACAGACATTGTAAGATAGACAGGTGCAATGGATAGTAGGGAAGAAAACAGGGCATGAAATAATTCACATTTATGTTGTCTAAGCAAACAGAATAGCAGGACATAATTTCACATATATGATGGCTAATTAAACAGGATAGCATGACACAATTTCACATGTATGATGGCTAACTAAACAGGATATAATGACATACTTCAAAATATGATGATTATGTAAACAGGATGACATGATATAACTATACGATGTGTCTATTGAAGTGGTTGGCATGCCATAAATCACAAACATGCCGTCGATGGAAACATGATGGCATGATATAATTCACGGATAGAATGACATAATTTAAAATATGATGACTATGTAAACAGGATGAGAAGATATAACTATATTATGTCTTTAGAAAATGGGTTGGCATGCCATAATTCAGATACATGCTGTCTATGTAAACATCATGGCATGACATAATTCAAATATATGATTTATATACTAAGGAAGTGAGCAGAGGGCAATCACATATATGATGTGTCAACTAAGGAGATGGCATTCAATATTGTGTATATGATGTAAAAACTAAGCATTGCAATACAACATATGCATTATATGAGTAATATAACCCTGCCAAGTTTGAGCATACACCTCAGGGGGATAATAGGACTGGTCATCTGCCTCTGAATCCTCCTCTGAAGAGCTATCTGTAACCAGCAAGATATCTGCTTCAGCAGGTAGCATTGTCTGCTCTGAAGACCTTGTTTTCACTCCAGATTTCTCCATCACCAATTCAAATGGCTGATGCACAGGAAGAGCAGTTGAATATACAAACATTGTCGACAAAAGCAATGAGAAATACAAAAAAGGACGGCATGATATAATTCACATATATGACGCTTGCCTAAACAGCATGGCATTGCATAATTCACATACATAGTGCCTTGTAACAAGATAACATTGCATAATTCACATATATAATGTCTTGCAACAAGATGGCATTGCATAATTCACATATATGGTAATTAGACACTAAACAGGTGGCATTCACACAAAGCATGTCTAAACTAAGCAAATGACATAGCAATGCAAGATACCGTACGCACGATATGAGCAACATAACCCTGCCAAGTTAGGGCATGCACCTCGGGGGGGGGGGGAATATGACTGGTCATCTGTCTCTGAATCCTCCTCTCAGGAGCTATCGGTAACCAGCAAGACATGCGCTTCGTCAGATAGCATTGTCTGCTCTGAAGACCTTGTTTCCACTGCAGATTTTTCCATGACCGTGCCGAATGGCTGATGCACAGGAAGAGTAATTGAATGTACTAAAATTGTTGACAAATTTAACACGTAATAAAAAAATGATGGCATGATATAATTCACATATAAGATGACTGGCTAACCAGGGTGGCATTGCAAAATTCACATATATGATGCCTGGCTAGACAAGATGGCATTGCATGATTCACATATACGATAAAGAAACTAAACAGATGGCATTGACACAAAGCATGTCTAAACTAAGCAGATGACATATTTAATGTATACAGTAAGCAATGCAAGGCACCATATGCATGATATTACCAACATCAGCATGCCAAGTTAGAGCGAAGACCTCATGGGGTAAATAGGAGTGGTCTTCTCCTTCTGAATCCCCCTCAGAACAGTTATCTTCCTATTGATTACGATTCGAAATGGGTGGAGGGGGCTGCCTTTGCGCCCACCATGGAACGACGTCTGCATGAAATTTTATTGCCACGCAAGGCTCGTCTCTTTTGCTCTACATGATCAGTTCCATTGTGTACAATAACTGGCATGCATAGGAATAAAACATAGTGAGATTATGTAAGGAGTGCATGCACAAATCCAGAGTGATGGTAGCAAACTGTGGATAGACCCAAAACCAATGATAGCAGGCAGATAATAGCTTTAGTTAAAAAATACAGATAATGGCTCCTTTAATGTTTGTTTGCACCCAACATGAAACTCATAGTAGACACCGGAGATTAACCAGATAGTAGACATATAGTACTGATTGCTGCCCCAATATGTACCCCACAACCATTTAAAAACTCAAGTTTCAGCATTAGTTTGGACCTCACTCGGAGTCTAATAAGTGAACACGACGATAATATAGCATGTCATCATATTAAGCGACGCATAACGTAAGCAGACACAGAAGAGTGCGACCTCTCTTGCGGACCCGTGTAGTCCTCAAGGTCATCTGCTCAGTTGATGATGGTAATGCAGTTGCCGTGGCTGCCGGCGGCGGGGAAGAAGATCTGAGGCGGTGAAAGACAGTCTGGAGAGAGGATCCCTGCTGTGGTGAACCCTTCCGTCATTGGAGCAGCTGAGCTGGGGTGGAACACAGCGCCGCAGGAGCAGGACAAACCACACAAGGTTTTCTTTGACACATATCTGTAACAGAAGTAATTGAGTAAGGGCTTGTTTGAATTTGAGGATTCTAACAATGCAGGGATAGGAAATAGACAGGAATAGGATAGGAATGCACGTGCAAAATAGAGAATTTAAAAACATGGGATTTCTGCCAATCTGGGTGTTTGATTCACAACAATTGGAAGATCACAGGATGCAAAAAAGCATGGTGAGATTAAGTCAAACCACAAGAAAATGTACGGTTATAATGCTATTATGCTACTATCTCTTAGTCTTGTGCTTGATGAATAGGAATATGAAAAGGAGGAGAAGTGGAAATTAGAATTCCTACGGTTTTTCTTTCAAGGAGACACTAAAGGAACAAATCCTACAGTTTTCCTTTGCTCCATTCCTTTGCACCAAATTCATGAAAAGTAGTACCATAGGAAACTTTCCAATTCCGATGTTTTTCATTCACTTTTCCTTTCAAGCACTGGTGATTCTAGTAGGCAGGCTTGAGCAAGGAAAATCCTACACTAAAAAAATGTTTTGCGCTACTTCTATTACTTTGGACCTAGGCCACTGCCATACTAGCTCAACTCCCAGGCCCATCGACAAATGCACAGCTCAAACGCGCAGAGATAAATAATGATGGCGTTCAAGAGAGTCCATCACGGATAGCTAAGTTGCCTGGTACCTCACTGCTTGTCATATAGTAGGATAAAATAATCGTATTTCCCGTTACTACGAGTGTTCAGTGGACAATATATATAACATGTAGAGTAAAAAAGAGATGCAACAAGTGTACAACCTCTTTGGCGAAGCCATGTCGATCTCAGCGTGATTGGGTTGGCCGGTGAGGATGCTCCGGCTGACTTGGCTGTCGAAGGAGGGGAAGAAGATCTTAGGCGTCTGGAGATGGAGCCCGAGGTACTGCTCCGCTGTGATGGAGGGTTTCGTCGTTGGAGCAGCTCCGGTGAGTTGTACGACGCCGAGGCTGAAGTAGGACAAGAGAGACAACGAACAACATTAACCTGAGTGGCATTCTAATAGCATCTCCAATACATGACGTAAAATACATAACCACAAAGTGCTAGATGTAAAATACATCAGCCGCTCATCTCTGAACTTAACTGTCGAAACTGAATTTAACTGTCGAAACTGAACTTAACTGTCGAAACTTAACTTAACTATCGAAACTGAATTTTGCTGTCGAAACTAAATTTTGCTGTCGAAACTGAACGCACTAGCAAGGTGAGGCTACACGTCGGTCGACTGACTTTTTCATCTCCGGTCAGTCGATTTTGCAGCCGTTGGATACGAAATCAAGGGCCTGCGGTTCATCTTCAACCTCCACCCCCCTGAGCCACCAGCCACCACCGGCCAAACAGCAGCCCCCCGCCGCCCGCGGCCGGCGGTGCGCCGCCCCGCCCTCCCCGAAAACACTCCCCACCGCCGGTCCGCCGCTGCCCCGGCCATCCCTCTAGGCCCCCCGTGCCGAGCTTTTTCTCCGGCGATCCCCACGCCACCGCCCCGCCACCGCCGGCGACCACCGCCCCCATCCTGAACCCTAAGATAGATAGTGGGGTACCTCTCTGGCGAGCCCCCCTCCCCGCTGCGGCTGGTTCTTCCTTCACCCCGGCGAGCCCCCCCCCCCACCCCCTGAAAATCGACTGACCCAAAAGTCGATTCAGTCGACTGAAGTGTAGCTAAATCGGAGCAGCATCGCAAGCAAGAGCAAGAGCGAGAGCAGCAGCGCGACCAAGAGCAATAGCAAGAGCAGACCAGGCAGGGGACCGAGAGCAAGAGCAGCGCAGCAGCGTGAGCGAGAGCTAAAGCAGCAGCAGCTCCTACTAATGTGGACGTCGCCGCCGAGGGAGCGACGCCGTGGAGGAAGTGGCCGGCGATGCCGCCGTGGATGGAGCCGCGCCGTGTCGGCTCGGGACCGAGCGTCGGCAGCACCGTGAGATCGAATCAAGAAGAAAATGCGGCGATTAGTGTACAACCTCTTTGGTGGCGCCGATTAGGCCGCAGCTTCATCCGAGGAAACGGTGATGATGATGCTCTTCCGGTGGTGTAGGTGAAGACGGCGGTGTGGGAATGGAGGTGGCGCGAAAGACGAGGGGAACGTCGGGGCAGCTCCTTGGAGGTGGAGGACGGGGTGGCTGAACCGGCGGGACGATGAAATCGACGACGGATCCTCATCCGGTACGGTGGATGAGGGACGTCAAGGTGTTGCTGTGGACGACGTCGTCGGGGAAGAGGCTCCGGCTGGGTGGCGGACGGAGCAGGGTGTGGGGTTTCGTCGCGGGTTTTCGCGGCCTCGGTGTACGAATGGGTGGGCGGATGGGATGGCAGTGGGGAACCATGGCTTAGAGACGCGCTTGTCCGAAATGTGGGATAAGTTACGAAAGTACCCCCACCGATTTGAGGCGGTTCTTTCGGTTCAGGGGTACCATGGGCATTTTGCGTGTCGGGATTTCACAGGACGTGGGAGTTTTTGCGCGCGTTGTAATTTCGGAATAGCAAGGCGCGGGTTGAGATGGAGGGAGTTGTCGGAGCACAACGAGACAAAGATATATCTTAAATATTTCGGGCTAACAAGGCGCGGGTTGAAGAGGCGGGAGTTTCGCAGCACGATAGACGAGACGCTAGCTTGAATTTTCGGCATAACAAGGCGCCGCTTGAAATTTCGGAAGAACAAGCTTAACGTGTACCAAAAAAACACAATTTGCACCTCAACACGCACAACACACACACAAACACCATTTAGACTAGAGTAAGGTACACGTGCATTGCACGCATGAGATTTGGCAACCAAATTATGAATAAATACTATATTATAGCATGCAAGCTTTGAGTCATATATGCATGATGTAGATGTTCGTTTAATTCTTATAGTTCATTTCATTCAAAATCATCTAGTTTTTATAAGAAAGCTAATCTATTTTAAGATTCATGGAATTGTGCGTCGTAAGACATAAAGTAAAAACAAATAATGGCAAATCATGTAGAAAAACATTTGGGCAATTCTGATACGGAAGATTCTAGAACAAATAAGAAGTGCTTGTGTTTTGATGTTTGTGCATTATGCTTAAGTTCAACCATGGAGTCTTCTAGATTATACATGTGGCGAAATCTGGTGGAATCTAGATGATATCCAACGGCCAGTAGTGCTCAAATTTGCCATCTTTGGACCATCGGATTCGCCTCATCCAACGACCATATTTCAAAGTTAAACTTACCCGCACACAATATAAAAATATATAAAATATAATATATATATAGGGGTATAGATATAGATATGTGATGCGAAAGCCGCCCATCATCTCCAATTAGAATAGTGTGTCCATGCACGGATGCGACGTGGCCAAATGATGTCTGCCATCGGTATCTCAAATTGAAATCAGTCTGACCTTGTTCAATGTGTATACATTACAACATGCTCATTTCCAAACCACACCGCGCAGATCTCCGTTATATTCATGCATGCATGGGTTTCAAACATCAGGATCCCTTATTCAAATATTTGAATTCAACTTTACATTGATTATGACCTCACCTATTCTTTTACACCCACACAGTAGTCTTCTCTTTATAATTGTACCACTAACTTTCTCTCGTGCATGCATGCACACACATTACGAGTCGGCATTATCCATCGCACGCATACAATCTTTTTCTTCAGGTCGGTCTCCCATGAAGGCACACACCCACACACATCCCCCTCTCCATCATATCGGGCATTCTTTATCTCTCACGTGTGCATGCGCAACGATCGATGTTCCTCTATGTATGTGTGTATATAGCTAGGTCGTTCATAGTTTTCCACATAAACCGATCAATCGATATATCCAGTGAGGTCTCACCCTCTTTCCCACGTCCACATCGATCAATCTATACCTCTCTATATAGGATTAACATATATAGCTAATACACCCACATTAATTATATATCCAACGTCCCCCTCTCATCATCCATGCCTTCCGCTTCATCTCTCAGACGCGTGCACAATGGCGAAGACAGGGGGCAGTAAGGGCCCTGCCCCCCTCGCCCCCTAACATCACTATATATCGAGGCTAATATGAATGTGATCATTAGACAATTGCTGCTAAAAATGGTTTAAGTTCATGAATTGACCCTCCTCTTAAAGGATTAGCAATGCTTGGCCCCCTAGCTCATTTATTTTTCATGGCTCCGCCACTGCGCGCAACAACGCACGTCTTCGCCCCCTCTCTCTAAATATCGATCTCGCACTTGTGCATTCCTTCATAGTCTCCCTCCACTCGGCCCCTCGCACCATCTTCTAGCCCCCCACCGGATTTTGCCACATGTACAATCTAGCAGACTCCATGGTTGAACTTAAGCATAATGCACAAACCTCAAAACAACGATGGTTCTCTTTTGTTCTAGAATCTTCCGAATCATAACTGCCCAAAAAAAATTCTAGTTGAATTGCCATTATTTGTTTTTACTTTATGATTTACAACGCACAATTCCATGAATCATAAAATAGATTAAGGGCTTCTTTGATTCAAAGGATTCTCAAAGGAATTTTGGAGGATCCTAATCATTAGGAATTTTTCCTATCTTGGTTGTTTGATTCGTAGGATTGTAAACCATAGGAATTTTTCCATATGATTCATTTGCACTAGATTTCATAGGAAACATCCCATCCACTCAAACCTCTTTGAAAGAATTCTGCATTTTTTCTAAGCACAATCAAACACTCGTACAATCCTGTAGGATTCAAGACGACATTCCACTATAATCCCATGTTTTTCCTATTCCCGCGTTCTTAGCTTTTTTATAAAAACTAATTGATTTTGAATGAGATGAACTATAAGAATTAAACGAAGGGCTACATCAGGCATATATGACTCAGAGCTTACATGCTATAGTGTGGTATTTATTCATAATTTGGTTGCAAAATCTGATGCGTGCAATGCACGTGTACCTTACTAGTACTTTGAGTATGTGCAAAACACGTAAATTAGAATACCAATGGCACGCTACACAGTGTCTCTCTTACAGTTCATGAAGCCACGTGGCACATGTGGAGGCGTTGTCGCGACCTCCTTGCGTGGATTGATCACAGTGACGTGATGCTGGTTCCAGAAGAATGTACTCGTCCTCCCTGAGCCATACTGGCGGTACATGCACGAAGCGAAGATGTGCACGCACACCACGCACACACTCATTCCCACGCACGCACACGCGGGTACACGGGCGGACGCAATTTTGTACCAAGATCCACCCCATGTGATAATTTGACGCGTGTAAAGTCGTTCACTTCATTGATGGTCAATTAATGCAGCGCATGCAAATTGAGTGGACGTGAGGGCGGAAGAAAGACATTATTACTCCACTGCGCGCATGCGAGTAGTTAAATCGTGGGTTGCTAGTAGTACTTCCATTGGTCTCCTTCGTATTTTGTGCCAATTTTTGACAGTAACATAATATTTACGCATTTGAGCAGTGTAGTACTTGAAATTTATGTTCCGCTAAACTCATCGGGAGCCGTTTCGGGCCTCGAAACCAAAACCATCAATTAATCTTTACCTCGTTCCCATCACATTCGAAAGCCTTCTCACACCTACTAGTACGTACCAAACCTGAATGTGTTCCCACTATGCAGGTATTAGTACTAGTGCTAGTACTTAGGTTATAAAAAGGGGAACTACCTAACCGAAAATTACTCTACCTTTCCTCCTCATAAGTGCTTCTTCTTCGTCCGTCGTTGCCATGGCCGGTGAGCAGAGCTCTAGGTCGAGAACCACTCGTAACAAGGGAGCGGCAACCAAGGCTGCGGAAAAAAAGAGGGCTCGCCGCCACGCAGAGAGCTCGAAAGATCTCTCACGGGCAGGCGATGGCTCCCAGGAGCGCCCTAGCCGCAGAGGCGAACATGCCGAGCCGGCGGAGCTGGAGTCGTTATCCCTCGACGGCATGCCCGATCAGCTCAATAAGCAGAAGGAGTTCATCCAAGGCTTGATGGAGTTGCTGAAGGAGAGCCTCGACGACATGCCCGCTGAGCTCAATCAGCAGGGGGAGTTGACCGCCGGCTTGGTGATGCTGCTGAAGAAGAGCATTGCCTCGGAGAAGAAGGCGACCGGCAAAATCCTGCGACTTCAGGAGGACAAGGCGAAGCTCTGCCACGAGATCGACCTGTTGAAGGAGAAGAACGCCGGCTGGAAGAAGCTGCATGAGAATAGTAGTTCCTCGATGAACATGCTGCAGGCCCTCGTCATGGAACAGAAGGAGGAGTTGGCGAAGCTCCGCATCGAGCACCCGGCTGCTGTCAAGGTACGTAATGCGGCCGTGGAACAGATGATGAAGGCTCGCATCGAGAAATCCTGCGTCATGGACAGAATGAAGAAGATGGCGGAGGAGACGCGCAAGGAGATGGAGGTCGTGGAGGCGATGAAGAAGCAGTTACGAATCCGCGGTGAATTAGATCATTTGGGGTGATAATCTTCCTTCTTCTTTTGCTCCTGTGTTTCATCTTTTGCTTCGGGTGTTTCGCCGCACATGTCACGTTCTCTGCGAGGCATGAATAGAACAATGTTTTTTTAGGGAATGAATAGAACAATGCTAACAATGAGATGACTAGCAAATTAGATCATTTTTTATCGCCATATGGCACTGGGCTGCCGTGTTTCGTGCTCCTCTGTCGCAATACTACTCCAGTGGAAAACTTGAGTATACAGCACGGTTCTTTGCTCCTCCTCGATCAGGTCGTCGGCGCATTTATACGAGCAGTCAAATCACAAGGCCCCGCCTTCCAGCAGTAATGAGCCGTCACATCACAAAGGCCCTCGCCTCTCGTGAAACCGACCAAGCTAGACTGCCCCGCCCTCTAGCCTTTTAAAAAATGCTTTTGTACAAGATGGATTGCACCATGGAGCAAAACTTGAAATTAAAAAAAGGTGGTACATATAGAGAGCGCTCGTCGCCAAATTATGCATATAGTACTATTAAAAAGGCTAGTCACAATAATGGTGTCCAGCATAACCCACCCCTCAAATAAAACTAAGAGGGTGCTTGGATACGTTTTAGTCCCATGACTAAAAGTATTGGGACTAAAACATGCTAGCCTCACCCATGCTTGGATCCAAATACTAAAAAGGCTAAAATCAAGTTAATGAGCATTTATTATCCTCCAAACCCTCCAATCCAGAACTCGCCTGTGTTAAAGGAGAGGAGTTAAATGAGTAGAGAGAGGACTAATCCACATTTTAGTAGGGGTACCCCTAACTAAAAAAATTTAGTCTCAAGACTAGTTTTAGCCCCTCTTTAGTCAAGGGTGCTTGGAACTTTAGCCTCTTAAAGAGACTATTTTTAGTCAGATTAAAATAAGTCCCTTGGATCCAAGCACCCTCTAAGCATCCTGGAATTCTTTGACAAAACTAAGCACCCTGAAATTCTTTGACAACTAAACTGCTGGCTATATGATGTTGGCCATATATATTGTATGTTAACGAGTGGTAGTACTATACCAACTAAAAGATGAAATGTAAGAAATACTAGTATGTACGTACTGAAGAGTTAAAGTAACGAGAAGAAACATAACATAGTTCTGCTGGGGGCTCAGCACAACACACCCCTCAAATTAAATTAAGCACACCTGAAATTAAACTTTGCAACTATTCCGGTAGACACTGCATTAGAACCACCATGAGCAACGACACTGACACCTTACTCGGAGTCCTCGTCCACGTCCTCGACTTCGTCCTTGTCCCTCTTCCTCTTGGCCGATACTTCTTTGCTTGAACCGCACACTTGGCTGTTGCTCTTCATCCAACCCTTGTAGATATTGAAGCAAAGGTAGCCATCCATTGCAGCGTAGTGGATGTGGTCTATATCTAGTACATTCCGCTGCCATGCATGACGATGAAACGTGTATGGAGGTTTCTCCAGTTTACCGTACGAAGGATGAACCATGGCTCCTGCCAGGGTCAGCATTGAAGTCTGACGAGAGGACACCAGCCGATTCTTCTGGAGGTCGAAGGTGTTGCCTACAACGAGGCCTATCCGACGCAGGACTTCTTTGTCGTTACCAAAGTCTACAGTAATGAATTTGACTAGGTTGCTCTCGAGGAAGTCCTTAAAATCCTGGCACTCAACGTCGGCATGGCATATGTGGTAGACCAAGCATAAGTCATGCACGCAAACCTGGATCACGGCGGGCTTCTTCCTCTCTTCGTCCTTTAGATCCTTCTCTCGTCCCAGGACTGTGGTGTACTCAACATCTAGCCCAGCGACCCACTCATCATCTGATTCTTCGAACATGTGTCTGAAGCAAGAAAGGCATCCTTTCACCGTCGCGGAAGAACGGGTGTAGATGACGTCGAACTCATCGTCGGTGATGGTTCTAACCTTGTACTCACCGCCAATCGTGGAGATTTGGGACGCCATGGATTTGGGAGGAGGGTAAGGATTAGTGGAACTGTCGTAATGTGAATGGATGGGACGACTAGGAGTGAACCTCCGTAGTATTGAAGGACGTGCGGGGACGAGTAGGAGCGAACTGCCAGCGTGCGAACGGCAGGGTAGTGGATTTCCATTCTCCCATGATACGGGCTTCCGAGAGCCCTTGGATCTGAGATCGAACGGTTGCATGGCGTGATTCTAGACCTATGGGTGAATATCCTATCCTGGAGGGTTATTCTGCAAATTTTCAGCAACTTAGCATGCGACCGTTTGATCTCAGATCCAAGGGCTGCCAGCAGCCCATATCATGGTCGCACCTACCACGACCGTCGCGTCGCTCGCGCGGTCGCGCCCTTGGAGATTTAACACGGTGCGTTAGGCTATCTGATGTTGGCATGTCATACATAGTCATCACTTAGTCACTCATACTACAACAAGGTTGGCTATAAGGTTGGCTATAAGTGTAATTTTTTTACTCCTCTCTATCTCTTTCTTCGTACTCCCTCCGTCCCATAATATAAGAACGTTTTTTACACTAGTGTAGTGCCAAAAACGTTCTTATATTATGGGACACGGGGAGTACTAGTATTTATTGCATTTTCCAAGGAGTGACCTCTTCCAATGAAGTGGTGTTGCTAAGTTTGCTTCATTTAATTAGCTATAGACTCAAAATTGTCTTTTCACCTAGGTACACGCGCTTAGCACCGTTTCTTCCTTGGGTCACCAAACTAGTCTCTCTCTTCTTGATTAACTTGCCACATCAGACTTTATGCCTATGTGGCAAGCTTAAGCACCTGTAGGAGCAAGTAAAAGTAAGTACAATAGTGCACTTTACATGGCATTTTTGCATATGTGGAGGAAAGAGAGGCAAGGAAAAAGTGGAGAAGTGGGCTCTCATGCAAGAACCAGCCTCTACTACATGGTGGAGCATTGGGAGAGGCAGCTGTATGGAGGTGGTCAGGAATCGGGAGACTCACGCCGGTCGTAGCGCCGCAGTTAAAATGATAATGGCAAGTCAAATCACGGGGGGCCACCTGTCCAGCAGTAACTCGCTGTCAAATCACACAGCCCTATGTTTGCAGCAGCCTACTCCCTCGTCTTCTCGCGTCTTTGTCGAACCGACTAGGCGTAACTGCCCCGCCTACCGCGCAGGAAAAGCCCCGCCCTCGACTTTAAATAGTATACAGTATACTAATTTTGTATCCATTGATTGCGCCCGCGCCATGGAGCAAAGCGTCTAGAAAATGGTGGTACACATGTACAGAGTATACAGCACGCCCGTCGCGTTCGCGTCGCACCCCAGACGGTCGGTCGGTCTGGCACACTGCTCTCCGAATGGAACGCGCGTCATATTGCGTTTGCACACACATGTGGGACGGCAATTGAGAACCTACCATAGGCACACTCCCCGGCCCCGCAAGTCGGGTGACTTAATAGAAGAGGGAGACGAGCGATAGTACTAGAGAAGTGTTGTACTACGTTGGTGCCTGGATGATCCCTGCAAGACACGGAAGATCAGTTCGTGCATGCATGTGACCAGACTCCAGCAGACACGCCTGGATTGGCTATCGTCTACATATCGTGCAGGCTGTGTTGTACATGGCTGTAGTTGTGGTGAGAAATCTAAAAAAAGGTTTCTTGTCATCTCGCAAAATTAGGTGTCATGTGCTTCGGATCACTGTGAGGGTTAAACAGTGATGTAACACCCCGGATGTAACTTTCCATATTTGTAACTCTGACTCTTGCCATTTTCGGCTATGTGCAGGCTGTGTTGTATATTCCCTCCGTGGTCTGGTTTTGTTTTTCGTTTTGTATTTTGTTCATGTCATGCATTTCATATCATGTCATCATGTGCATTGCATTCGCATACGTGTTCGTCTCATGTATCCGAGCATTTTCCCCGTTGTCCGTTTTGCAATCCGGCGCTCATATCTCCTCCGGTGCACCCCTCTTGTTTTTCTTCCGTGAGCGGGTGTCAAAACTTTCTCGGAATGGACCGAGGCTTGTCAAGTGGCCTTAGTATACCACCTGGAGACCACCGGTCAATTTTCGTGATGCTCTACATTTTGTTCAATTGCACCATGTTCATTAGAGGCCATCTTGATGCCCAAATCTCTGTTGCAAGAGGGCTAGTTGCTGTTATCTTCTGGTTCTTATCAGAACTTGGAGATTTGTCATTTTTGTATCATTAAATCGGTGCATCTTATGGGTATGAGCTCTACATGTGTTTTGTTGTATGCCATGCCATCTTTCCAAGGGTGTATGCCATGTATTTTTATGATCTCTGTGGTGACTAGCACAAGCATGCAAAGTAGGCCCCGTAATGTTTCTGATTTCAGGGACTTGGTGAATTCTCTGTCTTTGTCTGCTGCTATTTTGTTGCCATGTAAACTTGATGCTACAGAGAGATCCATGCATATTTTGGAGATGTTCAGTAAGGATGATTTGTAGCTATAGTTGTAATTGATCCACTCCTGCCCTTTTTTGCAATTATGAAGTACCATAGCATGACTCAATCTTGCTCTACTTTTGCTCTAAAATATTTCTGGCAGATTCTTAACATGATATGCAATTTTGCCAAGCTTATTGTAGTTGATCCATAGATGCTATGCTTTTGTTCTTGCCATGGATAGCTTTATAAACATGCCATCTTGCTGTAGGTATGCTTGTTTTGTCATGCATTTCTTTGTGGTGAGTGCATCAAGCTCACACACATCCCCTCATATTATTATTTCTGCCATGCTCTGTTTTCTGCTAAGTCTGAAACCTGATAACGAAACTTGCTATGTTTACATGCTTGCCATCTTATCTTCTGGTCCTTTTTGGCTTATGGTCAGTAAGGGACTTTTGTCATATGCATTTAGTAGAACACTGCCATGCCTTGTTTTGCTATGGTAAGTTCCTGTAGCATGTTGATTTCGTGCTCTGAACATTGCTACCTGATGCTGTTTTCTGCCATGTCCAGTTTTTCACCAAGTCTGTGAACCTGTCATCTTTTGCACTTTGCCATGCTTGTTTGAGCTTGATATGTTGTGAACTAGACGTAGCTCAGTGTTCATCTTTTGTCAAGCATCACCTGTAGATTACTGCCATATGCTTTGTTGCTATGTTGGACTGCTGTAGCATTGTTGTTTGTTGCATTTTAAGTGCTATCATGCTGTTAATCGCAGATTCGTGTCATTCTTGTTTTGCTTGCCATTTGCAAACCGTGCATCCGTTTCTGGTGATCTTTATATCGATTTCGACCGAAATAATCTCATCTTTCCAGTGGCATGCTTGGTTTGCCAAGTTACTGCCATGTTCATCATTTTCCTTCCGGAGCACGCATATGCATCGCATATCATATCTTGCATATCATACATGTTTTGCATCATGTTGTTTGTGCATTTCTCGTGGTTGATTGTGGTTCCATTTGTTTGTGTTCTTGTCTTGGGTAGAGCCGGGAGACGAGTTCGTGAACGAGGAACCTGTTGAGTACGCTTATGAGGATCAAGCTTTCGACAACTTTGAGAACCTTGCAGGCAAGATGACCACCCCTCGAAATCACTTCTATCTTTGCTTTGCTAGTTGTTCGCTCTATTGCCATGCCGCGCTACCTATCACTTGCTATATCATGTCTCCCATTTTGCCATGTCAGCCCCTAACCATCCTTTTCCTACCAAACCGTTGTTTGGCTAAGTTACCGCTTTTGCTCAGCCCTTCTTATAGCGTTGCTAGTTGCAGGTGAAGTTGAAGTTTGTTCCATGTCGGAACATGGATATGTTGGGATAACACAATATCTCTTATTTAATTAATGCATCTATATATTTGGTAAAGGGTGGAAGGCTCGGCCTTATGCCTGGTGTTTTGTTCCACTCTTGCCGCCCTAGTTACTGATATACCGGGATTATGTTCCTTGAGTTTGCGTTCCTTACACGGTTGGGTGATTTATGGGACCCCCTTGACAGTTCGCCTTGAATAAAACTCCTCCAGCAAAGCCCAACCTTGGTTTTACCATTTGCCACCTAAGCCTTTTTCCCCCGGGTTTTCTAGAGCCCGAGGGTCATCTTTGTTTCAAACCCCGGGCCAGTGTTCCTCTGAGTGCTGGTCCAAACTAGAGCCCTTTGCAGCGCCACCTTGGGTAAACTCGAGGATTGGTTTTAGTTGTACGGACTGCTCATCCGGTGTGCCCTGAGAACGAGATATGTGCAGCTCCTATCGGGATTTGTCGGCACATTCGGGCGGCTTTGCTGGTCTTGTTTTACCATTGTCGAAATGTCTTGTAAACCGGGATTCCGAGACTGATCGGGTCTTTCCGGGAGAAGGTTTATCCTTCGTTGACCGTGAGAGCTTGTGATGGGCTAAGTTGGGACACCCCTGCAGGGTATTATCTTTCGAAAGCCGTGCCCGCGGTTATGAGGCAGATGGGAATTTGTTAATGTCCGGTTGTAGAGAACTTGTCACTTGACCCCAATTAAAATGCATCAACTGCGTGTGTAGCCGTGATGGTCTCTTCTCGGCGGAGTCCGGGAAGTGAACACGGTCTGAGTTATGTATGACGTAAGTAGGAGTTCAGGATCACTTCTTGGTCATTGCTAGATGACGACCGTTCCGTTGCTTCTCTTCCCGCTCTCATTTGCGCAAGTTAGCCACCATATATGCTTATTGCCGCTGCAGCTCCACCTCATTACACCATCCTTTCCTATAAGCTTAAATAGTCTTGATCTCGCGGGTGTGAGATTGCTGAGTCCTCGCGACTCATAGATTCTACCAAAACAGTTGCAGGTGCCGACGATGCCACTGCAGATGATGGGGTCGATCTCAAGTGGGAGTTCGACGAGGAACGAGGCTGTTACTATGTGTCTTTTCCTGATGATCAGTAGTGGAGCCCAGTTGGGACGATCGGGGATCTAGCATTTGGGGTTATCTTATTTTCATCTGGATTTAACCGTAGCCGGTCTATATGTATGTATTTTGGATGATGTATGAATTATATTTATGTATTGTGTGAAGTGGCGATTGTAAGCCAACTCTTTATCCCATTCTTGTTCATTACATGGGATTGTGTGAAGATGACCCTTCTTGCGACAAAACCACTATGCGGTTATGCCTCTAAGTCGTGCCTCGACACGTGGGAGATATAGCCGCATCGTGGGCGTTACAAGCGACAACTGAGTTGGGCTAGTCATTGGGGGCACATGCACGAACAGTGACTACTCGGTTGCCATCTAGGTCAAGCCGGCTATGTTAATTAGGACATCTATCGACGGACCCCTTTTCTACGAGTTTATCTTTAATTTGAGCTTTGTTCCTCATCTAGTTTGTTCGTCGGGATTCATGTTGTCTCCTTTGGGCAGTGAGGTTATGATTTCTTGTCATGTGGCATTTTTTCGTGTTATATGTTATAATCCGGCGCTTCAGATCAAAATGACGACAACTGCGCCTCCGGGCCATGTGCATGAAGACTTCTCGACAGTCATTGACGAGGTCAAGCCGGCTCCGGTAGACAAAAGAAAACTAGTACTACTCCACTATATAGGCAGGAGCCTCCGCGCTTGCTTGCTAGTGTTGCTCTCTTCACACTGTCTCAGCCTCTCCAGATCTAAACACGACAGCGGTGGCCACACTCTCTCTCTCTCTCTGCTCACCGCTGGTCACAGATCCAGCCGGATCCTCTCCGCCGGGGAAGGTGAGAAGGTGCAACGTTCACGCGGTCGTCCTCGGTGATGGCTCTTACCCACTGCTGGGCGCGTCCCGGTCAGCCTGCCTTGTTGTTCTCTCCCAAGCACCGCTGGCGAGGGAGGGCCTCCGACCCCTTCTTCCTCGCTACCGGAGTGTGGGCAGATCCGACCTCCCGCCGCCCACCTAGCGACATCCCGGCGACCATCAGGTATAACTTCCTTCGAAACCGGCCTTGCTCTACTTCCCGAGCTCCTGACGTCGCTGCATTAGTATCTTTTACTATTTCTCAGGCCCCCTCGTAGATAGGATCGATCGGCTGTTCGAAAACCACCTAATTTTTTTACGTTTAAGAGGTAAAACTAGTTCATGCACTCGAATCTAGTACTACTTGGTTCAAACAAGGAAGAAAGGGGGTGGGGGTGGGGGAGGATTTGTTACCTGAATCTAGGACTTGGTCAAAAGAGGAAATAATGGGGGCAAAAAGTAGCAGAGACTGGCTATCCAACTGGTCTCTAGGTCTAATAGGGAAATAAAGGGAAACGCAGTACAAACTCAATATAAACCCGATCTATTGGTTGAAAAAGGAAAGAAAGTGGGGACTGGGGGACAAGTCAACAGAGTAAGTCCAACACTAGATTTTCTAGCCTCACACAGTATAAGGTGGCTATACCGAACAAAAATGGGACCAACCCAGATATCCTGTTCTGATGTTTGTTGCCCCGAGCCACTCTTATGTAATGCCACTGGTAAAATGTAGCAGCCGCACTGTTAAAAGTAAGGACACGTTAAACCAATGTTATTTTCAATGTAATGCCTCCAGTAATATGAATCAATGGCACTTCTTTACATGTCCTGCTAAAATTTCCCATTAAGATAAGTTGGTTCTTTTTGTTAGAAATGCAACTGTCCTGGTCCGCCTACTCTCCCGTGCCCAAAGTAATGTCGTATTTAACGGTTGTCATAGTTAATCCTAATGCCCACACTAATATCTAGCAATGCCAGTGCTTTAGAAATTGCTACTGTCCTTGTAGGATTGCCATTCAGATAAGGAACATGCTTCTTTTCATTTGATGCATGTTTCATCACTTGTTAGTCACCCTCCTTTCCACCTTTTTTGTGCAAACAGAGATATACATTTCACGCTCGATCTTAGTTGAACTGCACAAATGATATCCAAATTATAGTTGAGCATTCCAGGAGCTTCACAACCAACCTTGATGTTGCTCAATTTTATTGCAACTAATGAAGAAGAAGCTCTGTGGGTTTCATTTTCTGATGGAAATGGAACCAGGGCTGGAGCCCTTTTCTTAAAAAAAATTTGAAGAAGAAGATGCTAGCTCACGGGACATTGCTTCATTTTAGGTGAACTGCACCAAAAGGTCCCATGAATTGAATCATCCATGTTGGTGACTGAAAGAGCCAGCTTCAGCATCCCAGTCTAAGCACCCCCGGCCTCCATCCTTGCGACGCACGGTACACCTTGTTTGCCACCTGCTCGACCCTAGTGTCACTGATAAAATGAAGTAATAATACAGTTAAAATAGAGCGAGTGTCATCTCTATCATTTCATTTCCAATGTAGATAAAGAAAGTGCTTCTCTTTGTTAATGTATGTTTCATCAACTAGTCCCATTGTTAATGTTTAAGCGTTTCTGCAAACTGGGGTGCTTAATTTTAGTTGATATGTACAAAAATAGAGATTTGAATGTCTCAAGGCGCCTCCTTGTACTACCACTGTACACTGATGTTCATCCCTGGCAGAAGGTGTATCTGGGAGACTTGGGACGATGTCCAGTATGAGGCGTACCGTATGAGGCGTCGCAGGGCCCATCTCGCCCTCGCAGCATGGCATACTATGATACTATCGCAATATTTTCTTCTATTTATTTTGTGTATTTCATCAACTAGTGCCACTATAATATAATCACGCTTTTTCATTATCTGTGCAAACAGGGTTATTCAGCTGCATTTTGGTGGAACTGCACAAATGTACGTATGGAACCGGCATATATGCAGAGTGCGAGGTGTGCCAAGTAAAAATTACCGACACCAACCATGTTGCATGCACGCATTGGCATCCACCACCACCAGTGGGATGTGTGGCGCTCTCTGTGGACGGATCTTTCTCGGCAGCAAATCATCTAACCAAATACTAGTAGCTTATATTGGCAGTTTTCTAGGGAGTACTCTTTTCTGAAAGAAGCACCAATCTATTTTTTTGTTTATTTGTACACTGTGTCACAACTTTGACCCAAAGGTCCAGAGCTATTTTAGGGTGATTGGCATAGTACTCGGAGACTGATTGTAAGCATGATTTTCATTAGCTGTCACACTGATTGTAAGCATGAGCAGGTGGAAGATTAGGTTAGTGCGAAGCTTACCTTAAACCCTACCGCCGCCGTTGAAACGAGGCGAGCGTCGAGGGAACCATGGAGAACGGCGGGGAAGCGACGTTGCGCCATCCGGCCTCCTCTTGCGGTGTGAGAACGAATACTCCCGTGGCTCCGGCTGGCTCTGCACCCTCATGAACGGCACACCATACTCGATCGATTCGTTATCCTCTGGGTGCTCGACCTTCGACCTGTACGCCCACCACCTCCGCCTGATTGTTGCCTCGGGCGAATCTGTCTGCTCCATCGCCTAGAGGAGATATTCGATGAACTCGGAGGACTGCGGCGTGACTGCCGCCGAGGAGTACATGTACATCGCCGCCCTCATCACCGTCGTCTCGCTCTTTCGCATACATTGCCACATGGCCCGCACCATCCTCGAAATCTCCCACTCATTGTCAAACCAACTAAGGATCTCCTTCAACCTGGCTAACTTTGCCTGGTCGCCGCCGGCGATCTGCCTGATTCGCTGCTGCATCCTCTCCATGGATGTCCTTCTGAGTGGTCCGGTGCTAGCTTTGGAAGATGGGAGGAGAGACGGTAGTCTTGCAATAGAGAAGAGGGAGAGGCGAGACGGTGGTTTTGGAATGGAGATGATGGAAGGAGAGGAGGTGGTTTTGCAATGGAGAAGATCAGAGGGAGAGGCGAGACGGTGGTTTTGGAATGGAAATGATGGAGAGGAGAGGAGGTGGTTTTGCAATGCAGAAGAGGGAGAGGAGTGTGCGGCAGCGATTTAGGATTGGACGAGAGGGCCGGCGCGCTGTGACTGGATCAAAATCAAAATCAATTTACCCTTCAATTAAGAAAGCGACCCCACATTAACTAGTCTCCCTTTTATTCTGGGTCATAATTGACCATGATTTTCGCACATAAAATATATGTTATACGTTGCAAAAATAATATAATTTGAAAGTACATTCAGATATGAACCAAACGATGCAATTTTTGGTGACATGCATTCACATTTTGCTTGTCAAATATAGTATGTGGTCAAACTTTGACCCCAAATTCGCAAAACAACAAAAAAATACTTCCAAGACCAGCGCCGCTCTTCTGCTCTTCTCCTCTTAAACCACCGCCACTCCTCTCCTGTTCCAATCTAAATGCAGCGCCGCTCCTCTCCTCTTCCATTTCAAAACCACCGCCCCTCCTCTCTTGTTCCAGTCCAAAACCAGCGTCGCTCCTCTCCCGTTCTAATCCAAAACCAGCGCTGCTCCTCTCCTCTTCCATCCAAAAACCACCGCCGGCGAGTGAAGGTGCTGTGGAGAAGTAGATCGATGGAGGAGTACAACCGATACGTGAGGATCACAGACGGCGACCCTGTGAAGCTAGCTAGGATTTTGGAGATACAGTCTTGGTTTGACAACAAGGACCAACTAGCGGCGACGGCGACATCCATGGCCAAATATCTGCAACAGAGCGAAAAGGCGGCGATACTCCCGGAGGGAGTCGCGCCGGCGTACATAGAGCTGCTCCTCTGGGCCATGGAGCAAACAGATTCACCGAATCCGATCGTGAGGGAGCGGTGGTGGGAGTATCGATCCCAGATGGAGCATCCACCAAAGATTGAAGGATCCAGCATCTACAGAGTGCCGTTTGTGAGGGTGTCCTGCCAGAGCGAGCCGGTGGAGTCTTCATCGACCGAACCCAACTGCAAGAGGAGAAAAGCAGTTGGCCCGACGACGCTTCCCCGCCATCGTCTCCCTCGCCGTTCACATCGTCTCATGGGGCGGCTGTCTGCCACCGAGGAATAGGAGGGGGCTGCCCCCCCCAGCCCAATAGTCGGGCAGGTTGTGAATTGTCAGGAGGAGCTTAGGGTTGTCAGTATGCAGGTTGTGAATTGTGTTTTGTGTTGTGTATTTTGAGAGTACTTTCAGATATGAATATCTTTTGAATTTCAGATTTGCAGTATTGAGCATATGAAGTATTTTATGAATTCTAGAGATCTATTTTTAGCACTTAAAAAATGTAGTTTCATAGGAGTATAAAAGTGCAGACAATGTGATTGTCGGAGAAGAAACTGCAAGTTTCAGTTTCTGATAAGAAACTGCAAGTTCAGTTTCAGATAAGAAACTGCAACTTTCAGAGGCAGAGCATTTATATTAACACGGCCTTTTCAAACAGGGTTAACATCATATTGGAAGTTTTATTCATGGTCGAAAATGGAACTACCAGCCAGTTAACATCATGCTGATCAACATTCATGCATATCACATCTTCATATGATGCACAGTCAAAATGCCCACACAATGTCGAGTGTGCGAAACACAGAGAAAACGAGGGACAAAGTTTTGGCAAGTGTTGGACGTGGTTTTGGGCTGCCCCGTCTAGGCCTGCTCCCTCCTCCCCGCGGCCGGCTCTGCTGCCGCGCAAGCCTCACCGCCCCACCGTACTCCCATCGCTGGCCTAGCCATCCCTCTACTCACCCACACCTGCTGTTATTCTCCGGCGACGGCAGACGAACCAGTAAACCCTCGTACAGTCGTACTCCCCTCTGCGTGGGAAACAACTGCCGAGTCTTCCCTGCCTCCGTGTCGTTCCCTTCCTAGGCCTCGCCGTCGTCCACCGCCCTGGTGCTCTCGGCGCGGCCTGGTCAACGTGGTCAACGACCGACATGCATCTGAAGTGGACTGTACGTGGAGAGGCCGACAGCTGGGTCCACGGCCGCATGCAAGGAAATGCCTCCTTATTACGCGCAAAATAATGATTCCTCCACCTGACATCAGGGACCCACCGAAAGGGCCTCTATATTTTGTGAAAAAACGTTACTGCCGCTGACAGCTCGGACCCACCAGCTATATCTTCGCACGCAAGGAAGTGCCTCCTTATTATGCACAAAAAAATGAATACTCCCCCTGCTAGCTGGGACCCACCATGGTGGGAGGCTGACTTGTGGGCCTACTAAGTTGACTGGGACGGGGGCCTTTGTCAACTTTAGTCAATATGAACGATTCTAGCTCCATTGACCGTACGATGTCCATCCAACGGCCGTAGTGCTTCTTCAACCTCTGGTCTTCTTGCTCCAGCCGCCCAAAGCAGCGTCGGTCGTGTCGCATGCTCCTGCCTCCCGTGGTCGGCTGTGCTGCCGCGGAGGCCTCACCGCCCCCTACTATTCCCAACGCTGGCCAGGCCCTGCGGCGACGGCAGCCGAACCAGTGAACCCTCGTACTCCTCTCCGCACGGGCTTCCACTGCCGCATCTTCCCCGGCTCCGCGTCGTCCCCTTCCTAGGCCTCGCCGTCGTCCACCGCCGTGGTGCTCTCCGCGCGGCGTGGTCAACGTGGTCAAGGAACGACTTCCATCGGAAGAGTACTATACGTGGAGAGGCTGATAGCTGGGTCCACGGCCACAGCCCAGTTTTTTTATGATTTGCCAAGTAAGTCGCTTTGTCAGGCCTTTTGGCCTGCAAATCTTTCAAGACGAGGAGAGCTTTCATTCGGCTGGCCGAGAAAATGGCCCATCAGTAATGAGAAATGGGCTGCACATTTTTAAAACACATCAAACCGGCAATTAGTTTCAAATAACTTTTTTTTCATTTTGAGATTTTAAATTACATTAATTTTTATGCGTGGAGAATTTGTTGGCTTTTATATTGATATACATTTATTTTTAAAATCAGTTTGAATGTGAGTCGAAATTTCGGGATTAAAAACAGTTCGGACCGCACTGAAATATGCAAAATTTCGTATAATTTTTTAACCGTGGCCACAATATGGCATGTAATGCTAACAAAAAGAATATGGGCTCCAAAAAAACCTTAATAATTAGCAAATGGGCTGTAAATTATTAGAAATAATGGCAGATGGGCTGTATGCTGTTTTCCACAGATTTGAGGCTTTCCTAAAAAAAGGTTGACGCACAAGCAGTGACTGTTGGATGGCCATCCAACGGCCGTCGTGCTTCTTCAATCTCTGCTCTTCCTACTCCAGCCGCTCAAACAAGCGTCGGCGGGACTGCCTGCTCCCTCCTCCCCGCGTCCGGCTCTGCTGCCGCGCAGGCCTCACCGCCCCACCATACTCCCATCGCTGACCTAGCCATCCCTGTACTCACCCACACCTGCTGTTATTATCCGGCGACGGCAGACGAACCAGTAAACCCTCGTACAGTCGTACTCCCCTCCGCGTGGGAAACAACTGTCGAGTCTTCCCTGCCTCCGTGTCATTCCCTTCCTAGGCCTCGCTGTCATCCACCGCCCTGGTGCTCTCGGCGCGGCGTGGTCAACATGGTCAAGGAACGACTTCCATCGGACGTGGACTGTACGTGGAGAGGCTGACAGCTGGGTCCACGGCCGCAGCAAGGAAGTGCCTCCTTATTACGCGGAAATAATGATTCCTCCACCTGACAGCTGGGACCCACCGGACGGGCCACTGTATTTCGCGAAAAAAACATTTCCCCCTAACTGCTGGGACCCACCAGCTACATCTTCGCACGCAAGGAAGTGCGTCCGGGCAAAAAAACGATTCGCCCCCCTGACTGCTGGGACCCACCAGCTACATCTTCGCACGCAAGGAAGTGCCTGACAGTCGGGACCCACCTGGTCGAAGCGTACGAAGCGATGTCATTCTGGTCGCGAACGTGTATGTACATATATACTGGTGGATGTAGAGGTGCGCACGTGTCGTAGTAGAGGCGCGTACGTGTCGTAGTAGAGGCGCGCACGTAGCATGTACACGTACGTTAGCGGCCAGGGTGCAAGAAAGAAAATATGGCCACGTATGTGTACATACGGGCGGGGTCTCGAACGCCTACTCGCGCATACGTACGGCCAGGGCTCGTGTACATGGCTGGGTCGGAACGGAGAAATAGCGTCGTCGTCGTGTTCATGGGGAGGCAACGGAATGCGTCGTGTTCATGGGGAGGCAACGGAATGCGTCGTGTTCATGGGGAGGGGTGTGTCGTACTGCAAAACGGAGGAAACGGACCTCCTACGGTCAAAACGGGGGTCCTGTTGATCGGGAGGAGTGTGGCGTACCGCAAAACTGAGGAAACGGACCTCCTACAGTCGAAACGGGGGTCCTGTTAATCGGGAGGGGTGTGGCGTACCGCAAAACAGAGGAAACGGACCTCCTACGGTCGAAGCGGGGGTCCTGTTGATCGGGAGGGGTGTGGCGTACCGCAAAATGGACGAAACGGACCTCCTACCGTCGAAACGGGGTCCTGTTGATCGGGAGGGGTGTGGCGTACCGCAAAACGGACAAAACGGACCTCCTACGGTCGAAACGGGGGTCCTATTCATCGGGAGGGGTGTGGCGTACCGCAAAACGGGACTCCACGGGATACTGTTCATCTCCACCGTCGACCTCCTCCAGCCTCCACGGGCTACCGTCGACCTCCTCCAGCCTCCACGGGCTCCTGTTCATCCAGCCTCCACCGCGCGCTACTCCACCGGGTCCTGTTCAACCACCCCTCCACGGGCACCCCTCCACCGTCTACTGTTCATCCAGCCCTCCACACCACGGGGTCCTGTTCAACCACCCCTCCACGGGCACTCCTCCACCGTCTACTGTTCATCCAGCCCTCCACCACACCACGAGGTCCTGTTCATCCAGAGGCAACGCCACCGCTCACTGTTCATCCAAACCCCCCGCAACGCTCACTGTTCATCCCAGAGGCAGCATCGATCGGCTTCAGTTAGCAGCAGTAGCGAAGGAATCGCTCGATCGGGTTCTGTTGAGGATATAACCCTTAGAGTCACCCGCCCGGCGGGGCCGGGTTACACATAAGGATCATCACCTGAAGCCCGGCGCCAAGCTTGAAGACGGTGGGCCAACGATGGGCTTAAGACCCGGAGATGGCTTAAGGCCCGTGGTTACAACCGTCATTATGGTAGAACTTGTAGTGTAAGGCAAGAATAGTTGAGAGTCCGAGCCGGACACTCTTATGAGCCGGCCGGGACTCTCAGAAGCTGCTGGGCGTCAACCTCTCTATATAAAGGGATGACCCGGCAGCGGTTTAGGGACAAGAAAGATCTCGTCGAGAGCCAGGCATAGCAGTTAAGCTCCCTGGTCATCGAAACCCTAATCAATACCACCTCAACTGGACGTAGGCTTTTACCTTCACCGTAAGGGGCCGAACCAGTATAAACCCTCGTGTTCCTTGTCCCGTTTAACCCCTTCAAGCTTCCTAGCAGCGATAGCTCCACGACTAAGTCCTAGCTTGAGGACATCTGCCGTGACAATTCCACGACAGTTGGCGCCCACCGTGGGGCCAGCGCACGGTGGATTTGAGTTCTTGAAGGGTAGCTTCGAAGGGCTCAAGGGATACGCTGTGGGCCGGATGACCAAGAGTCATCACGGCAAGCTCTACATCGACGATGCAAGCTGGGCCCGACGCCGGCTCAATTGAGTACGGATACCGGGTCCCCTTCGGCGGAATTCATGTTTTCATTGGCAAGATTGGTGAGCCGGGCCCTGAGCCGGATCTCTGCGCCGATCTCATCGAGACGGCTCAGCGCGCACGACCCGCCCGGGCCTTGCCTGCCTTGAAGCATGCTTTTGTGGGATGTATCCATGGAGGTCTCTCCGGTGGATCTGGATCTGGTGATGAGACGGCCGCCGGCTCTGACGGCGAATCATCCAAAGATGAGTCAAACTCATTGTATCAGCTTCAAGATGGCAGGCTAATGGGTTGTTCCGATGGTGACAGTATTCCGGACCCGTTTGAGCCGCTGAGCCGGGTCGGAATCTTCATGGCCGGTGCGCAGCCTGTTCAGAACCCTGCTGCTGGGGCGGGAAACCTGGTGCCCTCGCCGGCTCAGGTGCTGATGGATCTCACGGACAAGATGACGGTCCTGTTGACCGCCGCGATTGACCCGGCGGATCAAGCTCAGCATGACGCGGAGGTGGCGCAGTTAAAGTTAGATCTCGTGAAAGCCAAAGAGGATCTGGCAGCGGAAGGGATCAGGATGGCTGCGGAGAGGGCGGCTCTCGACGCCCAAACTCAGTTGATTCAGGCGCAGTCCTTCCGGCTCACGATGGATCAGAACGCGTCCAATGAGGTCATGAGAAGGAGGCATCAAAAGGCCCAATCTCGACTCCCTCCGGTCTACGATCCTCGAAACCTCTTCAACACGCCAGGTGCAGGGTCTAGTAACTCGCCAGGGATCATAGTGCCCGGGTCTGGGACCCCTGTTCAGCCACAAGTGATGGGGCCTCCCCGGGTGAACCCTGCCCCGCCTCAGTATGTGCCAATACCACCGGCTCATTATGCTAACCCGCTGGAGAACATGGTCGCCGCAGCAGCACGGCTGGCGGCCCTCCCAATTGACGGCGACTCTCCGACGGCTATTGAAACCCGCCGGGTCAGGGAACTCCTCCAGACAGCGCTGGCGCAGCAAGAGGCGTACTCTTACAGCCGAGACAGGATCCACTCGACCCCTCGTCCAGGCCGGAGCCCAAGTTACAGCAGACACATGGCCTCAGCGACCGGCTCAAGTAATGTCCGACGCCATGACCCGCCCCCTGGCCATGTCCCGGCTCATAACGGAGCCTTTCACGCAGCAGACCAAGACAGAGCGCGGCAAGAGGCGGAGCAGGTGCCTCAGTTGACGGCTTACCAGACTCCCCCGGCTTATCCGACGACTTCCGTCGACGTGGGTATCCCTACCAGGACTGGAGGTGTCCCTTGTTTAGTGCCAGCTCTCCGCAATGAGCGTCTACCCAAGGACTTCAAAGGCCCTAGGAAGGTGCCTAATTACACGGCAGACCTACAACCCGCAGCCTGGATTGAAAGTTACGAGATGGCCATGGAACTGCTGGAGGTCAGTGAGGCGGCGATGGCCAAGTACTTCACCATGATGCTAGATGGGACTGCCCGCACTTGGTTGAAAGGGCTACCGCCGAATTCCATCGGATCTTGGGCTGAGCTGAAGGCCCGGTTCATACAAAACTTCAAAGACACCTGTAGACAGTCTATGTCAATAGTGGATTTGACTAACTGTAAGCAACGGGAGGGTGAGTCTACGACACATTAGGTTCGCCGGGTCAAAGAGATCATACACTCATCGGATAAGATGGATGCCGGCTCTGCAGTCTTAATGTTGGAGCAAAATTGTCGTTTTTTTCCCCTGAAGATGAAACTCGGGCGGCTTAAGCGCGACTGCAATGACATGGGTACGCTGATGGCGGCTCTCGTCAAGTACGCCGATTCTGATAGTACCAAGGACCCCGCTTCAAATGATGAAAGGACAGGGAAGGGAAAGAAGAACGGCAATGGCAAGGGTCCTCAGCATAACCCGGGGAACCAAGGAGGTGGCAAGCGTAAGGCCGACGGCAGCCTAGAGTTCGTGGCCAACGCCAGTTCACAGGGTAATAGCCAGAGACGCAAGGGGAGGCCCCCTCCCCGAGCCGGCGGGTCAGGCCCGACGCTGGAGCAACTGTTGAATGAGCCTTGTCCAAGGCACGGCTCTAGAGAGAAGCCAGCTACTCATCTATGGAAGGATTGTGCAATCATGAAGGCCTTTAAGAATTCCAACGCCTTTAACGGCAACAATGGCCCGGGCGGTGGCTCAGGCGCCGGCGGCTTTTATGGCCCGGGCGGCGGCTCAAATTCTAATCCTCAGAACGGTCAAGGGGGCTTTAATCAGCAGTCTGGCCAGGGTCATCAACAGCAGCAGGGGGGTTATCAGACCAATACAAAGCAGCTTAGCGGTGGACAGTATCATGTATTTACCACCAGTCTGTGTAAGCGAGATCAGAAGATTCATAAGAGGGCTGTGAATGCTGTTGAGCCGGCGGTTCCACGCTATTTACGATGGTCTGAGCAGCCTATAGTGTGGAGTAGGGAGGATCACCCTCCCCGGGTGGATAATCCGGGTCACTTGGCCTTGGTGGTGGCTCCTCAGGTAGGAGGATATAAGTTCACTAAGGTGCTCATGGATGGAGGCAGCAGCATCAACATCCTCTATTATGAGACTTTCCGTCGTATGGGATTGATTGATAAGAACCTCAACCAGTCAAACACTATTTTCCATGGCGTGGTACCTGGTAAGTCGGCTTATCCAGTCGGCAAGATCGAGTTGGAAGTGGCCTTTGGAGACGAGCACAACTACAGGGTGGAAAAATTGACCTTTGAGGTGGTCAAGATAAGAAGCCCGTATCATGCCATATTTGGGCGGCCGGCTTACGCCAAGTTCATGGCACAGCCGTGTTACGTGTATTTACAGCTCAATATGCCGGGTCTCAATGGGACCATTATGGTTCATGGTAGCCGGAAGGTGGCCTTGGAGTGTGAGGAAGGCGATGCAGCTTATGCAGAATCTATTTGTGCAACAGAGGAGTTAAAATTTTACAAGGACAATGTTGACCCAACAGATATGACCTCTCTGAAAAAGCCGACTACGGAGCATGAGCCGGCAATGAAATTTAAGTCGGCTGATGAGACTAAACTTGTTGATTTCGTTCCAGGTGATTCATCTCAGCAGTTTAGCATCAGTGCCAATCTAGATCCAAAATAGGAAAGCGCGCTCATCGAGTTCATCCATGAGAATAGGGACATTTTTGCATGGAAGCCTTCTGACATGCCAGGTGTACCTAGGGAACTCGCTGAGCACACTCTCAATGTTGATCCAAAATTTAAGCCGGTCAGGCAATTCCTTCGGCGGTTTAATGAAGAGAGGCGGAAAGCTATTGGTGAAGAGGTGGCCCGGCTCTTGGCGGCCGGGTTTATTGTTGAAGTCTTTCACCCAGAGTGGTTAGCTAACCCGGTGCTCGTGCTCAAGAAGAACGGCACCTGGCGGATGTGTGTGGACTACACGGACTTAAACAAGGCGTGTCCGGCTGATCCTTTTGCCCTCCCTCGTATTGATCAAATCATTGATGCTACGGCGGGTTGTGAGCGCTTAAGCTTCTTGGATGCTTATTCCGGATATCATCAGATTAAAATGGCAGTTAAGGACCAGGAGAAGACGGCGTTCATCACTCCCTTTGGAGCCTTCTGCTATGTGTCTATGCCCTTTGGACTCAAGAGTGCACAGGCGACTTATCAGCGTTGCGTGCAGAACTGTCTTCATAACCAAATTGGGCGCAATGTTCATGCTTATGTGGATTATATTGTGGTTAAATCCAGGAAAGAGGAAACCTTGATAGATGATCTGAGGGAAACCTTTGATAATCTCCGGGTCTACAAGATGATGCTTAACCCGGCCAAGTGTGTTTTTGGTGTTCCTGCAGGCAAGCTCTTGGGTTTCTTGGTTTCTAACAGAGGCATTGAAGCTAACCCGGAGAAGATCAAGGCCATCACCTCCCTGGCTAAGCCGGCGTGTATAAACGACGTCCAGCGCTTGGCGGGTCGTATCGCTGCTTTAAGCCGTTTTATAAGCCGTTTGGGGGAGAAGGCCATGCCATTATATCAGTTGATGAAGAAAACTGATGACTTTGTCTGGAATGATGCAGCTAATACTGCTTTTGAGGGTTTGAAGAGACAGCTGGCGGAGCCCCCATTCCTTGCTGCTCCGGTTGACAAGGAGCCTTTATTGCTGTATGTGGCTGCTAACACGCGAGCCATCAGTGTGGCCGTGGTGGTGGAGCGCAAGGAAGAGGGTAAGGAGCATCCGGTTCAGCGGCCGGTTTATTATGTCAGCAAAGTGCTCATCGAGTCCAAACAGCGGTATCCACATTGGCAGAAGCTTGTTTATGGTGTATTCATGGCAAGCCGGAAGCTAAAGCATTATTTCCAGGGTCACCCCATCACTGTGGTCAGTTCTGCCCCCCTTGGAGATATCATTCAAAACAGAGAGGCCACAGGGAGAGTGGCTAAGTGGGCTATAGAACTCGGACCTCATGGTCTGAAATACGTACCACACACTGCTGTTAAATCTCAAGCCTTGGTGGATTTCATCAACGATTGGACAGAGTTACAAGTGCCCGAGCAAAAGCCGGATAACACATATTGGACTATTCACTTCGATGGGTCCAGGCAATTGGAGGGCTCGGGGGCTGGAGTCGTGTTGGCTTCCCCTAAGGGTGACAAGTTCCATTATGTGCTACAGTTGATGTTTCCTTGCACTAACAATGCGGCTGAGTACGAGGCCTTGCTCCACGGTCTTCGGATGGCTAAGGAGATGAGCTTGAGCCAGGTAAGATGCTTCGGCGACTCAGACTTGGTGGCTCAACAATTATCAGGAAAGTGGGACTCCAAGGACCCTCTCATGGCGGCTTATCGCCGTGAAGTTGATGCCATTGCTGGGCACTTTCAGGGTTACCAAGTAGAGCACATCGATCGCAGGAAGAACGAGGCGGCTGATGCTCTATGCCGGCTGGGCTCTCAGCGAAAACCGGTGCCGCCTAATATTTTCTTGGACGTCCTGCATAACCCTTCGGTTAAGTTGCCTACAGAGGAAGACTTGGCTGTCCCTGACCCGGAGGCACGACTGGTGGCGGCTCTCCACATCATCCCGGATTGGACAGTGCCCTATCTGGCTTACATGACCCGGGGAGATTTGCCTGAGGATGAAACTTTGGCCAGACAAATAACCCGGCGGTCTAAGTCAATGGTTGTTATCAATGGTGAGCTGCATCGCCGCAGTGTTACGGGAGCGTTCCAGCGTTGTGTCTCCCCTGAGGAAGGCCAAGAGATCTTGCGTGAGATTCATGAAGGGGATTGTGGCCATCATGCTGGCTAAAAGTCTCTTGTGGCCAAGGCTTTTCGTCATGGTTTTTATTGGCTGACGGCTCATGCTGATGCGGAGGACTTAGTCAGTAAATGTGATGGTTGCCAAAGGTTCTCGCGACGGGCTCATGTGCCGGCTCAGGAGCTGAGGATGATCCCAATTACTTGGCCCTTTGCGGTCTGGGGGCTTGATATGGTTGGGCCTTTTAAAAGGTCCAAGGATAAGAAGACCCACCTCTTGGTGGCAGTTGACAAATTTACCAAGTGGGTTGAAGCGGAGCCAGTTAGCAAGTGTGATGCAGCCACGGCAGTTCAGTTTATGAAAAAGGTGATCTTTCGCTTTGGCTTTCCACACAGCATTATCACTGACAATGGTACCAATCTATCCAAAGGCGCCATGGAGGAGTTTTGTCAACGAGAGCATATTCGGCTTGATGTTTCATCAGTGGCTCACCCTCAATCCAATGGTCAAGCTGAGAGGGCTAATCAGGAGATTCTGAAAGGCATCAAACCCCGGCTTTTGGTCCCTTTACAACGGACGCCGGGTTGTTGGGTGGAGGAGTTACCCTCCGTGTTGTGGAGCATCAACACTACTCCTAACAGGTCTACAAGTTTCACGCCTTTCTTCATGGTTTATGGAGCGGAAGCAGTCCTCCCCAGTGACATCCATCATGACTCGCCTCGGGTGGCGACTTATGTTGAGGCGGATAATGAATAGGCGCGCCAAGATGCTCTTGACTTGTTGGACGAACAGCGTGATGTGGCAGCAGCTCGCTCAGCGATTTACCAACAAGACCTGCGCCGTTATCACAGTCGCCGGGTTAAATCCCGGGTCTTCCAGGAAGGCGATCTGGTGCTCCGGCTCATCCAAGATCAAACAGATGCGCACAAGCTGTCCCCGCCTTGGGAAGGGCCCTTTGTGGTCAGCAAGAATTTGCACAACGGGTCATATTACCTCATTGACATTCGGGAGCACAAAGATTCACGTAAGTCGGAGGAAGAGACCCGTCGGCCGTGGAACATAGCTCAGCTTCGGCCTTATTACACTTGAGCCACCGGATCTCATAATGTATATATTTCTCTAAGCCATGTATATATTATGATAAGCAATAAAGCAGGACCTCTGTCCTTTTTTCTCCTCCAAAGGTGAACGTGTTGTTTTTCATTACAAGATCACATGATAACTTGAAGGGGGGTCCGGCTTATGATCGTATTCGAATCTAGCCATACGCAATATAGTCACTTGGGGGCTTCCTGTTCAAACATAGGTCGTATTCGAACCAAAGAGAACATAGCTGTCGATACCCATTTGATTGGCAAAGTGCCGAGCTCATTGGGGAGTTTTCTTTGATCATATTTGAATCATAGTTCAACCCCCCTTGGGAACCGACGTGGATCGTATTCGAATCAGCGTCGTTAAACAACTCCTAAAGTCATTTGGGGGCTTCCTGTTCAAACATGGGTCGTATTCGAACCAAAGAGAACATAGCTGTCGGTACCCTCTTGATTGGCATCGCCACACCCACTGGGGGCTATATGATCGCATTCGAATCCTAGCATAACCCCTTTGGGACGGGTCTCTGGTCGTATTCGAACCGGAAGCCCCTAAGTTTTTCTGATTTATAGCGAGTTCTTCTGATTATTTCAAGTGTGCACGGCGGGTCTCACTTTGCCGGCTTAACTTTGATTCACAGTACTAGTCGAACACAATCGGCGTTATTAAGACTGGTAAACCGGAATTGAGGCACCAACCTTATTACCCGGGTTATATACGCCGGAAGTGTGCTTGCAGGCCGGTAAGTGTGTTATTATGGGTATATCAAGGACATAATTGAGGACCAGTCTTTTGTGATTCATATTCCGGGTTATATGTATAAGACTATGATTCTCAGTGCGTTAAGCCGCCTAGAGACTTGTGATTTGTTTTTCTATGCAGGATAGTAAAAGACAACTATTTGAGCTTAAGAACATGAATAATCATTTATGACCCGGAGGAATATAAGGAAACAACTTCCATGGAATCAAGTATTCAGCACGTGCACGATGGCACGACAAAGTTAAAATGGGCCTATTCTATTACAAGATTCATCGAGTTCAAAAGAGTGAAGCATTGTTTGAATAAGCCGCCTACAGAGTTACGATGCTTGCTGGGTTGAAGCTTCCGGCTCATCCCTCTCCGCTCCTCCGGCTGTTCCCAAGACCTGGAAAGTTGATGATTTCCAGTCAATGCCGCTCAGAGCTTCAAATTGAGCTTCCTCGTCAATTAACCCGGCCGGGTCAATTTTCGGGGCAAAGGTGTGCTTACGAGTCGGCGGGACTAAGCTGATGGCTTCGTAACGTGGAGTGGGGATCCTCTGATTCTCTGCATCGTAACCCGGCTGGTACTTGGTCAGATCCGTGTCATTTCCAATTAGGGTGGCCACCGGGCGCACGATCTTCACGCAGGCTGCAAAGTCCCTTTGGTCGAAAGGGGTGCCGTCTTCCTTCAAGCTGGGATAGCCAAGGGCAATGTTCGCCGGGTCTAATTCTGGAAGGAACGCCTTGGCCCGGCTCAGAGCAGCTATGGCTCCGGCTCTTGCGGAGGCCCGTCGCAGCTCTTGGACACGCTGAGGAAGAACGGCAAGCCGGCGAAGAACTTCCGCCAGGTGAGTCGGCACCTCATTGGATAGGGCCACCATGGCCAAGGCGCGTTGTGACCTGGTGTAGAGTTGCTCCACCAGGGTGTACACGGCCTTCAACTTGGTCACCACACTTTGGTTGAGGTTGGCGCTTCTGGGACCTGTTTAACAGAGTAAAGATAAGCCGCTGGCAATGATGGGTTATGAGACATAAAGATTATAAACTGGACGAGAGCTGGTGGAATGACTTACCGAAGATTGCGGCAACCATCTGGGACACGTGGCGCTTTAAGCTGGAGAGTTCGGCGGTTTTCTCTGTCAGAGCCTTCTCCGCCTGTTCGGCTCGGCTCACCAGAGTAGCCTTCTCTTCGGCCCAAGCTTTCCGTTCAGCTTCTCTTGAGCAGCAATACTGGACACAAATTTGGCGTTGGCCTTCCGGGTCTTAGTTTCTTGCGTCCTCAGGCGGGTCTTCAGATCGGAGATGTCAGCCTCAAACTTCTTGCAAGCAGCCTGCATAATTTTCGGGTTATAGTATGAACAGTTATTATGCAATTTTAAAGTCCCAAGCACTTTCCAAGCAAAGACACTTGGCACTTGGGGGCTAATGCATATCGAATGTTTCTATTTACAGATTACCGGTTCATGCGAGTAAGCCGGAAGATAAGTCTACAACATATTCTATCATAAGTAGTAGACTTGGGGGCTAGAGTATGGTAAAGATAACAAGATAACTATGCAGTAAGCAAGAAGAGTGGTACCTCAGACTTCTGCTGAATCTGATTCACCATGTCGATCTCTAAATCCCGGCTCTTGTGCACCTGACTGACATAGCCGGAGACGATCTCTCCGATGCTCAGATTGGCATAGTCGGTGAGGTCTAGATTGGCCCGGCGGCGCTCTAGCAACTCTTCCTTGGCGAAGCATTTGGCCAGCGCAGTGGGTCTCCCCGGCTCAACAAACTCCGTCCGGGTGATTACCACGTCCGGGTCATCGGCCGGCTGAGCCAGGCTGGAGGTCTCCGGGTTAGCAGAAGTTTCTGCGATTGGCTTGTCGGTTGGAGCGGTGGCTGCAGAAGCAGAGGCAACTGGCGGTTCTTGAGCTGCAACCTCCGGTTCAGGCAAGTCCGGCTCTTCGACCGGCTTGTTCTTTTTCGCCCTCTTGCTGAGCTTTGCCTGGGCACTGAAAGGACAAAAAGGTTAGTACAAAAGTATGAGTAAAGATAAAGCACAACAAGGGATGATCATCATTACCCGGGTACGGTCTTGAAAGCCGGCAAATTCGACTGCATCGAGTCACCAGAGGAAGGAGATGTTTCCTGATAATTTGAATCAGAAGAATTGAGAGGTTGACGTATAACACCCGCCAGAGGATGAAAAGGATATAAGTTGGAGATAACCTCGGTCCGGCGCTTCCTTGATGCCTCAGGTAAGCCGGAGGAGAGGTCAGCATCCTTGTTGGTCCGGGTGTGCCGCCGGCTCTCGTGAATCTGTTGCTTCAAAATAAATTGAGGATCTTGATAAGCTAAAGGATGTGAAAATCTTACTTTCCGGGTTACCCTTCGGACTTTCAACCTTGGCAAGGGCTCCGAGTGGGAGGAAAGTGTCATTACCTCTTCAACCACCGGGTTACTTGCTCCGGTGTCATCCTGTTGATGAACAGTATTGATAAGGTAGACAGAAATAAACAACAAATACAACAAGAGCTTACAGGTTCAGGGGTTACCTCTGACTCGGAGCTGTTGCTTAGTTGCAGCAGCTCTGAAGCAGTATGCCTACTTCCCTTCTTGCGGGGAGCGGCTCTCTTGGCGGCTTTCTTAGCCTTCCTGGCCTTCTTGGCCGCCTCATGGTCATATTTGACCTTCCAGAATTTATCATCAGCCTGAAAAATACAATGACGATTTCTTAAGGTTCAGATGAAGGCTATCTACAGATGAAAATAAGATGTTCAGATCAGCGGTTTACCGCTGGGGCCGGGTTGGTCTTGCAGAAGGGGCTTAAGCCGGTCCTCCCGCAGTCTGCCAAGCTCTCATTCAAGAGAGCCTTGGTCATGTCCTCAGCAACGTCTTCAGGAACATCGTTGCGGCTGTGTCTCAGGGGGTCATCTTTCCGGCCCGTGTACTCGCACATTAAGCCGGGGCGGCGGCTTAAGGGGATCACCCGCCATGAGATCCAGACTCGGACCAGATCAATGCCATTAAGGTCATTTCCCAGGAGGGCCTTGATCTTGTTGATGGTATGGATCAGAGGTTGGCGTTCTGCCTGAGATAACTTTTCTGACAGAGGGTGAGTTGGTTCCAGACGCGAAGGGCGAAAGCCGGGCAGCGGGCTCTCATCAGCCGGCGACGTGTCTTGGCAGTAGAACCACGTCTGGTTCCAGTCCTTTGGGTGGCTTGGCGGCTCGGCGTAAGGAAAAAGGCAGTCTCTCCATCGCTGAATGGAGATTCCACCAAGTTCTAAGCTCGGCCCATTGGCGCACTCGTTCTGGCGGTTCAGATAAAAGAGTTCTCTAAAGAGCAGCAGGCTGGGCTCTTCTCCAAGGTAGACCTCGCAGAATACTTGGAAATTGCATATATTCGACACCGAGTTGGGTCCTATGTCTTGTGGCCGCAGGTCAAAGAAATTCAGCACATCTCTAAAGAACTTTGAGCCGGGCGGTGCGAAGCCCCGGCTCATATGATCCGCAAAAATTACCACCTCCCCGTCCCTTGGTTGTGGTCTCTCCTCTGATGGGTCGGGGGCACGGTAGGACATGACGTCCTTCTTGGTCAGGTAACCCGACTTCACGAAATCTGCTAAGGTCTCGTCGGTGACGTTGGACCTCATCCAATTGCATGTGATGGGTGCTTTGGGAGCTTTGGGAGGCATGGTGAAAGTCGGAAGCCTATGATAAAAGGAAATGTCCGGTTTAATTATAAGCCGGAGGAAATTTACAGTTCAATGTTTAAAGTGGCGGCTTATGGAGGGGCCTAATGACATATACCTAAGTGCATCGGGTTATCTAAGCCGCTGGAGGTATTGAGAGTAATTCAATCGTCTACAGCCTTGTTGTAAATGAGCCGAAAATTTTTACGGCGCGTGGCTTCTTTTGAGCCGGAAGGTTTTACAGTGCGTGGTTTCTTTAAAGCCGGAAATGTAAACCGCCATGACTCAGCAGGTGCAAATTTTCACTAAGTGTGGTGAAAACAGGTTTCACACATTGCAGTAGCTAATTTGGATCAAAACGGTCGGCTAAAAAGGAAAGTTTCTAGACCTAAAACAGACGCAGAAGAAGTTCGCGGGTTCGAACGGAGCCTCTATGCAGTAAAAAAAGGAATCTATGTGCATTGGGAATGGAAGTGAAACAGCTACCGCAGCGGTTCTACAAGTCTAAGATCAAGAAGGGTGGTAAAAATCAAATATACTGAGAACCCGCGAAGAACGGTGAAGAACACGGGAAGAACAGGAAGAAACCCTACTGCAGATTTGTTCTACGGGGCAGCAAGGACATACAGGTGCTGGTGAGTCGCAGAGGTCGCCGCCGTTTTCTCTGGACGCAGGTTGATGCAGCGGCCGGAGTCGGCGAGGACGAGAAGACCCGCGGTGGCGACGGCAACGGAGCTCGAGCGGAAGAACAGTGGCGCGAGGAGGAAGACGGGTGGCTAAAGGCTCATCGGGCCGGACTACTTATAAGGGCAAGCTCATAAGTGGGTGCGAGAAACGAGGAGGCCACGGCGCGGTTATCTCACTATAAAAACGCCTCGATTTTCGGGATGGCAGTAAAGATAAAGATCCGTTGCGGATATGGTGGAATAAAAAATAGACTTAATGGAAGATGACGTCACGGCGGATTACCCGGAATCCAGAGGATGACGTCACGCCGGGTTATGGCCTTCACACAATTGTAAGCCGGAGCTTTTCTGTCGAAAGAGTTGAAGATTGACATGAGCCGGCTCAAATCAATCTGGGGCCTAATGTTGAGGATATAACCCTTAGAGTCACCCGCCCGGCGGGGCCGGGTTACACATAAGGATCATCACCTGAAGCCCGGCGCCAAGCTTGAAGCCGGTGGGCCAAAGATGGGCTTAAGACCCGGAGATGGCTTAAGGCCCGTGGTTACAACCGTCATTATGGTAGAACTTGTAGTGTAAGGCAAGAATAGTTGAGAGTCCGAGCCGGACACTCTTATGAGCCGGCCGGGACTCTCAGAAGCTGCTGGGCGTCAACCTCTCTATATAAAGGGACGACCCGGCAGCGGTTTAGGGACAAGAAAGATCTCGTCGAGAGCCAGGCATAGCAGTTAAGCTCCCTGGTCATCGAAACCCTAATCAATACCACCTCAACTGGACGTAGGCTTTTACCTTCACCGTAAGGGGCCGAACCAGTATAAACCCTCGTGTTCCTTGTCCCGTTTAACCCCTTCAAGCTTCCTAGCAGCGATAGCTCCACGACTAAGTCCTAGCTTGAGGACATCTGCCGTGACAATTCCACGACAGGTTCAGTTAACAACCATCGATCGATCGCTCGGGTTCAGTAACGCGTAGCCTGCAGTGCAATCGCTCGGGTTCAGTTAGAGCCCAACGCCTCGCTCGGGTTCAGTTAGAGCCAACGCCTCGCACAGACGCGCGTACGTGTACGAGAGAAACACGCATCGCTCGGCCCCCGACCTCCCACCGTAACCGGGAACTCCCCGAAATTTTCCTCGCCCTCGCTTCTACCACGGTTTTTTCCATCATGGACGGCCCAAAGAATGTCATGCAGCTGCGTCTCCGGCCCGCCCAGGACGAAAAGCCCATTTTCTGTCATGATTTTTTGTCATAGAAGTAGGAGCCCACCACATCTATGATGATACCGGGTTTTGTCACAATTATCGTCATAGAAGTGTCATATGTATGACAGAAAAAAAAATTGTTCGGCCCAAAATGTCATGGATGTGTCTTTTTTTTGTAGTGTTATAATTTTATTTACCAGCTCTAGGGAGAAAAGGCCAAGAGATGAAGAAGCAGAAGATTTTGAAACCATGGCCTTTGATGGTTTTGAAGCTATAAGAGAGGAAGATGAGGGGGTAATTTTTCCAATTGTGCCTTTAAAGATTACTGAACCCATAGATGACCGTCAAATGGTCGTCAAGTGCTCGGCGAGTGGAACTACTCCATCAGCACCTCCACGGGGAAAACCCCAAGTAAAGCCCAAGATCAAAAGGAACAAGAGTCTGAAAGAAAAGAGCATCTCAACTAGGGAAACCAGGAGCAAGACGGTGAAGCCAGCTGCAAACACAAGGAGCAAGTCGAAAATTTGAATTAAGTTGTTGGGAAATGTTTGTGTTGTCAATTTGAGGGCGAGTCGATCGCTTAAAACTTGGTAGATTTGTATTAAGATGTTGGCATCTTAAAACTCGGTAGATTTGAGCTACTGTGAAAACTTATCAGTTGTAATAATGTTGCTTCTACTTTGGTTTCTTATTTGAGTCAGAATTCAAATTTCCACCAAAATTTGAATTTAAATTAATATTCGAATTTGGGCCAAAATTTGGATTCGAGCCAAAGTTGAAGTTGAACATTGGAGGTTCATTGCTCTGTGCGGTGTATTTGATCGAGCATTTGAAGTCCAATATTCGTAGGTGAACAGTCCGAATGAGAAATGTGCTAGAAACGAGCTCAAAAGCTAGGGTAAACATCCCTATTTGAAATCAAGTTTTTTTTTACCTTGCCTAAATGAGGCATATACATTTTTATTAACACTTGTTCCATATATATAGGGTAAAAACGAAGTCTCACTATTTATTGATTAATATTCATATTACTACATTTTTTTGAAAAAATATGCTTTTAATTCAAAACCGTCAAATAACACGTTTAGATATGAAAATGAAAAGGTAAGTTCAGATCCTTCTTATTCACTCCAAAATGAAGCTATGGAGATTTTTCTGATTTTTTTGAATTATTTTGATTTTTTTCAAACCCTAAACCCTCTCTCCCTATTCTACGAACTCTGAACATGTTCATAGGTGATAGCTCATTTGTGTGAAGCCATTTTTCATGAAAATGACCTACACCAAGTTTATATTTTTTTCTCATAACCTTGTCACATATGACGGCTATGTGCGCAAGAATTACAACATTTTGATTTTTTTTTTGAATTTTTTAAAAACATTTGAACTTGATTTCGACAGATCACTTCAAAAAATGATTTTTCAAAAAAACGCCCCTATACCGAGTTTATATTTTTTTATGGTAACTAGGTCTCATAAACGGACGAACTGCGTTTGTTTTATATTTTTGCAATTTTTTCTAATTTAGTTATGGCCATTTGAAATCTGGTCAAACCCTAATAACCCCGTTGACTCGCTCATAACCCCGCAGAAATGCTCCAAACCCTAGCGTCGAACGTCCGCCGTCGGATCCTACCAAGCGCCAAACACCACCCGTTAGATGTGGGGCAGGCATGCGCGATCCGCGTGATGCATCCTGTTTGGCTACTGCACTGTCCTTCTCGGGTTTTTACGATCTGCCCCACTTTACATATGAAATTGTATTTTTCGCACATGACCACCACATGTCAGTGTTAAGAGTTGGTTCAAATATTCAAACTGCAAAATACAATGTGGCAAATTGTCAATATAGCTTCCCCTTCTCCTCTTCTCCATCTGACAGACAAAGGCATCGAGCAGATCGAGCAATTCCTCTGTTTCTTTCCCCATCTTCTCGTTCTTCTTCCTCTCGAGCAATTCCTCTGTTTCTTCCTCTCGGGCGATATGTCGACCTCCTTGTCAGCCTCCCGTTCCACGTGGCCGGTGTATGGTCCAGTGCCGATGACTCGATGCACTGACTGCCCACGGACTGCGCCACTGAAGTGGTTGACTTCGAAGGAGGAGAAGAATGGGAACTTTGGGCGCGAGTTCGCCAAATGCGAGAGCAAGCCGGAGGGGCAGGTTAGATCTGAGTTTTCCTCGCATCCTTTATCTCTAATTTCTCAAAAAATCTGTCAGATTTGGATTTAGGTTACATGATTTCGTTTTCAGATCGTGAAGAAATGCCACCATTTCGAGTGGATGGATGATTACATCCACAGGCTTCAAGGGTTGGGCTTGCTGGATTCGAGGGGGAATGCAATCCGCGAGTTCAATCTGCCCCATGACAGTGCCGCTCCGGCAGCAGCAGCGCGTCCGGAATACCCGACGGTGGTAGATGTCGAACTGAAGACGGAATTGAAGAAGATGAACAAGAACTTCAAGCAGCTGATTGAGTTAAAGAAGCAATCCAATCTGATAGCTTTAGGAATACTTGCTCTAGGAATTTTTTACTTGATGGCCATCTCTCGTTAGAGATGTTTGTCTACTGTTGTTGCCACTGTTTAGCAATCCAAGTCTGTTTATCTCAAATGCAACTCTGTTTAGTGCAACTGTTGATCTCTGAATGTATGCAGTTTACTGTTAAGTTTCGACACTTTCAGTTTCGGCAGAAGACAACTACCAGTTTAGTGATAGGATTATTTTGTTAGCTAATAACCTCGAGTGTTGGATCATACCCTAGCTCGTCAGATGACAGTAAGCAGTACTTGAGCAGCACAAGGGATATACATCAAGTTCATCTCTTCTCTCTCGCACTTGCCAAACTTTTGTCCTCGAGTTCGTCAGTTCTGCTAGAAAAAAAACCTAGTTCGCGGGCCCAAAGAGAATCAAGCTGCAATAGGCCCACAAAGGATAAATGAGGCCCAGAAACAAGCGATGTTTCTTTTTTTGTTTAGGAACGATTGATTTGTTCTTTTTTGTTTCTGATTGCTTTTTTCATTAATTTGATTGCCCAATCTCTTCTATCTCATTGAGGAATTTTTTTGGCTTTCCTTTATGGGTCCCTTCATTTTTAAGAATCAAAGTATTTGCAAACCACAGTATTATTATGCCTAGCGAACCAATACTTCATGATTGGAAAAAGAGGTCAAACCCGCTTTTTTATATACTTCAAACATAGTGTAGTTTTCTACATATTAAAGTATATAAAACTACACTTTTGACTAAAGCCAAACATCTCAAAAGTATTTGATACTTCAATATTTCTGAAAACCAGAGTATTATTGGAATACCTAAAAAATACAGAGCTCTCAAACCAAAGCCGTGTACAAATGTACAATATGTTCTTATTTTTAGAAGGCATCTATAAACACATCATTTTTAGTTAGTTTGGTTAATTTTTCCCACGCCAATTAGTCGTGTCTAAACTTGGGACAAACAAAATACAAACATAACAAAGCATTAATATAACACACATAACTTAACTTAGATAGGGTTGCTAGGGAAACATAAGTTCTTACATATAACACGACACCGATAGATAATAATAATTAACCTTACATGCATAGATAGGGTAGCTAGGTCGGGTAACACACACACCAAACTCACAGTACATAGTAGATAGGGTAGCTAGGGCAACACCGCCATGTCTTCAACGTCGTCTTCACCTTAACCGTCGGCTTCACCGTCTTCTTCGTCGTCGGCTTCAGTACTGCTCCTCCTCAAGGCCGTTGTCGCCGAGGTAGTACAGGAGGCTGTGCATGCGGTTGCGAGCGGGGAAGACGCTCTCGAAGTCGGTGAAGATGTTATAGGTGGTGAATGCAATGAACTCGCACCCACACCAATACACCTTGCTGAGCAGGTAGTAGGCATCGAACCTGTTGGTGAAGTGGACGACGAGCCCTACCACTGGAGCGTTGGCGTGGGGACGCTGCTCCACGAGAGGTTGAACATGGGCGGCGAGCCCGCCGGGAGGTGGTGGAAGCCCGCACGGAAGAACCCCCGTGCAAGCTCAGTGCTACCCCTCCAGCATGAGAACGCCCACACGCGGAGCGATGCCTCGACGACGACGTTGGCGGGGTACCGCCGTTCCGGCACGATGGGCGGCTCTTGGAACGTCGGCCCGTTGTACTGCATCTTGAACGCTTCGCTGAGTGGAACGGCTTTGGCTTTGGGGGGGAAAAGAGAAGTGGGAGGCGCAGATGGATCTGTAGAAGAAGAGGCAATGAAGGGCAGTTTAAATAGCCGGGGAGACGAAGTGGGTACACGCGCAAACGGCGTAGATCGTGACTCAGTGCGTGCGTGAACCGAGCGATCATCAATGTGTGAACGTGAATCGATGCGAGCGTGCTTTGCGTGCTCTGCGTTGGTGGCTGCCTGCCTCCCCCTTCTGCGTGCTCTGCGTTGGCGGCTGCCTGCCTCCCACAACTGAATCGAGCGGCAGCCGTGCGGCGTGAACCGATGCCTCGACATATGGACGCGAGCGTGCGTGCACCTGCCCCTTCTGCCACCGGCACGTATGCCTGCGACGCGTGAAACGACGCTGCGGAGCGACTGAATCCACCGGCAACCATGCGGCACGGATCGATGCGTGCGTGTCGGCGTGCATGCATGCGTTTAGGTCTAGGTCACTAGATGCGTGCGTGGCGGTGTTCGCATGCATAGCAGGCTACATCGATGCCAAAGCCGGGCATGCATAGCAGGCTGCATCCATCGATAGCAGGCTTTTTTAATTTATTACCAACAAACTAACGGGCCCGTCCTATGAACACAAACACGGCCCAACCAGCAAAGCCACAGCCACAGTCAACAGAGTCCAACGTGGCCCCACAAGTCAGTTGACGGCCAAGACGGCAAACGTCTGTTATGAACATTTGTGAGAGTTTCAGCTAAGGGAGTGGGGAAAAGTGAGCAAAAGTTTGAAGCGTGGGGAAAACTGAGCACAACTAAGGAATTGGGGGCACAGATGGAATAAGCCCTTGTTTTTGTGCAGAAATATAAGTTCTCGGATTGGAACGAAACTTTGCGAGGAATTTTTATATGAATAAAGATAATTTCTAGAGCCAAGAACCACCAGAGGGAGCACCTGGGTGGGCACAACCCACCAGGGTGCCCCCCTCCAGGCGCGCCCAGGTGGGTTGTCCCCACCTGGTGGCCCCGCAGACCCTGAAACCGACGCTATAAAATCACATATTTCCATAAAAGATATCAGGGAGAAAGAAATATCACGTTTCATGAGACGGAGCCGCCGCCACCTCCTGTTCTTCCTCAGGAGGCCAGATCTGGAGTCTGTTTGGGGCTCCGGAGAGGGGGGTCTTTGATCTTCGTCATCACCAACCCTTCTCCATCGCCAATTCCATTATGCTCCCCACCGGGAGTGAGTAATTCCTTCGTAGGCTCGCTGGTCGGTGAGTAGTTGGATGAGATTCATCATGTAATCGAGTTAGTTTTGTAAGGGCTTGATCCCTAGTATCCATTATGTTCTGAGATTGATGTTTCTATGACTTTCCCATGCTTAATGCTTGTCACTTTGGGCTCGGGTGCCATAATTTCAGATCTGAACCGTTTATGTTATTACCATTATATCTATGTTCTAGATCCGATCTTGCAAGTTATAGTCACCTACTACGTGTTATGATCCAGCAACCCCGGAGTGACAATAGTCGGGACACTTCCCGGTGATGACCGTAGTTTGAGGAGTTCAGGTATTCATCGTGTGTTAATGCTTTGTTCCGGTTCTCTATTAAAAGGAGGCCTTAATATCCCTTAGTTTCCAATAGGACCCCGCTGCCACGGGAGGGTAGGACAAAAGATGCCATGCAAGTTCTTTCCATAAGCACGTATAACTATTTACGGAATACATGCCTACATTATATTTATGAACTAGAGCTAGTGTCGTATCGCCCTAGGTTATAATTGTCACATGATGAATATCATCCAACAAATCGCCGATCCAATGCCTACGATTTTCCTACATATTGATCTTGCTAAGTTACTACTGCTGCTGTTACTATTGTCACTGCTACAAAACTATTACTATCACTGTTACTGTTACTGTTGTTGCTACCACTACTATCAAAGCTATCATATTACTGTGCTACTGATCACTTTGCTACAGATAATTAATCTCCAGGTGTGATTGAATTGACAACTCAGCTGCTAATACTTGCAAATATTCTTTGGCTCCCCTTGTGTCGAATCTATAAATTTTGGTTGAATACTCTACCCTCGAAAACTGTTGCGATCCCCTATACTTGTGGGTTATCAACGATGGCTTCGATTTCCCCCTCCCGGAGGGAAGTATCCCCGGCAGAATCGCTCTGCCGAGAGCAAAAGTGCTCCTGCCCAAGTTCCGCCTCGAGACGGCTGCGCTCCACTACCCTCCTGGGCACGCCAGGGGGTAGGCGCACCCTGGTGCCTAGTGTTCACCTAGGTGGCCCCCTCTGGTATTTATTTTCTTCAATATGTTTTATATATTTCAAAATAAATCTCCATAAAATTTCAGCTCATTTGGAGATGTGCAGAATAGGTATCTCTGAAGTAGCTTTTTCAGGTCCAGAATTCCAGCTGCCGGTAATCTCCCTCTTTGTGTAAACCTTGCATATTATGAGAGAAAAGACATTAGAATTAGTCCACAAAGTGTTATACTGAATAAAAACGCTATAAATAACAGTATGAAATCATGATGCAAAATGGACGTATCATGGACGTCAAGCACGCCCTCGCGGTCTGGTTCCAGGCCGCAAAAGATGCCATCTCGGTGGCCTGGAAAGGAAGGGCGACAATGCTCTTCTAGTTAGCTGGCCCCATCATGCGCGCTAGGGTCCTGACAGTGTGCGAGCCGCTGGTCCTGAGGCCAGTCTCCTTCAACCTGCTGCCCTGGACCAGGTTCCGCTGTGCCACTACTGCGGTGTTGCGCTTTTGTGTTCATGTTTGTTTGCAGGGGGTGTCGTAGAGCGACTGGCATTGGGAGTCCGTCTCGTCCCTGTTCGGTGGGAGGTTCTGCTAAATGAGATCGACCACGCTTGTCAGCGTGAAGAGGAGACCGCCTGCTTTAATATTTGGGTGTGGTTGAACTAAAGGAAATATGCCCTAGAGGCAATAATAAAGTTGTTATTTTATATTTCCTTATATCATGATAAATGTTTATTATTCATGCTAGAATTGTATTAACCGGAAACTTGATACATGTGTGGATACATAGACAAAACACCGTGTCCCTAGTAAGCCTCTACTAGACTAGCTTGTTAATCAAAGATGGTTAAGTTTCCTAACCATAGACATGTGTTTTCATTTGATGAACGGGGTCACATCATTAGGAGAATAATGTGATTGACAAGACCCATCCATTAGCTTATCATGTTGATCGTTCAGTTTTATTGTTATTGCTTTCTTCATGTCAAATACATATTCCTCCGACTATGAGATTATGCAACTCCCGGATACCGGAGGAATACCTTGTGTGCTATCAAACGTCACAACGTAGCTGGGTGATTATAAAGATGCTCTACAGGTATCTCCGAAGCTGTTTGTTGGGTTGGCATAGATCGAGATTAGGATTTGTCACTCCGAGTATTGGAGAGGTATCTCTGGGCCCTCTCGGTAATGCACATCATAATAAGCCCTGCAAGCAATGTGACTAATGAGTTAGTTGTGGGATGATGCATTATGAAACGAGTAAAGAGACTTGCCTGTAACGAGATTTAACTAGGTATGAAGATACCAATGATCGAATCTCGGGCAAGTAACATGCCGATGACAAAGGGAATAACATATGTTGTCATTACGGTTTGACCTATAAAGACATTCGTAGAATATGTAGGAACCAATATGAGCATCCAGGTTCCGCTATTGGTTATTGACCGGAGAGGTGTCTCGGTCATGTCTACATAGTTCTCGAACCCGTAGGGTCCGCACGCTTAACGTTCGATGATGATTTTGTATTATATGAGTTATGTGATTTGGTGACCGAATGTTGGTAGGAGTCCCGGATGAGATCACGGACATGACGAGGAGTCTCGAAATGGTCGAGAGGTAAATATTCATATATAGATGATAGTATTCGGACACCGGAAGTGTTCTGGGGGTACCGGGTACGTATCGGGTCACCGGAAGGGGTTCCGGGCACCCCCCCCCCCCGGCAAAGATATGGGCCTTATTGGGCCAAGGGCGGAACAGACCAGCCCCTAAGGGGCTGGTGCACCCCCATATGGGCCGGCCTAAGTGGAGAAAGGAAAAGGGAAGGAGGAAAGGAAATAGAGGGAATAGGATTCCCCCTTCCTTTCCCCTCTCCCCTCTTTCCTTCCCCCCTCCGGAGATAAGGAAAAGGGGAGGCCGAATTGGAGGACGCCCCCAAGTAGGATTCCTCCTACTTGGGGCACCCCATGGCTATCCCCCTCCCCCTCCCACCTATATATATGTGGGGAGGGGGCGCCTAGAACACACAACAAACATTGTTAGCCGTGTGTGGCGCCCCCCTCGACAGTTTACGCCTCTGGTCATATTCATGTAGTGCTTAGGCGAAGCCCTGCGCGGATCACTTCATCATCACCGTCACCACGCCGCCGTGCTGACGGAACTCTCTCTTGACACTTTGCTGGATCAAGAGTTCGAGGGACGTCATCGAGCTGAACGTGTGCAGAACTCGGAGGTGTCGTACGTTCGGTACTTGATTGTCGGAACAAGAAGAAGTTCAACTAAATCAACCGCGTTGATAAATGCTTCCGCTTTGCGGTCTTCAAGGGTATGAAGATGCTCTCCCCCTCTGGTTGCTATGTATCTCCTAGATAGATTTTACGTGAGCGTAGGAAATTTTTGAAATTGCATGCTAGGTTTCCCAACATGAACGACGTTGACAGGCTTGCCACCAAGGGCACGCTCTACCTTGAGGAGCCAATGGAGATGCCTTCACCGGAGATGCACTTCTCAGAGTTGGGCATCTTTATTGAGCTCCCGCCCCGCTCCAGCCCTGTGAAGATGCTGGCGCACCCTATTCTGATCCACCTGGGCTTGGTCCACGACTACAACCCCTCGCCGACAAGCAGCGCTGACACCTACTCCAACTCCCACAATGGGATTAGTGGCATCCCGTTGAATAGCTTCACCCCCGAGATCACAAAATGGCGCTACACCTAGAACCTTGACTTCGAAGACGGCACCTTCCCACCGGCGAGACCACGTGGATCCGCGCACTCTCGCCTGCACTTCCCTGGAGATGGCGCTGATGGAGGTGGAGATGGTGGGCGCGACCATTTTGGTGGGAGCGCGCATGCTGGGCAGCGCACTAGATGGGATGTCCGGCGGGCGGACATTGGCGGGGACGGGCGCCCCTCGCCGGCGGCCGGCTACTTCTTTGGTGGACACGGGCGAGCGGTGGAGTCGGCTGCGTTCACGGACCATACTGGCAACAACGTGACCACCTGCATGCCTGACCTGGCTGGTGCACAGCAGGCCATGACGAGCGAAGGAGAGGTGCGTCCAGGCCAGGCAGCCAATTCTTCAGGCCATGCAAATTTCCTTTTGCATGAAAGCCTTGCTGTTTTGGGCCAAGGTGTTGCGTCGTCGAGTGCAAACATGGAGCCAGTTGAGCTATTGCATAGCAGTCTGATGGATCTGGGCGCACGTGGTACTGCCCTGACCACGCTATCGATCCCTGAAGAGGAAACACTCCTCCTGTCGAATGCCGAAGTCTCCCCTACGCCTTTTCTGTTGTTTGCTGGTCTCTCTAAGGAGGGTCGGGGACCAAGGTGGACCAGGACCAGCCTAACCTACTGCTTGGCGGCGACACTACTGATCTAGCCAAGCAGGCGCAAATCAGTCATGCACCTGCCAACATGGATCCTTTGGAGGATTGCTCAGTAGGCTCAATCTTTGGCCTTGATTGGTTGCCAGCGACTGGGCCTCCTGTTGAGCTGGCGCTGGTCACCACTCAGCTAGAGATGGACCTTGGTGCGGCTGGGCCTCAGCTCGGCGGGGAAGAGGGCGGTCCGTTCGTGGGTTGGGCAGGCCTGTTTGATATTATTGGCAGTGGTTCGATGGGATCGGAGATGATGGCCCCATTCGCCTCCATGTTCCTTTCCCCCATTGCCGCCCCTCTACTCCATTCCCCTCCTCCAGCGCCATCGTCTACCGCGACCATCCGGCCGCCACCATAATCTGCTTCGGACAACCCAACTTCCCTTATCCGCCACAGCGGGAGGCTGGCTGCAAAGCCATCAGCGGGGATGGCTACGATGGACAAGGTCAAGTTGGTGCTCTTGAAGAAGAACGACATCTCCATCGAGGATTCGGTGTCTAAGGAAAAAGGAATGAAGAGGTATGCGGAGATGTACAAGAAACCTCTCACTCCCATGTTCATGGGGGCTGTTTCGGCTCTGCTGGATGTTTCGGCTCTGACCCGCAAGGAGGGAGTGGGGAGCATGGAGGTGGCCAGATGATGATCTCTGATGGTTCATCCCCCTGATTGCTTTAGTTTCCCTATGTTAGTTGATTTCCCTTTGATTGGTGGGTGAGTTGGTCTGATTAGTGTCTTTGTACTTCCTCGAGTCCTCTGTCTGCTGCTGCCTATGTGTATCTGCTGTTAGTCAGGACGGGTTGATGTTTTGTGTTTCCCTGTCTGCTCCCTCTGTTCGTTGTTGTGGTTAGCTATATTGAAAGTGAGTTTGCTGATGCTGCGAGTGTGTCATTTCCAGTTGTCTCAGCCAGTCTGTTTGGTTTTTTGCACGCGAATTGTTTGTTTATGATCCAAATGTCTTAAACTAGAATGTAAGGGGGCTCAATAGCCCAGCCCAGAGACGGTCAGTTCACAATTTGATCAGTAGCTCTGCCTATAATCTAGTTTGTCTACAAGAGACCAAATTGGCGGTGGTGGACAAATTCATTGTAGCTGAGTGCCTGCACAGCAACTTCTCGGACAATTTTATTGCAAAGGAGGTAGTTGGTTCTCGTGGTGGTATTATAGTTGTTGTGGCGCAAGGGTTCTCCATCAACCTCAATCATTTGGCCTCGGGCACTCATTTCATCTCAGGCACGATTGTGGATTTAACCTCCAACTCCTCCAGGTCCTTGATGGTCATTTATGGCCCTTAACTGGACGCTGAAGAGATCTTATTCATGGATGAACTGAGGAGTTGCATACCTCCAGGTACTTGGTGATTTTAACTTGATTTGGCAAGCCTCTGAAAAGAGCAATGACAATGTCAACTTACGGATGATGGGACGTTTCAGAAAGATGAATGATGATTTAGAGCTCACGGAGATTGCTCTTTCGGGCAGGCTATTCACATGGTCGAACTAGAGGGAGAACACGGTACACACTAAAATTGATCGGGTACTTTGCACAAAAGATTGGGAGCTTCACTTCCCGCATTGCCATTTGGCCCCGCTGTCAACGAGCATCTCCGACCACTGCCTGATGATGCTTCAAAACCTCGAGATCAAGCATTTCCGTGGGTTCAGGTTTGAGGCTACTTGGTGCACATGCAAGGTTTCCCTCTTGTGGTGGCAAACGCCTGGGCAAAGCCGATCCTCTCCAATAATGCTGTCAAAGTTTGCATATCACGCTGTCTAGAGTGGCGAAGGCCCACAAGTGCTGGGCTAGGCAGCTAAGAGCATCTCTAGCAAACCCCTTAAAACCGCATGGCCCGTAAAATTTTGGTGACTATACTGGTTTGGCCCTTTTTGGGGCCAGACCAAAGCCTGTATAGTCGCCCCAGCCCATAAATCTTTTATAGTGGACCGAAAACCGCCCCCCTCGCGCAGTATAACTAAGGGTTCACGGCTGATACACGGGGTTGAACCCTATCCACGAGCCGCCGCAATCCTTCCTCTCCCCTCTCAATTTCTCACCGTCGATGACTCCAATCCGCCGCCCAACTCCACCATGTGGCGCGGGATGTGGTCCTCGGGCCGCGGCACCCGCGGTGGCGACGCCCCCGAGCAGAAGCAGTGCGCCGCCACCAACGCCGTGAGGAAACGGAGCGCCCGAAGGTACCTCAACCAAGGCTTTCAGCCGCCGCCGTCGCTCCTCCGCCGCGAGACGGAGGAGTACGATCGTTCTCCCATACGTCGCTCACGCCAGTGAAAAAAGAGCTGAAGGAGCTCCCGCCGCTCCGCGCTATGAAGAGGGAGCCAGAGCTGGAGCGGCGGGGCGGTGGCGTCGTTGGGCCGGAGGATTTCCTCCCCTTGCGGAGGCAGACGCCTTCGAGGTCGCCATCCTCGTGCGCAGTGCGCGGGAGGAGGGGGAGGCGGAGCAGCGTCGTCGACATGACTCCGACCTTTACAAAGTCCTCCTCGAGCAGGGGCTCACGAAGGCGAAGGAGTTCGACGACAGCTTGGCAGCATGGCACTGCGAAGCCAAGGCGCATGACGACATCTACATCGACCTCAGCTCCGACGATGAGGACTGAGCTCCTTCGCCGCTGCAGCATCGCCGCCGCACCCGAATGGCTCCGGTGAGCCAAGTTTTGGCACTAGGGTTTGGGTGGTCGTTGCTCCTCCAATCTAGTTAGTAAAAATTCGACTATGTATGACTTTTGTATGATGATCAAGTAACTATGAATGCTTTCTACTCGTAGTTTGATTTCTCTCGCGAAGTTTTGATTTCAAAATTTACAGGTTCATTTTAAAGATTTTGTTCTGTCGCAGCTATTTTCGGCCCATATCCGAGGCATGCCGCGAACTGGATTTGCACTTTTAAGGTCCACGATATAAGGGGTCTGCTCGGGATGCTCTAAGATTATACTGTGGGTTCAATGAGACTCTTGCAAATGAGTAATTTTCAGTTGTATATTGCTCAAGAGGAGAGAGAGCTTTCTGCTGATGAGAGAATTTTCAGATCTTCGCTAAAGAACAAGATTTTAGGCTTTCTACGCTGGATAGGATAAAATGGAGGCAAAGATCCAGAGTCACCAAAATCAAATATGGGGATGCCAATTCCAAATTTTCCACCTGCGTGCTAATGGCAGAAGTAGGAAAACTAAATTCTCTCCCTGTCAAATTCGGCTGGTGTCCCCCGCAAAAAAAAAAAAATTCGGCTGGTGTGGCCGTTGCTGACCATGCACCCAAGGAAAAGCTACTGTTTGATCACTTTAACAGAATGTTGGGTGCGTCAACCAATCGCCAAGTGTCTTTTAATTGGAGTTCCTTGGGGCTGCTTTCCCGAGATCTTTCACACCTGGACGTGATGGCCTCTATGGAGGAGCTGAGAACGACTGTCAATGATCTGCACAGTGAAAAGGCGCCCGGACCCGATGGCTTCATTGGTGGGTTCTACCTGACTTGCTGGGACACGGTGAAGAATGATCTACTAGCTGCAATGAATCAGATGTTATTGCTCAATTGAGACCACTGGTCATTGCTTAACAGTGCCCATATTATTCTAATCCACAAGAGTACCTTTGCTTCCTCGCCTTCGGATTACAGGCCTATAAATGTGATGCACAGCGTTCCTAAAATACTTGGAAAGTTGTTAGCCTGTCGCTTAGATGCGAAACTCTAAGAGAAGATTGATACAAGACAACTTTCCGTTTGTCTAGAATACAGTCAAGGATGCACATATGAAGAAGAAGCCTCTGTTATTCCCGACGCTAGATTTTGCAGAGGCCTTCGACTCCGTTCATTGGGATTATCTCCTTGAGGCCCTAACAGCTTTTGGTTTCAGATCCCGATGGTGCGATCCCATTGCCATCATCCTTGGCTCCTCATCTTCAAGGGTCTTTCTTAACGGCCTCCCGGGAAGAAAGATTTTTCACAGAAAAGGGCTTCGGCAGGGCAATCCTCATGCACCTATGTTGTTTATCCTTGCCCAGGAGCCATTACAGAGGCTGTTTTCGCTTGCCACTGATCACGGGCTTCTCTCACAAGTGTTTAACCATGCTGCCAAGATGAGAACTAGTCTCTATGCTGATGATGCTGCTCTCTTTCTCAACCCTGTGGCAAACGAGATTCAAACAGTGGTGGGCTTGCTGAATGTATTTGGGTTGGTTTCGGGACCGAATGTGAACCTGGACAAGTTTGTCGTTTACCCAATCAGATGTGATAACATAGTTGTGCATGACATCTTGGCTCCTTTTGGTGAGAGGCAGGGATCTTTCCCCTGTAAGTATCTGGGCCTCCTATTCGCAAAAAAAAAAAAGTATCTGGGCCTCCCTCTTTGCTTGAGGGGTCCACGAAAGATTGAATGGCAACCTTTTTTGGATATATTTGATGTGCGACTGAAACCGTGGAAAGGAAAGCTTATGTACAGAAAGGGGAGAATGGAGCTGGTCAACTCGGTCCTCATTGCTCTCACAACCTACCTATTTACCATCTTCCCTCCCCCTAAATGGCTGCTCAAGAAAATTGATCGCTACAGAAGAAGCTTCCTGTGGTGTGGGGAGGAGGAGGCCCCTGGGAGCAAGTTCCTCGTAAACTGGAATAAAGTTTGCTCCCCCAAGGTTTATGGAGGCTTAGGAATCAAGGACCTCGATCGATACAGCAGAGCCCTCAGGTTACATTGGCTGTGGTTGGAATGGGACGTGAAAACTAGACCATGGAAGGGGCTGACTGTGCCTTGCGATGCGATTGATCGGAAACCTTTTGCTACCTGTACCAAACTGGAACAGGGTAATGGAGAAAAAATCTCCTGGAGTGACAACTGGTTGCTGGACAGCTCACTAAAGCTTTTTGCCCCTGGTTTGTTCAAGCTAGCCTACAGAAAGAAGATATGTGTGAAGGAGGGGCTGCAAAATAATAGATGGATGAAAGGTCTACAGCGAATCACCACTGAGTTACAAGCTGAACAACTAATCACCATCTGGACTAAAACTGAGTTAATATCCCTCGGCCCGACCAAAGACAGGATCTCCTGGACTCTTACGGCCAACTCTGTTTACTCGGCCCGATCAGCCTACGTTGCTCAATTTTATGGTCTGATTGAAAAACCCCAGTTGCAAAGGGTCTGGGATGTCAAAGCAGAGGGCAAGATCAAATTCTTCCTTTGGTTAATTCTGCAAAACAGAGTTTGAACTGCCGACCGACTCGCCGTGCGTGGCTGTTCTCATGGTGACCTCTACTCCCTTTGTGACCAGGAGATCGAATCGATAAATCACCTTCTGCTAAAGTGCCCGTTTGCCAAGGAAGTTTGGTTCTCCTTCAACACCTCGCACCCTTTTGGCTCGGACATGGCCCTTCGCTGCACCACTATTACTGGTTGGTGGAGAAAGATTTCGAGAAATATCAAGAAGAAAGAAGCTCGTTTGATGATTACCATGGCGATGTACACGGTTTGGCATCTATGGAAGAAGAGAAACAGGAGGATTTTCAAGGGGGAAAAGGCGAATGTTGAAACTGTAGCGTCTTTGATCCGAGACGATCTGCACACTGTAGGTCCAATTCTATGCGAGTAGTCCCATGAATTCTTTCGGCATCTCTTTTCTTCTCTTTGTAACTGGACTTCTAGTACTCGTACAGTATTTCCCCCTTGCTTAAATGAAAAAAGGCAGAGCTCCTGCCGTTGCCAGTCAAAAAAGATATGATGCCTTGCCACCTATGCCTACAAGACCAAGACACGGCTACCATCTGCTCATCCAATGTGTCTACGCCAGGTACGTGTGGTGGGCATGTTTTTCTGAGTTCTTTCCAATGGTTGGCGTGCCCAGTACACTCAATAGGCTTCATGATTGGTGGATACATGTCCGGGGCCTATGCCCAACGGCCACTCAGCGAGATTTTGACTCTCTGTTCATGATCATCTGTTGGGAGATCGGGAAGTAAAGAAATGCTCGGGTGTTCTCCAATTTCCCCTAACAGGTTTATTGCTGATTTTAAGCTGTGCATGTGGTTCTTGGAAGAGGTGTTAGTATTGTGAGAGGGTAGCCTTTGTATCTATGGTGTGGTGTTGGCCCTAACAATCAGCTTGTGATTGTTCTGGCATCAATTGTAATCATATTCTCCTCTTCTATAAACATATGGTAAGCATAAGTGTAATCTCAAGAAAAGAAAAACATCTCTCGCAAATCAGTTAAGACATCTCAGAAGAAATTCCCCATGAAAAATATGTAACCACAGCACTATAAGGCAAAAGCATTAGATCAAGTTCATCACCAACATTTCATAACACACTTATATCATCCTGCATCCACACAAGGTTAAAGGTTTTGTTACTGCACATCAACCTAAGGCATGGCATGCCACGATCCACATATGGTTCCATATAGGTTCATAAATAATACGGCATGCATCATATTAGACAGTACTGTAGGCAATAGCTAGCAAACCACAAACCACCAGCAGCTTCAAAGTTCATGCCGGCGAAGCAAACTGCTAGTTGTCAGAGGCAGACTGGCCTTGAAGAAGACCGTCACGGATCTGCGTGGCGATGTCACGCACCGCACCAGGGCCATGGGGGATGAACACCGCCGAGGACTTGGAGGACGCGCCAATCTCTTTCATAGTATCAAAGTACTGGGTGATCAGCACCATGTCCATCACATCCTTTGCAGTGGTGCCAGGCACATTGACTGAGAAGCCCAGGACGCTGTCCCTCAGGCCATCCACAATGGCCTGGCGCTGGCGGGCGATACCGAGGCCAGACAGGTACTTGGCCTCTGCTTCACCCTCGGCACGCTTGATCTGGACAATCTTCTCAGCCTCCGCCTTCTCGTTTGCAGCCACCCTCATCCTTGCAGCTGCAAAAGGCACAAGTATCATGTCAGTAATACGATGGAGGCCAGATTTAAGTACAAGTGTCCAACTTTCATCATGCCAGGCCTTTAGCAAATAACCTGCATTGATCTCATTCATCGCCTGCTTGACATGCGCATCTGGCTCGATGTCGACAATGAGGGTCTGCACGATCTCAAAGCCATATGCCGACATAGCCTTTTCAAGTTCATCCTCCACAGCCTTTGCTATATCGTTCTTCTGCACGAAAGCATCATCCAGGTTGAGCTTTGGAACACTTGCCCTGATCACTGCAGATATTAATCAGTGCCCCAAATTAGTGGATACAGGAATAGTGGGATATGTTAAACAAATTACATTCAGCTGTATCAGTGATGATATGAATCTAGTAAGCTACTGAAACAACATATAGAAATCTTCACGTATACAAAGAAATCCTACCATCAAAGACATAGGCTTGAATCTGGGATCTTGTGTTGGTCAGTTTGTAGTATGCGTCACTTTCTTTGCCAGCCAGAGGTCGGTACTGAATCGATGCAACAACAGTGACAAACACATTGTCCTATAGAACTTCACATGTCAGCAACATCATGATAATTCTTAATAGCAGAAGAAAATACAGAACACAGTATCAATGGCAATGTGACCTTTTGGATACTTGATTAGGTCACTAAAGGATTAATAATTAGTAAGTATAGTTATACGAGAACGTTTCTTAATATCATGTGGCAGTCACTTTAGGATTATATGCAGATGGCAAACCAAAATACTAAAATTTAGAAGTTGCAGGGAGTAACTAACTACCAATATAATATTATATACTTTCAGTGCCGTTCATTTTACATAGAAGAAGTTAACAGGAAAAGCAAGTTTTCTTCAAACAGGGATTCATGTGATTTACAGCCCACAAAGACCTACTGTAAGATGCAATATTAAGCTTTGAAATTTCTGTTGGGACAAAAACGATGGCACCATTTTCTTTAGAAATAAAAGACATCTAAGCATCCATTTTGTAACTGGGTGTTAGGATAAAGTGATAAACCTTTGTCTTAGTTTCACAGCGCACATCCAGCTGCTGCAACCTGAGTGTGAGATGGCCAACTACACGTTTCCCAAAGATCCAAGGCAGGCAGTGGCATCCTGGCTCAAGCACACTGTCAAACTTCCCAAACTGCTCCCTGATGGCCACGGTGGACTGGTCAACTTGAACACAGCAGCACAGATTGCCCATACTGCAGGCTTCCGATCACTTCCGCTAGCACCTGCATATTTCATATATCATAAGACCAACAAAGTAATAAGAAAGATGTCTACAATGATGATATGCATAATACCATTAACTCTTTTTTCCAAAAGTAAATCACCAATAGCAACTACATGAAAATAAATGCTTCACACATTATTAAATCAACAAGTATGCGGAAAGTCAAACACCTTATAAACTCATTCAGAAGTTGCATGATGCTCATATCGACCAACAAAACAAACAGTTGTGCCTCTATAGACCTAGAGATATACCCAAAGAAATCTATTTACTCTAAATCCAGCTTTACTGATGCTTGATTTTCATTTTCTCGGTGAATAAAACTGAGATCTCCAACTTACTTTGAGCAAAATGATTTAACTCGTTTGTATAAAACTACAAGGCTGCAGAGATGAACGTACATAACTATAAGAGCTTTCTGTAGAACACCACAAGAACAGAACAGCAATAGAACTAACAATTCTTGAAAATAATACTAACAATCAATGGAAGAATGCAACAGAACATGCCTGGGTAGAAATTTAAATTGGCAAGGCAAAAGTGAAATGCTCCGCTGGTAAAAGGATAGGGCCAAATTAGAAACAGGGTGGACCTTTACAAGGAAGGCAGGCATCTGCAATGCGCCTTATAAGCAAGGGCGCACTACAGGTCGCTATATGTATCCACTTGGATGGAGACCAATGAAACCAATCAGCAAGCATATATGCATCCTAAGCAATTCACTAACCGCCCACTTGGGCATTCGAGCTAACTTAAGAACATATGAATCACTTTCAATGGCTTAGGCTATTTTTTAAAGGAGAAAACTGCGTACAGAACAGGTAGATTAGACAATGATAAGATGCTAAAGACTGCAACTGTGCTTCTTGCAAGCAATCATTATTGATTCCAATGGATTAATTGCAATTGGTGACAATTATATGGTCCCGCTCCCACCACACACAAAAAAATAGCAACAACTCGTTCATAAGCATTACAAGGCTTCAGAGCTGACTAGCATACATAATACAACAATTATAAGAGCTTTGGCTAGAACTCCGGAAAACAGGGCGGATCTTTACAAGGAAGGCAGGCATCTGCAATGTGCCTTATAAGCAAGGGTGCACTACAGGTCTACAGCCTGTTCAATTATCCCATTGTTATCTGTATCCACTTGGATGGAGACCAATGAGACCAATCAGCAAACGTATACGCATCCTAAGCAATTCAGTAATCGCCCACTTGGGCATTCGAGCTAACTTAAGAACATATGAATCACTTTCAGTGGCTTAGGCTATTTGTAAAGGAGACAACTGCGTACAGAACAGGTAGATTAGACAATGATAAGATGCTAAAGACTGCAACTGTGCTTCTTGCAATCATTATTGATTCCAATGGATTAATTACAATTGGTGACAATTATATGGTCCTACTCCCACCACACACAAAAAATAGCAACTACTCGTTCATAAGCATTACAAGGCTTCAGAGCTGACTAGCATACATAATACAACAATTGTAAGAGCTTTGGCTAGAACTCCGAAAAACAAGAAAGCCAAAAGAACTATGTACTCCCTCCATTCCAAAATAGATGACCCAACTTTGTACTAACTTTGAGTTAGTACAAAGTTGGGTCATCTATTTTGGAACGGAGGGAGACAATTAACCCCATCATATAGAACATATCGAATCTTAAAGTAATTCTCGATAACTTGTTTACTGCAAAGCAGACAATAGAAGTATGCAAGTATGCAAGACAAGAAAGAATGCTTGGCTCGTACCAGGATAGGTTCAAATGACAAGGTGGGGTGATTAATGAGGCAGGAAAGAGGTATATATAAGCAAGACGTGCTACAGCCGGCATCATGCTGAATTATCCCGTTGTACAGACATAAACCAGAACCAATCAGGGAGTGCCTACATGAGCCTAAGCATTGACTAATACCCCACTTGCATGTTTGAGTATTAAACACTTTCAGGGATGTATAATGGTTATAAGGTCTTTGCAACCTGATCCTCTAAAAAAATAAGGTCTTTGCAAATCAGCAGACAATAGCGTACAGGAACAGTTAGTATGACATTGACAAGATAGTAAAGACTGCAACAGTGTTTCTTGCTATCATTATAATTTGATTTGACAGGCAATGGGCAGAAAATTCTATGATCCTACTCATACCACACAAAAAGTTGAGCAATTTCGGCAGCAAGCACCCATGAAAAAGTAGTTAATTTGATTATCCAAGGAGAAAACTAGGGAAAAGACACCCCTGTAGGATTTGGTGCTACACTCCAACGAGGGAAAAGATATCTGAGAGCAACTAGCACAAGCACCAACAGTTCTCGTCCAAACGACTAAACTGCAGTAACTTCCAATTCTTTTTAGTTTTATAATTACGAGGAAATTGCAGTGGATAGAGATCGAGGACGACCAGACTTAGGAGTCGTCGCACCAGACATCAAGAAAGAGACAGCGTTGTGGAGAAAAACAGGGTGAAATCCATCCTCGACATTAGGGTTTTTAAGAACGAAACTAAAAAAAAGACAGAGAGAGTAAAGGCAACGGAACAAGAAGAAAGAATCAAAGGGGAAATTGCGCGAGAGGTGGTGCGGGTTGAGGACCTCGATGACGCGCAAAGACTCGGCGCTAGACTAGAGACTACATCAAACGAAGAAGCAGAGTAAGGCAGAAGCAGAGAGGGAAAACAAGAACACAGAACGGAAAACGAAAAACAAAACACACAAAAACAGAGGGGAAGATCGATGTGCTCTGGGCGTCAAGATAGCGCCCTCCCTACCAAAAAGCAGAGCAGGATCCGGGAGCAGAGGAGCCACAACGAAGAAATGCCCGGATCTCACACGATTAATGAGGAAGAAAGAGGGGGAAATGAGGGTTTTTGGGTTCTTTACCTCCGTCCGGGGGTTGGAGAAGAGTGGGGAAAGGGGGGAGCGGTGCGGTGAAGTGGCAGTGAGTCTGTCTGTGTGCCCACCCTTCCTTCCTACCGCGGCGCGGCCCTAAATAGTCGGCATTGTAGATGAGGATCAGCGGAAGAAGCCAAGACCCCTACTGCGAAAATCATTGCGATTAGCGCCGGAGAGTACTGCCAGTACCGGATTCGGTTCGCTGCCAGCCGGCGGGCGGAGCGAAAGCAGGAGCAAACCGGCTGCAGATAAGAACGTGGAGGGTCAGTCTTTTTCTCCGTCCTTTCTTTCTTTCTTTCTGCTTTCTTGACCCTGCACTTTGGGCCCACACGACCATATTCCTCTCCAAGCTTGAATGACTGGTGGGTGATCCGAGATACCTGCCAACCAGCCCATGGTTTCCGATGCTCGTTTGTGGTGTTGGTCCCTTTCGCTGCTCGTCATGGTTCTGGTAAGCAACACGCCATTTTATCATCTAAACTAGCTCTATAATTCTATATTTTGTTTAGAGGAATCGGCAATGGCAAAAACAAAATCAGAATCATCTAAACAAAGATTGCTTTTTCTTGCCATGGCCAAAAAATGGTACCGCATTTCTCGATAAAAAGAATGGTACGCTGGATTTTGGTCACTGTACAAACATTCCCTCGTAGCTGAAATTTCAACAACAAACAAAACTTAGTGCGGAGAGCACCCATCATGCAACATCCAACCCGACGCTCATATGGAAGGACACGCCCGTTTCCCCGCAAAAAGAAAAAGGAAGGACACGCCCGTTGTGTGGTCGACATCTCCTGGCAGGCTGGCTTGGCAGTGTATCATCCTCCGTGTTCAACATTAATTGCTTGGCAGCGTGATGCATTTTCGTGGAAAGAGAGGACCACACGCAGGAGCAAAACCCTAGGCGCCGCCTCATCTACTCCTCCTCTCGCCGCTGTCAGGGCGCGTCACCGGGCAAAGCACGTGCGGCAGGCGGTGGGGAAGTCTTGATTGTGGACGACCTATTTGTGTAGGAGTTGGAGGGCTGGAGGCGAAGGAGATGTGTGCTTGAGGGGCAGTCTTCGTCGGGCGGTGCTCCACGACGGCGTTAGTGATCCAATGTGGTGATCTTCAACAGCATCCTGGCCTGGCTAGGTCATCATAGAAGAGCAAGTCGGTGCATGGTCCTCGATAGCCACGAGATCGACATCTGACTCGGACCCATTGTTAGCAGCATGGTTTTTTTTAGATTTTCTCCAGAAGGTCTTCGAGTTCGGTTTGGGGCGGCAAGACATCATTGTTGTTCCAGAATAGGAATAATGTTCTCCCCGCCCTTTCCCTGTTCTGTTGGTGTACTTATCGTCGGGGAGGGGGGTGTGGAGCCATGTCTCCGATGGATCTTCCGGGATTCACTCAGTTTGTGTTTTCGCTGGATCATATGGGGCCGGCTTTCATTGTATTTGAAGTTTCTACAGGGCCTTATCGGCATTTTATTCTCTAGGGTGGCGATGCTCGCAGATCGCGGTCACTGGCATCTCTTAGTGTGCATCAACGATTTCTCGGTTGCTACTTCTATAAGCTCCTGGGTTTAAAAAAAGTTTGCTCTGTCGAGGCGGGGCCCAGAGGCAGCATCAAGTTATGCTCATGGTGCGCCGCCAGTGGATGCAGGAGGAAGAATATTTAGGCCCCCTAAAGATTTGAATGTACTTTTATTTTTTGTATGGGTGTGTTTGTAAGGATTTGTGATGCTTCATATATGGCCTTAGGCCCTTTTGCAACAAAAACCACACCATCCTCCTTTGCATATCAAACCATAATGTTTCTATTGGGTTTTACTGACATCTTTTTACGAGAAAAATTATCGATATATTCACCAAACATCATGTCATTACAAAGAACACAAGAAACAATAGAAATTACATCCATGTTCGTAGAACACCTAGCGATTACTACAAAGACTGGAGTGAGCCGAAGGTGCATTGCCATCATTGCCCCTCCCTCACCGCAGCCGGGCAAAACTTGTTGTAATACACAGTCAGGAAGTCGTCATGGTAAGGCCCCAAGAGACCAGCGTACCAGAACGACAACCATCGCCAATGAAGAGAAGCGTAGATCAGAAGGATCCAATCTAGACACACGAACGAAGACCGGATCCAAGCAGATCTACCAAAGACAAGCACTGATAGGATCCCACGAGATCCATCGAAGATACACCTTCACATGCCCTCCGACAATGCTGAACACACCACCGGGACATGGGCTAGGCTGCGAGAACCTCATTCCATCTTTAGGGAGCCATCGTCACCTCGTCTTCTTAATCATGACACAAACCATATAAAAACACCTAAAAATGAAGCAGGAGTTGTTCCACCTACATGGGGCGGAATCCAAGGCATCTCTATCGGCCTAAGGTCGCAGGAGACGAGGCAGGTCGATGGCGGCGCTAGCGGGAGGTGGGAAAACCTTGCTTGTGGAAGGAACAAAAGAACGTAGGTTTTACCAACACTTGGCAGTTGGGTTTTATGAAAATTTTACCAAGTTCCCGGCTGTTGTTCCTTCTTCCCCCAACGTCAACTCCACTCTTAAAACCGTTGCTCACATATTTCTAGCGTAACTATACCTATGGGACCGCCACAAGTGACCAACACATGGCAATTCCTATAAGCACCGAGTACTAAAAACAATTCAATGTATGGCATCAACTTAGACTAATGCATGATGCTTAGTGGAAAAATATGTAATGTTAATTATTAGGAAAGCAGGGCCAGATAAAATACAATATATCGCTAGTCAAATATGACAATTTGCATCATCACATTCATTTAGTTGGTGTAACAATTAAAGAAAAAGAACAATGTCGATCGAGAAAAATTTGTGATATCAGAGATGAACGAAGGCCTGGCCATCGCCCCATCTACCCCCCCCCCCTCTTGCCTCCATTGGGCCGTGTCGTCGAGCAAAGCCCGTGCAGCACAGATGGCGGCTGGGAGGTCCTGATCGGGGGCGGCCTGCTTGTGGAGGAGTTGAAGGGCTGCTGCAGGATGGCGAAGGAGATGTGTGTTCAAGTGGTGATCTTCATGAGGCGGTGCTCGACATCGGCGTTGGTCATCTAGCGCCGCGATCTTCAATGGCAGCCCAGCCTGGCTAGGTCATCAGAGAAGAGGGAGTCGGTGCATGGTCCTGGACTACGGCGATCTCGACATCGGATCCAGACATGTCATGCAACATCATGGGTGATTCTTTTTCCAGGTTTTCTTTAGGGAGTCTTCCAGTTTGGTTTGGGGCAGCAAGGCGGCAATGTTGTTCTAGTGTGGGAATAGTGTTTTCTCCGCTCTTTCCCCAATCTGTTGGTGTCTTTATCACTCACGGAGAGCGTGTGGAGTCGTGTCTCTGGTGAGTCTTAGGGGATCTGGTGGGTTTTGGTTTCCGGTGGATCCTTCTAGATTTAGCCGGCATCTGTGGTCTTCAAAGTTTTTACATGTTCTTATCAACGTTTTGTTCTCTAAGGCAACGATTTGCTTTGCAGACCATAATCGTCGGCATCTGTTAGTCTTCATCGATGACTTCCCGGTCACCGCTTCTACAAGCTCCTAGGTTTAAAATAGTTTACTCCCCCGAGGCAGGGGCGAGAGGTGGCATCTGGCTATGGTCATGGCGCACCACTGATGGATGCAGGAGGAAGAAGACTTCGGTACCATCAAGAATTTGAATGTAATTTTTTTCTGTATGGGTGTGTTTGTAAGGACCTATGATGCTTAATACATGGCTTAGGCCTTTAAAAAGAACATTCTAAACACATCTATCGAGGGAATGTATCGAGCTTGGCATGTTTGGGATCTCAATTGTAAGTCCAGCTAGCACACATTTACAAAACCCTAACAAACTCAGCAAAAAACTCACCTTAACAACTACCATGCTAAAGAAGAGCGTGGGGACGAAGGAGTCAAAAGGATTTGTCCTCGTGCAACAAATTAAGTTCTCAATGTTGTCATTGTTTATACACCAAATGTTGGGAAAAATAAACAGCTCTGCGTCGCTCGTCTCGGGGCAGCTCCATCAAATCCAGTTCTCGCCACCACGCATCCAACTCAATATGGTTTATACACAATTCCACTCAATCATACGCATATACCCGAATCCAAAAAACCTACAAAGTCATATTGTTGTATTCACTATCTGGCATACTTGTCGGACTGTCACGCTAATGGTTGGGCTATCCGGGGTGCTAGCAGGACTGTCCATCTTGGTGCCCAAAACACATCAAAGAGCAAAATACCAAGTCAAACGCTTCATCGGACAGTTTGCCAGGGATCAGTTTTCATCTGGTATCGTCCAAACTACAAGCCGGACTATCCGTGTAGGATTAGAAATCGACTAGAGGGGGTGCATAGGAGATTTTAAAATTTCTTCTAATAAAAGCAAGTTTATCAAAGAAGCACGACTAAAATAATCTCTAAGGCAATAATAGACTTTGTATGTTTTAGAAATATGTCCATATGTCGGTGTAAAGTGTGTAACTATACATGTTGGCTTGAAACCCCAATTATATGCATGGGTGTTGTGAAAACTAAAGGTATGGTGCCAATGAATGTTGTATGCTGGCAGATCGTGTTTGTATATCAATTTCATTTGCAGGTCCAGTTACAAAAAAGAAACAACATGTAACCCAAAAAATGGTAACGGGGGCAGTTGTATGGACAAAACCTCTTCGGGCTCTCGGAGCATCGCAGGCGGTTTGTGTACATAAACCTCCTGCAGTGGTGATTCAGCGCGCGCAGTTTCAAAAACCACCTATGTTGTTCCAAGTATTAGCGACGCGGGCTTTGAGCCAGATCTCACAACCGCCATCGTCCCATCTACGAAAACTGTCTGCAAACCCGATTATATACTAGTGAGTGGTTCAGAATCGAATTTGTTGTGATATCTCATGGAGAATAGGATGGGTCTGTAATGTTGTTGGTGTACCTTCATGGTAACACTCATTCCTTCGACGATGATTAGCTTCCATCCAAGAAAATGAACATCGGGATACATCCTCATCTTCATGTCGTCAGTTATCCATAACCCTAGCTCCCTTTTTGTTACTTTGGTCACTTGACCTTGCTTCACTATAAGTTGTTGAACACAATACATTGCATTACTTATCTCACAATGGCAATTGCTTAGGATCACTTTATATTCCACGATGCCTAAACATACTAATGATCAATTAAAATTTGTAATTGTACCTATTCACCCCCCTCTAGGTCCATCTTGGTTATTTCAATTGGTATCAAAACCTCGTGCTCTATCTTGTGGCTTAACCTCCCTATAGTGAGATGTCCCATGACACGGAGAGCGTTCTACCTAACCCCACATAGTAGGGTGATCCAGAGGTGGGTACCTCATTGAAAGTTGAGAAGAATTATAGCTCCAAGAATTTAGATAAATTGTTAGCTTCGCAGTCCATAAATATCCAAGCTATGATTGATCGTGTAGTGGCGGATACATCCATAAACCTTGGGGGTGCCTCTATCGCTGACGAAGCGGTGGTTGCACTATCAGGGGGTCAACCCCGATGCTCTTCATCCCACCAGCACACCTTCAGGTAACATGTTGGGAAACATAGAATGCAATTTCAAAAAAATTCCTACGCTCACGCAAGATCTATCTAGGAGATGCATAGCAACGAGAGGTGGAGAGTGTGTCCACGTACCCTCGTAGACCGAAAGCGGAAGCGTTTGTTAACGCGGTTGATGTAGTCGTACTTCTTCTCGTTCCGACCGATCAAGCACCGAATGTACGGCACCTCCGAGTTCTGCACACGTTCAGCTCGATGACGTCCCTCGAACTCTTGATTCAGCAAAGTGTCGAGGGAGAGTTTCGTCAGCACGACAGCGTGGTGACGGTGATGGTGATGTGATCCGCGCAGGGCTTCGCCTAAGCACTACGACAATATGACCGGAGGAGTAAACGGTGGAGGGGGGCACCGCACACAGCTAAGAAACAATTGATGTGCTTTGGGGTGCCCCCTGCCCCCGTATATAAAGGAGGAGAGGGGAGGAGGCCGGCCTAGGGGCGCGCCAAGTGGGGGGGGAAACCCACTTGGACACCTAGTCCTATTCGCCCCCCCCCCCCTTCCTTCTTCCGGAGGGGGAAAGGGGGAAGGAGAGGGAGAGGGAGAAGGAAAGGGGGGTCGCGCCCCCTCCCCTTGTCCAATTCGAACTCCCCATGGGGGGGGGCGCGCCACCCCCTTGTGGGCTGCCCTCTCTCCCCTATGGCCCATGTGGCCCATTATTTCCCCCGGAGACACCTGTAGAGCATCTTTATAATCACCCAGTTATATTGTGACATTTGATAGCACACAAAGTGTTCCTCCGGTATTCGGGAGTTGCATAATCTCATAGTCAGAGGAACATTTATAAGTCATTAAGAAAGCAGTAGCAATGAAACTGGAACGATCGTAATGCTAAGCTAACGAATGGGTCTTGTCCATCACATCATTCTCTAATGATGTGATCCCGTTCATCAAATGACAACATATGTCTATGGCTAGGAAACTTAACCATCTTTGATTAACGAGCTAGTCAAGTAGAGGCATACTAGGGACACTTTGTTTGTCTATGTATTCACACAAGTACTAAGTTTCCGGTTAATACAATTCTAGCATGGATAATAATCATTTATCATGAAATAAGGAAATAAATAATAACTTCACTATTGCCTCTAGGGCATATTTCCTTCAGTCTCCCACTTGCACTAGAGTCAATAATCTAGTTCACATTGCTATGTAATTTAACACCAATAGTTCACATCACCATGTGATTAACACCCATAGTTCACATCGCCATGTGACCAATACTCAAAGTGTTTACTAGAGTCAGTAATCTAGTTCACATCACCATGTGATTAACACCCAAAGAGTACTAAGGTGTGATCATGTTTTGCTTGTGAGAGAAGTTTAGTCAACGGGTCTGCCAAATTCAGATCCGTATGTATTTTGCAAATTTTTATGTCTACAATGCTCTCCACGGAGCTACTTTAGCTAATTGCTCCCACTTTCAATATGTATCTGGATTGTGACTTAGAGTCATCCAGATAGGTGTCAAAGCTTGCATCGACATAACTCTTTACGACGAACTCTTTATCACCTCCATAATCGAGAAATATTTCCTTAGTCCTCTAAGGATAATTTTGACCGCTGTCCAGTGATCTACTCCTAGATCAAAATTGTACTCCCTTGCCAAACTCAGGGCAGGGTATACAATAGGTCTGGTACACAGCATGGCATACTTTATAGAACCTATGGTTGAGGCATAGGGAATGACTTTCATTCTCTCTCTATCTTCTGTCGTGGTCGGGCTTTGAGTCTTACTCAACTTCACACCTTGCAACATAGGCAAGAACTCTTTCTTTGACCGTTCCATTTTGAACTACTTCAAAATCTTGTCAAGGTATGTACTCATTGAAAAAACTTATCAAGCGTCTTGATCTATCTCTATAGATCTTGATGCTCAATATGTAAGCAGCTTCGCCGAGGTCTTTCTTTGAAAAAACTCCTTCCAAACACTCCTTTATGCTTTCCAGAAAATTCTACATCATTTACGATCGACAATATGTCATTCACATATACTTATCAGAAAGTCTGTAGTGCTCCCACTCACTTTCTTGTAAATACAGGCTTCACTGCAAGTCTGTATGAAACTATATGCTTTGATCAACTTATCAAAGCGTATATTCCAACTCCGAGATGCTTGCACCAGTCCATAGATGGATCGCTGGAGCTTGCATATTTTGTTAGCACCTTTAGGATTGACAAAACTTCTGGTTGCATCATATGCAACTCTTCTTTAATAAATCCATTAAGGAATGCAGTTTTGTTTATCCATTTGCCAGATTTCATAAAATGCGGCAATCACTAACATGATTCGGACAGACTTAAGCATCGCTACGAGTGAGAAAAACTCATCGTAGTCAACACCTTGAACTTGTCGAAAACCTTTCGCGACAAGTCGAGCTTTGTAGATAGTAACACTACCATCAGTGTCCGTCTTCCTCTTGAAGATCCATTTATTCTCAATGGCTTGCCGATCATTGGGAAATTCCACCAAAGTCCATACTTTGTTATGGATCCTATCTCAGATTTCATGGCCTTAAACCATTTTGCGGAATCTGGGCTCATCATCGCTTCCTCATAGTTCGTAGGTTCGTCATGGTCAAGTAACATGACCTCCAGAACAGGATTACCGTACCACTCTGGTGCGGACCTTACTCTGGCTGACCTACGAGGTTCGGTAGTAACTTGATCTAAAGTTTCATGATCATCATCATTAACTTCCTCACTAATTGTTGTAGGCATCACTAGAACTGATTTATGTGATGAACTTCTTTCCAATTCGGGAGCAGGTATAATTACCTCATCAAGTTCTACTTTCCTCCCACTCACTTCTTTCGAGAGAAACTCCTTCTCTAGAAAGGATCCATTCTTAGCAACGAATATCTTGCCTTTGGATCTGTGATAGAAGGTGTATCCAACATTTTCTTTTGGGTATCCTATGAAGACGCATTTCTCCGATTTGGGTTCGAGCTTATCAGGTTGAAACTTTTTCACATAAGCATCGCAGCCCCAAACTTTAAGAAATGAAAGCTTAGGTTTCTTGCCAAACCACAGTTCATTTGGTGTCGTCTCAATGGATTTAGATGATGCCCTATTTAATGTGAATGCAGCTGTCTCTAATGCATAACCCCAAAACGATAGTGGTAAATCGGTAAGAGACATCATAGATCGCACTACATCTAATAAAGTACGGTTACGATGTTCAGACACACCATTATGCTGTGGTGTTCCAGGTGGCGTGAGTTTGCGAAACTATTCCACATTGTTTCAAATGAAGACCAAACTCATAACTCAAATATTCGTCTCCGCGATCAAATCGTAGAAACGTTATTTTCTTTTTACGATGATTTTCCACTTCACTCTGAAATTCTTTGAACTTTTCAAATGTTTCAGACTTATGTTTCATCAAGTAGATATACCCATATCTGCTCAAATCATCTGTGAAGGTCAGAAAATAACGATACTCGCCGCGAGCCTCAACACTCATCGGACTTCCAACAAGTCTGTTGCTTGCTCCATTGTTCCAGAGAACTGAGTCTTAGTCATCTTGCCCATGAGGCATGGTTCGCAAGCATCAAGTGATTCATAATCAAGTGATTCCAAAAAGCCCATCAGCATGGAGTTTTTCATGCGCTTTACACCAATATGACCTAAACGGCAGTGCCACAAATATGTTGCACTATCATTATCAACTTTGTATCTTTTGGCATCACTATTATGAATATGTGTATTATTACGATCGAGATTCAGTAAACCATTTACATTGGATGTATGACCATACAAAGTTTTATTCATGTAAACAGAACAACAATTATTCTCTGACTTAAATGAATAACCGTATCGCAATAAACATGATCAAATCATATTCATGCTCAACGCAAACACCAAATAACATTTATTTAGGTCCAACACCAATCCCGAAGGTATAGGGAGTGTGCGATGGTGATCTTATCAACCTTGGAATCACTTCCAACACACATCATCACTTCGCCCTCAACTAGTTTCTGTTCATTTTGCAACTCCCGTTTCGAGTTACTACTCTTTAGTAACTAAACCAGTATCAAATACCGAGGGGTTGCTATAAACACTAGTAAAGTACACATCAATAACATGTATATCAAATATAACTTTGTTCACTTTGCCATCCTTCTTATCCGCCAAGTATCTAGGGCAGTTCCACTTCCAGTGACCATTTCCTTTGTAGTAGAAGCACTCAGTTTCAGGCTTGGGTCTAGCTTTGGGCTTCTTCATGGGAGTGGCAACTTGCTTGCCATTTTTCTTGAAGTTCCCTTTCTTTCCCTTGCCCTTTTACTTGAAACTAGTGGTCTTGTCAACCATCAACACTTGATGATTTTCTTGATTTCTACCTTCGCCGATTTCAGCATCGAGAAGAGCTCGGGGAATCGTTTTCGTCATCCCTTGCATATTATAGTTCATCACAAAGTTCCAGTAACTTGGTGATAGTGACTAGAGAACTCTGTCAATCACTATCTTATCTGGAAGATTAACTCCCACTTGATTCAAGCGATTGTAGTACTTAGACATTCTGACCACATGCTTAGTGGTTGAGCTATTCTCCTCCATCTTGTAGGCAAAGTACTTGTCAGAGGTCTCATAACTCTCGACTCGGGCATGAGCCTGAAATACCAATTTCAGCTCTTGGAACATCTCATATGCTCCATGACATTTCAAAACATTTTTGAAGTCCCGGTTCTAAGCCATAAAGCATGGTGCACTAAACTATCAAGTAGTCATCATACCGAGCTTTGCCAAATGTTCATAACATCTGCATCTACTCCTGCAATAGGTCCGTCACCTAGCGGTGCATCAAGGACATAATTCTTCTGTGCAGCAATGAGGATAATCCTCAGATCACGGACCAAGTCCGCATCATTGCTACTAACATCTTTCAACTTTGTTTTCTCTAGGAACATATCATAAATAAAACGGGGAAGCTATACGCGAGCTATTGATCTACAACATAGATATGCAAATACTATCAGGACTAAGTTCATGATAAATTTAAGTTCAACTAATCATATTACTTAAGAACTTCCACTTAGATAGACATCCCTCGAGTCATCTAAATGATCACGTGATCCATATCAACTTAAACCATGTCCGATCATCATGTGAGATGGAGTACTTTTCAATGGTGAACATCACTATGTTGATCATATCTACTATATGATTCACGTTCGATCTTTCAATCTCAGTGTTCCGAGGCCATATCTGCATATGCTAGGCTCGTCAAGTTTAACCCGAGTATTCTGCGTGTGCAAAACTGGCTTGCACCCGTTGTATGTGAACGTAGAGCTTATCACACCCGATCATCACGTGGTGTCTCAGCACGAAGAACTGTCGCAACGGTGCATACTCAGGGTGAACACTTATACCTTGAAATTTAGTAAGGGATCATCTTATAATGCTACCGCCGTACTAAGCAAAATAAGATGCATAAAAGATAAACATCATATGCAATCAATATAAGTGATATGATATGGCCATCATCATCTTGTGCCTTTGATCTCCATCTCCAAAGCACCGTCATGATCACCATCGTCACCGGCTTGACACCTTGATCTCCATCGAAGCATCGTTGTCGTCTCGCCAACTATTGCTATCACGACTATCGCTACCGCTTAGTGATAAAGTAAAGCAATTACATGGCAAATGCATTTCATACAATAAAGCAACAACCATAAGGCTCCTGCCAGTTGCCGATAACTCTGTTACAAAACATGATCATCTCATACAACAATTTATATATCATCACATCATGACCATATCACATCACAACATGCCCTGCAAAAACAAGTTAGACGTCCTCTACTTTGTTGTTGCAAGTTTTACGTGGCTGCTACGGGCTTAGCAAGAACCGTTCTTACCTATGCATCAAAAACCACAACGATTTTTCGTCAAGTGTGCTGTTTGAACCTTCAACAAGGATCAGGCGTAGCCACACTCGATTCAACTAAAGCTGGAGAAACAGACACCCACTAGCCACCTGTGTGCGAAGCACGTCGGTAGAACCAGTCTCGCGTAAGCGTACGCGTAATGTCGGTCTGGGCACGTGGTAATTTCAAAAAAATTCCTACGCACACGCAAGATCATGGTGATGCATAGCAACGAGAGGGGAGAGTGTTGTCTACGTACCCTCGTAGACCGTAAGCAGAAGCGTTTATCAACGCGGTTGATGTAGTCGTACGTCTTCACGATTCGACCGATCCAAGTACCGAACGCACGGCACCTCCGAGTTCTGCACACGTTCAGCTCGATAACGTCCTCGCCTTCTTGATCCAGCAAGACGGGCGAAGTAGTAGATGAGTTCCGGCAGCACGACGGCGTGGTGACGGTGTTGGTGAAGAACAATCTCCGCAGGGCTTCGCCTAAGCACTACGAAAACTATGACGGAGGATAAACTAGAGGGGACGGGGTTGCCGGCACACGGCTTGGTGTTTCATGTGTCTTGGGTGCTAGCTCTACCCCTCTATTTATATGTTGAGCCTTGGGGTCGAAACTTGGAGTAAAAGGCTCCACAAAGTCGGTTTCACCCAAAAGGCAAGAGTCCTTCTCGGACTCCAGCACCAGATGCCAGGGTTCCCGGCGTCTGGACCCAGACGCCAGGGACCCTGGCGTCTGGCCCCTGGACTCCGTAAAACTTCCTTTTGCGCTTTCAAAAAACCTTGTGGGCTTTCCCCTTTGGCCCAAATAAAGTGTTCTCGTACCCAAACATTTTGGGAAACATCCGGAACCCCTTCCGGTGAATTCCGGAACCCTTCCGGAGTCCAAACACTATTATCCCATATATCAATCTTTATCTCTGGACCATTCCGGAGTTCCTCGTCATGTCCGTGATCTTATCCGGAACTCCGAACAACATTCGGTCACCAACATACATAACTCATATAATACTATATCGTCAACGAACGTTAAGCGTGCGGACCCTACTGGTTCGAGAACTATGTAGACATGACCGAGACACTTCTCTGGTCAATAACCAATAGCGGAACCTGGATGCCCATATTGGCTCCTACATATTCTACGAAGATCTTTATCGGTCAAACCGCATAACAACATACGTTTGTTCCCTTTGTCATCGGTATGTTACTTGCCCAAGATTTGATCGTCGGTATATCAATACCTAGTTCAATCTCGTTACCGGCAAGTCTCTTTACTCGTTCCGTAATACATCATCCCGCAACTAACTCATTAGTTACAATGCTTGCAAGGCTTATAGTGATGTGCATTACCGAGTGGGCCCAGAGATACCTCTCCGACAATCAGAGTGACAAATCCTAATCTCGAAATACGCCAACCCAACAAGTACCTTTGGAGACACCTGTAGAGCACCTTTATAATCACCCAGTTACGTTGTGACGTTTGGTAGCACACAAAGTGTTCCTCCGGTAAACGGGAGTTGCATAATCTCATAGTCATAGGAACATATATAAGTCATGAAGAAAGCAATAGCAACATACTAAACGATCAAGTGCTAAGCTAACGGAATGGGTCAAGTCAATCACATCATTCTCCTAATGATGTGATCTCGTTAATCAAATGACAACTCATGTCTATGGCTAGGAAACATAACCATCTTTGATCAACGAGCTAGTCAAGTAGAGGCATACTAGTGACACTCTGTTTGTCTATGTATTCACACATGTATCATGTTTCCGGTTAATACAATTCTAGCATGAATAATAAACATTTATCATGATATAAGGAAATAAATAATAACTTTATTATTGCCTTTAGGGCATATTTCCTTCAGTCTCCCACTTGCACTAGAGTCAATAATCTAGTTCACATCACCATGTGATTTAACATCAATAGTTCACATCGACATGTAACCAACACCCAAAGGGTTTACTAGAGTCAGTAATCTAGTTCACATTGTTATGTGATTAACACCCAAAGAGTACTAAGGTGTGACCATGTTTTGCTTGTGAGATAATTTTAGTCAACGGGTCTGTCAAATTCAGATCCGTAAGTATTTTGCAAATTTCTATGTCTACAATGCTCTGCACGGAGCTACTCTAGCTAATAGCTCCCACTTTCAATATGTATCTAGATCGAGACTTAGAGTCATCCAGATCGGTGTCAAAGCTTGCATCGACGTAACTATTTACGACGAACTCTTTATCACTTCCATATCCGAGAAATATTTCCTTATTCCACTAAGGATAATTTTGACCGTTGTCCAGTGATCTACTCCTAGATCACTATTGTACCCTCTTGCCAAACTCCTGGTGAGGTACACAATAGGTCTGGTACACAACATAGCATACTTTATAGAACCTATGACTGAGGCATAGGGAATGACTTTCATTCTCTTTCTATCTTCTGCCGTGGTCGGGCTTTGAGTCTTACTCAATTTCACACCTTGTAACACAGGCAAGAACTCTTTCTTTGACCGTTCCATTTTGAACTACTTCAAAATCTTGTCAAGGTATGTACTCATTGAAAAAACTTATCAAGCGTCTTGATCTATCTCTATAGATCTTGATGCTCAATATGTAAGTAACTTCACCGAGGTCTTTCTTTGAAAAACTCCTTTCAAATACTCCTTTATGCTTTCCAGAAAAAATTCTACATTATTTCCAATCAACAATATGTCATTCACATATATTTATTAGAAATGTTGTAGTGCTCCCACTCACTTTCTTGTAAATACAGGCTTCACCGCAAGTCTGTATAAAACTATATGCTTTGATCAACTTATCAAAGCGTATATTCCAACTCCGAGATGCTTGCACCAGTCCATAGATGGATCGCTAGAGCTTGCACATTTTGTTAGCACCTTTAGGATTGACAAAACCTTCTGGTTGCATCATATACAACTCTTCTTTTAAGAAATCCATTAAGGAATGCAGGTTTGACATCCATTTGCCAAATTTCATAAAATGCGGCAATTGCTAACATGATTCAGACAGACTTAAGCATAGATACGAGTGAGAAACTCTCATCGTAGTCAACACCTTGAATTTGTCGAAAACCTTTTGCCAATCATCGGGCTTTGAAGATAGTAACACTACTATCAGCATCTGTCTTCCTCTGGAAGATCCATTTATTCTCTATGGCTTGCCGATCATTGGGCAAGTTAACCAAAGTCCACACTTTGTTCTCATACATGGATCCCATCTCAGATTTCACGGCCTCAAGCCATTTTGCGGAATCCGGGCTCATCATCGCTTCCTCATAGTTCGTAGGTTCGTCATGGTCAAGTAACCTGATCTCCAGAACAGGATTACCGTACCACTCTGGTGCGGATCTTACTCTGGTTGACCTACGAGGTTTGGTAGCAACTTGATCTGAAGTTACATGATCATCATCATTAGCTTCCTCACTAATTGGTGTAGGAGTCTCAGGAACAGATTTTTGTGATGAACTACTTTCCAATAAAAGAGCAGGTACAGTTACCTCATCAAGTGCTACTTTCCTCCCATTCACTTCTTTCGAGAGAAACTCCTTCTCTAGAAAGAATCCACTCTTAGCAACAAATTTGCCTTCGGATCTATGATAGAAGGTGTACCCAATTGTCTCCTTTGGGTATATTATGAAGATGCATTTCTCCGATTTGGGTTTGAGCTTATCAGGATGAAACCTTTTCACATAAGTATCGCAACCCCAAACTTTAAGAAATGACAACTTTGGTTTCTTGCCAAACCACAGTTCATACGGTGTCATCTCAACGGATTTAGATGGTGCCCTACTTAACGTGAATGCAGCTGTCTCTAATGCATAACCCCAAAACGATAGTGCTAAATCGGTAAGAAACATCATAGATTGCACTATATCCAATAAAGTACGGTTATGACATTCGGACACACCATTATACTGTGGTGTTCCAGGTGGCATGAGTTTGTGAAACTATTCCACATTGTTTTAATTGAAGGCCAAACTCGTAACTCAAATATTTGCCTCTACGATCAGATCGTAGAAACTTTATTTTCTTGTTACGATGATTCTCTACTTCACTCTGAAATTCTTGGAACTTTTCAAATGTTTCAGACTTATGTTTCATCAAGTAGATATACCCATATCTGCTCAAATCTTCTGTGAAGGTCAGAAAACAATGATACCCGCCGTGAGCCTCAACACTCATTGGACCGCATACATCAGTATGTATTATTTCCAATAAGTCAGTTGCTCGCTCCATTGTTCCGGAGAACGGAGTCTTAGTCATCTTGCCCATGAGGCATGGTTCACAAGCATCAAGTGATTCCAAAATCCCGTCAGCATGGAGTTTCTTCATGCGCTTTACACGAATATGACCTAAACGGCAGTGCCACAAATAAGTTGCACTATCATTATTAACTTTGCATCTTTTGGCTTCAATATTATGAATATGTGTATCACTACGATCGAGATCCAACAAACCATTTTCATTGGGTGTATGACCATAGAAGGTTTTATTCATGTAAGCAGAACAACAATTATTGTCTAACTTAAATGAATTACCGTATTGCAATAAACATGATCAAATCATATTCATGCTCAAAGAAAACACCAAATAACACTTATTTAGGTTCAACACTAATCCCGAAAGTATAGGGAGTGTGCGATGATGATCATATCAATCTTGGAACCACTTCCAACACACATCGTCACTTCACCCTCAACTAGTCTCTGTTCATTCTGCAACTCCCATTTCGAGTTACTAATCTTTAGCAACTGAACTAGTATCAAATACTGAGGGGTTGCTATAAACACTAGTAAAGTACACATCAATAACATGTATATCCAATATACCTTTGTTCACTTTGCCATCCTTCTTATCCGCCAAATACTTGGGGCAGTTCCGCTTCCAGTGACCAGTCCCTTTGCACTAGAAGCACTTAGTCTCAGGCTTAGGTCTAGACTTGGGCTTCTTCACTTGAGTAGCAACTTGCTTGCTGTTCTTCTCGAAGTTCCCCTTCTTCCCTTTGCCCTTTTTCTTGAAACTAGTGGTCTTGTCAACCATCAACACTTGATGTTTTTCTTGATTTCTACCTTCGCCGATTTTAGCATCGCGAAGAGCCTGGGAATTGTTTTCGTCATCCCTTGCATATTATAGTTCATCATGGAGTTCTAGTAACTTGGTGATAGTGACATGAGAACTTTGTCAATTACTATCTTATCTGGAAGATTAACTCCCACTTGATTCAAGTAATTGTAGTACCCAGACAATCCGAGCACATGCTCACTGGTTGAGCTATTCTCCTCCATCTTGTAGGCAAAGTACTGTCAGAGGTCTCATACCTCTCGGCAAGGGGCATGAGTATGAAATACCAATTTCAACTCCTAGAACATCTTATATGCTCCGTGGCCTTCAAAACATTTTTGAAGTCCCGGTTCTAAGCCGTAAAGCATGGTGCACTAAACTATCATGTAGTCATCATACCGAGCTTTTGTCAAAACATTCATAACGTCTGTATATGCTCCTGCAATAGTTCTGTCAACTAGCGGTGCATCAAGGACATTATACTTTTGTGCAGCAATGAGGACAATCCTCAGATCACGGACCAAGTCCGCACCATTGCTACTAATATCTTTCAACATAGTTTTCTCTAGGAACATATCAAAAATAAAACAGGGGAGCTAAACGCGAGCTATTGATCTACAACATAGATATGCAAATACTATCAGGACTAAGTTCATGATAAATTGAAGTTCAATTAATCATATTACTTAAGAACCCCCACTTAGATAGACATCCCTCTAATCATCTAAGTGATCACGTGATCCAAATCAACTAAATCATGTCCGATCATCACGTGAGATGGAGTAGTTTTTCAATGGTGAACATCACTATGTTGATCATATCAACTATATGATTCACGCTCGATCTTTCAGTCTCAGTGTTCCGAGGCCATATCTGCATATGCTATAGGCTCGTCAAGTTTAACCTGAGTATTCTGCGTGTGCAAAACTGGCTTGCACCCGTTGTAGATGGACGTAGAGCTTATCACACCCGATCATCACGTGGTGTCTGGGCATGACGAACTTTGGCAACGGTGCATACTCAGGGAGAACACTTATACCTTGAAATTTAGTGAGAGATCATCTTATAATGCTACCGTCAAACAAAGCAAGATTAGATGCATAAAAGATAAACATCACATGCAATCAATATAAGTGATATGATATGGCCATCATCATCTTGTGCTTGTGATCTCCATCTCCGAAGCACCGTCATGATCACCATCGTCACCGGCGCGACACCTTGATCTCCATCGTAGCATCGTTGTCGTCTCACCAACTTATGCTTCTACGACTATCGCTACCGCTTAGTGATAAAGTAAAGCATTACAGGGCGGTTGCATTGCATACAATAAAGCGACAACCATATGGCTCCAGCCAGTTGCCGATAACTTGGTTACAAAACATGATCATCTCATACAATAAAATATAGCATCACGTCTTGACCATATCACATCACAACATGCCCTGCAAAAACAAGTTAGACGTCCTCTACTTTGTTGTTGCAAGTTTTACATGGCTGCTACGGGCTGAGCAAGAACCGTTCTTACCTACGCATCAAAACCACAACGATAGTTCGTCAAGTTAGTGCTGTTCTAACCTTCTCAAGGACCGGGCGTAGCCACACTCGGTTCAACTAAAGTTGGAGAAACTGACACCCACCAGCCACCTGTGTGCAAAGCACGTCGGTAGAACCAGTCTCGCGTAAGCGTACGCATAATGTCGGTCCGGGCCGCTTCATCCAACAATACCGCCGAACCAAAGTATGACATGCTGGTAAGCAGTATGACTTGTATCGCCCACAACTCACTTGTGTTCTACTCGTGCATATAACATCTACGCATAAACCTGGCTCGGATGCCACTGTTGTGGAACATAGTAATTTCAAAACAATTCCTACACACACGCAAGATCATGGTGATGCATAGCAACAAGAGGGGAGAGTGTTGTCTACGTACCCTTGTAGATCGTAAGCGGAAGCGTTTATCAACGCGGTTGACGTAGTCGTACGTCTTCACGATCCGACCGATCCAAGTACCGAACGCACGGCACCTCCGAGTTCTGCACACGTTCAGCTCGATGACGTCCTCGCCTTCTTGATCCAGCAAGACGGGCGAAGTAGTAGATGAGTTCCGGCAGCACGACGGCGTGGTGACGGTGTTGGTGAAGAACAATCTCCGCAGGGCTTCGCCTAAGCACTACGAAAACTATGACGGAGGATAAACTAGAGGGGACGGGGTTGCCGGCACACGGCTTGGTGTTTCTTGATGTGTCTTGGGTGCTAGCCCTACCCCTCTATTTATATGTTGAGCCTTGGGGTCGAAACTTGGATTAAAAGCCTCCACAAAGTCGGTTTCACCCGAAAGGCAAGAGTCCTTCTCGGACTCCAGGGATGCCAGGGTTCCCGGCGTCTGGACCCAGACGCAAGGGACCCTGGCGTCTGGCCCCTGGACTCCGCAAAACTTCCTTTTGCGCTTTCCAAAAACCTTTTGGGCTTTCCCCTTTGGCCCAAATAAAGTGTTCTCATACCCAAACATTTCGGGAAACATTCGGAACCCCTTCCGGTGAATTCCGGAACCCTTCCGGAGTCCAAACACTATTATCCCATATATCAATCTTTATCTCCGGACCATTCCGGAGTTCCTCGTCATGTCCGTGATCTTATCCGGAACTCCGAACAACATTCGGTCACCAACATACATACCTCATATAATACTATATCGTCAATGAACGTTAAGCGTGCGGACCCTACGGGTTCGAGAACTATGTAGACATGATCGAGACACTTCTCTGGTCAATAACCAATAGCGGAACCTGGATGCCCATATTGGCTCCTACATATTCTACGAAGATCTTTATCGGTCAAACCGCATAACAACATACGTTTGTTCCCTTTGTCATCGGTATGTTACTTGCCCAAGATTCGATCGTCGGTATCTCAATACCTAGTTTAATCTCGTTACTGGCAAGTCTCTTTACTCGTTCCGTAATACATCATCCCGCAACTAACTCATTAGTTACAATGCTTGCAAGGCTATAGTGATGTGCATTACCGAGTGGGCCCAGAGATACCTCTGCGACAATCGGAGTGACAAATCCTAATCTCAAAATACGCCAACCCAACAAGTACCTTTGGAGACACCTGTAGAGCACCTTTATAATCACCCAGTTACGTTGCGACGTTTGGTAGCACACAAAGTGTTCCTCCGGTAAAGGGGAGTTGCATAATCTCATAGTCATAGGAACATGTATAAGTCATGAAGAAAGCAATAGCAACATACTAAACGATCAAGTGCTAAGCTAACGGAATGGGTCAAGTCAATCACATCATTCTCCTAATGATGTGATCCCGTTAATCAAATGACAACTCATGTCTATGGCTAGGAAACATAGCCATCTTTGATCAACGAGCTAGTCAAGTAGAGGCATACTAGTGACACTCTGTTTGTCTATGTATTCACACATGTATCATGTTTTCGGTTAATACAATTCTAGCATGAATAATAAACATTTATCATGATATAAGGAAATAAATAATAACTTTATTATTGCCTCTAGGGCATATTTCCTTCAGCCGCTTCATCCAACAATACCGCCGAATCAAAGTATGACATGCCGGTAAGCAGTATGACTATTATCGCCCACAACTCTTTGTGTTCTACTCGTGCATATAACATCTACGCATAGACCTGGCTCGGATGCCACTGTTGGGGAACGAAGTAATTTCAAAAAAAATCCTACGATCACGCAAGATCTATCTAGGTGATGCATAGCAACGAGCGGGAGATTGTGTCCACATACCCTCGTAGACCGAAAGCGGAAGCATTATATCAACGCGGTTGATGTAGTCGTACGTTTCACGATCCGGCCGATCCTAGCACCAAACGTACGGCACCTCTGTGTTCAGCACACGTTCAGCTCGATGACGTCCCTCGTACTCTTGATCCAGTTGAGGCCGAGGGAGTGTTCCGTCAGCACGATGGCGTGGCGACGGTGATGATGAAGTTACCGGCACAGGGCTTCACCTAAGCACTACGACGATATGACCGAGGTGTGTAAATGTGGAGGGGGGCACCGCACACGGCTAAGACAAATCTTGAGTGCCTTTGGGGTGCCCCTTGGCCACGTATATAAAGGAGGGGATGGAAGAGGTGGCCGGCCCAAGTCGAGCGCGCCAGGTGTGGGGAATCCTACTAGGACTCCCCAGTCCAAGTAGGATTCCCCTCCTCTTTCCTATTCGGAGTAGGAGAGAAGGAAAGAGAGGGAGAGGGAGAAGGAAAGGGGGCCCGTACCCCCACCCCTTGTCCAATTCGGTTTGGGCAGGGGGGGAGGTGCGCGCCACCTCTTGGCCCTTCCCCCCTGTCGGTGTCAAAACCGGCGGATCTCGAGTAGGGGGTCCGGAACTGTGCGTCTAAGGTCAATGGTAACAGGAGACAGGGGACACGATGTTTACCCAGGTTTGGGCCCTCTCTATGGAGGAAATACCCTACTTCCTGCTTGATTGATCTTGATGAATATGAGTATTACAAGAGTTGATCTACCACAAGATCGTAATGGCTAAACCCTAAAAGTCTAGCCTATATGACTATGGTAATGAGTCTCCCCCGTTCGGACTAAGTCCTCCGGATAATATAGACACCGGGAGGATCTAGGGTTACACAAGGTCGGTTACAAAGAAAGGAATCTACATATTTGATCGCCAAGCTTGCCTTCCACGCCAAGGAGAGTCCTATCCGGACATGGGTGCAGTCTTCGGTCTTCGTATCTTCGCAACCCATCAGTTCGGCCCATGGCTAACAGGCCGGACGCCCGAGGACTCCTTAGTCCAGGACTCCCTTAGTTGCCCCCGAACCAGTCTTCAATGATGAGGTGTTCGGCGCATAGATTGTCTTCGGCATTGCAAGGCGGGTTCCTCCACCGATGACTTCCAAGTAATGTATTCGGCCCTCCATTTAATGTCGTACCCCTCGGCTTCTGTGTATCAACAACTTCAGCTTCCACGTGTCGAGCGAATGCGAGAGGTCAGGGTATTTTTGCACATAACACCCCGGCCACGCGAGGGATAGCGTCTATTTAAAGAGATTGGATCTCAGATCCATTTGACATCTCACAGAAAAAATCCTCAAAGATTGCCAAGAAAGAACACTCCAACATGTCTAGCATTCCCAGCTCCTCCTCCTGTCCCTGCGGCCCAGAAAAAGGCGAGTGGGAGAAGTGCTCCGTATCCCACAGTCAGCTGGTGAAGCTGCAAACACAAGGGTTTCTCCCCCCTGCGGATCTGGCCCCTGTTCGAGCAGGGTTGGCCTCCTTCAACGGTGAAACCCAGGCGGAGGATTTCCCCAATCCATCCGGGGGGAACGAGTGTGTTTCTTCCCCTATCTGCTAAGGGGCGTCGGATTTCCAATTCATCCATTCCTCTAAGGGCTTCTGGAATATTATGTCCTCCAGTTGCACAACTTTACTCCAGCCTCCATCCTGCACATTGCGGGTTATGTCGCTTTATGCGAACTATTCCTGGGTTGTGAGGCCCATTTTGAACTGTGGAGAAAGTTATTCTGCCTTGTCCCGCGTAACCACGAGGGATCAATATTTGAAGTGGGCGGAGCCGAAATATGGCGCATTGCCGAGACCGGATACCTATCCAGCACACCGAAGAAGGCGTCTGAAGAGTGGCCTTCCGAGTGGTTCTACATCGAGGACGTCGTACTTCCAGACCCAACCCGAAGGGGTCTTCCTAAGTTCACAAGTGTTCCTTTGAAGAAACGCCACAGCTGGCGCCCTCAGAGCCTCGAGGAGGAAGATAGTGCGGAAGTTCGCCAACTCTTGAGCAAGATAAGGATGCTCGCCTAGTCCGGATATACGATAGTCGAAGTAATGGCGACCTCCATAGTGCGGGGGGTCCAGCCACTCCAATACAGAGGACTTCCCATGTGGCACTACAATGGGGAAGATGACGCCTCCCGTTGCGTCAGGAAGGGTCCAGACACCCCTGCCGCCCTGGCCAAAATATTGGCCGAACTGTTCAAAGGGGAGGAAGAGGAGTTCCTGCACATCAAGCACACGGAAGGATATTCTATGTACAGTCCTCCTAGCCGGGTGAGCCCCCAACTCCTCTGCTCTACTCATTCCACTCCCGAGCTACGTTCAATGAATATTAACCCGTCCATTTATAACAGAACTGGCGAAATATTTCCGAGGGGCTTCACAGCCCCGCCCCGCAGCCCGAGGGCCACCATCGGGAACTTGACCCCGGATTTGAAGAGGATTCAGATATATTTGTGGTGCTCGAGAATGGGGTGTTTTACCAAACGAGCTACGACGGCACAGAAGTAGCCATCATCGCCGATTATCCCGGTCTTCTCCCCGCTTCTCACGTAAGTAATCAGGAGACACCTTGTCCAAAAGAGTTCTCTCATTCTACCTCACCCACCGCACCGTCCTGTGCTCAAAAGGGGAGGCGTTCGGCACGCCATGCTGCCCCGGGGGTATCTCCAAAGAGGGTGGTCCCTACGCCAGGCAAGCCTTCGAAGAGGAAGGTAAACAAAGATATGGCTGAGCCTTCATCAAAGAGGTATAGATTCGCAAATACGTTTCTGTAGCAGTCGCATCTAACTGTGACTTTTATGTTCTCCCTGTATCAGGAAGAGGGTCTGCCGGACTATGTCCGGGGATCTGGCCAGTCGCACTCCCAACACCCGGGATCTGGTCCCAGCCGAGGAGACGGGGGTTGATAGGGGAGCGGCGCCGGACTATCCTTCGGCTGAGGGCTCGGAAGATATGTCCGTCACCAACTCGGAAGTGGAAAGCGCCATGAATCATCGGCGCCGGAGGGCCGTTTTATGAGATCGTCGCTTCTCAAAAGAAGCGTTCAGTGCCTTCAGCTCAGCTGATTCGTACATCCGGGCTGCTCGGGATGGTCTTAACAGGGCCACAGAGCAGCATTTAAAAGATGTACAGGTAAGTTTAATTTGTCCGAATATGGTAGCCATATGCCAGTAGCCCCCGAGACTTGAAGCAATTGGTACAAGTGATTTAAGGATCGTTGTATACCCAGGTTCTGACAAAGAAGAACAATCTGCTAGCCCAAGAGCTGGAAAATGTCGGACACAGCTAACTGCTGCAACCACCGAACTAGAAGAGTCCAAGAAGGCGTCGTCTGGTAATATCCCTCTCCATCGAGAAATAATAATGTTGTACCAGCTTGTGCTAATACCGTTCCTTATCCTAACAGGATCGTCCAACCAATTGAAAGTGAAGCTGAAAGCCGCTCGAACTGGTGAGAGAGAGGCGAAAAGGCTACATGCCGCAGCGAGCGCGTTCTGACCCGAGTCAGAGAGGAGAAAAACAAGCTCCAGGATCAAAACATCCAGCTGGGCGAGGAACTGAAAGATGTGCGGGCCCAGCTGGCCAACTCCGTGAAGGAGAATAAAATGCTGCGTGGCGGCATATTTAGTATGTGGCCGAACTTACCTTATGATAGTTCGGAGACGCAAGGAACTGATAGATGTATGTTTGCAGGTATGCTGACGGGCCGTCCCGAAGATGAGACGTCCGGATTGTCGGGTGATCTGCTGCAAGGGCTGTCACAAATGCACGAGCAAGCCCGGCAGGCAATGCGGAGTGTTGCCAAGGCCTTATGGCCATCCGCCTCCCCTCCAGGAAGCATGGAGGATCTTTTAGAGCTATTTAAGGGAGCGCAGCGGCGTATCCGATTATGGAAAATATCGGCCTGTCGGGAGGGTGCGCGAGAGGCTTGGGCCATGGTGAAGGCATGGTATACCAAGCTTGATCCAAATCGCATGGCCCGGGTCAGACGGAAAAGAAGTTCCCGTTAATTTGGTGTATGACCAAGTAGCAGTAGCTGCCAAGTATTCCCAACAGGATTGTAAGTTAGACAGCCTGTTGGATGGTATAGAGGAGGAAGTTTATGAGTCCAAGTGACTGTGTACTTTCCTTGATATATGTAACTCTAGCTGAATTGTAAAACTATTGTCATGGCAGACCTTTTCGCTTCGACCTCTGGACCCGAAGGCACGGAGTGTTTCCAAATACCAGTGCGGCCGAATAGACCGGGGTATGCATGGAAACCAGGCGTAGGGGTCATAGTTACTTGAACAGACAAGTTGTATCCGGCTAGTTATGTTATATTACGTTAAGATTGTAAGAAACATCTTCCAGAGAGAATAGTTCCGTTAAGGGTTCCTTTCCCTGGGTGTGCATGCGTTAAAGTGCATGTCCGAACTGTGATTGAAAAATCGCAGTATATTTAACTTCTGGGGGTTCACAATGGAGTGAATGCAAAAAACATCTCTAATTCACCGACCGAATATTCCTTAAGAATGCTAGCTTTCGGCTTCACCCAGTCTGAGGTACACGTCCGGATGACCCGGCAGTAACAATCGCAGAGGTGCTCCCTTTATGCCCTAGCCGAACTAACATGAACGTAGGGCATAAGCACAGGAGCCAAGCAACCCAGCTTGGCCAAAACTTAAGTCATATTGATGCATATAATGGCGAAGAAGAGGTACATATGGAAAAAGTGCATATGTGATGAGCTTGATGCTCGGGAAATAATAATAGCAAGCTTCTGATCAAGAAGCCCCCAGGTATAATGGACGTACATTTTTAAAGATGTATGCGTCAGGCGTGCACGATCTAACCGCATGAAAGCTGCAAGGCTGAAGAGAAAAAACGAAAAGAGAGAGAAAGAAGAAAAAATTATTATTGAAACAGCAGGGAGAAGGAGACGAACAAAGAGTTCGGCGCTTAAGCATAGAATCTTCGGAGTCTGGCCGCGTTCCAGGGGTTCAGCTCGAGGCGATTGTCTGATGCATCACGCAGGCGGTACGCTCCTCCGGTGAGAACTTCGTCAATGATGAAGGGACCCTCCCATTTGGGCTTGAGTTTGTCCTCTTTCTTCTCCGGCAAGCGTAGAACGAGTTCACCAACATTATAAGTCTTGGCCCGCACTTCTCTGTTGTGATATCTGCGGGCCTGTTGTTGACAAAATGTGGAACGGGCTTTTGCAACATCGTGCTCCTCCTCCAGGGCGTCTAGGCTGTCCTGCCAATCGAGCTCGGCCTCTCTCTCTTCGTACATGCGCACCCGAGGTGAGTCATGTATAATGTCACAGGGTAGCACAGCCTCTGCGCCGTACACCATGAAAAAAGGTGTGTATCCGGTAGTGCGATTGGGCGTGGTCCGTAGCCCCCAGAGTATGGATTCGAGCTCCTCAACCCAGTGTTTGTCTGATTCCTTTAAAGACCGCACCAGTCTGGGTTTGATGCCGCTCATAATAAGACCATTGGCCCGTTTGACTTGACCATTTGTTTGCGGGTGATAGAGGGAGGCGTAATCGAGCTTAATGCCCAGATTGGCGCACCAAATTTTACCTCATCGGCTGTGAAGTTGGAGCCGTTATCGGTGATGATGCTGTGTGGAACACCATAACGGTGTACAACGCCGGATATAAAGTCTATTACTGTTCCGGCTTCAGCCGTTTTAATTGGCTTGGCCTCTATCCACTTGGTGAATTTGTCCACCATGACCAGCAGATATTTTTTCTTATGGCTTCCTCCTTTAAGGGGTCCGACCATGTCAAGCCCCCAGACCGCGAAAGGCCAAGTGATGGGGATTGTTTGCAGAGCGGTAGGTGGCATATGGCTCTGGTTGGCGAAAAGCTGGCATCCGACGCAACGTTGGACAAGGTCCTGCGCGTCTGCTCGGGCCGTCGGCCAATAAAAACCTGTACGGAAGGCCTTGCTAACAAGGGCCCGAGCTGCGTCTGCCGAGACCAGCATGAATTTTAGCCAAGAGCTGCCGCCCCTCTTCTTCGGAGATACATCTTTGAAGGACTCCGGTAGCGCTTTTCTTGTAGAGCTCTCCTTCGTGAACCTTGTAGGCCTTCGAACGCCGGACAATGTGGCGGGTTTCGTTCTGATCTTCAGGAAGTTCCTTCCTATTGAGGTAGGCCAAAAAGGGTTCAGTCCATGGGGCAATTACTGCCATAATGAGATGGGCCGATGGTGTTACTTCGGTGGCTGAGCCCCCAATGGTATCGGTGTGTTCGAAATCTAGGGTTGTGTTGGGGTTTGGACTGGCATTGCCGCTCTCCCCTTGCCACACCACGGATGGTTGAACAGCCTTTCCAGAAAGATGTTAGGTGGGACAGGGTCGCGCTTGGCGCCGATGCGAGCGAGGACGTCCGCCGCTTGATTACTTTCTCGAGCCACGTGATGAAACTCGGGCCCCTCGAACCGAGCCGACATTTTCAGGACGGCGTTGCGATAAGCCACCATCTTTGGATCTTTGGCGTCAAAATCTCCATTTATTTGAGATATTGCTAGGTTTGAGTCCCCGCGCACCTCTAGGCGTTGTATGCCCATGGAGACGGCCATCCGAAGACCATGCAATAAAGCCCCGTATTCGGGTGCGTTGTTGGAGTCTGTATATAATATTTGGAGTACGTACTGAACTACATCTCCTATGGGGGACGTTAAAACGGCGTCCGCTCCTAATCCTGCCAGCATTTTGGAGCCGTCGAAATACATAACCCAGTTTGAATAAGTGCCGTACTCTTTCGGGAGTTCGGCCTCTGTCCATTCGGCGACGAAGTCCGCTAGTACTTGGGATTTGATGGCCCGACGCGATTTGCATGTTATGTCGAATGGAAGGAGCTCGATGGCCCATTTGGCAATCCAGTCCGTAGCATCGCGGTTGTTTGTTATATCATTGAGTGGTACTTCGGAAGCCATCATGATAGAACACTCCTGGAAGTAGTGTCGTAGCTTCCGGGATGCCATGAAGACCGCGTATGCTATTTTTGATAATGAGGGTACCGTGATTTGCATGGTGTGAGGACAGTGGATACATAGTATATCGGCTTCTGAAGCGGGAATTTCCTGTTCTCGTTCGACGACAAGTACGGCGCTCACCACCTGGTGTGTTGCCGATATGTATAATAACATTGGTTCGCCGACGTTCGGTACGGCCAGGATTGAGTTACTCGCCAAAAGGGTTTTTATTTATTCCAGTCCGGCCGTTGTCGCGTCCGTCCACTCGAAGTGATCGGTGCGCCGTAGAAGACGATAGAGTGGCAATGCCTTTTCTCCCAATCGGGAGATAAAGCGGCTTAGAGCTGCCATGCAACCGGCGAGTTTTTGGACCCGTTTAAGGTCCGTTAGCATAGTCAATTGTGACAGAGCTCGGACTTTGGCTGGATTTGCTTCAATTCCTCTATTTGAAATGATGAAGCCCAGCAACTTTCCGGCGGGGACGCCGAAAACACACTTCTCCGGATTGAGCTTGATGTCATATGCACGAAGGTTGTCGAATGTAAGACGTAGATCGTCTATGAGTGCTTCGACGTGTCTAGTTTTGATGACCACGTCGTCCACATATGCTTCAACTGTCTTGCCGATCTGTTTCTCCAGGCATGTTTGGATCATGCGTTGATAGGTGGCGCCGGCGTTTGTGAGCCCGAAGGGCATGGTGTTGAAGCAGAAAGGCCCATATGGGTAATGAATGCCGTTGCGGCTTGATCGGACTCCTTCATCTTGATCTGATGGTATCCCGAGTATGCGTCAAGGAAACACAGTGAATCGTGTCCTGCGGTTGCATCAATGATCTGATCGATACGAGGGAGGGGGAAGGGATCCTTAGGGCAAGCCTTGTTGAGGTCTTTGAAATCGACGCATAGGTGCCAGGATTTATCCTTCTTTGGTACCATCACCAAGTTTTCTAGCCAGTCCGGGTGTTTGATTTCTCTGATGAATCCGGCTTCGAGTAACTTGGCTAGCTCTTCTCCCATAGCTTGTCGTTTGGGTTCGGAAAAGCGCCCCAGTGTTTGTTTGACCGGTTTATATCCCTTTAAGATATTGAGGCTGTGTTCGGCTAGCTTGCGTGGGATTCCTGGCATGTCAGAAGGGTGCCAGGCGAATATGTCCCAGTTTTCACGCAGGAACTCTCATAGCGCGGCATCGACCGTTTGATCAAGTTGTGCCCCGATAGATGCTGTCTTGTGGGGGTCCGTTGGATGGACCTGGAATTTGACTATTTCCTCTGTCAGCTTGAAGGAGGTGGATTTGGGTCGTTTGTCTAGAATCACATCGTCCCTGTCCACCGTGGAGCGCAGTGCGGTTAACTCTTCGGCTGAGAGGGCTTCAGATAAGGCCTCAAGGGCGAGGGATGCAGTTTTATTTTCGGCGCGGAGTGCTATGTCCGGATCACTGGCAAGGGTGATTGTGCTGTTGGGCCCGGGCATCTTAAGCTTCATGTACCCGTAGTGAGGTATGGCTTGGAAGCGTGTAAATGCATCTCGCCCCAAGAGGGCGTGATATCCGTTGTTGAAAGGGGCCACTTGGAAGGTTATCTCTTCGGATCGATAATTCTCTGGCGTGCTGAATACCACGTCAAGTGTGATTTTTCCTGCACACCGCGCCTCTCGACTGGGAATGATTCCTCGGAAGGTCGTGCTGCTGTGCTCGATGCGGCTCCTGTCTATTTCCATTTTGTTCAGTGTGTCCTCATAAATGAGGTTTAGTCCGCTGCCGCCGTCCATGAGAACCTTGGTGAGCCGAAAGCCGTCCACAATTGGACTGAGGACCAAGGCGGCTGGTGCTCGGACTGTCCTGTATTTTGGTTCATCACTGGCATTAAAAGTTATAGCCGTGTCGTTCCAGGGGTTTATTGCTGTGATTTGGCAGACTTCGGCGAGTTCGCAGAGTGCCCTTTTGCGCCTATTGTTTGAGGCAAATGTCTCGAAGACCGTCAACACTTTGAGGTTGTCGTCCTCCGAGAGGTGTTGTTCTGGGGTATTCTTGGTGAGGATATCCTCGCCACTCTTGGCCACTTGCCGGAGTATCCAACATGCTGTAAGGCTATGGGTTGGTATGTTATACGGCGTTGTGTGTATTTTGCATGGCCCATCGAGCCATCCTTCTAGAACGGTTCCGCGCCCCATAGTGGGCTTGTATTTCTTTTCTCTTTGACCGGGCGTGCCACGAGGGTGCGCCCTTTTTTCCTGGACGAGGGGTTTAGTGGGGACCGATAATTCCCAGCGAGCCGCCTGAGTTTTCCAGGCGCTTTCCATTGCGTTGTACTTCTGTACGATAGTTGCCAAGTCAGCGAAGTGTGATATGCGACGGCGGTTGATGGCGTTGAGGATTCCCTCGTCCGCGCAATTGGTGCGGAATGCTGAGATCGCGTCTTCGTCGCGGCAATCCTTAATCTTGCTTTTGACAAGAAGGAATCTGGCCCAGAAGTGATGGACCGTTTCCTGAGAATGTTGTTGTATGCTCATGAGAGCGCTTATGTTCGGGTGGGTGGGTGGATTTAAATCCGAACCCTGACCCCATTTTAAATCCGGAGTTTGAAGATCTTTTGGATTTGGCGGTTCGGGCATATCGACCGATTCTCTAGGCTTGTCGCCCGTCTCTACGTTTGGAGGGCAAGGCATGTCTTTCTCCCGGAGAGTATCCGGCTCTTCGAGATCGGCGATCCGAATATAGTTCGTCTTGAAGATAAAGGGTGGTCTTGCTCCTCGACTACCGCTACCTGGTGGGTGATCGGCGGAGTTTTAATTTCTCTATGGTCGGGTCTAAGCCCAATCCGATCGTAATCTGTAGCGACCCCCAAGGCGGCAATGCGATCTAGGAGTTCATTTAAAGACGATAACTCCGTCGGATCCATCTGGGTGGAGTATTCGGGATCCACGCGGAGGCGATTTTCGATGACCCGAGAGGTCATCGTCGGCCCAAGGGCCGAGTTGGCAGTCATGACGAAGCCGCCGAGCCGGAGGGTTTGGCCTGAGGCCAGGGCACCTTCGGAGGTGATATTTTCCTTGACGACAAGGCGAGCCATCAACCCTTTTTGACAACGTCGCAGTGGAACACTCAATGAAAGCACCAATGTCGGTGTCAAAACCGGCGGATCTCGGGTAAGGGGTCCCGAACTGTGCGTCTAAGGTCGATGGTAACAGGAGACAGGGGACACGATGTTTACCCAGGTTCGGGCCCTCTCTATGGAGGTAATACCCTACTTCCTGCTTGATTGATCTTGATGAATATGAGTAGTACAAGAGTTGATCTACCATGAGATCGTAATGGCTAAACCCTAAAAGTCTAGCCTATATGACTGGTAATGAGTCTCCCCCCTCCGGACTAAGTCCTCCGGTTTATATAGACACCGAGAGGATCTAGGGTTACACAAGGTCGGTTACAAAGAAAGGAATCTACATATTTGATCGCCAAGCTTGCCTTCCACGCCAAGGAGAGTCCTATCCGGACACGGGTGCAGTCTTCGGTCTTCGTATCTTCGCAGCCCATCAGTTCGGCCCATGGCTAACAGGTCGGATGCCTGAGGACCCTTAGTCCAGGACTCCCTCACCCCCTCTCTCCACTAAAGCCCAATAAGGCCCATTACTTCTCCCGGCAAATTCCCGTAACTATCCGGTACTCCGAAAATTACCCGAATCACTCGGAACCTTTCCGATGTCCGAATATAGCCTTTCAATATATCGATCTTTACATCTAGACCATTTTGAGACTCCTCGTCATGTCCGTGATCTCATCCGGGACTCCGAACAACCTTCTGTACATCAAATCACATAACTCATTATACAAATCGTCACCGAACATTAAGCATGCGGACCCTATGGGTTCGAGAACTATGTAGACATGACCGAGACACATCTCCGGTCAATAACCAATAGCGTAACCTGGATGCTCATATTGGCTCCTACATATTCTACGAACATCTTTATCGGTCAAACCGCATAACAACATATGTTGTTCCCTTTGTAATCGGTATGTTACTTGCCCGAAATTCGATCGTCGGTATCCTCATACCTAGTTCAATCTCGTTACCGGCAAGTCTCTTTACTCGTTCCGTAATGCATCATCCCGCAACTAACTCATTAGTCACAATGCTTGCAAGGCATATAGTGATGTGCATTACCGAGAGGGCCCAAAGATACCTCTCCGATACACGGAGTGACAAATCCTAATCTCGATATATGCCAACTCAACAAAACACCTTCGGAGACACCTGTAGAGCATATTTATAGTCACCCAGTTACGTTGTGACGTTTGATAGCACACAAAGTGTTCCTCGGGTATTCGGGAGTTGCATAATCTCATAGTCAGAGGAACATGTATAAGTCGTGAAGAAAGCAGTAGCAATGAAACTAAAACGATCATAATGCTAAGCTAACGAATGGGTCTTGTCCATCACATCATTCTCTAATGATGTGATCCCGTTCATCAAATGACAACACATGTCTATGGCTAGGAAACTTAACCATCTTTGATTAACGAGCTAGTCAAGTAGAGGCATACTAGGGACACTCTGTTTGTCTATGTATTCACACAAGTACTAAGTTTTCGGTTAATACAATTCTAGCATGAATAATAAACATTTATCATGAAATAAGGAAATAAATAATAACTTTATTATTGCCTCTAGGGCATATTTCCTTCAGCAATATGATCCTACTTGAGTATTGGGTGTAGCTAATATGCGATTGTGTTTCATGAATGGATCAATGATTGAGCATGATGGGCTAGGGATAGCTTATTTTAGCATTGATATTTTGAAAGACATGGTTGCTTGTTGATATGCTTGAGTATTTAAATTATCATGTCAAAACTAGACTATTGCTTTGAATCACATAAAAGTCCAAATGTCCATGCTATAAAGAAAAGAATATGATATGACATGTTAGGCAGCATTCCACATCAAAAATTCTGTTTTTATCACTTACCTACTCGAGGACGAGTAAGAGTTAAGCTTGGGGATGCTGATACGTCTCCAACGTATCTATAATTTTTTATTGTTCCATGCTGTTATATTATCAATCTTGGATGTTTTATAATCATTTTATAGTCATTTTATATCAATTTTTGGTACTAACCTATTGACATAGTGCCAAGTGCCAGTTGCTGTTTTCTGCATGTTTTTTACATCACAGGAAATCAATACCAAACGGAGTCCAAATGCAACGAAACTTTACGGAGATTTTTTTGCACCAGAAGACACCTAATGGGCCAAGGCTGCGCCCGGGGGGGGTGCTTCGAGGAGAGCACAACCCACTAGGGCGCGCAAGGAGGCCCAGGCGCGCCCTGGTGGGTTGTGCCCACCTCGGGTGCCCCCTGGACCGCCTCTTTGCTCTATAAATACCCCAATATTCCAGAAACCCTAGGGGAGTCGAGAAAATCAATTGCAGCCGTCGCAACGTCCAGAACCACCAGATCCAATCTAGACACCATCACGGAGGGGTTCACCACTTCCATTGGTGCCTCTCCGATGATGCGTGAGTAGTTCTTTGTAGACCTTCGGGTCCGTAGTTAGTAGCTAGATGGCTTCCTCTCTCTCTCTCGCTGAATTCTCAATACAATGGTCTCTTGGAGATCCATATGATGTAACTCTTTTTGCGGTGTGTTTGTTGGGGTCCGATGAACTTTGAGTTGATGATCAGATCTATCTTTTTATATCCATGAAAGTTATTTGAGTTTCTTTGATCTCTTATATGCATGATTTCTTATAGCCTCGTATTTCTTCTCCGATATTTGGGTTTTGTTTGGCCAACTTGATCTATTTATCTTGCAATGGGAAGAGGTGCTTTGTAGTGGGTTCGATCTTACGGTGCTTGATCCCAGTGACAGAAGGGGAACCGACACGTATGTATCGTTGCTACTAAGGATAAAACGATGGGGTCTATCTCTACATAGATAGATCTTGTCTACATCATGTCATCGTTCTTATTGCATTACTCCGTTTTTCCATGAACTTAATACACTAGATGCATGTTGGATAGCGGTCGATGTGTGGAGTAATAGTAGTAGATGCAGGCAGGAGTCGGTCTATTAATCTTGGACGTGATGCCTATATAATGATCATTGCTTGGATATCGTCATGATTATTTGAAGTTTTATCAAATGCCCAACAGTAATTTGTTTACCCACCATTTGCTATTTTTCTCGAGAGAAGCCACTAGTGAAACCTACAGCCCCCGGGTCTCTTTCTCATATTATTTGCCTTTGCCATCTACTTTTCCTTTGCTTTTACTTTCAGACCTATTAAACCAAAAATACAAAAATACCTTGCTGCACTTTATTTTATTTGGCGTTCGATCTATCAATCTACTACAATTATCTCACGTCCGTTTTGCCAACTTCTGGCGCCGTAACCTGAAAGGGATTGACAACCCCTTTAACACGTCGGGTTGCGAGTGGTTGTTATTTGTGTGCAGGGGCTGTTTACGTTGTGTTGCTTGGTTCTCCTACTGGTTCGATAACCTTGGTTTCATCACTGAGGGAAATACCTACCGCTGCTGTGCTGCATCATCCCTTCCTCTTTGGGGAAATACCGACGTAGTCCTAGCAGACATCAACAACATACGTCATTCCCTTTGTCATCGGTATGTTACTTGCCGAGATTCGATCGCCGGTATCTTCATACCTAGTTCAATCTCGTTACCAGCAAGTCTCTTTACTCGTTCCGTAATACATCATCCCGTAACTAACTCATTAGTCACATTGCTTGCCCAACAAACACCTTAGGAGACCCAACAAATCCTAATCTCAATCTATGCCAACCCAACAAACACCTTCGGAGACACCTGTAGAGCATCTTTATATCACTCAGTTACGTTGTGACATTTGATAGCACACAAGGTGTTCCTCCGGTATTCGGGAGTTGCATAATCTCATAGTCAAAAGAATATGTATAAGTCATGAAGAAAGCAATAGCAATAAAACTTAACGATCATTATGCTAAGCTAACAGATGGGTCTTGTCCATCACATCATTCTTCTAATGATGTGTTCCCGTTCATCAAATGACAACACATGTTTATGGTTAGGAAACTTAACCATCTTTGATTAACGAGCTAGTCTAGTAGAGGCATACTAGGGACACTGAGTTTTGTCTATGTATCCACACATGTATCAAGTTTCCGGTTAATACAATTCTAGCATGAATAATAAACATTTATCATGAAATAAGGAAATATAAATAACAACTTTATTATTGCCTCTAGGGCATATTTCCTTCATATCAATCCAGTTGAGTTTGGTTGGACTTACCAAAAAAGACCACCTAGAGAACCCATATTAAACTATCAAGGTAACCCCCCCTTTGTATGACACAAATGGGAAGTTCTAAGCATGGAGAATTGAGATGCAAGATCAAATCAAGAGCATCTTCCAATATATGTGGGATGTTGTGAAAGAAGATTCAATCCCGTCAACCCCAGTGATCTAACTCCACAAGAAGCTTACAATAAACAACTCAATATTTCCACATGCATGATCATAAGGAAGGGTTTTTCCATAATCGAGAAGCAATCTGACCTTCATATCAACATCGCCAAGCAAGTGTGTGATATCGTTGTGTTGACAAAGATGGGTACCTCCACTCTTCAACTATCAAGATATGAAATGGCCAAGAGCGAGATCTACTACTTTGTGTTGGATAAGAATGAGACACCTCACAAACTTTTTATATTTCATGACCAATTTTAAAATGAGGGATGAACGCTTTCAAAAATTTAAATTATGTAATGAATTTCATATAAATATTTAAAACGTTTTAGTATATAAATAAAATTAAGGAAAATAAAAAAATGTACACCTGACAATCAATAAAACGGAAAGATGCTTGAAGATTTAATGTCCAGCTCGTGATGCACGTCTCGCTATTCAGCCTAGCCTATTGAGGCTGACGTTGTAGCAGATGCACCTGCTGGTCTCGCTATAATAAGCGAGACAAAAGTCGGGGCACCCCTATCTCCCGCTCAAAGCAAAATGTAGGAACCCTCGCGTGAAGGCGAGTGCCAGATGGACGCCCCAGCTCGCGGGTGTATAGAAAAATGGTTCTCATGTATACTAAAAATGTATAAAAAAAATGGTGTATGAAAAAAGTTGACACAACATTTGAAAAATGGTAATCAAGCATTTGAAAAAATGTTAATCATCTATTTTAAAACTAAATGTGTATAATATTTTCTGATGTATAACAAAAATGTAGAACATGTATTAAAAATTGAACATAAAAACATTAAATTTAAAAATGTTCATCATGTATCTTTTTTAATCATATATTGAATAAATGTTAATATTGTATAAAAGGTGCTTCAAATATATTCTAAAAATTGTTAGTCATCTATTTAAAAAAAAATGTTAAACTTGTACCTAAAAATGTTCCTCATACGTATATGAAAAATGTAGAACGTGTCTTGCAAAATTTGAACATAAAAAGGTAAAATTTTAAAATGTTGATCATATATTTTAAAATTGTTCATGGTACATAGAGAAAATGTACAATGTCTATGAGAAAAGTAGTAATCAAACATATGTTTTAAATGTTAATCATCTAATTCAAAAATGATAAACATGTATATGAAAAATGTTTAAAAGTACAATAAGCTGTTATTGATATATACACGAAATATACAAATCTATCTGAAAAAATGTACACGTGTGTTGAGAACAAAGAAAAGCGGAGAAAAGTGAAGAAAGTAAGAAAGAAACAAAAGATACACCTTAGAAACAAAGAAAATGGAAAAAGCCGAAGACATTCGTGAAAATCCATGAGAAAGCAAAGAAAGAACAAGAAACAGGAGAAAACCAGTGCAACAAAAGAAACAAGAAAAACTAAGAAAACAAAGAATGAAACAAAAAAAATAAAGAAAAAACTCGGTGACTCCGAGAAATAAACAAACAAAATTGATAAAAAACAAAGAAAAACAAAAACCCAAAGAAATAGTGAATAAGCAAAGAAACCGTCAAGAACCGTGAAATTTAAGAAAAGGGTTGAAAAAAATTGGAAAATAGAAAACCGAAGAAACCAATGAAGAAGAAAAAGAAAAGGAAAAAAGGAAATAAACGGACAAAAGCTGTGTGGCGAGAGAGCAAACTGCGACAAATTGCTGGGCGAACACGAACGACCGAAGCCTAACCAATGAGTGAGCAAGATAGAAAACCAGCAGCATAGAGGGACCAGTAAACTACATGAGGGCAAATGTTCAGATGATGCTAGCTTAGGCCTTAGGGCTCGCTTAAAACGAGATATAGTCCTGGTGCAAAAGACGCGCCCCAAAGGCGAGACATCCTATAACACGCGTGGCTCGGGGATTAACCACCAAACGTGCACCCCGCACCCTCATGCTTTGGGCCGACCCATGTGCTGGGCGGTCGCGCCTATTTGATTTTTTCCTTCTTGCTTAGTTTTCTATTTTTCTTTAATATTTTCAGTATTTCAAACATAGTTTGAATTAATAAAAAGTGAATGAATTTGGAAAATGTTTCCAAATTTTAGAAAAATTATTGAATTTGAAAAATGTTCCTGTATTTCAAACAATGTTTATGAATATGAAAAATGGTCGAGGATTTAAAATGTTTCAAATTTCAAGTAGTGTTCACAAATTTGAAAATGCTTTGAAGTTCAAAAACAATCTTGAAGTCCAGAAAATGTTCATGAATTTGAAATGTATTTCTATAAAATAATTGTTCAAATTTCAAAAAATATACACATATTTGAAAAAACTGATTTTTAACAAAAATCATCAATTTGAAAAATGTTTTGAATTCAAAAAAATGTACATGAATTTGAAATATTATTAGATTTCAAAAAATGTTCCAATGTTTTTTGAAAATGTTCACGAAATGAAAAAAAATAGGCATAAATAGAAGGAAACCGAAACGAGAAAACCAAAAAAATCAATAGAAAAGTGTGTGGAGAAAAAAATATGTTCAAGGAATGTTATAGAATCAACCTTCCCAGAACCGGTGGGGAGGAAGCGGGAATGGGTTGGCCCATACACCGGGCTATCTCTTTTTCCCGCTATTCAGGAATCAGGAGCGAATAGCTCATGGTTACCCTTTTGGGGGCAACCGCAAGGGTCATTTTCGTGGCCTTGGAGGTCGGAGCGTGCAAAGTGATGCGTCCAGACGCCGCCATGTGTCATCCTCTAGCTTATCCTTGGGATCTCGTTTTTCTTTCTTTCTGCACACCTTTTTGGAATCAGGAGCGAATAGCACACATTTTTTTTCGGCCTTTTGATTTTTGCTTGGTTTTCCCTAGGTTTTGGTGCAAGTTTTTTCTTCTTCCGGGAAGCAATGTTTTTCTGCAAAAAACACAACATGTGCTTCTACAAGAAGCACAATTGTACTTCCCAAAAAAGGAACAAAAAAGCATAACAGGGAGAAGCACAACATTTCTTCCATGGGAAGCACAACTCAACTCTACTTCTACCTTGCTTCTGAAAAGTGAAAAGCGTTGATGTGCTTCCATCAAAAAAGTGAAAAACACAGTCTATGCTTATGTGCTTCTGCAAGACCACACGTTGTGCTTCCCTCTAAAAAAAGGGGGGAAGCATAGCGTGTGCTTTTACGAGAAGCACAAATTTTATTATGCGAGAAGCACAAACCCCAAAAAAGATAAAAGCACAGTTTGCGCTTGCCAAAAAAATGAAAAACGCGATTGTGCTTTTGGGCTCCAATTTTTTCTTTCAGTTTTCGTTTTCCGTCGGTTTTTTGGGTTCGTTCTTCGTGATAAAAAGTTCATTGAAACCTATTAACATGGGATTTAGTCTCGAAGATCTCGTCACGAGAAATTCAACAGTGAAAACGATTTGATATTTGAACGAATTTCTCAAAAGATAAACCGTTATGAAAAAATATATGGAAAGCTCCAAGGTTGCGACAAGTAATGTACATGCAATGTGCCACGTCAGCATCAAAGAAGATAAAAAGTGAACTTTGCAAGGGGTAACCCTTAACTAATGATTTTGCCGCTATTCCCGGGCCTACCCAGGGAATATGATCTGCCCTCATAGGCTTGGCTGGGCTAATGAGCGGTTTTAATCTAATAACTAGGCTTAATTGTCTTGTTAGCCAATTCACTAAAAAAGACTGGGCTTAATTGTCTTGTTAGCCAATTCACTAAAATTTGCTCAAAAAGAAAGCCAATTCACTAAAAAAAGACTATCTTCTTGCGTAAGAAAAACACTATCTTTGTTGGGGAACGTAGCATGCAATTTCAAAAAAATTCCTACGCTCACGCAAGATCTATCTAGGAGATGCATAGCAACGAGAGGGGGAGAGTATGTCTACCTACCCTCGTAGACCGAAAGCGGAAGCATTTGACAACGCGGTTGATGTAGTCGAACTTCTTCTAGATCCGACCGATCAAGCACCGAACGTACGACACCTCCGAGTTCTGCACACGTTCAGCTCGATGACGTCCCTCGTCCTCTTGATCCAGCAAAGGTTTGGAGGAAGAAGATGAGTTCCGTCAGCACGTCGGCGTGGTGACGGTGATGGTGAAGTGATCCGCGCAGGGCTTCACCTAAGCACTACGAAGATATGACCAGAGGCATAAACTGTGGAGGGGGGCGTCGCACACGGCTAACAATTGTTGGTGTGTGTTCTAGGCGCCCCTCCCCACGTATATATAGGTGGGAGGGGGAGGGGAGCAGCCATGGGGCGCCTCAAGTAGGAGGAATCCTACTTGGGGTCCTATCCCAATTCGCCCCCCCCCCCCTTCCTTATTTCACCGGAGGGGAAAAGGGAAGAGGGAAGGGAGGAAGGAAAGGGGGGCTGAACCCCCTCTTCCTTCTCCAATTCGGCCTCCTGCCTAAAGGGGGGCGCCACCCCTTGTGGGCTCGTGCGATCCCCTCTTATGGCCCATTATTTCCCCGGAGGGTTTCGGTAACCCCCCGGTACTCCAATAAATACCCGATACTACCCGGAACACTTCCGGTGTCCGAATACTATCATCCTATATATCAATATTTACCTCTCGACCATTTCGAGACTCCTCGTCATGTCCATGATCTCATCCGGGACTCTGAACAACATTCGGTCACCAAATCACATAACTCATATAATACTAAATCGTCATCGAACGTTAAGCGTGCGGACCCTACGGGTTCGAGAACTATGTAGACATGACCGAGACACCTCTCCGGTCAATAACAAATAGAGGAACCTGGATGCTCATATTAGTTCCCACATATTCTACGAAGATCTTTATCGGTCGAACCGTTATGACAACATACGTTATTCCATTTGTCATCGGTATGTTACTTGCCCGAGATTCGATCATCGGTATCTTCATACCTAGTTCCATCTCGTTACCGGCAAGTCTCTTTACTCGTTCTGTAATACATCATCCCACAGCTAAGACATTAGTCACTTTGCTTGCAAGGCTTCTTATGATGTGTACCGAGAGGGCCCAGAGACACCTCTCCGATACTCGGAGTTGCAAATCCTAATCTCGATCTATGCCAACCCAACAAACACCTTCCGAGATACCCGTAGAGCATCTTTATAATCACCCAGTTACATTGTGACATTTGATAGCACACAAGGTATTCCTCCGGTATCCGGGAGACGCATAATCTCATAGTCGAAGGAATATGTATTTGACATAAAGAAAGCAATAGCAATAAAATTGAACGATCAATATGCTAAGCCAACAGATGGGTCATGTCCATCACATGATTCTCCTAATGATGTGATCTCGTTATCAAATGACAACTCATGTCCATGGTTAGGAAATCTTAACCATCTTTGATCAACAAGCTAGTCAAGTAGAGGCTCACTAGGGACACAGTGTTTGTCTATGTATTCACACATGTATTAAGGTTTCCGATCAATACAATTCTACCATGAATAATAAACATTTATCATGAATAAGGAAATATAAAATAACAATATTATTATTGCCTCTAGGGCATATTTTCTTCAGTCTCCCACTTGCACTAGAGTCAATAATCTAGATTACATTGTAATGATTCTAACACCCATGGAGTCTTGGTGTTGATCATGATTTGCTCGTGGAAGAGGCTTAGTCAACGGGTCTGCCACATTCAGATTCGTATGTGTTTTGCAAATCTCTGTCTCCCTCCTTGACTAGATCATGGATGGAGTTGAAGTGTCTCTTGATGTGTTTGGTTCTTTTGTGAAATCTGGATTCCTTCGCTAAGGCAATTGCTCCAGTATTGTCACAAAAGATTTTCATTGGACTCGATGCACTAGGTATTACACCTAGATCGGATATGAACTCCTTCATTCGCTGCTTCCGAAGCAGCTATGTACTCCGCTTCACACGTAGATCCCGCCACGACGCTCCGCTTGGAACTGCACCAACTGACAGCTCCACCAATCAAAATAAATATGTATCCGGTTTGTGACTTAGAGTCATCTAGATCAGTGTCAAAGCTAGCATCGACATAACTTACGACGAGCTCTTTGTCGCCTCCATAATCGAGAAACATATCCTTAGTTCTTTTCAGGTACTCCAGGATGTTCTTGACCACTGTCGAGTGATCCACTCCTGGATTACTTTGGTACCTCCCTACTAAACTTATAGCAAGGCACACATCAGGTCTGGTACATAGCATAGCATACATGATAGAACCTATGGCTGAGGCATAGGGAATGACTTTCATTTTCTCTCTATCTTATGAAGTGGTGGCGCATTGAGTCTCACTCAACTTCACACCTTGTAACACAGGCAAGAACCCTTTCTTTGACTGATCCATTTTGAACTTCTTCAAAACTTTATCAAGGTATGTGCTTCGTGAAAGTCCAATTAAGTGTCTTGATCTATCTCTATAGATCTTGATGCCTAGTATATAAGCAGCTTCACCGAGGTCTTTCATTGAAAAACTTTTATTCAAGTATCCTTTTATGCTATCCACAAATTCTACATCATTTCCAATCAACAATATGTCATCCATATATAATATTAGAAATGCTACAGAGCTCCCACTCAATTTCTTGTAAATACAGGCTTCTCCGAAAGTCTGTATAAAACCATATGCTTTGATCACCTCATCAAAGCGTATATTCCAACTCTGAGATGCTTTCACCAGTCCATAGATGGATCGCTGGAGCTTACACACATTGTTAGCACCTTTAGGATCGACAAAACCTTCTGGTTGCATCATATACAACTCTTCTTTAAGAAATCCATTAAGGAATGCAGTTTTGACGTCAATTTGCCAGATTTCATAATCATAAAATGCGGCAGTTGCTAACATGATTCGGACAGACTTAAGCATTGCTACGGGTGAGAAAGTCTCATCGTACTCAACTCCTTGAACTTGTCGAAAACCTTCGCGACAAGTCGAGCTTTGTAGACAGTAACATTACCATCAGCGTCAGTCTTCTTCTTGAAGATCCATTTATTCTCTATGGCTCGCCGATCATCAGGCAAGTCAACCAAAGTCCAGACTTTGTTCTCATACATGGATCCTATCTCAGATTTCATGGCCTCAATCCATTTGTTGGAATCTGGGCTCATCATAGCTTCCTCATAGTTCATAGGTTCGTCATGGTCTAGTAACATGACTTCCAGAACAGGATTACCGTACCACTCTGGTGCAGAACGTGCTCTAGTTGACCTACGAGGTTCGGTAGGAACTTGATCTGAAGTTTCATGATCAACATCATTAGCTTCCTCTCTAGTTGGTGTAGGCATCACGGGAACGATTTTCTATGATGAGCTACTTTTCAATTCAAGAGAAGGTACAATTACCTCATCAAGTTCTACTTCCCTCGCACTCACTTCTTTCGAGAGAAACTCCTTCTCTAGAAAGTTTCAATTTTTGGCAACAAAGATTTTGCCTTCGGATCTGTGGTAGAAGGCGTACCCAATTGTTTCCTTAGGGTATCCTATGAATACGCACTTCTTCGATTTGGGTTTGATCTTATCAGGCTGAAGCCTTTTTCACATAAGTGACGCAACCCCAAACTTTAAGAAACGACAGCTTAGGTTTCTTGCCAAACCACAGTTCATACGGTGTTGTCTCAACGGATATAGACGGTGCCCTATTTAACGTGAATGCAACTGTCACTAATGCATAACCCCAAAACGATAGTGGTAAATCGGTAAGAGACATCATAGACCGCACCATATCTAATAAAGTACGGTTACAACGTTCGGACACACCATTACACTGTGGTGTTCCAGGTGGCGTGAGTTGTGAAACTATTCCACTTTGTTTTAAATGAAGGCCACACTCATAACTCAAATATTCGCCTCCGTGATTAGATCGTAGAAACTTTATTTTCTTGTTACGATGATTCTCTACTTCACTCTGAAATTCTTTGAACTTTTCAAATGTTTTAGACTTGTGTTTCATCAAGTAGATATACCCATATCTGCTTAAATCATCTGTGAAGGTCAGAAAATAACGATACCCACCGCGAGATTCAACACTCATCGGACCGCATACATCGGTATGTATTATTTCCAATAAGTCATTACCTTGCTCCATTGTTCCGGAGAACAGAGTTCTAGTCATCTTGCCCATGAGGCATGGTTCGCAAGTATCAAATGATTCATAATCAAGTGATTCCAAAAGTCCATCTGCATGGAGTTTCTTCATGCGCTTTACACCAATATGACCTAAATGGCAGTGCCACAAATATGTTGCACTATCATTATCAACTTTTCATCTTTTGGCATCAATATTATGAATATGTGTATGACCACAATCGAGACTCAACAAAAATAGACCACTCTTCAAGGGTGCATGACCATAAAAGATATTACTCATATAAATAGAACAACCATTATTCTCTGATTTAAATGAATAATCATCTCACATTAAACAAGATCTAGATATAATGTTCATGCTCAACGCTAGCACCAAATAAAAATTATTCAGGTCTAAAACTAATCCCGAAGGTAGATGTAGAGGTAGCGTGCCGACAGCGATCACATCAAACTTGGAACCATTCCCGGCGCGCATCGTCACCTTGTCCTTAGCCAATCTTCGTTTAATCCGTAGCCCGTGTTTTGAGTTACAAATATGAGCAACTGAGCTAGTATCAAATATCCAGGCGCTACTACGAGCATTAGTAAGGTACACATCGATAACATGTATATTAAATATACCTTTATTCACTTTGCCATCCTTCTTATCTGCCAAATACTTGGCGCAGTTCCGCTTCCAGTGACCAGTCCCTTTGTAGTAGAAGCACTCAGTTTCAAGCTCGGGTCCAGATTTGGGCTTCTTCCCGGGAGTGGAAACTTGCTTGCCATTCTTCTTGAAGTTCCCCTTCTTTCCCTTGCCCTTTTTCTTCAAACTAGTGGTCTTGTTAACCATCAACACTTGATGCTCCTTCTTGATTTCTACCTCCGCAGCTTTGAGCATTGTGAATAGCTCGGGAATTGTCTTCTCCATCCCTTGCATATTATAGTTCATCACGAAACATCTATAGCTTGGTGGCAGTGATTGAAGAACTATGTCAATAACACTATCATCTGGAAGATTAACTCCCAGCTGAGTCAAGTGATTATGATACCCAGACATCTGGAGTATGTGTTCACTGACAGAACTGTTTCCTCCATTTGTAGCTATAGAACTTGTTGGAGACTTCATATCTCTCAACTCAGGCATTTGCTTGAAATATTAACTTCAACTCCTGGAACATCTCATATGGTCCATGACGTTCAAATGTCTTTGAAGTCCCGATTCTAAGCCGTAAAGCATGGCACACCGAACTATCGAGTAGTCATCAGATCGAGCTTGCCAGACGTTCATAACATCAGCATCTGCTCCTACAGCAGGCCTTTCACCTAGCAGTGCATCAAGGACATAATTCTTCTATGCAACAATGAGGATAATCCTCAAGTTACGGACCCAGTCCGTATAGTTGCTACCATCATCTTTCAACTTAGCTTTCTCTAGGAACGCATTAAAATTTAAGAGAACGGTAGCATGGGCCATTGATCTACAACATAGATATGCAAAAACTATCAGGACTAAGTTCATGATAAATTAAGTTCAATTAATCATATTACTTAATAACTCCCACTTAGATAGACATCCCTCAAGTAATCTAAATGATACACGATCCAAATCAACTAAACAATGTCCGATCATCATGTGAGATGTTGTAGTCATCAATGGTGAACATCTCTATGTTAATCATATCTACTATATGATTCATGTTCGACCTTTCGGTCTCCAGTGTTCCGAGGACATGTCTGTACATGCTAGGCTCGTCAAGTTTAACCCGAGTATTCCGCATGTGCAAGAGTGTCTTGCACCCATTGTATGTGAACGTAGAGTCTATCACACCCGATCATCACGTGGTGTCTCAACACGACGAACTGTCGCAACGGTGCATACTCAGGGAGAATAGTTATACCTTGAAATTTAGTTAAGGGATCATCTTATAATGCTACCTCCGTACTAAGCAAAATAAGATGCATAAAAGATAAACATCACATGCAATCAAAATATGTGACATGATATGGCCATCATCATCTTGTGCTTTTGGTCTCCATCTCCAAAGCATCATCATGATCTCCATCGTCACCGGCTCAACACCTTGATCTCCATTGTAGCGTCGTGGTCGTCTCGCCAACTATTGCTTCTACAACTATCGCTAACGCATAGTGATAAAGTAAAGCAATTACATGGCGTTTGCATTTCATACAATAAAGAGACAACCATAAGGCTCCTACCGGTTGCCAGTAACTTTTACAAAACATGATCATCTCATACAATAACGTATATCACATCATGTCTTGACCATATCACATCACAACATGCCCTGCAAAAACAAGTTAGACGTCCTCTACTTTGTTGTTGCAAGTTTTACGTGGCTGCTATGGCCTTCTAGCAAGAACCGTTCTTACTTACGCATCAAAACCACGACGGTGATTTATCAAGTTTGTTGTTTTAACCTTCAACAAGGACCGGCCGCAGTCAAATTCGATTCAACTAAAGTAGGAGAAACAGACACCCGCCAGCCACCTTTATGCAAAACTAGCCGCATGTCTGTCGGTGGAACCGGTCTCATGAACGTGGTCATGTAAGGTTGGTCCGGTCCGCTTCATCCAACAATACCTCCGAATCCAAATAAGACATTGGTGGTAAGCAGTATGACGATCACCGCCCACAACTCTTTGTGTTCTACTCGTGCATATCATCTACGCATAGACCTGGCCCGGATGCCACTGTTGGGGAAAGTAGCATGCAATTTCAAAAAAATCCTACGCTCACGCAAGATCTACCTAGGAGATGCATAGCAACGAGAAGGGGAGAGGGTGTCTACGTACCCTCGTAGACCGAAAGCGGAAGCGTGGTACTCCGGTAAATACCTGATACTACCCGGAACACTTCCGGTGTCCGAATACTATCATCCTATATATCAATCTTTACCTCTTGACCATTTCGAGACTCCTCGTCATTTCCGTGATCTCATCCGGGAATCCGAGCAACATTCGGTCACCAAATCACATAACTCATATAATACTAAATCGTCATCGAACGTTAAGCGTGCGGACCCTACGGGTTAGAGAACTATGTAGACATGACCGAGACACCTCTCCGGTCAATAACCAATAGCGGAATCTGGATGCTCATATTGGTTCCCACATATTCTACGAAGATCTTTATCGGTCGAACCGTTATGACAACATACGTTATTCCCTTTGTCATCGGTATGTTATTTGCCCGAGATTCGATTGTCGGTATCTTCATACCAAGTTCAATGTCGTTACCGGCAAGTCTCTTTACTCGTTCCGTAATACATCATCCCGCAACTAACTCATTAGTCACTTTGCTTGCAAGGCTTCTTATGATGTGTATTACCGAGAGGGCCCAGAGATACCTCTCTGATACTCGGAGTGACAAATCCTAATGTCGATCTATGCCAACCCAACAAACACCTTTGGAGATACCTGTAGAGCATCTTTATAATCATCCATTTACGTTGTGATGTTTGATAGCACACACGGTATTCCTCCGATATCCGGGAGTTGCATAATCTCATAGTCGAAGGAATATGTATTTGACATGAAGAAAGCAATAGCAATAAAACTGAACGATCAATATGCTAAGCTAACGGTTGGGTCATGTCCATCACATCATTCTCCTAATGATGTGATCTCGTTATCAAATGACAACTCATGTCCATGGTTAGGAAACCATAACCATCTTTGATCAACGAGCTAGTCAAGTAGAGGCTCACTAGGGACACAGTGTTTGTCTATGTATTCACACATGTATTAAGGTTTCCGATCATTACAATTCTAGCATAAATAATAAACATTTATCATGAATAAGGAAATATAAAATAACAAATTTATTATTGCCTCTAGAGCATATTTCCTTCAGTCTCCCACTTGCACTAGAGTCAATAATCTAGATTACGTTGTAATGATTCTAACACCCATGGAGTCTTGGTGTTGATCATGTTTTGCTCGTGGAAGAGGCTTAGTCAACGGGTTTGCCACATTCAGATCCGTATGTATTTTGCAAATCTCTGTCTCCCTCCTTGACTAGATTAGGGATGGAGTTGAAGCGTCTCTTGATGTGTTTGGTTCTTTTATGAAATCTGGATTCCTCCGCTAAGGCAATTGCTCCAGTATTGTCACAAAAGATTTTCATTGGACCCGATGCACTAGGTATTACACCTAGATAGGATATGAACTCCTTCATCCAGACTCCTTCATTCGCTGCTTCTGAAGCAGCTATGTAGTCCGTTTCACACGTAGATCCCGCCAAGACGCTCTGCTTGGAACTGCACCAACTGACAACTCCACCGATCAAAATAAATATGTGTCCGGTTTGTGACTTAGAGTCATCCGGATCAGTGTCAAAGCTAGCATTGACGTAACCATTTACGATGAGCTCTTAGTCACCTCCATAATCGAGAAACATATCCTTAGTTCTTTTCTGGTACTTTAGGATGTTCTTGACCGCTGTCCAGTGATCCACTCCTGGATTACTTTGGTACCTCCCTGCTAAACTTATAGCAAGGCACACATCAGGTCTGGTACATAGCATAGCTTACATGATAGAACCTATGGCTGAGGCATAGGGAATGACTTTCATTTTCTCTCTATCTTATGCAGTGGTCGGGCATTGAGTCTGACTCAACTTCACACCTTGTAACACAGGCAAGAACCCTTTCTTTGACTGATCCATTTTGAACTTCTCCAAAACTTTATCAAGGTATGTGCTTTGTGAAAGTGCAATTAAGCGTCTTGATCTATTTCTATGGATCTTGATGCCTAGTATATAAGCAGCTTCACCAAGGTCTTTCATTGAAAAACTTTTATTCAAGTATCTTTTTATGCTTTCCAGAGACATAATAGGGACTTGGAGTTTTTTTTGCGAGGGGGGAGGGTTCCTTTCAAAGAAATGGTTGACATACAACTTTGGATTCCCCGAGGAGGGAGGGTTCCTTAACAGTATTTGATAACCCACAAGTATAGGGGATTGCAACAGTTTTCGAGGGTAGAGTATTCAACCCAAATTTATTGATTCGACACAAGGGGAGCCAAAGAATATTCTCAAGTATTAACAGATGAGTTGTCAATTCAACCACACCTGAAAGACTTAATATCTGCAACAAAGTATTTAGTAGCAAAGTAGTATGGAAGTAACGGTAGCGATGGCAAAAGTAACAGTAGCAGTTTTGTAGCAATCGTAACAGTGGTAACAGAAAAGTAACTAAGCAAAGATCAAAATGTGAAAATCTCGTAGGCAATGGATCAATGATGGATAATTATGTCGGATGCGATTCCTCATACAACAGTTATAACATAGGGTGACACAGAACTAGCTCCAGTTCATCAATGTAATGTAGGCATGTATTCCGAATATTGTCACACGTGCTTATGGAAAAGAACTTGCATTACATCTTTTGTCCTACCCTCACGTGGCAGCGGGGTCCTATTGGAAACTAAGGGATATTAAGGCCTCCTTTTAATAGAGTACCGGACCAAAGCATTAGCACTTAGTGAATACATGAACTCCTCAAACTACGGTCATCACCGGGAGTGGTCCCGATTATTGTCACTTCGGGGTTGTCGGATCATAACACATAGTAGGTGACTATTGACTTGCAAGATAGGATCAAGAACTCACATATATTCATGAAAACATAATAGGTTCAGATTTGAATTCATGGCACTCGGGCCCTAGTGACAAGCATTAAGCATAGCAAAGTCATAGCAACATCAATCTCAGAACATAATGGGTACTAGGGATCAAACCCTAACAAAACTAACTCGATTACTTGATAAATCTCATCCAACCCATCACCGTCCAGCAAGCCTACGATGGAATTACTCACGCACAGCGGTGAGCATCATGAAATTGGTGATGGAGGATGGTTGATGATGACGACGGTGACGGATTCCCCTCTCCGGAGCCCCGAACGGACTCCAGATCAGCCCTCCCGAGAGAGATTAGGGCTTGGCGGCGGCTCCGTATCGTAAAACGCGATGAATCCTTCTCTGATTTTTTTCTCCCCGAACGTGAATATATGGAGTTGGAGTTGAGGTCGGTGGAGTCCCAGGGGGCCCACGAGGCAGGGGGCGCGCCTTGCACCCTCGTGGATAGGGTGTGAGCCCCCTGATGCTAATTATTTCGCCAGTATTTTTTATTATTTCCAAAATGTGTCTCCATGGATTTTCAGGTCATTCTGAGAACTTTTATTTCTGCACAAAAATAACACCATGGCAATTCTGCTGAAAACAGCATCAGTCTGGGTTAGTTCCATTCAAATCATGCAAGTTAGAGTCCAAAACAAGGGCAAAAGTGTTTGGAAAAGTAGATACGTTGGAGACGTATCAACTCCCCCAAGCTTAAACCTTTGCTTGTCCTCAAGCAATTCAATTGACAAACTGAAAGTGATAAAGAAAAACTTTTACAAACTCTGTTTGATCTTGTTGTTGCAAATATGTAAAGCCAACATTCAAGTTTTCAGCAAAGATTATGAACTAACCATATTCACAATAACATTTAGGTCTCATGTTTACTCATATCAATGGCATAATCAACTAGAGAGAAATAATAATAAATCTCGGATGACAACACTTTCTCAAAACAATCATAACATGATATAATAAGATGGTATCTCGCTAGCCCTTTCTGAGACCGCAAAACATAAATGCGGAGCACCTCTGAAGATCAAGGACTGACTAGACATTGTAATTCATGGTAAAAGAGATCCAGTCATACTCAATATAAATTAATAGCAATGCATGCAAATGACAGTGGTGCTTTCCAACTAGTGCTTTTTAATAAGAGGATGATGACTTAACATAAAATTAAATAGATAGGCCCTTCACAGAGGGAAGCAGGGATTTGTAGAGGTGCCAGAGCTCGAGTTTTGAAACAGAGATAAATAATATTTTGAGTGGCATACTTTCATTGTCAATGTAACAACCAAGAGATCTCGATATCTTCCATGCTACACACATTATAGGCGGTTCCCAAACAGAATGGTAAAGTTTATACTCCTCCACCACCAACAAGCATCAATCCATGGCTTGCCCGAAACAACGGGTGCCTCCAACTAACAACAGTCCTGGGGAAGTTTTGTTTGCAATTAAATTCATTTGAACATGGGACAGGGCATCCCGGTTACCGGCCATTTTCTCGTGAGTGATGAGCGGAGTCCACTCATCGTGAGAATAACCCACCTACAATGGAAGATATAGACAACCCTAGTTGATACATGAGCTATTCGAGCATACAAAACAGAAGTTCATTTGAAGGTTTAGAGTTTGGCACATACAAATTTACTTGGAACGGCAGGTAAATACCACATATAGGAAGGTATGGTGGACTTGTATGGAATAATTTTGAGGTTTATGGAAGTGGATGCACAAGCAGTATTCCCGCTTAGTACAAGTGAAGGCTAGAAAGAGACTGGGAAGCGACCAACTAGAGAGCGACAACAGTCATGAACATGCATTAAGATTAATCAACACTGAGTGCAAGCATTAGTAGGATATAATTCACCATGAACATAAATATCGTGAAGGCTATGTTGATTTTGTTTCAACTACATGCGTGAACATGCGCCAAGTCAAGCCACTCGAATCGTTCAAAGGAGGATACCACCCTATCATACCACATCACAACTATTTTAATAGCATGTTGGCACGCAAGGTAAACCATTATAAACTCCTAGCTAATTAAGCATGGCATGAGCAACTATAATCTCTAATTGTCATTGCAAACATGTTTCATTCATAATAGGCTGAATCAGGAACGATGAACTAATCATATTTACAAAATCAAGATAGGTCGAGTTCATACCAGCTTCTCTCATCTCAATTAGTCCATCATATATCGTCATTATTGCCTTTCACTTGCAAGACCGAACGGTGTGGATAATAATAATAATATAATGCACGTGCATTGGACTAAGCTGGAATCTGCAAGCATTTAATACAAGGGAGAAGACAAGGTAATATGGGCTCTTGGTTAAATCAGCAATAATGCATATGAGCCACTCAACATTTTCATCATGGCCTTCTCCTCTTGTCCCCCAAAGAAAAGAAATGAAATAAAACTATTTACACGGGAAAGCTCCCAACAAACAAAAGAATAACGAGAAATCTTTTTGGGTTTTATTTTAATTACTACTAGTACAGGCATGGAAAGTAAACTAGCTAAAAGCTACAACTAATTTTTTGTTTTTCTTAAGGTTTTTCAGACACACAAGAAGAAGACTTAGAAAAGAAAATAAACTAGCATGGATAGTACAATGAAAAAGTATGAGCACTGACAACTAGAATGAGTGTGTGAACATGAATGTAATGTCTTTGAGAAATACGTACTACCCCAAGCTTAGGCTTTTGGCCTAAGTTGGTCTATGCCCACGGATGGCCTGGCGGATATCCAAAGTCGTAGCTGGGGTTGTACTGAGATGCAGCAGCTACTGCCTCAAGAGCTGCAGCTTGGAGGCGAGCTGCTTCCGTACTCCTCTCATACTCGTTCGCTTCCTCCCTGGTTATAACATATCTCCTTTTTGCCTGAAAGTTAAAGAAAGTAGTGTTGGAAATATGCCCTAGAGGCAATAATAAAATGGTTACTATTGTATTTCCTTGTTCATGATAATTGTCTATTGTTCATGCTATAATTGTATTAACTGGAAACCGTAATACATGTGTGAATACATAGACCACAACATGTCCCTAGTAAGCCTCTAGTTGACTAGCTCGTTGATCAATAGATGGTTATGGTTTCCTGACCATGGACATTGGATGTCATTGTTAACGGGATCACATCATTAGGAGAATGATGTGATGGACAAGACCCAACCCTAAGCATAGCACAAGATCGTGTAGTTCGTTTGCTAAGAGCTTTTCTAATGTCAAGTATCGTTTCCTTAGACCATGAGATTGTGCAACTCCCAGATACTGTAGGAATGCTTTGGATGTACCAAACGTCACAACGTAACTGGGTGGCTATAAAGGTGCACTACAGGTATCTCCGAAGTGTCTGTTGGGTTGGCACGAATCGAGACTGGGATTTGTCACTCCGTATGACGGAGAGGTATCTCTGGGCCCACTCGGTAATGCATCATCATAATGAGCTCAATGTGACTAATGAGTTAGCCACGGGATCATGCGTTACGGAACAAGTAAAGAGACTTGCCGGTAACGAGATTGAACGAGGTATTGGGATACCGATGATCGAATCTCGGGCAAGTAACATATCGATAGACAAAGGGAATTGTATACGGGATTGATTGAATCCCCGACATCGTGGTTCATCCGATGAGATCATCGTGGAACATGTGGGAGCCAATATGGGTATCCATATCCCGCTATTGGTTATTGGCCGGAGAGGTGTCTCGGTCATGTCTGCATGGTTCCCGAACCCGTAGGGTCTACACACTTAAGGTTCGGTGACGCTAGAGTTGTTATGGGAAATAGTATGTGGTTACCGAAGGTTGTTCGGAGTCCCGGATGAGATCCCAGACATGACGAGGAACTCCGGAGTGGACCGGAGGTGAAGATCGATATATTGGACGAAGGGTATTGGAGTCCGGAATTGTTCTGGGAGTACCGGGTGACGACCAGCGTGACTGAAAGGTGTTTCGGAGGCCCCGGCAAGCGTTGGGGGCCTTATGGGCCAAGGGGAGGGGGCACACCAGCCCACTAAGGGGCTGTGCGCCCCTCCCAACCCCTCTCACGTAACGTGGAGAGGTGGGGGCGCCTCCCCTAGGGCAGCCACCCCTCCCGGCTTGGGGGGGCAAGTTTCCCAGGGGTGGGGGTGCCCAAACCCATCTAGTGTTTCCCCTGTGGCCGCCGCCCCTCCCCTAGGGAACCCTAGGGCGCCTCCTCCACCCCCTTCCCCCTATATATAGTGAGGGAGAGAGAGGGCAGCCGCACCCTTGCCTGGCGCAGCCCTCTCCTCCTCCAACATCTCCTCCTCCTCCGTAGTGCTTGGCGAAGCCCTGCCGGAGAACCACGAGCTCCATTGCCACCATGTCGTCGTGCTGCTAGAGTTCTCCCTCAACTTCTCCTCTCCCCTTGCTGGATCAAGAAGGAGGAGACGTCCCCGGGCTGTACGTGTGTTGAACGTGGAGGCGCCGTCCGTTCGGCGCTAGATCGGATCTTCCGCGATTTGAATCGCCGCGAGTACGACTCCATCAACCGCGTTCTTGTAACGCTTCCGCTTAGCGATCTTCAAGGGTATGAAGATGCACTCCCTCTCTCTCGTTGCTAGCATCTCCTAGATTGATCTTGGTGACACGTAGGAAAATTTTGAATTATTGCTACGTTCCCCAACAGTGGTATCAGAGCTAGGTCTATGCGTAGATTCTATGCACGAGTAGAACACAAAGTAGTTGTGGGCGATGATTTGTTCAATTTGCTTGTCGTTACTAGTCTTATCTTGATTCGGCGGCATTGTGGGATGAAGCGGCCCGGACCGACCTTACACGTACTCTTACGTGAGACAGGTTCCACCGACTGACATGCACTTGATGCATAAGGTGGCTAGCGGGTGTCTGTCTCTCCCACTTTAGTCAGATCGGATTCGATGAAGAGGGTCCTTATGAAGGGTAAATAGCAATTGGCATATCACCGTTGTGGCTTTTGCGTAGGTAAGAAACGTTCTTGCTAGAAACTCATAGCAGCCACGTAAAACATGCAACAACAATTAGAGGACGTCTAACTTGTTTTTGCAGGGTATGCTATGTGATGTGATATGGCCAAAAGGATGTGATGAATTATATATATGTGATGTATGAGATTGATCATGTTCTTGTAATAGGAATAACGACTTGCATGTCGATGAGTATGACAACCGGCAGGAGCCATAGGAGTTGTCTTAATTTATTGTATGACCTGCGTGTCAATGAAAAACACCATGTAATTACTTTACTTTATTGCTAACCGTTAGCCATAGTAGTAGAAGTAATAGTTGGCGAGACAACTTCATGAAGACACGATGATGGAGATCATGGTGTCATGCCGGTGACGAAGGTGATCATGCCGCGCCTCAAAGATGGAGATCAAAAGGCGCAAGATGATATTGGCCATATCATGTCACTTTATGATTTGCATGTGATGTTTGTCATGTTTACATCTTATTTGCTTAGAACGACGGTAGCATAAATAAGATGATCCCTCACTAAAATTTCAAGAGATGTGTTCCCCCTAACTGTGCACCGTTGCGAAGGTTCGTTGTTTCGAAGCACCACACGATGATCGGGTGTGATAGATTCTAACGTTCACATACAACGGGTGTAAGACAGATTTACACATGCGAAACACTTAGGTTGACTTGACGAGCCTAGCATGTACAGACATGGCCTCGGAACACAAGAGACCGAAAGGTCGAACATGAGTCGTATAGTAGATACGATCAACATGAAGATGTTCACCGATGATGACTAGTCCGTCTCACGTGATGATCGGACACGGTCTAGGCGATTCGGATCATGTTCACTTAGATGACTAGAGGGATGTCTATCTAAGTGGGAGTTCATTAAATAATTAGATGAACTTAATTATCATGAACATAGTCAAAAGGTCTTTGCAAATTATGTCATAGCTTACGCTTTAGTTCTACTGTTTAAGATATGTTCCTAGAGAAAATTTAGTTGAAAGTTGACAGTAGCAATTATGCGGACTAGGTCCATATACTGAGGATTGTCCTTATTGCTACACGGAAGGCTTATGTCCTTAATGCACCGCTCGGTGTGCTGAACCTCGAGCGTCGTCTGTAGATGTTGCGAAACATCTGACATACACTTTTTGATGACTATGTGATAGTTCAGTGCGTAATGCTAACGGTTTAGAATTGAGGCGCCAAAGACGTTTTTGAAACATCACAGAACATATGAGATGTTCCAAAGACTGAAATTGGGATTTCAGACTAGTGCCCACGTCAAGAGGTATGAGACCTCTGACAAGTTTCTTAAGCCTGCAAACTAAGGGAGAAAAGCTCAATCGTTGATCATGTGCTCAGATTGTTTGAGTACTACAATCGCTTGAATCGAGTGGGAGTTAATCTTCCAGATGAGATAGTGATGGTTCTCCATAGTCACTGCCACCAAGCTATTAGAGCTTCGTGATGATCTATAACATATCAGGGATAGACATGATGATCCTTGAGCAACTCGCGATGTTTGACACCGCGAAAGTAGAAATCAAGTAGGAGCATCAATTGTTGATGGTTAGTAAAACCACTAGTTTCAAGAAGGGCAAGGGAAAGAAGGGATACTTCATGAAACGGCAAATCAGTTGCTGCTCTAGTGAAGAAACCCAAGGTTGAACCCAAACCCGAGACTAAGTGCTTCTATAATGAGGGGAACAGTCACTGAAGCAGAACTACCCTAGATACTTGGTAGATGAGAAGGCACGCAAGGTCGACAGAAGTATATTGGATATACATTATATTAATGTGTACTTTACTAGTACTCCTAGTAGCACCAGGGTATTAGATACCGGTTTGGTTGCTAAGTGTTGGTAACTCGAAATAAAAGGCTACAGAATAAACGGAGACTAGCTAAAGGTGAGATGACGATATGTGTTGGAAGTGTTTCCAAGGTTGATGTAATCAAACATCGTACGCTCCCTCTACCATCGGGATTGGTATTAAACCTAAATAATTGTTATTTGGTGTTTGCGTTGAGCATGGACATGATTGGATTATGTTTATCGCAATACGGTTATTCATTTAAGGAGAATAATGGTTACTCTGTTTATTTGAATAATACCTTCAATGGTCTTGCACCTAAAATGAATGGTTTATTGAATCTTGATCGTAGTGATACACATATTCATGCCAAAAAGATATAAGATAGTACCACATACTTGTGGCACTGCCACTTGAGTCATATTGGTATAAAACGCATGAAGAAGCTCCATGTTGATGGATCTTTGGACTCACTCGTTTTTGAAAAGATTGAGACATGCGAACCATGTCTATTAGTATATATGCATGAAGAAACAGATGGATCGTTTGGACTCACTTGATTTTGAATCACTTGAGACATGCAAATCATACCACATGGGCAAGATGACTGAAAGGCCTCGTTTTCAGTAAGATGGAACAAGAGAGAAACTTGTTGGAAGTAATACATTTGATGTGTGCAGTCCAATGAGTGCTGAGGCACGCAGTGGATATCGTTATGTTCTTACTTCACATATGATTTGAGTAGATGCTGAGAATATTTACTTGATGAAACACAAGTCTGAATCATTGAAAGGTTCAAGTAATTTTAGAGTGAAGTTGAAGATCGTGGTGACAAGAGGATAAAATGTCTATGATATGATCATAGAGATATCTGAGTTACGAGTTTGGCACACAATTAAGACATTTTGGAAATTGTTTCACAACTAATACCGCCTGGAACACCATAGCGTGATGGTGTGTCCGAACATCATGACTGCACCCTATTGGATATGGTGCATACCATGATGTCTCTTATCGAATTACCACTATTGTTTATGGGTTAGGCATTAGAGACAACCGCATTCACTTTAAATAGGGCACCACACAATTCCGTTGAGACGACACCGTATGAACTATGGTTTAGAGAAACCTAAGCTGTCGTTTCTTAAAAGTTTGGGGCTGCGACGCTTATGTGAAAAAGTTTCAGGCTGATAAGCTCGAACCCAAAGCGGATAAATGCATCTGCATAGAATAACCAAAACAGTTGGGTATACCTCCTATTTCAGATCCGGAAGCAAAAGTGATTGTTTCTAGAAACGGGTCCTTTCTCGAGGAAAAGTTTCTCTCGAAAGAATTGAGTGGGAGGATGGTGGAGACTTGATGAGGTTATTGAACCGTCACTTCAACTAGTGTGTAGCAGGGCACATGAAGTTGTTCCTGTGGCACCTACACCAATTGAAGTGGAAGCTTATGATAGTGATCATGAAACTTCGGATCAAGTCACTACCAAACCTCGTAGGTCGACAAGGATGCGTACTACTTCAGATTTGTACGTAATCCTGTCTTGGAAGTCATGTTGCTAGACAACAATGAACCTACGAGCTATGGAGAAGCGATGGTGGGCCCGGATTCTGACGAATGGCTCGAGGCCATAAAATCCAAAGAGAGGATCCATGTATAAAAACAAAGTATAGACTTTGAAAGAACTACTTGATGGTCGTAAGGCTGTTGGGTGCAGATGGATTTTAAAAGGGAGACGGACAATGATGGTAAGTGTCACCATTAAGAAAGCTCGACTTGTCGTTAAGATGTTTTCCGACAAGTTCAAGGGGTTGACCACGATGAGATTTTCTCACTCGTAGCGATGCTAAGAGTCTGTTGGAATTATATTAGCAGTTACTGCATTATTTATGAAATCTTGCAAATAGGATGTCAAAAACCATTGTTTCCTCGACGATTTTCTTGAGGAAAGGTTCTATGTGATACAACCAGAAGGTTTTGTCAATCCTGAAAGATGCTAACAAGTATGCAAAGCTCCAGCAATCCTTCTAAGGACTAGAGTAAGCATCTCGGAGTTGGAATGTACGCTTTGATGAGATGATCAAAGATTTTGGGTTTTTACAAAGTTTATGAGAAACTTGTATTTCCAAAGAAGTGAGTGGGAGCACTATAGATTTTTGATGAGTATATGTTGTTAACATATTGTTGATCAGAAATGATGTAGAATTTCTGGAAAGCATACAGGGTTATTTGAAAAGTGTTTTTCAATGGAAAACCTGGATTAAGCTACTTGAACATTGAGCATCAAGATCTATAAGGATAGATCAAAATGCTTAATAGTACTTTCAAAGTGAATACATACCGTGACAAGATTTTGAAGGAGTTCAAAATAGATCAGCAAAGAAGGAGTTCTTGGCTGTGTTACAAGGTGTGAGTATATAGTAAGACTCAAAACATGACCACGGCAGAAGAGAGAGAAAGGACGAAGGTTGTCCCCTATGCTTTAGACGTAGGCTCTATAGTATGCTATGCTGTGTACCGCACCTGAAGTGTGCCTTGCCATGAGTCAGTCAAGGGGTACAAGAGTGATCCAGGAATGGATCACATGACAGCGGTCGAACTTATCCTTAGTATCTAGTGGACTAAGGAATTTTCTCGATTATGGAGTTGGTAAAAGAGTTCGTCGTAAAGGGTTACGTCGATGCAAACTTTGACACTATTCCGGATGACTCTGAGTAGAAAACCGGATTCGTATAGTAGAGCAGTTATTTGGAATAGCTCCAAGTAGCGCGTGGTAGCTGCATCTACAAGATGACATAGAGATCTGTAAAGCACACACGGATCTGAAAGGTTCAGACCCGTTGACTAAAAACCTCTCTCGTAAGCATAACATGATCAAACCCTAGAACTCATTGAGTGTTAATCACATGGTGATGTGAACTAGATTATTGACTCTAGTAAACTCTTGGGTATTAGTCACATGGCGATGTGAACTTTGAGTGTTAATCACATGGTGATGTGAACTAGATTATTGACTCTAGTGCAAGTGGGAGACTGTTGGAAATATGCCCTAGAGGCAATAATAAAATGGTTATTATTGTATTTCCTTGTTCATGATAATTGTCTATTGTTCATGCTATAATTGTATTAACTGGAAACCGTAATACATGTGTGAATACATAGACCACAACATGTCCCTAGTAAGCCTCTAGTTGACTAGCTCGTTGATCAATAGATGGTTATGGTTTCCTGACCATGGACATTAGATGTCATTGTTAACGGGATCACATCATTAGGAGAATGATGTGATGGACAAGACCCAATCCTAAGCATAGCACAAGATCGTGTAGTTCGTTTGCTAAGAGCTTTTCTAATGTCAAGTATCGTTTCCTTAGACCATGAGATTGTGCAACTCCCGGATACTGTAGGAATGCTTTGGGTGTACCAAACGTCACAACGTAACTGGGTGGCTATAAAGGTGCACTACAGGTATCTCCAAAAGTGTCTGTTGGGTTGGCACGAATCGAGACTGGGATTTGTCACTCCGTATGACGGAGAGGTATCTCTGGGCCCACTCGGTAATGCATCATCATAATGAGCTCAATGTGACTAATGAGTTAGCCACAGGATCATGCGTTACAGAACGAGTAAAGAGACTTGCCAGTAACGAGATTGAACGAGGTATTGGGATACCGACGATCGAATCTCGGGCAAGTAACATACCGATAGACAAAGGGAATTGTATACGGGATTGATTGAATCCCCGACATCGTGGTTCATCCGATGAGATCATCGTGGAACATGTGGGAGCCAATATGGGTATCCAGATCCCGCTATTGGTTATTGGCCGGAGAGGTGTCTCGGTCATGTCTGCATGGTTCCCGAACCCGTAGGGTCTACACACCTAAGGTTCGGTGACGCTAGAGTTGTTATGGGAAATAGTATGTGGTTAACGAAGGTTGTTCGGAGTCCCGGATGAGATCCCGGACGTGACGAGGAACTCCGGAGTGGACCGGAGGTGAAGATCGATATATTGGACGAAGGGTATTGGAGTCCGGAATTGTTCTGGGAGTACCGGGTGACGACCAGCGTGACCGAAAGGTGTTTCGGAGGCCCCAGCAAGCGTTGGGGGGCCTTATGGGCCAAGGGGAGGGGGCACACCAGCCCACTAAGGGGCTGTGCGCCCCTCCCAACCCCTCTCACGTAACATGGAGAGGTGGGGGCGCCTCCCCTAGGGCAGCCACCCCTCCCGGCTTGGGGGGCAGGTTTCCCAGGGGTGGGGGTGCCCAAACCCATCTAGGGTTTCCCCTGTGGCTGCCGCCCCTCCCCTAGGGAACCCTAGGGCGCCTCCTCCACCCCTTCCCCCTATATATAGTGAGGGAGAGAGAGGGCAGCCGCACCCTTGCCTGGCGCAGCCCTCTCCTCCTCCAACATCTCCTCCTCCTCCGTAGTGCTTGGCGAAGCCCTGCCGGAGAACCACGAGCTCCATTGCCACCATGCCGTCGTGCTAATGGAGTTCTCCCTCAACTTCTCCTCTCCCCTTGCTGGATCAAGAAGGAGGAGACGTCCCCGGGCTGTACGTGTGTTGAACGCGGAGGCGCCGTCCGTTCGGCGCTAGATCGGATCTTCCGCGATTTGAATCGCCGCGAGTACGACTCCATCAACCGCGTTCTTGTAACGCTTCCGCTTAGCGATCTTCAAGGGTATGAAGATGCACTCCCTCTCTCTCGTTGCTAGCATCTCCTAGATTGATCTTGGTGACACGTAGGAAAATTTTGAATTATTGCTACGTTCCCCAACAAGTAGGAGCAGGGAGGGCAATATGGACAGTGCGTCGTCTGTCAAAGATTAGTTGGTACTGGAGGAACTATTCATTCCTCTCAACAAACTGATGGTGAACCATAGCATTATAATCTAGATAAGCAGGAGGCAACTCTTTATCATTTTCATGTATGGGTACATCAAGATAATTAGCTACACGAGATGCATAAATTCCACCAAATAAATCTCCGCTTGTACCATTAAGATGCAACCTACGTGCAACAATGGCCCCCAAGTTATATTGTTTATATCCTAATACCGCACTCTTGAGGACACTAAGATCTGGAACGCACATGTGACAAGCCTCATCTTTACCGTTAATGCATCTACCTATAAAGAGAGCAAAATAATTTATGGAAGGGAAATGAATGCTCCCTATGGTAGCTTGTGTGATTTCTCTAGATTCCCCCACAGTGATACTAGCAAGGAAGTCTTTATATTGAGATTTGTGAGGTTCACTAACATTGCCCCACTGCGGGAGTTTACAAGCAGTATTAAAATCTTCTAGGTCCATGGTATATGATTTATCATAAAGATCAAATAAAACAGTATGAGAATGGCGCGAGGATGTAAATTTAAACCTTCTCACAAAGGAATCAGTTAGGTAGTAGTATTGTGGGCAATTATCTGACACGAAGCCCTCAAGATCAGCATTACGCACATACGCGTCAAATTCATTCTTGATGTCTGCTTGGACCATAAACTTTTCTGACGGCCATTCACAAGGCCGCACTTGAGCTTCCCTCAGGGGTTCATCGTCCGGCTCACGTATCGCGAGCCTTGGTCCTTGCTTCCTTGAGGAACCACCTTGGTACATTTTCCTTAACATTTTTCTTTCTCTGAAAAATTTCTAAAAATTTTAGTGACTCAAAATAAAAGTGAACAAAACTAAACAAGATTGATAGCAACTACTCCCACAAGTGCCTAGAAGCTATATCATGCATTAAAACTACTTTGGACCATATAAATTTGACATGCAAGCTCAAGAACAGGGTCACCTTAGCAGCAAAAATTTGCAATAAATAAAGCACTAGAACAAAAACTAATTGGACCATTGGAGGAGTCACATACCGAATAACAATCCCCCAAAACAGTTTTGTGAATGAAGCTTTGAGCAAGGAGATCGAAAATGGCAGCAAGATGAGCTAGAACACGGGTTTGAGCTAAGGGAGGATTTTTTCTGGAGGAAGACGAAGTGAGTGGGTGCTGGAATAAGTGGAGGGCGTCCACGTGGGATCCACGAGGCAGGGGCGCGCCCTGCACCCTCGTGGCCAAATGGTGGGGCCCCCTGGTGTGTTCTCAGTGCCAGATATTCTTAAATATTCTAAAAAAACATATTTCATTTTTAGGACGTTTGGAGAACTTTTATTTTTGGGGTATTTTTTATTGCAAGGATAATTCAGAAAACAGACAGAAAATACTATTTTTGTTTATTTAATCTAAATAACAGAAATTAAAAGGAGGGTATAGAGAGTTGTGCTTTCTAACTTCATCCATCTCATGCTCATCAAAAGGAATCCACTAACAAGGTTGATCAAGTCTTGTTAACAAACTCTTTCCGAATAACATGAAACCGAAGAATTTTCGAATAACACTAGGTTACCTCAACGGAGATATGCATGTCCCCAACAATAAGAATATCATATTTCTTCTTGACGGTAGGAAGAGGGAATTCTAAACCTCCAATAGTAATCGTTGAAATTTTTCCAATAGAATTGATACTGTGGACTTGAGGTTGTTTTCTCGGAAAGTGTACCGTATGCTCATTACCATTAACATGAAAAGTGGCATTGCCTTTGTTGCAATCAATAACAGCCCATGCAGTATTCAAAAAGGGTCTACCAAGGATAATCGACATACTATCGTCCTCGGGAATATCAAGAATAACAAAGTTCGTTAAATAGTAACGTTTGCAACCACAACAGGCACATCCTCACAAATGGCGACAAGTATAGCAGTTGATTTATCGTCCATTTGCAAAGATATTTTAGTAGGTGTCAACTTATTCAAATCAAGTCTACGATATAAAGAGAGAGGCATAACACTAACACCGGCTCCAAGATCACATAAAGCAGTTTTAACATAGTTTCTTTTAATGGAGCATGGTATAGTTGGCACTCCTGGATCTCTAAGTTTCTTTGGTATTCCACCCTTAAAAGTATAATTGGCAAGCATGGTGGAAATTTCAGCTTCTGGTATCTTTCTTTTATTTGTAACAATATCTTTCATGTACTTAGCATAAGGATTCATTTTAAGCATATCAGTCAAACGCATACGCAAAAAGATAGGTCTAATCATTTCAGCAAAGCGCTCAAAATCTTCATCATCCTTTTTCTTGGATGGTTTAGGAGGAAAAAGGCATGGGTTTCTGAAGCCATGGTTCTCTTTCTTTACCGTGCTTCCTAGCAACGAAGTCTCTCTTATCATAATGTTGATTCTTTGATTGTGGGTTATCAAGACCAACAGCAGGTTCAATCTCTACATCATTTTTATTGCTAGGTTGAGCATCAACATGAACATCATCACTAACATTATCACAAGATTCATGTTCATCACCAGATTGTGTTTCAGCATCAGAAATAGAAATATCATTGGGATTCTCAGGTGTGTCAACAACAGGTTCACTAGAAGCATGCAACGTCCTATCATTTTTCTTTTTCTTCTTCTTAGAAGGACTAGGTGTATCAACATTAGTTCTCTGAGAATCTTGCTCAACTCTCTTAGGGTGGCCCTCAGGATACAAAGGTTCCCGGGTCATTTACCCCCTCTAGTCATAACTCTAACAACATTATCATTTTTCTTATTATTTAATTCATTGAGCAAATCATTTTGAGCTTTAAGCACTTGTTCTACCTGAGTGGTAACCATAGAAGCATGTTTACTAATAAGTTTAAGCTCACCTTTAACTCTAGACATATAATCACTCAAGTGTTCAATCATATAAGCATTTCGTTTCAATTGTCTACCAACATAAGCATTAAAGTTTTCTTGTTTAACAATAAAATTATCAAACTCATCCAAGCATTGACTAGCAGACTTATTACGAGGAATATTGCCCTCATCAAATCTATAGAGAGAATTTACCTTTACTACCTGTGTCGGGTTATCAAGACCATGTATTTCTTCAATAGGTGTTAAATTCTTAACATCTTCAACTTTAATACCTTTTTCTTTCATAGATTTCTTTGCCTCTTGCATGTCTTCAGGACTGAGAAATAAAATACCCCTTTTCTTCGGAGTTGGCTTAGGAGTTGGTTCAGGAAGTGTCCAATCATTACCATTACTCAATATATTATTCAATAGCAATTCAGCTTGCTCAAAAGTTCTTTCCCTGAAAACACAACCAGCGCAACTATCCAGGTGGTCTCTGGAAGCATCGGTTAGTCCATTATAAAAGATATCAAGTATTTCATTTTTCTTGAGAGGATGATCAGGCAAAGCATTAAGTAATTGGAGAAGCCCCCCCCCCAAGATTGTGGGAGAATCTCTTCTTCAATTTGCACAAAAATATATATTTCCCTTAAGGCAGCTTGTTTCTTATGAGCGGGGAAATATTTAGCAGAGAAGTAATAAATCATATCCTGGGGACTACGCACACAACTAGGAGTAAGAGAATTAAACCATGTTTTAGCATCACCCTTTAACGAGAACGGAAAGAACTTAAGGATATAGTAGTAACGAATTTTTTCTCATGAGTGAATAGGGTGGCTATATCATTTAATTTAGTAAGATGTGCCACAACAGTTTCAGATTCATAGCCATAAAAAGGATCAGATTCAACCAAAGTAATTAACTCGGGATCGACAGAGAAATCATAATCCTTATCAGAGATACAGATAGGTGAAGTAGCAAAAGCAGGGTCATATTTCATTCTAGCATTCAAAGATTTTTCTTTCAGCTTAGCTAACAGTTTCTTAAGATCATATCTATCTTTGCAAGCAAAAAGATCTCTAGCAATTTCTTCATCCATAACATAACCCTCAGGCACATCAGGCAATTCATATCTAGGGGGATAATCTTCATCATCACTTTCATCAATATTATCAGTTTCAATAATTTCATTCTCTCTAACCCTAGCAAGTTGTTCATCAAGAAATTCACCTAATGGCACAGTATCATTAAGCATAGAAGTAGTTCCATCATAAACATCATGCATAGCAGAAGTGGCATCATCAATAACATGCGACATATCAGAATCAATAGCAGAAGTAGGTTTAGGTGTCACAAGTTTACTCAAAACAGAAGGTGAATCAAGTGCAGAGCTAGATGGTAGTTCCTTACCTCCCCTCATAGTTGAGGGATAAATGTTGGTTTTTTCTTCTTTCAAGTTCCTCATAGTGATCAACAGATATAAATCCCAAGTGACTCAAAGAATAGAGCTATGCTCCCGGGCAACGGCACCAGAAAATAGTCTTGATAACCCACAAGTATAGGGGATCGCAACAGTTTTTGAGGGTAGAGTATTCAACCCAAATTTATTGATTCGACACAAGGGGAGCCAAAGAATATTCTCAAGTATTAGCAGCTGAGTTGTCAATTCAACCACACCTGAAAGACTTAATATCTGCAACAAAGTATTTAGTAGCAAAGTAGTATGGAAGTAACGGTAACGATGGAAAAAGTAACAGTAGAAGTTTTGTAGCAATCGTAACAGTGGCAACGGAAAAGTAACTAAGCAAAGATCAATATGTGAAAAGCTCGTAGGCAATGGATCAATGATGGATAATTATGTCGGATGCGATTCCTCATACAACAGTTATAACATAGGGTGACACAGAACTAGCTCCAGTTCATCAATGTAATGTAGGCATGTATTCCGAATATAGTCACACGTGCTTATGGAAAAGAACTTGCATTACATCTTTTGTCCTACCCTCACGTGGCAGCGGGGTCCTATTGGAAACTAAGGGATATTAAGGCCTCCTTTTAATAGAGTACCGGACCAAAGCATTAACACTTAGTGAATACATGAACTCCTCAAACTACGGTCATCACCGGGAGTGGTCCCGATTATTGTCACTTCGGGGTTGCTGGATCATAAAACATAGTAGGTGACTATTGACTTGCAAGATAGGATCAAGAACTCACATATATTCATGAAAACATAATAGGTTTAGATCTGAATTCATGGCACTCGGGCCCTAGTGACAAGCATTAAGCATAGCAAAGTCATAGCAACATCAATCTCAGAACATAATGGATACTAGGGATCAAACCCTAACAAAACTAACTCGATTACATGATAATCTCATCCAACCCATCACCGTCCAGCAAGCCTACGACGGAATTACTCACGCACGGCGGTGAGCATCATGAAATTGGTGATGGAGGATGGTTGATGATGACGACGGCGACAGATTCCCCTCTTCGGAGCCCCGAACGGACTCCAGATCAGCCCTCCCTAGAGAGATTAGGGCTTGGCGGCGGCTCCGTATCGTAAAACGCGATGAATCCTTCTCTCTGATTTTTTCTCCCACAACGTGAATATATGGAGTTGGAGTTGAGGTCGGTGGAGTCCCAGGGGGCCCACAAGGCGGGGGCGCGCCCTGCACCGTCGTGGACAGGGTGTGGGCCCCCCTGATGCTGATTCTTTTGCCAGTATTTTTTATTATTTCCAAAACGTGTCTCCATGGATTTTCAGGTCATTCCGAGAACTTTTATTTCTGCACAAAAATAACACCATGGCAATTCTGCTGAAAACAACGTCAGTCCAGGTTAGTTCCATTCAAATCATGCAAGTTAGAGTCCAAAACAAGGGCAAAAGTGTTTGGAAAAGTAGATACGTTGGAGACGTATCAGTACTACATCAAATCAAGGTCACGCAACCGCCGCATCCTCCACTTACAAAAAAGCTAGGGTTTGTGCCTCTTGCCAGCGCCGCCGCAGGTCCGCCTCGTCTCCACTGGCCTTAGGGCCATGCGGGCGCGGTGGACCCTGGCAATGGCTGGCGGGAGGTGAGGGAGTCCAGGATTATGGGGTCCTCGGCCGTCCGGGCTATGTGACATGGGCCAGACTAATGGGCCGTGAAGATACAAGATAGAAGACTTTCTCCCGTGTCTGGACATGACTCTCCTTTGCGTGGATGGCAAGCTTGGCGTTCGGATATGAAGATTCCTTTCTCTGTACAACCCTAGGCCCCTCCAGTGTTTATATAAACTGGAGGGTTTAGTCCGTAGAGGCGATCATAATCATACAGGCTAGACTTCTAGGGTTTAGCCACTACGATCTCGAGGTTGATCAACTCTTATAACCCCTATATTCATCAAAGTCAATCAAGCAGGAAGCAGGGTATTACCTCCATTAAGAGGGCCCGAACCTGGGTAAACATCTTGTCCCTGTCCCCTGTTACCTTCGATCCTTAGATGCACAGTTCGAGACCCCCTACCCGAGATCTGCCGGTTTTGACACCGACATTGGTGCTTTCATTGAAAGTTCCACTCTGCCGTCGTCGAAAGGCTCGATGGATCCATCGATCATCTACAACAATGCTGCCGTGAAGAAGATTTTTCTCCCCGGCCAGATCTTTGTATTCGGCGGCTTCGCACTGCGGGCCAACTCGCTTGGCCACCTAGAGCAGATCGACAGCTACACCCCTGGTCACCAGATCAGTTTTGGAAATCTGAATTATGTCGCTGATATCCGAGGAGACTTGACCTTCCAAGGGTTCGCGGCCCTAACCACCACTCTGGCCTCAGATCCAGAGCGCGTCACCAGGTCCGGAGACGGGAGTCTAAAGCCTGCCGGACTCTCTGCGGCTATAGAGCTCTACACGGGAGAACCGGAGGGAATAGTGTCACCGGCAGTCATCATAAAGCCGGACTCTTCTCCGGACACTAGCTCTGAACCCTTGAAGTCCGCATAATGTGAGCTCGGCCAGGGAACTTCTGTCCCGCCCTACCCGACGGACTCTCGCTTCCCCGTTCAAAGCTCGCTCTTAAACGAGGCTTTAGACTTAATGCGATCCCTCACTATCACAGAGGAATCGCTTCCGAATTGCGCCCAGCCCGGACTAGGGGCTGAAAGCAGGGAATTTTACTTCCCACCCACCACCCACTTCATAGCCACTGTCGAGGATCTAACCGACATGCTCGATTACGCCTGCGAAGACATCGATGGTATGGACGACGATGCCGGAGAGGAGCAGGCCCAAAACCCGCCGTTCACCGGACGCTGGACGGCCACTTCTTCATACAACATGTACATGGTGGACACACCTAAAGAAGGCGACGACGATGATGAGAAGGATCTAGTCAAGGTGAACCTCCTGAGATACCACAAAAGCGTCGACGTCAGCGACACCGCTCTAAATCGCGTTGCGAAAAAGACAGCAATACCGGCACCGGAGACAATAATACTCCGGAGAACGCCGAAGACCAAGAAGACCCCACCGAACCAACATCCGAACAGAATGATCGGAGGACGGGCAAGTTGACCCTGACGAGCCAGCAGGGAACGAAGACTCGGAGGATAGCAACTATCTACCACTCTCCGAGGACGACGTGAGCCTCGGCGACGAAGATTTTATCGTGCCAGAGAAACCCCTTGAACAAGAGTGCTTTAAGCGCCGGCTAATAGCCACTGCAAGAAGCCTAAAAAAGAAGCAGCAGCAGCTTCAAGCTGACCAAGATCTGCTCAACGACAGATGGACTAATGTCCTGGTAGCCGATGAGTACGGCCTCGAACGCCCAACTAAGAGTTACCCGAAGCATAAACTATTGCCTCAATTCGACGATGAGGCGTTGGAGCCCATACCACCAGCGCGCAACGCTGCCAACGGACCTGATCAACCACCACGTGGCCGGGACAGAACGACAAATCAAGCTGAACACCAACCCGCACCACCTCGCCGTAAAGGTAGAGAAACAACAGCTCGGGGATACACTTATGACCTACGACAGGACCTGGAAAATAGAGCCAGTCAGACCAGATCAATCTACGGATCACGGGGGCGTGCCCCGGCGCGAGAAGACGGCTATCAAGCCTGGCGCGACAACTACAACCTCACCCGGGCCGAAAACCGCATACGGACCTCTTCCGAACTGTGTCGTGATGCAGCCCGATACAGAGGCGCCGCACACCCCCTATGCTTCACCGATGAGGTAATGGAGCACCAGTCCCCATAAGGGTTTAAACCCGTGAACATTGAATCATACGATGGCACAACAGATCCCGCAGTACGGATTGAAGATTTTCTTCCCCACATTCACATGGCATGCGGCGATGATCTACATGCCATCAAATACCCCCCCTAAAACTCAAGGGGCCAGCACGGCACTGGCTGAACAGTCTACCAGAAAACTCTATTAGTAGCTGGGAAGACTTGGAGGACGCATTTAGAGACAACTTCCAAGGTACCTATGTTCGGCCCCCAGACGCCGATGATCTTAGCCACATAATCCAGCAACCCGAAGAATCAGCCCGGCAGCTCTGGACTAGGTTCTTAATAAAAAGAACCAGATTGTGGATTGTCCGGATGCCGAAGCCCTCGTGGCCTTCAAACATAGCATCTGAGATGAGTGGCTCGCCCGACACCTCGGCCAAGAAAAGTTGAAGTCCACGGCAGCCCTTACCGCACTTATGACCCGCTTTTGCGCGGGAGAGGATAGCTGGCTTGCTCGTAGAAGCAATAGCACCAGCGACCCTGGCACCTCCGAAGCCAGGCACGGCAATGGCAAGCCACGATGCAACAAACACAAGCGTCGAAACAATACCGAAGGAACCCAAGACACGGCGGTCAACGCCGGATTCAGTGGCTCCAAACCCGGTCAACGGAAGAAGCCATTCAAGGCAAACAGAGATGGTCCATCCAGTTTAGACAAAATACTTGAACGACCTTGCCAGATTCACGGCACCCTCGATAAACCTGCCAATAATACCAACAGAAATTGTTGGGTTTTTAAACAGGCCGGCAAACTCAATGCCGAACACAAGGGGAAAGGCTCGCCCAGCGACGACGACGAAGAGCCTCGTCAGCCGAACACAGGGGGACAGAAGCAATTTCCCCCCGAGGTAAAAACAGTAAACATGATATATGTCACACATATCCCTAAGAGGGAGCGCAAGCGCGCATTACGGGACGTCTACGCCATAGAGCCGGTCGCCCCAAAATTGAACCGATGGTCGGCTTGCCCAATCACCTTCGATCGAAAGGATCACCCAACCAATATCCGTCATGGAGGTTCGGCAGCTCTGGTCCTCAATCCAATCATCGATGGATTCCATCTCACGCGAGTCCTCATGGACGGCGGCAACAGTCTCAATTTACTTTATCAAGATGCTGTCCGCAAAATGGGCATTGATCCTTCAAGAATCAAGCCCACTAAAACTACCTTCAAAGGAGTAATACCTGGTGTAGAGGCCCGCTGCACGGGCTCAATCACATTGGAAGTCGTCTTCGGTTCGCCGGACAACTTCCGAAGTGAAGACTTGATCTTCGATATCGCCCCCTTCCGCAGTGGCTATCACACACTGCTCGGACGAACCGCTTTCGCCCCTTTTAATGCGGTCCCACACTACGCCTATCTAAAGCTTAAGATGCCCGGTCCACGTGGCGTCATTACAATTAACGGAAACATGGAATGCTCCCTCCGTACTGAGGAGCATACCGCGGCCCGCAGCCGTAGTACGAAGCAGCCCTGTCAAGCCGCACACCTCACCAGCTATTAAGCCGCCGGACTTTATTACACAGGGCCGGTCAATTCTGCATGATGGCAGGCCGGCAATTCCAGGACTGGATTAGCAGTTTCGCCTCCGTCGATCGCCACGTACATCCGCGAAATTTGTACCGCGCGCGCATAATTATGCACTCAAAATACCTTGGGCATCAGCGGAGGCACAATACGGACAGGGCTATAGTACGGTTCGACCCTATATGGCCTTCCCCTCTTCTTTAATTATTTCTTATCTTTTACCATAGGTGAATCAAAACCTATTCATCCTACGGACTTACAAGGACTCTCTCCGAGCCCGGTTTCGTACAAATAATCGAAGACCACTCCTCTCAAGGAATCTCTCCCACTAAGGCGAAAGCAGCGCAGACGTGCGGCAGGAGGTCCAAAGGATTTTGTAGACCAAAACCTTTAATTAAAACCATGTATAGAGCTTTTCCCCTTAGTCTTCGACCCCCGGCATGTAAAATGGCCTTGGTGATTGTGGTACAATCTGTAAGTTTATGTTTGACGTATCTATCATATTCCATTGAACATAATTCTTATTCAGTATCGCTTTCATTCATAGACTGTGTTTCGTCTCTTCCGTTGTCTCACGCACACAACTCAGCACAAATTGCCAGGGGCTCTATATGGCAACATATGGGTTGCCAAACAAAAGCCCGAACATCTTTATAGCACACTTCGGCGTCCCGAGCTTGGCATTATATGCACCAGCTCCGAATCATGTCTTTGGTCAATAGTTGGGTTGCCCGGCTCATGTGTTTGCTACCTTACGTTCCATCTTATCGACTAGGGTAGTAAAGGGAGAACTATTGCGATTGTGTTTCCGGTTCGTCCGGTGAAGCACCTCAGTAGAGAAAGCCGAAAACTGACTGTCATGATGCGGTGAGAGCTGGTCAGCCACTCGGCGACTAATTAAAATCTTTAGCGATTTTTTTCCGTATTACACGAAGGACTGTTTTCCGGTCACATCTGTAACGCATCCGCATTCAGATATTCGCGTACATACTAGGGGCTACTTTGTAGACCCGTCGTCAAACTCCTACGGCTAAGTGAGAGTGGTAAAGCCTTATAGTCCGATTGTCTGGTTCGTCGCACTGACTCCTCCTTTACGGGCCAAGACGTTGGGTCAAGTGTGATCATGTGCTATCTTGAACACCCCCGTATTATGTACGTGCGGGCTGAAGCCGACGACTGGACAACTCTCAGGAATACAAACGGCCGCACAGGAGGGTAGAACTTTCAGATAATAGCACAAATATATCGCGAGGCCTTAGTACATAATAAAAAAAACATCCAGGCAGTTCAGGTACATTCATTCGAACATAATGCCCTTCGAGCACTGACCCTCTATCAAGCGGGCGCCCTCTAGGACGTCGTCTAAGTAGCGCTCCGGCGTGCGGTGGTCCTTGCCTTCGGGCGGGCCCTTAACTGCAACATCGTTGGCCTTCATCTTCGCCCAGTACATCTTGACGCGGGCAAAGGCCATCCGTGCACCTTCTATGCACACTGACCGCTTGATTGCATCGATTCACGGCACTGCATCGACAAGTCACCGCACCAAACCAAAATAGTTGTTCGGAATGGGTTCGGCTGGCCATAGCCGGACTATGACGTCTGATACGTCTCCAACGTATGTATAATTTATGAAGTATTCATGCTATTATATTATCTGTTTTGGATGTTTATGGGCTTTACTAAACACTTCTATATTATTTTTGGGACTAACCTATTAACCCAGAGCCCAGTGCCAGTTTCTGTTTTTTCCCTTGTTTCAGTGTTCCGCAGAAAAGGAATATCAAACGGAGTCCAAACGGAATGAAACCTTCGGGAGCGTGATTTTTTGAACGAACGTGATCCAGGAGACTTGGAGTTGAAGTCAGGGAAGCTTCGAGGTGGCCATGAGGCAGGGAGGCGCGCCTGCCCCCCTGGGCGCGCCCCCACTCTCGTGGGCCCCTCGTGGCTCCCCTGACCGACTTCTTTCGCCTATATATATCCATATACCCTAAAACCATCGGGGAGCAGAATAGATCGGGAGTTCCGCCGCCGCAAGCCTCTGTAGCCACCAAAAACCAATCGGGACCCTGTTCCGGCACCCTGCCGGAGGGGGGGGGATCCCTCACCGGTGGCCATCTTCATCATCCCGACGCTCTCCATGACGAGGAGGGAGTAGTTCACCCTCGGGGCTGAGGGTATCTACCAGTAGCTATGTGTTTGATCTCTCTCTCTCTCTCTCTCTCGTGTTCTTGATTTGGCACGATCTTGATGTATCGCGAGCTTTGCTATTATAGTTGGATCTTATGATGTTTCTCCCCCTCTACTCTCTTGTAATGGATTGAGTTTTCCCTTTGAAGTTATCTTATTGGATTGAGTCTTTAAGGATTTGAGAACACTTGATGTATGTCTTGCCGTGCTTATCTGTCGTGACAATGGGATATTCACGTGATTCACTTGATGTATGTTTTGGTGATCAACTTGCGGGTTCAGTGACCTTGTGAACTTATGCATAGGGGTTGGCACACGTTTTCGTCTTGACTCTCTGGTAGAAACTTTGGGGCACTCTTTGAAGTTCTTTGTGTTGGTTGAATAGATGAATCTGAGATTGTGTGATGCATATCGTATAATCATACCCACAGATACTTGAGGTGACATTGGAGTATCTAGGTGACATTAGGGTTTTGGTTGATTTGTGTCTTAAGGTGTTATTCTAGTACGAACTCTATGATAGATCGAACAGAAAGAATAGCTTCATGTTATTTTACTACGTACTCTTGAATAGATCGATCAGAAAGGATAACTTTGAGGTGGTTTCGTACCCTACCATAATCTCTTCGTTTGTTCTCCGATATTAGTGACTTTGGAGTGACTCTTTGTTGCATGTTGAAGGATAGTTATATGATCCAATTATGTTATTATTGTTGAGAGAACTTGCACTAGTGAAAGTATGAACCCTAGGCCTTGTTTAAACGCATTGCAATACCGTTTGTGCTCACTTTTATCATTAGTTACCTTGCTGTTTTTATATTTTTGGATTACAAAAACCTATATCTACCATCCATATTGCACTTGTATCACCATCTCTTCGCCGAACTAGTGCACCTATACAATCTACCATTGTATTGGGTGTGTTGGGGACACAAGAGACTCTTTGTTATTTGGTTGCAGGGTTGCTTGAGAGAGACCATCTTCATCCTACGCCTCCCACGGATTGATAAACCTTAGGTCATCCACTTGAGGGAAATTTGCTACTGTCCTACAAACATCTGCACTTGGAGGCCCAACAACGTCTACAAGGAGAAGGTTGCGTAGTAGACATCAACGTCCTTCATGGCAGCTCCGGACATCTTGTGAAGCTCGACCCATTGCGCCATTTGGTCGTTTAGCAACGCAGGGCGCCCTTGTGCAGCGAACTGTGTCCAGAACAGCTTCTCCTTAGCATGTCCTTCCTGAGCTTGGAAGAACTGTGCAGCGTCGGTGGCACTCTTCGGCAGGTCCGACAACGCGTCTGGAGAACTCCACAGTCGATTAAGCAAGGCATATTTTGGATCGCCAAACTTAGCCTGTAAAAGAAAGGGCTTACCAGCCGCTATCTGCCCAGCTTGCTGGATCTCCTCCCGAGCCGCTCTAGACTCGGCCTGCGCCTCTTTGGCCTCCTGCAGGGCCTTGTCGAGTTCAGATGCCTTGGCTTTGTTATCCTCCTCGACAAACTTACATCTGCAGGCGGCGTCCTTGAGCTCTTGCTCTATGGCAGATATCCGCTCCTCGCACCTCGCCTCCCGGAGCCCCGCAATGTCCTCCTCGGTGACAGTGGAGGCCACCAATTTGCCTTGAGAGCCGGATCCGGACATGGCTAGGGTGCTTGGTGGCTGTGGGAGAGGTCGAGACTTGGGCGCTGGAGCTCGAGAATGGGAAGGGCAGAGGGAGAAGAAGGCGTGGGGGAAAAAGATGGGTCTTTATCCCTTTATAAAGGCAATGAATATCAAGCGCCTCCTCACAAGCCTTAAACTCGTCTATTCCCAAGGGGTCGTGCAAACAACTCGGTTGGGTTATCCAAACCCGTATTGATGAGAATCCCGTAATAAGGGGACATGATCTCTGCTTGGACAGGACGTGTCAATGTGGACCGTGTCTCGAAACGCGAAGCGAGAGGCTAAAAACGGTTCGAAATAATAATGACGCCGAGCGTAATGTCTGGTCGTAAAAAGCTGCCAATAGACATGACTTAGTTTTTTAGTATTTTGTCCTTATGGTTTAGGGTTGTAGCTGGTAAACGGAGCCGGATGCAGCTCTCATGTTGGAAGGCTACTTTGGATTATTCGGAGTAGGAACCCGCCTTGCAATGCCGAAGACAATCTGCGTGCCGGACACATCGTCATTGAAGCCTCGTTCAGGGGCTACTGAGGGAGTCCAGGATTATGGGGTCCTCGGGCGTCCGGGCTATGTGACATGGGCCGGACTAATGGACCATGAAGATACAAGATAGAAGACTTTCTCCCGTGTCCAGACAGGACTCTCCTTTGTGTGGATGGCAAGCTTGGCGTTCGGATATGAAGATTCCTTTCTCTGTAAACTGACTCTGTACAACCCTAGGCCCCTCCGGTGTCTATATAAACTGGAGGGTTTAGTCCGTAGAGGCGATCATAATCATACATGCTAGACATCTAGGGTTTAGCCACTACGATCTCGAGGTAGATCAACTCTTGTAACCCTATATTCATCAAAGTCAATCAAGCAGGAAGTAGGGTATTACCTCCGTTAAGAGGGCCCGAACCTAGGTAAACATCGTGTCCCTGTCTCCTGTTACCTTTGATCCTTAGACGCACAGTTCGGGACCCCCTACTCGAGATCTGCCAGTTTTGACACCGATAGGAGGGCTCCGTTGTTAGTCGTTTCTTTGAGTTTTGTTAGGATTTGCGTCCTGCTCAGGAAGGCGAGACGGCGGCGTCTCCTTGAAAATGGAATAAAGGTCTCTCCGCCTAGCCCGCGTTCCGGTGATGCGTCTAGCATCGTTGGTGGGCGTGTGGAGGGGTGTCTCCAGCGGATCTATCCTCGATGGATTTGTTCGAATCTGGTTGTTGTTCTTCTACGTTCGTGTGTCTTCGGATTGGATCCTTTCGATCTACGTTATTCTTCATCGGCGGCGGTTGTTGTTCTGGTGCACTGGTCCTATGGGCCTTAGCACGACGACTTCCCGACTGTCTACTGCAACAAGTTGTGCCCGACTCCAGTGAGGGAGGGGCGATTCGATCTATGTTATTCTTCATCGGCGACGGTTGTTGTTCTGGTGCGCTGGTCCTATGGGCCTTAGCCCGATGACTTTCTAACTGTCTCGATTCCGGTGAGGGAGGGGCGATAACATCGGCGTGTCTTCAACTCGCTTCAGTTCTTGTAGTCGTCGTTAGGTGGTCTATGGATCTGGATGTGATTTTTATTATTTCTGATGTTTGTTGTACTACCATGATTAAAGATGAATAGATCGAAAGTTTTCTCGCAAAAAAAAATCGAGCTGCCAAAATGCACTAGTTGCCTCCCTGCAGGACAGTGTGGGCATGGACAACAACTTACCATCCATAGCGTCGACGACCCTGCCTACACGTCTAATGCGGTCAAAAAAATTAGGATCTGACCATTTTCCTACCGTCACCCACTCCGATGATAGGCTAACACATCCTACCACCACGGTCTATGATGGTAAGGTTTAAATGCGTCGTCACATCGTTATAACATGAAAAACACCCTACCACCAAGGAGGTAGGTCATTCTACCCTACCACCGTTGTCCTTAGCGGTAGACTCTGCATTTGCGTTCCGCTGTAATTTATTACACTTTGTGCTCTCCCTACGCACTTCGTGCTCTGTCTAGTGGACAGCTCTCCACAACGTGCATGCGGTCAGCCAGGAGCCGCGAACAACACACAGCGGCAGGAGCAGCCCAACTTGCAAAAGAGTCTGCGCTGTAGTGCTCCAGTAAAGAATCTACCCTATTGGGACGAGACGTTCCCGTCGAGAACGAGGTGCATATGGCGACTTCGTAAATTTCAAAATGATATGCCGGTCCAGTCTTTCGGAGATGCTCATAGAGATAGGGTGTGCATGTGTGCGTTCATAGGAATGAGTGTATGCGCGTGTATATGAGCGCTTGCGTCTGTATGTGTTAAAAAAACATTGTGAACGCCTTTTTGGCTTCAAGTTGGTCTGATGTGATATTTTTTTATTTATACATATAATTTGAATAGATCAATGTTCTGTGTCAATTGTTTCTGTGACTGACAACATCCTAGTTTCTTGGTGAACCAACCTGTGGTTGGATGGTTAGAAGGACAGTGGTATCCCCAGCCCATCAGGATTCAAGTCCTGGTGCTCGCATTATTACTGGATTTATTTCAGAATTTCCGGCGATGCGCTTTCAATGGGAGGAGACGTTCCCGTCGATGACGAGGCGCCTACGGTGACTTCGTAAATTTCAAGATGACATGCCGGCTCAGTCTCTCGGGATGCTCATATGGGGTAGGGTGTGCGTGGTGCGTTCATAGGGGTGAGTGTATGCGCGTATGTATGAGCGCTTGCATCTATACTTATGTTCAAAAAACATCCTAGTTATTGTTACATGAAAGACCATACCGTCAAGCACTTTGGCGGTAGGGTTACACAGCCTATCATCAAAAACTCTGACGATAAAGTATTTTTCACGTCAAAATAGTTATCACGACGCAGTTAAATCCTACCGTCACTGACGTTAATGATAGATTGTGTAACCCTATCGACAATGACTAGAGCGGTAGGAGAAAATGTCAAATCCTGAACTTTTTTAAAACTAAGGTCTGATCTCGCTCAACTTTCAGAAAATGGTCAAAATAACAAATTTGGCCTCCAATGCCACGGCGGGACAGGCACAAGCACACGCACAGATGCATATGTATAATTTGAATAGATCAATCTTCGGTGTCAATTGTTTTTGCGACCAACAACACCCTAGTTTTGGCTGCATGAAAGATACTACCGCCAAACACTTTGACGGTAGGATTACACAGCCTACCGTTAAAAACTCTGACGGTAAGGTATTTTTCACGTTAAAATAATTGTCACGGCGTAGTTAAGTCCTACCGTCAGTGGCATTAACGATGGACTGTGTAACCCTACCGCCCATGACTACGACGATAGTAGGAAAAAGTGTCAGATCCCTGAATTTTTAAAAAACTAGGGTCAATCTCACTCAACTTTCAAAAAAGTCAAAATAAATAATTTGGCCTCCAATGCCACGGCGGGACACGCACACGCACACGCACAGGGGAGTGTGTGGCCTGCCGTGCGGGGGTATGGACTGACTGCTGTTGCTGTACCCGTACCTGGATCGCAGACACAGATACCCACAACCACAAGGCCGCAGCTCCAATCGTCCGGTCTCGGGTGTGATCCATCGAACATCTGGAATAGGACGATCAACGGAAGGATCCATTCACCTAGCTCTAGATCAAATCGATTGGATAGAACGTTTAGAGCAACTCCAACTGGGCGATCCAAACAGATAGCGTTTTGTTTTTTTTTATTCGTTTGGGTCGGCCAGGCAAACGTGTGCGTCTGTATCCTTAAATGGGTCGGCTTGACCGTCCAACACGAGGCGGACCCAAATGTGCCAGCGTAAAAAGAAAACAGCTCGCAGAAATAAACATAATTAAACTTAAGTGGCCGGTCAACCGCTGGCCAAAGTCCACTTAAACCTAATTAAACATTAATTAAAACATAAAAAAATCTGCGCCCGCACACTGCCCTAGACGTCTCGACCTTGCCCTTGCCCTTGACATTGACGTCGCCATCGCCATCGCCGCCGGTGAGGTTGATGAAGACGGGAGCAGGGCCAGCCCACCCGAACGCTGCCTGGTACGCTGCCAGGACAGCCTCCTCCGGCGTCTGCTGGGGCAGCGGCATTGCGGCTCGTCGTGCGCGCTCCTGCTCCTCCTCCTCAAGCCGCAGCGCCTCCGCGTTGCGTTGCAGCATCTGCTCGTAGCGCATCTGCCGCTCGCCGTCGGCCTCCTCTTGGGCGAGCCAGTGCGCCTTCCAGCGCTCAAGGTGGGTCGCCTCCTGCGCCGGCGTCGCGGCGTAGTGGACAAGAGGCGCGCTCACCCACTCGCGGTACTGGCCAGTCCACGTGTAGGCCTCCTCCGGCCAAGTGGGTGAAGGCGGGGAGCGCTTCCGTGTCGGCTCCGGCTCCGGCTTGGGCTCGACAGGCGGCGGCGGTGGCGGAGGCGGGACGAACCGACGAAAAGCGGGGTGTGGACAGAGTCCCCCGCCGCCGACATGGCAAGGGCTTGCTCCAGCCCATCCCAGTGTGCGTCCTCCTCAAGCCGGCTAGCCTCCAGCGCGTGCTGCAGGGCCTCCTCGAGGGCGGCTTGGTACTCCGCCTCCGCCTCCATTTCCTTCGGCTCTACCCGCGGGGGCGGCGGTGGAAACGACAGCGGGATGGCGTCGACGCCTACACGCCGTTGCTCCTCGTGTTCGAGGGCAAACTAAGCTTCCTAGTTGGGAGAGTCGGCGGCGTACTCGGGCATCCGCCACTGCTCCAGCGTGAGCTGCGTCCGGCGCCTGCGCACCTCCTCGTCGTGCGTCCGCTGGGTCCGCGGAGCTGCCGGCACCGGGATCCGGTGCGGATCCAGGTGCGGCAGCGTGACATCGGGGTAGGGCAACGGCTGCCTATACTCCCAGTGCCACTGCGCTTGGTGCACCGGGATGTGCAGACACCGACGACCTGGGCGGAAACGCGTCGGCGCCGGAGGAGGAAGGGAAGGAGGAGCACGAGAGGATGAGGCGTCGGGGGTGCCCTTGCCCTTGCCGCTGCTGCTGCCGAAGAGGCCCATTGCTTGCTAGGGTTTGGGTCGCCGGCGAGGAAGCACAAGGGGGTGGTGGGGGCCAGATGTGACGGAAGTGGATGAGGCCGGCCCCTGCCGCACGCATGGTTAAAAAAGGACGCTTCCACTGGCCGACTAGTGGGCCTGTTGTCGGTGGTCGTCATAAATTAAACGACGGGCGGTAGTTGGGTGGCCTACAAATGGGACCGCGGCGGACGCCGAGAAGAAGCGCGGCGCGTCCGCGTCGCGTCCACGCCGATGCATTTCAGATGCAATTTTGGACCAAAAATGAATCGGCACGGACACCAGGCGAACGAGATTTGAGTTTGGGTCGGCGCGTTAGGCATCCACTTTTGTTTGCGCCGACCCAAAGGGACGCAGGCGGACAAAATGGATCGCCCCATTGGAGTTGCTCTTAGACCCGAGGCGGCACGTTGATCACACGAGATGCTCGCGTCATGCCAAAAACGATATCTCTGGTGGTTTCCTTTCTCAAACCAAACACAACGCAGCCCTCGGCCGGTACGCCGAAGTCGGAAGAAATTGTGGTTACGGACCGAAGAAGAGCGAAACGGTTTCCCAAAACTTCGAGCACGAACGCGGCACATCGCATATCACGATGCCTATTTATCGACCGGCCGTTTCGACAAGAAAATAATTCTCGACCGATATCTCTCTCAACCTACAGGAGCCACGAAGTAGTAGTGCCATATCTCTGGCAGGCCCACATGCAGCCGGTTCCGTCAACGAGCCATCTCGACCGCTGGTTGCAAACCGCGCGCACGCATGCTGACGCTGGCTCTGGCTGCGGAAATGGGATATCTTGCAGCATCTCCCGAGCTCGATTCCGGGCATCTCCCGAGCAGATCCCCACTGATGCCAATTCCGGGCATCTTTCCCCGCATTATTACGTTTGACAGCTCCCATGAAACTGAAGCGTTTCTCTTTTGCATGCACGCACCTCGAGTTTACATATTTTTTTCTTGAGGTAGCTTAGTTCGTTTCTTGTTTACAGGCCCAATGATTTCTTTATTTTGGGAAACGATATACTCCCTCCTAAAGAAATATAAGAGCGGAAAGTGGCCGAAAAATGCCTCTCCGGCTTAAAATTTTAAGCGGAAAGATTGAGTAATTAAAGATTCAAGGCTATAATTTTCAGTAGCTAGTGGATTGTGTTCTGCCTAGCACAATGTACATGTATCATTTTTGCAAAAAGTAAAATAGAAAATCTTGTATCAATGCACTTGTTTACCTAATCCTACATCTCCACTAAACATATACTCCCTTCATCTCGAATTGCTTGTCTGAGATTTGTCTAGACACGGATGTCTAGATATATCTGTATGTAGACAAATTTAAGAGAAATAATTTGAGGAGGTTATATAAAATTACAAAAGCTTTCAGTACTAAACTGCAAATTCCATCAATGATTGTCTGAGATTTGTCTAGACACGGATGTCTAGATATATCCGTATATGGACAAATTTAAGACAAATAATTTGAGGAGGTTATATAAAATTACAAAAGCTTTCAGTACTAAACTGCAAATTCCACCAATTCCACTCCGCCACCTATATATACACTTCCTCCCCAAGCCCACCCTCCTCACTATCCTCATCATTCACAACAAACCCAAAAACCAAACCTCCTCCTTCCTATCTTGAACAACCGCCGAGAGACCTCCCCGTCGCCGTCGCCGTCGCCGTCGCCGCAAATGGAGCTGCTCAACGTGGTTCCGGCGGACGCCATGGCCTTCCCCCTCTACTCCCTCCCCGCGGCGGCCAACACCGTCGCCTCGCTCTTCGCCTGGCTCGTCGCGGCCCTCGCCGCCGCCGTCGGCCTCTGGCGCATCCGCGCGGCCGGCTCCTCCAACAAACTACCCGGCGCCGGCGCCCGCAGCAGCACCCTCTTGGACGACAATCAGCAGCCGCAGGCCGTTTCGTCGTCTGCCGCCGACGAGCCACGGCCCGCACTCGCCGTGCCGGTGGAGCCGTCCTCCCCGATTAGCGAGCCGAGCTCGCCGTCCAAGGTCCGGTTCACGGCATACTACGGCGGGGCCGGAGCTGACGATGGGGTAGTGGACGGCGTCAGGAAATGCGCGGACAGGGACGAGGACGAGGACGGCGTGCCCGTCGTCGACGACCAGAGCGAGACACAGCCGAGACGGACGGCGTCGATGAGGATCAGGTCGGCAGCCTCGACGGCGGTGCCCTGCTGGGAGAAGAGGGAGATGGCCGTGCGGAGGCGGGGAGATTTGGGCTGGTACCACCACCTTGACACGGCGGTGCTTGACGGCACCGTTGTAAGGCTGTGGGACGGCGAGGTCACCGCGGCGGTGGCGTCGCCGAGGGCGCGGCGGGGGAGGGCAGGATTGAAACTGCGCCTGTCACTATAGAGATGTGTGTATAATGTGGTTAGGATTATTGGATTGTTATTAGGTGGGTATGACGATTTTGTCCTTCAATTTGGGCATGTCATATGTATGTGTATCGTCTAAGAGGGCCGAGGCTGAAAAAATGAACAGCCTTCGTCTCAGCTCTCAGGAGAAACGAAAATTTGGCAAATAATGGCAGAGTATTCTTGCTCAGTTCCCTTCCCTGCTTCCATTTCAATGGTTTGCACTGCTTTCCGTTACATCCTTCTGACCCTTTTTGTTCTCTCGGTTTATTTATATCTGAGGAACAACGTTTCAAAATAAATTTATACTCCTACTTAGCTTCAGTTCTCCGGTGGATGAGTTATCTTTGTAACAATTCTAAAAGAAAAAAAATCAAGAATGTTGCCGCCCTGCCCTTGCAAAAATTATTCTAAGAAATACTCTCTTGTATACTTTATCTGGTGCATAATTTTTATATCTTCATTTATGGAGTTTTGCAGGTCATTCCCAGCATCCATGATTTTATTTTTCACAAACTTGGAAATATTCATATGCCTTAACTCAATATGAGATGCAGGCTCAGCTGAATGCACAAAACTTGTGTTCTCAGTTCTCACAAATCACAATGGGCTCCTGGGTTTTAAAGGAGTTCCATAGGATTTGTAGAGGATTTGGATCCTTAAGAATTTAGGATCACTTTGCACACTATTTTTGAGGAGAATTTTCACCTACTCAAACCTTTTTGTATAACTATTTTGTTTTTTATTCTGTGACATTAAACGCTATTTGATCCAAATTCATGTGGTTTTCTAATCCTATGTTTCTTATGTTCCCGCATTTCATATGAAATGAGGATTTTTTTTTAGCGAACTACAAGTATATAACCAATGCCTATTAGTTAAGTGACCCATGCGGCATTGTCGCAGATAATGCCATATAATCATAGTTCTGTGAAGACGAAGCCAAGACGAAGCCGGCTTATCAATTGCACATTTAATAAAGTTGCTAAGTGATTCGCTGCTTTTCGCAAACGAATTCAGTGAACCACCCTGAATATCGTGTAGTGGCAGGCAGCACTCCTTGATTTTTTTTGTCCCAATTCATGGCTATGTACTAAACTGTTTTGCTTGATCTCTGCCACAGTTTCCAGCCAAATATTTCAGTAGGAGTCTCACATCATTGTCACCACTTCTGAAGGCACATAAAACTCATGGTTTTGGACCTCTTGGTGGCGGTGGAGAAAACAACACCATGTGTTGCTTTCCAATCGATATCTGTGTCTAAATTACAGTGTAATCAATAGTAGCATGGAATCATAATTAGGCGATTATGACGGACTTAAATCCTTGTCTGGATTATGAATGTGACGTGCATGTTGACAGATCTGCACCATGAATGGTGATACCATCAGAATATGCTTGGACATATACTACTTGGTAGGTGGTTTAATTTCCACATAATGATTGTTCTAATTCAGTTGCGCTCATCCCTTAAGCTGAAAGCATCCTTGAGATCCAATGGACATGATCATATCATACATAATGGTTATTTCCGTCACGACTTATGATTAATGAAAAGGGGTTAGCCGGATTAAAAAAAATATATCATACAAAATGGCGCACAGGGAAAATTTAGATTCAATGCACGTTCATGCCATCCCCTTCTCTTCTTTGTGGTTCCTATTGAATTCATACTCCAGTCAGTTACTCCAAAAAACAGAACTATTTCGCGCAAAAAAAAAACAGAACGAATGGAGAGAGACGAACAAGTATATATCAATAGTTCGCAATGCATTTATATCACTTATCTCATCAAATACGAAATTACTTCTCCCCCAATTACTTACTAGGCTAAATAAAATTTCGATGCAAGGATTGATTGAGACCGAAAGTCTTGCTAGCCGCATAGAAAAAGTTAGCGTGATAGTAGTTGGAGACTTGGACGTCAGGTGGACCTAACCATGCCCCGGAATGGCTCCAAACAAGGCAAGATCACACGCACCCGTCAAGCCCATCAAAGGCATCAATGCAGCTTGTGTCCGTATCCCAAGCAACTGGCTGCGCAGCGGCACAAGGAGTGGCGGAGTTTTATCGCGGCGTAGCTTTCGGTTCTCTCGTAGTATATCAGGCACTGGTGGACAACGTCAGGTCGAGGAAGCTGTGCGTGCGTGCGGCACCGGCCGGTGTGGGCTGTGGCGGCGTAGCGTACGTCCGGATTCCGGAGGGGCGTCGGTGTTTTGTTGGCTGTGGATGTGCGGTCTCCTTGCTCGCTGTGATGCGTTGGCCGTATGCTTCTGTGCCGTCTCGTTGCCGGTGGAGCTGTTTGGCCGGGAGCTAACGTGTGGTCTCATTTCGCAGCGATTTTTCTCCGGCCCTCTCAAGGGCAGCATACATCCACTGTTTTGCTACGTCAATCGCCTTTCGGGACGGCAGTTTTTTCGTTTCGCTCAGAGCCTCGGAAGCTTACGAGTTCTTTTTTTTTTTTGTCTGTTTTTTCAAGATTCATTGTCTGCAAGGAGGTTGGCATCAATCGGTTCCTGTTCACCTTTCACCAGGATTCGGGAAAAAAGGAAAGCGCTGGAGGACGGACCATGGATGTTTGACAAGGAATTGGTGGTGGTGGAAGACTACGTTTTGAGCAAGCGCCTTGAGGACTACGCGTTCAATGATATCCCGATTTGGGTTGGGATCTACAACCTTCCAGTGGGCATGATGAATGAGGATTCTGCAGAGGAAATTGGTAATATCATTGGTCGGTTTGTGGAGTCAGATACTGGGGCCGATGGAAATGCCATAGGTCGCTTCCTGCGGATCAAGGTCAGAATCCGGCTAGATAAACCTCTCATGCGTGGCTTTACCCTGGATGAAGAAGAGGATGGGCCGGACACACAGAAGAAGGAGACAGTGGGGGGCAAGGAGGAGGACACAGATGAGAAAGGCTGGTGCCGTTTTGAGTACGAATACCTACTAGATTTCTACTACAACTGTGGGGTAATTGGACACTGTGACAAGGATTGTTCAATCAAAATCAAGAAGGGAGAAAAACAGCAATTCGGGAGGTGGTTGAAGGCGGATATGGGGCAGAAGCGAGGAGGTTTGGAGGACGGGGCTTGGAGAAGGAGTGGACACAATTTGGGGGGTACCCGCTGTTGGGAACGTAGCATGCAATTTCAAAAAAAAAATCCTACAATCACGCAAGATCTAACTAGGAGATGCATAGCAACGAGAGGGGGAGAGTGTGTCCACGTACCCTCGTAGACCGAAAGCGGAAGCGTTAGTTAACGCGGTTGATGTAGTCAAACGTCTTCACGATCGAACCGATCAAGTACCGAACGTACGGCACCTCCGAGTTCAGCACACGTTCAGCTCGATGACGTCCCTCGAACTCTTGATCCAGCAGAGGGTCAAGGGAGAGTTTTGTCAGCACGGCCGCGTGGCGACGGTGATGGTGATGTGATCCGCACAGGGCTTCGCCTAAGCACTACGAGGCTATGACCGGAGGAGTAAACTATGGAGGGGGGCGCCGCACACGGCTAAGAGAACAACTAATGTGCTATGGGGTGCCCCCTGCCCCCGTATATAAAGAAGGGGAGGAGGAGGCCGGCCACAAGGGGGTACGCCATGGGGGGGAGTCCTACTAGGACTCCGCTCCTAGTAGGATTCGCCCCCCCCCTTTCCTTTCTTACTGGAGGGGGAAAGGAAGGAGAGGGAGAGGGAGAGGGAAAGGCCCCCCTTTTTTCGTTTCGCTCAGAGCCTCGGAAGCTTATGAGTTTCTTTTTATTTGTCTGTTTTTCAAGATTCATTGTCTCGATATTCGTGCCTTCCGCACTGCAGCAGAGAGCCAAGAAACATTTTGCTGATCAGATAGTATCCGTTTCTCGAATGTCCATTGCCAAAGTCGCTGAATGCATGATTTCATAGGGATGTCCAGTGTAACCGCATTTCAGAGCATAAGGCCTCCTTTGGTTTACAGTAATTTTGAATGAATTCTAAAGAATAAGAATTTTGTAGAAAATATTTATTCCTTGAAGCCTTTTGGTTGGTACCGCCTGTTGGGGAACGTAGTAATTTCAAAAAAATTCCTACGAACACACAAGATCATGGTGATGCATAGCAACGAGAGGGGAGAGTGTTGTCTACGTACCCTCGTAGACCGATAGCGGAAGCGTTAACACAACGCGGTTGATGTAGTCGTACGTCTTCACGATCCGACCGATCAAGTACCGAACGCACGGCACCTCCGAGTTCAGCACACGTTCAGCTCGATGACGTCCCTCGAACTCCGATCCAGCCGAGTGTTGAGGGAGAGTTTCGTCAGCACGACGGCGTGGTGACGATGATGATGTTCTACCGACGCAGGGCTTCGCCTAAGCTCCGCTACGATATTATCGAGGTGTAATATGGTGGAGGGGGGCACCGCACACGGCTAAAAGATCATTGATCAATTGTGTGTCTAGAGGTGCCCCCTGCCCCCGTATATAAAGGTGCAAGGGGGAGGCCGCCGGCCAAGGAGGAGAGGCGCGCCTGGGAGGAGTCCTACTCCTACCGGGAGTAGGACTCCCCCCCTTTTCCATGTTGGACTAGGAGAGAGGGGGAAGAGGTGGAGGGGAGGAAGGAAGGGGGGCGCCGCCCCCCTCTCCTTCTCCTATTCGGACTGGGGGGGGGGGAGGGGCGCGCGGCCCTGCCCTGGCCTCCTCTCCTCTCTTCCACCTAGGCCCAATAAGGCCCATTAAGTTACCGGGGGGTTCCGGTAACCTCCCGGTACTCCGGAAAAATCCCGATTTCACCCGGAGCACTTCCGATGTCCAAACATAGGCTTCCAGTATATCAATCTTTATGTCTCGGCCATTTCGAGACTCCTCGTCATGTCCGTGATCACATCCGGGACTCCGAACAACCTTCGGTACATAAAAACATATAAACTCATAATATAACTGTCATCGTAACGTTAAGCGTGCGGACCCTACGGGTTCGAGAACTATGTAGACATGACCGAGACACCTCTCCGGTCAATAACCAATAGCGGAACCTGGATGCTCATATTGGTTCCCACATATTCTACGAAGATCTTTATCGGTCAGACCACATAACAACATACGTCGTTCCCTTTGTCATCGGTATATTACTTGCCCGAGATTCGATCGTCGGTATCTCTATACCTAGTTCAATCTCGTTACCGGCAAGTCTCTTTACTCGTTCCGTAATACATCATCCCGCAACTAACTCATTAGTCACAATGCTTGCAAGGCTTATAGTGATGTGTATTACTGAGTGGGCCCAGAGATACCTCTCCGACAATCGGAGTGACAAATCCTAATCTCGAAATACGCCAACCCAACAAGTACCTTTGGAGACACCTGTAGAGCACCTTTATAATCACCCAGTTACGTTGTGACGTTTGGTAGCACACAAAGTGTTCCTCCGGTAAACGGGAGTTGCATAATCTCATAGTCATAAGAACATGTATAAGTCATGAAGAAAGCAATAGCAACATACTAAACGATCGAGTGCTAAGCTAACAGAATGGGTCAAGTCAATCACATCATTCTCCTAATGATGTGATCCCGTTAATCAAATGACAACTCATGTCTATGGCTAGGAAACATAACCATCTTTGATTCAACGAGCTAGTCAAGTAGAGGCATACTAGTGACACTCTGTTTGTCTATGTATTCACACATGTATTATGTTTCCAGTTAATACAATTCTAGCATGAACAATAAACATTTATCATGATATAAGGAAATAAATAATAACTTTATTATTGCCTCTAGGGCATATTTCCTTCACCGCCACCATGACATTGAGTGCTTGACGACACCGTTGTAAGGCCGTTGGCAGTTCGTCGCGGGGGTGGGGCTAGGATTGGAATTGCACCTGTCACTACAGAGGAAGAGATCCTAATGTTGGAAATATTGGCACTTTTCCGATTAATATAATCCATGAGTAAACGGTAAGCATCGCAAATACGGTATGCATCTCATACCGATAACTAAGCATGTGAGCACGTACAGTACATAGAACTGAAAAATCTATGAACAACATTATATACGGCCAGCACATGAACGAGCAAATAGGGGATGAATGAGTCATACCCTCCGGTTGGCCAGGCCAATGTGGCGGCGGCAGCAGCAGCCTCGGCATCGGCCGAGGTCTTCTTCTTGGCGGCTTCGTCGTCAACCATGGAGTCGATGTAGAGGAAGTAGTGGAAGCAGAGGCGGACGAAGACAGGGACGGATCGGGAGCAGTTGCGTCGAGACGCTCCCCAAAAACCTTATTGCCGTTCTCCCGGGCAGGATCTCGAACGACAGGGTTCCAGAGGCACCTGCTCTCCCGACCAACCGTGCACGCGGTCATCGGGATGGGATCGCTGAAAGCAGCACAGAGAAAGGAACAGTAGATGACGGCTAGGGTTGTGCGAGAGGGAGTGAGTGAACTGAGTTAGGGTTCACTCCACTGGCCAGCGCCTTCTTATATTGGCCGTCAGGTAGATGGGCCTAGGCCAGGCCCACGACCGAGTCCGCGAACAGCCCACGGTCCAACATCTGGGAGATTGGCGCTTCCGTAATCGACTCGTTAATTAATTAACAATTAATTAACCATTCCTGAGCGGCAAAAATAAGCTTCGGCTCGGCTCATTCCCGCAACCCGCGGCGCGCGCGCGCGTCGTGACGAGGCGAGGCTGGCGGCGGCGGAGGAGGAGTGATGACCCACAAGTATAGGGGATCTATTGTAGTCCTTTTGATAAGTAAGAGTATCGAACCAACAAGGAGCAGAAGAGAACGATAAGCAGTTTTCAGCAAGGTATTCTCTGCAAGCACTGAAATTATAGGTAACAGATAGTTTTGTGATAAGGTAATTTGTAACGGGTAACAAGTAACAAAAGTAAATAAAGTGCAGCAAGATGGCCCAATCCTTTTTGTAGCAAAGGACAAACCTGGACAATTTCTAATATAGAGAAAAGCGCTCCCGAGGACACATGGGAATTATCGTCAAGCTAGTTTTCATCACGTTCATATGATTCGCGTTCGGTACTTTGATAATTTGATATGTGGGTGGACCGGTGCTTGGGTGCTGTCCTTACTTGGACAAACATCCCACTTATGATTAACTCCTATTGCAAGCATCCGCAACTACAAAAGAAGTATTAAGGTAAACCTAACCATAGCATGAAACATATGGATCCAAATCAGCCCCTTACGAAGCAACGCATAAACTAGGGTTTAAGCTTCTGTCACTCTAGCAACCCATCATCCACTTATTACTTCCCAATGACTTCCTCTAGGCCCAAACAATGGTGAAGTGTCATGTAGTCGACGTTCACATAACACCACTAGAGGAGGGACAACATACATCTCATCAAAATATCGAACGAATACCAAATTCACATGACTACTAATAGCAAGACTTCTCCCATGTCCTCAGGAACAAATATAACTACTCACAAAGCATATTCATGTTCATAATCAGAGGGGTATTAATATGCATAATGGATCTGAACATATGATCTTCCACCAAGTAAACCAACTAGCATCAACTACAAGGAGTAATCAACACTACTAGCAACCTACAGGTACCAATCTCGGACTTAGAGGCAAGGACTAGATACAAGAGATGAACTAGGGTTTTAGAGGAGATGGTGCTGGTGAAGATGTTGATGGAGATTGGGCCCCTCCCAATGAGAGGAGCGTTGGTGATGACGATGGCGATGATTTCCCCCTCCCGGAGGGAAGTTTCCCTGGCAGAACAGCTCCGCCAGAGCCCTAGATTGGTTCCGCCAAGGTTCCGCCTCGTGGCGGCGGAGTCTCGTCCCGAAAGCTTGCTTATGATTTTTCTCGGACGAAAGACTTCATATAGTAGAAGATGGGCACCGGTGGGCCACAAGGGGGCCCACGAGGCAGGGGGCGCACCCAGGGGGGTAGGGCGCGCCCCCACCCTCGTGGCCAGGGTGTGGGCCCCCTCTGGTATTTTCTTTGCTTAGTATTTTTTATTATTTCCAAAAATAACTTCCGTGGAGTTTCAGGACTTTTGGAGTTGTGCAGAATAGGTCTCTATTATTTCTCCTTTTCCAGCCCAGAATTCCAGCTGCCGGCATTCTCCCTCTTTATGTAAACCTTGTAAAATAAGAGAGAATAGGCATAAGTATTGTGACATAATGTGTAATAATAGCCCATAATGCAATAAATATCGATATAAAAGCATGATGCAAAATGGATGTATCAACTCCCCCAAGCTTAGACCTCGCTTGTCCTCAAGTGGAAGCCGATAACGATAAATATGTCAACATGTTTAGAGATAGAGGTGTCGATAAAATAAAATACGGACATGAGGGCATCATGATCATTCTTAGAACAACAACATATATGGATATTGTCATATGATTTCTTATGCTCAAGTAATAATCTATTCACCATGTCAAGTATGAATCAGAAACTTCATTGAGAACTAACAAACTATAACCTCAGTCATTGAAGCAATTGCAATTTATCATAACATCGGAAAGAGTCTATGTAAGAGCTTTTCAGCAAGTCCACATACTCAACTATCATCTAGTCTTTCACAATTGCTAACACCCACGCAATACTTGTGGTTACGGAGTTTTAGTCGGCCACAGAGAAAGCTAGGGGCTTATAGTTTCGCCTCCCAACCTTTTACCTCAAGGGTAATGTCAACAATAATAGTTCATGCTAACTTACATCCAATTAGATATATATATCAGGATCTTTCCAACACAATGTGCTTGCCAAAGGATAAAATGTAAAAAGGAAAGGTGAAGATCACCATGACTCTTGCATAAGGTAGAAGATAAAAGTAAAAGATAGGCCCTTCGCAGAGGGAAGCAGAGGTTGTCATGCGCTTTCAGGGTTGGATGCACAAAATCTTAAAGCGAAAGAACGTCACTTTATATTGCCACTTGTGATATGGACCTTTATTATGCAGTCTGTCGCTTTTATTTCTTCCACATCACAAGATCGTATAAAGCTTATTTTCTCCCACACCAATAAGTCATACATATTTAGAGAGCAATTTTTATTGCTTGCACCGATGACAACTTACTTGAAGGATCTTACTCAATCCATAGGTAGATATGGTGGACTCTCATGGCAAAACTGGGTTTAAGGGTGTTTGGAAGCACAAGTAGTATCTCTACTTGGTGCAAAGAATTGGCTAGCATGAGGGAGAAAGGCAAGCTCAATCATGTTGGATGATCCATGACAATATACTTTATTTCAGATATAATAAAATATGACCCATTACGTTGTCTTCCTTGTCCAACATCAACTCTTTAGCATGTCATACTTTAATGAGTGCTCACAATCATAAAAGATGTCCAAGATAGTATATTTATATGTGAAACCTCTCTTTCTTTATTACTTCCTATTAATTGAAACGATGACCAAAACTATGTTTGTCAACTCTCAACAATTTTTAATCATCATACTCCTTATATGTGAAGTCATTACTCTCCATAAGATCAATATGATATATTTTTATTTCTTTTCTTTCTTTCTTTTATTCCCTCAAGATCATAGCAAGATAATCAAGCCCTTGACTCAACACTAATCTTTATTATATAGCTCACGGTCTCGATTACATAGAAGGATCATAAAGCAAAACTCAAAACTAGATCATACCAAAAACTTTTATTCTACTACATCAAGATATTACCAAAAGGACCGAACTAAGAAAAACGGTAAAGATAAAAGTGTGATGGTGATACGATATTGGGGAGACTCCCCCAAGCTTGGCAGTTGCCAAGGGGAGTGCCCATACCCATGTGATTAGATCCCCTTTGCCGGTGAAGAGGGTGGTGGAGTTGTTGATGATGTGGGCTTGTCGTCCATCTTCCAAGGCATAGGCTCACCATCATAGAAGGATGATCGAGTCTCCGGGATCCTCAAATTTGCAGCCAAACTCATCCTCTTGAATCTATATTCATACTCACAGTTTTGGTTTTGCAGGTCATAGATTTGGGCTTGGAGGTGCTCGATCTTCTCGTGAAGCTTGAAGATGGTCTCCCCAATGTTCTTGGCATCCAGCTTGTGGTTGTTGGTGAACTCCGCGATCATCATGTGGTTGGCGTTGAGTCCGCGTTCCACCATCCCCTGGCACTTGAAAACTTGTTGCTCCATTGCTTCGAGCCTCATCTCCACGCTTCCTGTCCTCCTTGGTCCCTCAACATCGCGGATGTGCAACAAACCATCACACATCTCAGTGGTTTGAGGGGTGCGGCACTTCCGCGAGGTAGGGGTTGATGACCTTCTCGAAGAACTTGTCCTTGGGGTGCTTGGTGACGTCATGGTGATATAGATCTGTCAGAAAAACAGCTCAAAACGAAAACAGAGGATATTTGCGTGATACATGAGTCAAAACCATCGGGAGATTATATAATGAATTTTTATCGACCGAAAGAGGTATCGTGCAAGAAACGGAGTCCGGAGAGCGCACGAGGTGCCCACGAGGCAGGGGGGCGCGCCCAGGGGGTAGGGCGAGCCTCCCACCCTCGTGGAAGCCTCGTGTCCTACCCGGACTGCTTCTTATTTTCCTATTTTTCTAAATATTCCAAAACGGAGAAAATTTGCCATTAGAACTGTTTTGGAGTCGATTTACTTACTGTACCACATACCTATTCCTTTTCAGAGTCTGAAACGTTCTGGAAAGTTTCTCTTATGTATTCCTCCGGTGTTACGGTTTCAATAACATTAGTTTCAACATTTATAGGATTATCTGAGATATAATGTTTGATTCTTTGACCATTCACCACCTTTGGATTTGTGCCTTCGAAGTTGTTGATTTTTATGGCACCAGAACGATAGACTTTCTCGATAACGTAAGGACCTTCCCATTTGGAGAGAAGTTTTCCTGCAAAAAATCTTAAACGAGAGTTGTATAGCAATACATGATCACCTACATTAAACTCACGCTTTTGTATCCTTTTGTCATGCCATCTTTTAACTTTTTCTTTAAACAACTTGGCATTCTCATAGGCTTGGGTTCTCCATTCATCAAGTGAGCTAATGTCAAATAGCCTCTTCTCACCGCCAAGTTTAAAATCATAACTGAGCTCTTTAATAGCCCAATATGCCTTATGTTCTAGTTCGAGAGGCAAGTGACATGCTTTTCCGTAAACCATTTTGTACGGAGACATACCCATAGGATTCTTATAAGCAGATCTATAGGCCCATAATGCATCATCAAGTTTCTTGGACCAATTCTTTCTGGATCTATTAGCAGTCTTTTGCAAAATTAATTTGAGCTCTCTGTTACTCAATTCTACTTGACCACTAGACTGTGGGTGATAAGGAGATACAGTTCTATGATTAACATCATACTTAGCAAGCATTTTACGGAAAGCACCATGAATAAAATGTGAACCACCACCAGTCATTAAATATCTAGGGACTCCAAACCTCGGAAAAATAACTTCTTTAAGCATCTTAATAGAAGTGTTATGATCAGCACTACTAGTTGGAATAGCTTCCACCCACTTAGTAACGTAATCAACAGCAACTAAAATATGTGTATACCCATTAGAGGAAGGAAACGGTCCCATATAATCAAAGCCCCAAACATCAAATGGTTCAATAACAAGTGAATAATTCATAGGCATTTCTTGACGTCTACTAATATTACCAATTCTTTGACATTCATCACAAGACAAGACAAACTTACGGGCATCCTTGAAGAGAGTAGGCCAATAAAACCGGATTGCAATACCTTATGTGCAATTCTATCTCCAGCGTGATGTCCTCCATAAGCCTCAGAGTGACACTTGCGTAGGATCTGTTCCTGTTCATGCTCAGGTACACAATGTGTAATAACACCATCTACTCCTTCTTTATAAAGATGTGGGTCATCCCAGAAGTAATGTCTTAAATCATAGAAAAACTTTTTCTTTTGTTGGTATGTGAAACTAGGTGGTATAAATTTAGCAACAATGTAATTAGCATAATCGGCATACCATGGAGCAGTACGAGAAGCATTTATGACATTTAATTGTTCATCAGGAAAGCTATCATCAATAGGTAGTGGGTCATCGAGAACATTTTCTAACCTAGACAAGTTATCTGCAACGGGGTTCTCAGCTCCCTTTCTATCAATAATATGTAAATCGAATTCTTGTAGCAAGAGAACCCATCTAATAAGTCTAGGTTTAACATCTTCCTTTTCCATAAGATATTTAATAGCAGCATGATCAGTGTGAATAGTTACTTTAGAATCAACAATATAAGGTCTGAACTTATCACAAGCAAATACAACTGCTAAGAATTCTTTTTCAGTAGTGGCATAATTTCTCTGGGCATTGTCTAGAGTTTTACTAGCATATTGGATAACATTTAATTTCTTATCAACTCTTTGCCCTAGAACAGCACCTACAGCATAATCGCTAGCATCACACATAATTTCAAAAGGTAAATTCCAATCAGGTGGCTGAACGATAGGTGCAGAGGTTAATGCTTTCTTAAGTATTTCAAATGCTTCTACACAATCATCATAAAAAACGAAAGGTATATCTTTTTGTAAGAGATTAGTCATAGACCGAGAAATTTTTGAGAAGTCCTTAATGAACCTCCTATAAAAACCAGCATGACCAAGGAAACTTCTTATACCTTTGATGTCCTTAGGACACGACATCTTTTCAATAACATCAACTTTAGCTTTATCAACTTCAATACCTCTTTCAGAAATTTTATGCCCCAAAACAATGCCTTCATTAACCATAAAGTGGCACTTCTCCCAATTCAAGACAAGATTAGTTTCTTCACATCTTCGCAAAAATCGATCAAGATTGCTCAAGCAATCATCAAAAGAGGATCCATAAACGGAGAAATCGTCCATGAAAACCTTACATATCTTTTCAAAAAAGTCAGAAAATATAGCCATCATGCATCTTTGAAAGGTTGCAGGTGCATTACATAAACCAAAAGGCATACGTCTATAGCCAAAAGTACCGAAAGGGCAAGTAAAAGTGGTCTTTGCTTGATCATCAGCTGACACAGGTATTTGAGAGAAACCAGAGTAACCATCTAGAAAGCAAAAATGTGTATGTTTGGATAATCTTTCTAGCATTTGATCAATAAAAGGTAAGGGGTAATGATCTTTTTTAGTAGCCTTATTTAATTTGCGGAAATCAATTACCATCCTATAACCTGTAATAATTCTTTGCGGGATCAATTCATCTTTATCATTAGGAACGACAGTAATACCTCCCTTCTTAGGGATACAATGGATAGGACTTACCCACTGACTATCAACAACGGGATAAATTATACCTGCCTCAAGGAGCTTTAGTATTTCCTTTCTTACCACTTCTTTCATCTTAGGATTCAACCGTCGTCGGTGATCAATAACTGGTTTGGCGTCTTTCTCCAAATTTATTTTGTGTTGACATAGAGTGGGACTAATGCCCTTAAGATCATCAAGAGTATATCCAATAGCAGCACGGTGCTTCTTCAGAGTTTTCAATAATTTATCTTCCTCATGCTCTGAAAGGTTGGCACTAATAATAACAGGATATATCTTCTTTTCATCTAGATAAACATATTTAAGAGTATCAGGTAATGGTTTAAGTTCAAACACGGGATCACCCTTGGGTGGAGGAGGATCCCCTAGGATTTCAACAGGCAAGTTGTGTTTCAGAATAGGTCCTTGTTTAAAGAATACTTCATCTATTTCCCTTCTTTCATACATAAACATATCATTTTCATGGTCTAGTAAATATTGTTCTAAAGGATCACTAGGAGGTACGGCAATAGAAGCAAGACCAATAATTTCATCTTTACTAGGCAATTCCTCATCACGAGGTTGTCTACGAAATTTAGAGAAATGAAACTCATGAGACATATCATCCAAGCCAATAGTAACAACATACTTTTCGCAGTCTATCTTAGCATTAATAGTGTTCAAGAAGGGTCTACCAAATATAATGGGACAAAAGCTATCTTGTGGGGAACCAAGAACAAGAAAATCAACAGGATATTTAACCTTCCCACACAAGACTTCAACATCTCTAACAATCCCAATTGGTGAAATAGTATCTCTATTAGCAAGCTTAATGGTAACATCAATATCTTCTATCTCAGCTGGTGCAATATCATGCATAATTTCATTGTATAAGGAAATAGGTATTGCACTAGCACTAGCACCCATATCACACAAGCCATGATAACAATGATCTCATATTTTAACAGAAATAACATGCATGCCTACCACAGGTCTATGTTTATCTTTAGCACCAGGTTTAGCAATTCTAGCAGTCTCATCACAGAAGTAAATAACATGCCCATCAATATTATCAGCCAAGAGATCTTTAACAATAGCAATATTAGGTTCAACTTTAACTTTCTCAGGAGGTGTATAAGTTCTAATATTACTTTTACGAACCAGAGTTGAAGCTTTAGCATGATCCTTTATCCTAACAGGGAAAGGTGGTTTCTCAACATAAGCAGTAGGAACAACGGGATCATTATAAGTGATAGTCTTTTCTTCAACTTTAATAGGTGCAACTACTTTTACTTCAACGGGAGGATTATATTTAAACCACTTCTCCTTAGGGAGATCAACATGAGTAGCAAAAGATTCACAAAAAGAAGCTACTATCTCAGAGTCAAGTCCATATTTAGTGCTAAATTTATGGAAAACATTGGTATCCACAAAAGATTTAACACAATCAAACTTAGGTGTTATACTTGGCTCCTTACCTTCGCCGAGGTCCCAATCTTCATAGTTGCGTTTAATTCTTTCCAATAAATCCTATTTGAATTCAATAGTCTTCATCATAAAAGAACCAGTACAAGAAGTATCGAGCATGGAGCGATTATTGTCAGAAAGCCGAGCATAAATTTTTTGAATAATCATTTCTCTTGAGAGCTCATGATTGGGGCATGAATATAACATTGACTTAAGCCTCCCCCAAGCTTGAGCGATGCTTTCTCCTTCGCGAGGCCAAAAATTATATATATAATTACGATCACGATGAACAAGATGCATAGGATAAAACTTCTGATGAAATTCCAATTTCAATCGCTTGTAGTCCCATGATCCCATATCATCACATAGCCTATACCATGTCAATGCATCTCCCTTCAAAGATAAAGGGAAGACCTTCTTCTTGATAACATCATCGGGCATACCTGCAAGCTTAAATAATCCACAAACTTCATCCACATAAATTAAGTGTAAATCGGGGTGCAATGTTCCATCTCCTGCAAAAGGATTAGCTAGCAGTTTCTCTATCATACCCGAAGGAATTTCAAAGTAAACATTTTCATTTTCAGTAGGTTCAGTAGGTTGAGGAGCAACTCTTTGCTCTACTGGTCGAGGTGAAGATACCCCGAACAAGCCCCTCAAAGGATTACTTTCCATAGTAACAAGTGACAGTAAATTTCAGCACACTATATAAATTTTTCCTTACCAAATTCCACCTACCAAAGGCGCTTCACTCCCCGGCAACGGCGCCAGAAAAGAGTCTTGATGACCCAAAAGTATGGGGGATCTATCGTAGTCCTTTCGATAAGTAAGAGAGTCGAACCCAACGAGGAGCAGAAGGAAATGATAAGCGGTTTTCAGCAAGGTATTCTCTGCAAGCACTGAAATTATAGGTAATAGATAGTTTTGTGATAAGGTAATTTGTAACGGGTAACAAGTAACAAAAGTAAATAAAGTGCAGCAAGATGGCCCAATCCTTTTTGTAGCAAAGGACAAGCCTGGACAATTTCTTATATAGAGAAAAGCGCTCCTGAGGACACATGGGAATTATCGTCAAGCTAGTTTTCATCACGTTCATATGATTCACGTTCGGTACTTTGATAATTTGATATGTGGGTGGACCGGTGCTTGGGTGCTGTCCTTACTTGGACAAACATCCCACTTATGATTAACTCCTATTGCAAGCATCCGCAACTACAAAAGAAGTATTAAGGTAAGCCTAACCATAACATGAAACATATGGATCCAAATCAGCCCCTTACGAAGCAACGCATAAACTAGGGTTTAAGCTTCTGTCACTCTAGCAACCCATCATCTACTTATTACTTCCCAATGCCTTCCTCTAGGCCCAAACAATGGTGAAGTGTCATGTAGTCGACGTTCACATAACACCACTAGAGGAGAGACAACATACATCTCATCAAAATATCGAACGAATACCAAATTCAAATGACTACTAATAGCAAGACTTCTCCCATGTCCTCAGGAACAAACGTAACTACTCACAAAGCATATTCATGTTCATAATCAGAGGGGTATTAATATGCATAATGGATCTGAACATATGATCTTCCACCAAGTAAACCAACTAGCATCAACTACAAGGAGTAATCAACACTACTAGCAACCTGCAGGTACCAATCTCAGACTTAGAGACAAGGATTGGATACAAGAGATGAACTAGGGTTTTAGAGGAGATGGTGCTGGTGAAGATGTTGATGGAGATTGGGCCCCTCCCAATGAGAGGAGCGTTGGTGATGACGATGGCGAGGATTTCCCCCTCCCGGAGGGAAGTTTCCCCGGCAGAACAGCTCCGCCAGAGCCCTAGATTGGTTCCGCCTCATGGCGGCGGAGTCTCGTCCCGAAAGCTTGCTTATGATTTTTTCTCGGATGAAAGACTTCATATAGCAGAAGATGGGCACCGGAGGGCCACTAGGGGGCCCACGAGGCAAGGGGGCGCGCCCAGGGGGTAGGGCACGCCCCCACCCTCGTGGTCAGGGTGTGGGCCCCCTCTGGTATTTTCTTCGCTCAATATTTTTTATTATTTCCAAAAATAACTTCCGTGGAGTTTCAGGACTTTTGGAGTTGTGCAGAATAGGTCTCTAATATTTGCTCCTTTTCCAGCCCAGAATTCCAGCTGCCGGCATTCTCCCTCTTTATGTAAACCTTGTAAAATAAGAGAGAATAGGCATAAGTATTGTGACATAATGTGTAATAACAGCCCATAATGCAATAAGTATCGATATAAAAGCATGATGCAAAATGGACGTATCAAGGAACGCGCGTGTACAGCTCCTATTCCCAAGCTCCCAATAGAAAGTGGTAAAGCAGCTCTTATAAAGAGGTCTCACTCTTCTTACTGTAGCAGTATGGTACTAAACTTCTCACACTTCCCACCACTTGCCGCACACATGCATGGGCCTTAGAGATTAACTAGGGATTATTGTCTTATATGGGCCTAAGCCCATTTATAATCCATCAATCCCCCACCAGATCTCGAGGCACATAAGTTTGTCAACTGTTCCAAACAATGTTTGATATACCAGAATTTTTAGTGGAGACTGTTAAGTTGAACTTCCACCTAGAGCAATAGGATTAGACTTCTTCACAACTGAACAATGGACTATGCCTCGAATTGTCAGTTTGGCGTGTAGAAGTTTCGCCTATGATAAGCTAATACGTGGCTGCCGAAGGCTAAACCCCACGGGTGGAGCTTATTAGTCATACTCCGTACCTTCTCATGAGCTTCCTAGAGATCACCCAATCTCATAGACTATGACCAGCAGTCGGGCTCACATAGGTGTGTTTCTCCAAAGAATGCTCTGTAGGTTAGCATCTTGCTTACATAAGCTTTGGAACACATTAAGGCAAAAGTCAGTCTGCCTTACAGAATTGAGAGTATTATTGCATCTCCAACGGAGTGGGATAATTAAGGATACTCTCCTTAGTTGACTGCTGGATTGTTTTCCTAGGTCCTAATTCACGGGATCTCCGATCACATAGGTTGGGTTACCCCCATGGCAACTTACGTGGGTCTCATACCCATCTCCCTCGATGCATTTTCTATCACAATCCGTGATAGCCCTTTCATAAAAGGGTCTACCAGATTCTTAGCCGTCTGGATATAATCCAACGCTATTACTCCGGAGTTTCTTGATTTTCTGACATATTTTAATCTTCTTCTTATGTGCTTTGTGGATTTCATATTGTCCTTTGAACTCTTAGCCTTGGCAATCACAGTTTGATTGTCACAGTTCATGAAGACAGCGGGGACTGGTTTATCAACCACCGGCAAATCCATCAAAAGCTCTCGAAGCCATTCTGCTTCGACGCATGATGTGTCTAATGATGTGAGTTCTACTTCCATAGTCGATCTGGTTAAGATCGTCTGGTTGCAAGACTTCCAGGAAGCAGCACCACCACCAAGTGTGAAGACGTATCCACTTGTGGCTTTCATCTCATCAGCATCAGATATCCTATTAGAATCACTATACCCCTCAAGTACCGTCGGATACCCAGAGTAGTGAATCTCGTAGTTCACAGTACCTTGCAAATAGCGCACCACTCGCTCAACAGCATGCCAGTGCACATCTCCCGGATTGGAAACAAACCGGCTCAATTTGCGCACATCAAATGAGATGTCAGGGCGAGTAGCACAAGCTAGGTACATGAGTGAACCAACCACTTGAGAATATCTCAATTGATCTATAGCCGTGCCTTCGAACTTTCGAATCCGCACGCTAGGATCATATGGTGTTGCAGAAGGTTTGCAGTCCGAATATCCAAAACGGCTCAAAATCTTCTCAACATAGTGGGGTTGCAAAAGTATAACTCCACCCTCAGTATTTCTCAGTATCTTGATGTCCAAGATAACATCAGCCACGCCCAGGTCTTTCATCTCAAAGTTATGAGATAGAAAAGCCTTGAACTCCTCAATGACCTTGAGGTGGGTCCCAAATATTAGTATGTCGTCGACATACAGACACAGTATAACTCCTTTGCCCCCACCATAGCGATAGAATACACATTTGTCATCTTTGTTAACAGCAAAGCCAGCAGATGTCAAAGTTGTATTAAACTTCTCATGCCATTGCTTAGGCGCTTGTTTCAGGACATACAAAGATTTCACTAGCTTACACACCTTTCTTTCCTGACCATTTACTACAAAGCCATCCGGCTGTTGCATGTAAATTTCCTCGTCTAGCTCTCCATTAAGGAAAGTCGTCTTAACATCCATCTGATGAACGAGAAGACCATGCGAGGCAGCCAAAGCGAGTAACACTCAAATGGTTGTCAGCCTAGCCACAGGTGAGTAAGTGTCGAAGAAATCCTCTTCTTCCTTTTGGGTATAACCCTTGGCCACAAGCCTAGCCTTGTACTTCTCAACAGTACCATCGGGCCTAAGCTTCCTCTTGAACACCGACTTACACCCCAATGCTTGGCAACCATAAGAATGATCAGTGATCTCCCATGTCCCGTTAGCCATGATGGAATCCATCTCGCTACGGACCGCATCCTTCCAGTAGTCACCATCTGGAGATGCATAAGCTTCTGAAATGGAACTGGGAGTGTCATCATCCACAAGGTACACGAGGAAATCATCACCAAAAAACTTTGCAGTCCTTTGTCTCTTGATCCTAACAGGAGCTTCCTCGTCATCCTCTGATGAACTTTCATCACTTTTGTGTTCATAATATTCCATCGGAATGGCAGGTTCAGGAGTCTCATCAGATTCCAGTCTAGAAGTGCTTTGCATATCTCTCATGGGGAAAATATCCTCAAAGAATGTAGCATCCTTAGACTTTATAATTGTACCGACCTTCTGGTCAGGTACCTCAGATTTCACTACTAGAAATCTATAGCCAACGCTATTCTTAGCGTAGCCCAAATTAACACAGTCCACAGTCTTTGGACCAAGCTTACGCTTTTTGGGGACCGGCACATTGACTTTCGTCAAATAGCCCCAAGTGCGCAAGTAAGAGAGTGTAGTTCTTTTCTTTTCCCATTGCTCATAGGGAGTAGTCTCATTATCCTTCGCGGGAACTTTATTCAGGACATGACATGATGCCAATATTGCCTCCCCCCACCATGCCTTGGATAAACCCGATGTATCTAACATGGCGTTAGCCAAATCTGTTAGAGTGCGGTTTTTCCGTTCGGCAACCCCGTTTGACTGGGGTGAATAGGGAGGCATCCTCTCATGAATAATACCATGTTCCGCACAGAATAAATCGAACTCACTAGAAAAGTACTCTCCACCACGATCAGACCAGACTCGTTTTATTTTCTTCTCAAGTTGGTTCTCAACTTCAAACTTATAGATTTTAAAGTAGTGTAGAGCCTCATCCTTTGTATTTAACAAATACACATAACAGAATCTAGTGGAATCATCAATCAAAGTCATGAAGTATTTCTTTCCACCTTTAGTCAACACACCATTCATCTCACAGAGATCTGAATGTATGAGCTCTAGTGGTGCCAGGTGTCTCCCTTCGCAGGCTTGTGAGCCTTACAAGGTTGCTTTGCTTGCACACACGCATGGCACTTAGAGCCTTTGGCTAAAGTGAAACTCGGGATTAGATTCATCTTAGCTAACCGCATCATACAACCGAAATTTATGTGACAAATACGTGAATGCCAAACCTCACACGTTCACATTAGAATGAATTTGCTTCACAACTTTATTATAGAAATCCTCCAGGGAAAGGCGGCACAAACCACCACAATCATATCCTTTTCCAACAAATAGTCCATACTGAGATATGACTACTTTGTTAGACTCAAATACTAACTTAAACCCTTCTTTACATAGAAGGGAGCCACTAACGAGATTCTTCTTGATGGCGGGGACATGCTGCACGTTCTTCAGTTGCACGATCTTTCCCAAAGTAAACTTCAGATCTACCGTGCCAACACCATGAGCAGAAGCATGCGAGCCGTTCCCCATCAGGACAGAATAACCTCGAGTGACCTGGTAACAAGAAAACAAAGACACATCTGCATACACATGAATATTGGCCCCAGTGTCAACCCACCAATCGGTGGACTGACAAACTGAAAGTACGGTAAACAGATTACCATACCCTGATGCCCCATCATTGTTTCTTAGAGTGACATTGACAGACTTTGCGTCCTGTCCTGGCTTCTTGTACTTGTTTGGGCACTTGTTTACCCAATGTTCCTCTGAACCACAAGTAAAGCAGCCATCTCTCTTTTTGTCTTTCTTCTTACCCTTCTTCTTAAAGGTAGTATTCTACTGGACAGTGTTCTTTCCCTTGAACTTGTGGAAGTTCTTCTGCACCACATTGGCGCTAGAAGAATCCTCTGCCCCTTTCACGTGTGAGTCCTTTGCTCTCGAGTTCTGCTCAACACTTAGATGACTGATGACATCCTCAACAGAGAATTCACGTCTCAAGTGCTTGAGAGAAGTAGCAAAGTTCCTCCATCCAGGAGGGAGTTTTGCAATAATGCAACCCGCGACAAACTTGTCCAGTAACTCACACTTCGGGAGCTCCAGCACCTTAGCGATGCATTGTATCTCATGGGCCTGGTCCAGTACAGAACGGTTATCAACCATTTTGTAATCATGGAACTTCTCCATAGCATACAACTCGCTTCCAGCATCGGTTGCGCCGAACTTAGCTTCGAGCGCATCCCACAAATTCTTGGCAACGCGCATATGGAGATATGCGTCCACAAGCTTGTCTCCGATCAAAGTAAGAATGGCTCCCACGAAGATGGTGGTTGCCTCCCTAAACGCATTCTCTTGTTCAGGAGCAATCGTTACCGTGGGAGACACACCACCAACCTAGAACACGTTCATTGTTGTGAGCCACACACTACTAGGGAGAAGCATAGCAGTAGAGCAGGTTTTTGGCCTATCAGTAGCACGGGTAACCGTGCTACTGGTACAGCGCTACATCTAAAAGATAGCAGTAGTGTGTGTTAACACACGCTACTGCTATATCTACTTAGTAGTAGCCCGTCGCGCAACAGGTGTCGGTGTCGAAACTGGCAGATCTCGGGTAGGGGGTCCCGAACTGTGCGTGTGAGGATCGAAGGTAACAAGAGACAGGGACACGATGTTTACCCAGGTTCGGGCCCTCTTGATGGAGGTAATACCCTACTTCTTGCTTGATTATCTTGGATGAATATGAGGTTTACAAGAGTTGATCTACCTCGAGATCGTAATGGCTAAACCCTAGATGTCTAGCCTGTATGATTACGATATCCTCTACGGACTAAACCCTCCAGTTTATATAGACACCGGAGGGACCTAGGGTTGTACAGGGTCGGTTTACAGAGGAAGGAATCTTCATATCCCAACGCCAAGCTTGCCTTCCACGCAAAGGAGAGTCCCATCTGGACACGGGAGGAAGTCTTCTATCTTGTATCTTCATGGCCCATTAGTCCGGCCTACGTCACATAGCCCGAACGCCCGAGGACCCCTTAATCCAGGACTCCCTCAGTAGCCCCTGAACCAGGCTTCAATGATGATATGTCTGGCGCGCAGATTATCTTCGGCATTGCAAGGCGGGTTCCTCCTCCGAATACTTCAAAGTGGTCGTTGAACACAGAAAACGTGTCCAACTCTGCAAAACAGGCACCTCACACAGCCGTAGAGAATATAATATTTAACAAGTCCCATCTACTGAAAACTTTTGTAGCGAGACGCTACGTCCTTGCTAGGTTATTATTTTGAACCATTTTTTTAGCCTCCCGCCGTTTCGAGATGCGGTTTTTATTGGCACGTCTTGTCGAAGCAGAGATTGTGTTCCCTTATCGCGGGATTCTCATCAATACCGGCCTGGGTAATCCAACCGCGCTGTCCGCACGACCCTTGGGGAATAGGCGAGTTTTAAGACAAGCGGGGAGGCGCTTGATATTCGCTGCCTTTATAAGAGGATAGGATTCCATTCTTTCACCCATGCCTTCTTCCTCTCTGCCCATCCGTTCTCGAGCTCCAGCGCCCAAGCTTCCATCCTTTCCGCCCCCAAAAAGCACTCCGACCATGTCCGTATCTGGAGCGCAGGGCAAGTGGATGGCCTCCTCCGTCACAGAGGAGAATATCACGGAGCTCCGGGAAGCGGGGTATTTGCCCCAGGAAATCTCCCACCGGCTTCCGGCCAAGGGGCATATCGTCCCCACCCCGGAGCCCAACGAGAGGGTGGTGTTCATCCCCCACTTCATCCGCGGGTTAGGATTTCCCCTTCACCCCTTCGTCCGCGGACTCATGTTCTACTACGGGCTAGATTTCCATGATCTAGCCCCAAATTCTTTCCTCAACATCTCGGCATTCATTGTCGTGTGCGAGGCCTTCCTCCGCATCCCACCCCACTTTGGATTATGGCTAAAGATCTTCAATGTGAAGCCGAAAGTGGTGGATGGTCAACATACTGAGTGCGGAGGCGCCATGGTGAGCAAACTGTCCAACATCACATGGCCCACAGGCACCTTTGTGGAGACCGTCAAAGGGTGGCAACAGCAATGGTTCTACGTCACAGAGCCCCGCGACACCACCTGATCCGCGGCTCCCGAACTCAAATCCGGGCCCCCAATGCGGCTTACCTCCTGGCTAACCAAGGGCCTGGACTAGGCATCGTCGGATGAGGTGTTAGCGCTGCAGACGCGCATTAAGAGCATGGTGGACAAGAACATCAAGCTCGTCAATGTGATACAGGTGATGCTTTTTCGCCGGATCCTTCCTTGCCAAAGCCGGACTTGCCATTTGTGGGAGTTCGATCCGGCCAAGCACCAGACCTTGCAACAGTTCTTCGGCGCCACGCACGATGGTATCTGGAAGGTGCTTTTCAAGTCCAACTAGTCGTGGCCGAAGACGACCGAGGATCGCGGCTATGACCTGACTCATCCAGCCAGTCTGGTAAGTTCTTCATATTTCGAGGTGTATCCTCTACCTATGCGTTCAAGGAAGATGTCCAAGCTTCTCCATTTGTCTTTTCAGGGCTGGATAAAGAAGGTGTGTAAGGGCATTTTTATCCCTTAGTTGGTTTTGGTGATTGATGACAATGCTTTTGCGGACTAATCATGTGCATCGAATATTTCAGATATATTGACTAGGCACAAGATGATTGGGTTCCCCTCGAAGGCTATAGAAGACGGCGTTTCTCTTCGGTTCTTTTCGGTGGTATTGAGTCGTACGGAAGCCGTACAATTAAGAGGGGGTCCGCGTTGGAAAGGTTGGGTGGATTCATCACGTACACATCTTTCTTTGCACCTCCTTTCCTCTAGCCTTTGGAGCATCCTATGTTTTCCTTGCCTATGCAAATATTGCTCTTGTTTGCCGAACTAGGGGGTGCGGTAGTACTGCTCGTCAGAGCGGTAGTACCGCAGGACCTTGCGGTAGTACCGCCCGCTGGTGCGGTAGTACCGCAAGGTCCCACGGTAGTACCGTTTCTAGTAAGCGGTAGTACCGTGGTCCCCGCTTAGTTCCGCAAGTATGCGGCAGTAAGGGGCGGATGCAATTTTTTTCATCCGCGCCTCACGCGGTAGAACCGCGGCTGACTTACGGTACTACCGCGTCGGGTTTTTGCATCGACTCCAACTCTGCGGAAGTAGCCACAGATGTAATTTTTTTTATCCGTGCCTTCCCATCCCTGGACAGCCCCTGCCTTGCGGTAGTACCACAAGGGGGAGCGGTAGTACCGCGCCAGCAGTACTACCGCCCTCTGCCTTAGTGCATGTGTGGTTGTTCTGGTCTCTGCTGGGTGGGCGGTAGTACCACGGGGCTCTGCGGTAGTACCGCGTGCCCCTGCGGTAGTACCGCGCCTCAGGTGCGGTAGTACCGCGTGCCCCTGCGGTAGTACCGCGCCTCAAGTGCGGTAGTACCGCGCTGCGCAGGCTGAGTTGGTGGATAACGGTTGGATTTGTTCTTCCACTATATAAGGGGTGTCTTCCTCCTCTAGTTGACCACCTCTTTCACCTCTAAGCTCCATTGTTGCTCCAAGCCCCATTTTCGCCCGATCTCCTTCCCTAGCCAACCAAACTTGTTGATTCTCTAGGGATTGGTTGAGAAGGCCCCGATCTACACTTCCACCAAGAGAAAATTGAATCCCCCCACTAATCCCTTGTGGATCTTGTTACTCTTGGGTGTTTGATCACCCTAGACGGTTGAGGTCTCCGCGGAGCCATAGTCCATTGTGGTGAAGCTTAGTGGTATCATTGGGAGCCTCCAATTAAGTTGTGGAGATTGCCCCAACCTTGTTTGTAAAGGTTCGGTCGCCGCCTCCAAGGGCACCAATAGTGGATTCACGACATCTCGCATTGTGTGAGGGCGTGAGGAGAATACGGTGGCCCTAGTGGCTTCTTGGGGAGCATTGTGCCTCCACACCACTCCAACGGAGACGTACTTCCTCTCAAAGGGAAGGAACTTCGGTAACACATCCTCGTCTTCACCGGCTCCACTCTTGGTTATCTCGTGCCTTTACTTGTGCAAGCTTATTTGTGCTTTATCTCTTGCTTGCGTGTATGCTTATTTTTGTTGCATCATATAGGTTTCTCACCTAGTTGCGTATCTAGACAACCTACTTTGATGCAAAGTTTAAATTGGTAAAGAAAAGCTAAAAATTGTTAGTTGCCTATTCACCCCCCCCCCCTCTAGTCAACTATATCGATCCTTTCAATTGGTATCAGAGCCTCATCTCTTTATTAAGGACTTTACCGTCCGAAGAGTATGGTTGACGTCGTAGACGGTGTGGAGGAGCACTCCGGTGTGAATCCGGTCTCGTCTACGGGAGATGGGGGAACCGCGGTCTCTCGTGAGGAATTCAATGTGGCGTTGGACACATGGAAAACCTCCATGACGACCGAGGTCGAAAGCATGTTTAATAAATTCTTAGAAGGGCTTAAAATTTCCACCGCACCGTTGAAAGTGGGTGATCCCGCTAACAAGGTGACGGATGCTACCTCCGACAAGGGGGAAGCTACTAGCGAGAAAGCTCCTTCTTCTAGTGGTAAAAATGGCACCGGCATCTTTGCCCATGTGGAACCTCCACTTGTCTATGGTGGACCGCTTCCTTCCACTCATTTGAATCATGCCGGCCCGGCCCCTAAGATTGAGAAGAATGTAGAATTTGATTCTTGGGTCTATCGTTTTAAGCGTCATTTAAATCATGTGAACACTAACCTTTGGAGAATCATTGAAGAAGGTTTATATCCGCATGACCAAAGCAACTTCACTCCTAGAGAAGTCGTGGACCATCAATTCAATGAGAATGCTCTCTTCATCATCCAAGAAGCAATCCCACCCGAAGATCTTCCTCATCTCCGGCCCTACACCATTGCCAAAGATGCTTGGCAACAAGTGATTTCCCTCTATCGGGGAAGTGCAAGCATTCAACGCTCCAACTATGAAGTGGTGCAAGATGAAGCCGATGAGTTTGCAATGAAAGAAGATGAAGAACCTCGTGAGCTTTGTCGGAGAGTAACCAAACTCGTGGTCTTTCTCCGAGATCATGGAAGTAAGGACACGGATGACAATTGGATCAAGCGCAAATTCCTCAAGGCAATGCTGCCCTACCACAAAGCCATGTCCTCCGTCATTCGTCAAAGGCCGGACTTCCACACCTTGTCCTCAAGTGAAGTGTTGGATGAGTTCGTTGCTATGAGCATCTTGGACAAGACCGCCGAATGCGGTTCTTCGCTCTCAAAGAGTAAAGAAGCCCAACCTTGCGCTAAAGGCCAATGTGAGTATGGAGGAAGAGGATGAAGAGGAAGAAGAGGAGAGCAACCTCGAAGATACGAAGTATGCCTATCATGAACACATGGCTCTTGCTTCAAGGCAATTTTGGAGCAAGAAGAACTCAAGGCAAACTTCAACAAGAACAATTCAAGTGGCGCAAAGGGCAAGCAACGAGTGAGGACTTGCTTCAATTGTGGCAATGTGAGCCACTTTGTTGCGGAGTGCCCTTACGAGAAGAGGGAAGACAATGGTGGCAAGCTCATCCGAAAGGACAAGGCCAAGTCGTTCCCCAACAAGAGCAACTTCACCAAGAAGACTCCTCCCAAGGCATTGGTGGTACAAGAAGAGTACAATGACGATGATGACAATGATGAAGATGGTGAGTCAGTTGCCATGGCCTCCGTTGCCATTGTGATGACTCCACGGATGTCTCTCTTCGACTCACCCAATGAGAACATCACCGCCAAGTGCCTCATAGCTAAAGCCACCAACAAGGTAACCCCCAACATCAAAACTACCATCATTAATCATCCTTCTTCGACGGATACACTACAAAAAAAGACACATCCATGACATTTTGGGCCGAACGAATTTTTTTCTGTCATACATATGACACTTCTATGACGATAATTGTGACAAAACCCGGTATCATCATAGATGTGGTGGGCTCCTACTTCTATGACAAAAAATCATGACAGAAAATGGGCTTTTCGTCCTGGGCGGGCCGGAGACGCAGTTGCATGACATTCTTTGGGCTGTCCATGACGGAAAAAATCGTGGTAGAAGCGAGGGCGAGGAAAATTTCGGGGAGTTCCCGGTTACGGTGGGAGGTCGGGGGCCGAGCGATGCGCGTTTCTCTCATACACGTACGCGCGTGTGTGCGAGGCGTTGGCTCTAACTGAACCCGAGGGAGGCGTTGGGCTCTAACTGAACCCGAGCGATTGCACTGCAGGCTACGTGTTACTGAACCTGAGCGATCGATCGATGGCTGTTAACTGAACCCGATCGAGCGATTCCTTCGCTACTGCTGCTAACTGAAGCCGATCGATGCTGCCTCTGGGATGAACAGTGAGTGTTGCGGGGGGGGGGGGTGGATGAACAGTGAGCGGTGGCGTTGCCTCTGGATGAACAGGACCCCGTGGTGTGGTGGAGGGCTGGATGAATTGTAGACGGTGGAGGGCTGTCCGTGGAGGGGTGGTTGAACAGGACCCCGTGGTGTGGAGGGCTGGATGAACAGTAGACGGTGGAGGGGTGCCCGTGGAGGGGTGGTTGAACAGGACCCCGTGGTGTGGAGGGCTGGATGAACAGTAGACGGTGGAGGGGTGGTTGAACAGTAGCCGGTGGAGTAGCGCGCGGTGGAGGCTGGATGAACAGGAGCCCGTGGAGGCTGGAGGAGGTCGACGGTAGCCCGTGGAGGCTGGAGGAGGTCGACGGTGGAGATGAACAGTATCCCGTGGAGTCCCGTTTTGCGGTACGCCACACCCCTCCCGATGAACAGGACCCCCGTTTCGACCGTAGGAGGTCCGTTTCGTCCGTTTTGCGGTACGCCACACCCCTCCCGATCAACAGGACCCCCGTTTCGACCGTAGGAGGTCTGTTTCCTCCGTTTTGCGGTACGCCACACCCCTCCCGATCAACAGGACCCCCGTTTCGACCGTAGGAGGTCCGTTTCCTTCGTTCTGCGGTACGCCAGGCCTCGTTTCCATCGCCTGTTCCGTCCAAGCCCTCCCGATGATAACGACCACGCATTCCGTTCCGACCCAGCCGGTTGGCTCCCATGCGTTCCGTTGCCTCCCGATGAACACGACGCATTCCGTTGCCTCCCCATGAACACGACGCATTCCGTTGCCTCCCCATGAACAGGACGACGATGCTGCTTCTCCGTTCCGACCCAGCCATGTACACGAGCCCTGGCCGTACGTATGCGCGAGTAGGCGTTCGAGACCCCGCCCGTATGTACACATACGTGGCCGTATTTTCTTTCTTGCAACCTGGCCACTGTACGTACGTGTACATGCTACGTGTGTGCCTCTACTACGACACGTACGCGCCTCTACTACGACACGTGCGCGCCTCTACATCCACCAGTATATATATACGTACACATTCGCGACCAGAATGACAACGCTACGTACGCTTCGACCAGGTGGGTCCCGACTGTTAGGCACTTCCTTGCGTGCGAAGATGTAGCTGGTGGGTCCCAGCATTCAGGGGAGCGAATCGTTTTGTTTTTTTTGCCCGGACGCACTTCCTTGCGTGCGAAGGTGTAGCTGGTGGGTCCTAGCAGTCAGGGGGAAAAGTTTTTTTTCGCGAAATACAGTGGCCTGTCCGGTGGGTCCCCGCTGTCAGGTGGAGGAATAATTATTTTGCACGTAATAAGGAGGCACTTCCTTGCTGCGGCCGTGAACCCAGCTGTCAGCCTCTCCACGTATAGTCCACGTCCGATGGAAGCCGTTCCTTGACCACGTTGACCACGCCGCGCCGAGAGCACCAGGGCGGTGGACGACGGCGAGGGCTAGGAAGGGGACGACACGTAGCCGGGGAAGACGCGGCAGTGGATGCCCACGCGTAGAGGATTACGAGGGTTCACTGGTTCGGTGCGGTGTGAGGCTGCCGTTGCCGCAGAATAACAGGGGGTGTGGGTGAGTAGAGGGATGGCCTGGCCAATGGTGGGACTAGTAGGGGGCGGTGAGGCCTCCGCCGCATCGCAGCCGGCTACGGGAGGCAGGAGCACAAGGCACGACCGGTGCTGGTTTGGGCGGCTGGAGCAAGAAGACCAGAGGTTGAAGAAGCACTACAGCCGTTGGATGGACATCGTACGGTCACTGGAGCTAGAATCGTGCATATTGACTAAGTTGACAAAGCCCTCCGTCCCCGTCAACTTAGTAGGCCCACAAGTCAGCCTGCCACTATACTGGGTCCCAGCTAACTGGGGGAGTATTCATTTTTGTGTGCGTAATAAGGAGGCACTTCCTTGCGTGCGAAGATATAGCTGGTGGGTCCGAGCTGTCAGCGACGGTAACGTTTTTTTCGCGAAACACAGAGGCCCTTTCGGTGGGTCCATGATGTCAGGTGGAGGAATCATTATTTTGCGCGTAATAAGGAGGCATTTCCTTGCGTGCGGCCGTGGACCCAGCTGTCGGCCTCTCCACGTACAGTCCACTTCAGATGCATGTTGGTCGTTGACGACGTTGACCAGGCCGCACCGAGAGCACCAGGGCGGTGGACGACGGCGAGGCCTAGGAAGGTAACGACACGGAGGCAGGGAAGACTCGGCAGTTCTTTCCCACGCAGACGGGAGTACGACTGTACGAGGGTTTACTGGTACGTCTGCCGTCCCCGGAGAATAATAGCAGGTGTGGGTGAGTAGAGGGATGGCTAGGCCAGCGATGGGAGTACGGTGGGGCGGTGAGGCCTGCGCGGCAGCAGAGCCAGCCGCGGGGAGGAGGGAGCAGGCAGTCCCGCCGGCGCTTGTTTGAGCGGCTGGAGCAGGAAGAGCAGAGATTGAAGAAGCACGACGGCCGTTGGATGGCCATCCAATAGTCACTGCTTATGCGTCAACCCTTTTTTTAGGAAAGCCTCAAATTTGTGGAAAACAGCATACATCCCATCTGCCATTATTTCTAATAATTTACAGCCCATTTGCTAATTATTAAGGTTTTTTTGGAGCCCATATTCTTTTTGTTAGCATTACAGCCCATATTGTGGCCACGGTTAAAAAATTATACGAAATTTTGCATATTCCGGTGCGGTCCGAACTGTTTTTAATCCCAAGATTTCGACTCACATTCAAACTGATTTTAAAAATAAATGTATATCAATATAAAATCCAACAAATTCTCCACGCATAAAAATTAATGTAATTTAAAATCTCGAAATGAAAAAAAAGATATTTGAAACTAATTGCCGGTTTGATGTGTTTTAAAAATGTACAACCCATTTCTCATTACTGATGGGCCATTTTCTCGGCCAGCCGAATGAAAGCTCTCCTCGTCTTGAAAGATTTGCAGCCCAACAGGCCTGACAAAGCGACTTACTTGGCAAATCACAAAAAAACTTGGCTGTGGCCGTGGACCCAGCTGTCAGCCTCTCCACGTATAGTACTCTTCCGTTGGAAGTCGTTCCTTGACCATGTTGACGACGCCGCGCGGAGAGCACCACGGCGGTGGACGACGGCGAGGCCTAGGAAGGGGACGACGCGGAGCCGGGGAAGACGCGGCAGTGGAAGCCCGCGCGGAGAGGAGTACGAGGGTTCACTGGTTCGACTGCGGTGTGAGGCTGCCGTCGCCGCAGGGCCTGGCCAGCGGTGGGAATAGTAGGGGGCGGTGAGGCCTCCGCGGCAGCACAGCCGGCCACGGGAGGCAGGAGCATGCGGCACGACCGGCGCTGCTTTGGGCGGCTGGAGCAAGAAGACGAGAGGTTGAAGAAGCACTACGGCCGTTGGATGGACATCGTACGGTCACTGGAGCTAGAATCGTTCATATTGACTAAGTTGACAAAGCCCTCCGTCCCCGTCAACTTAGTAGGCCCACAAGTCATCCTCCCACCATGGTGGGTCCCAGCTAGCAGGGTGAGTATTCATTTTTCTGTGCGTAATAAGGAGGCACTTCCGGTGGGTCCGAGCTGATAGCGGGGGGAACGTTTTTTTCATGAAATACGGTGGTCTGTCCGGTGGGTCCCAGTAGTCAGGGGCAAACGTTTTTTTCGCGAAATACGGTGGCCCGTCCGGTGAGTCCCAGCAGTCAAGGGGGAAACGTTTTTTCCGCGAAATACTGGTGGCCCGTCCGGTGGGTCCCTGCTGTCAGGTGGAGGAATAATTATTTTGCGCGTAATAAGGAGGCACTGCCTTGCAGCTGCCGTGGACCTAGCTGTCAGCCTCTCCACGTACAGTACTCTTCCGATGGAAGTCGGTCGTTGACCACATTGACCACGCCGCGCCGAGAGCACCACGGCGGTGGACGACGGCGAGGCCTAGGAAGGGGACGACGCGGAGCCGGGGAAGACGCGGCAGTGGAAGCCCGCGCGGAGAGGAGTACGAGGGTTCACTGGTTCGGCTGCGATGTGAGGCTGCCGTCGCCGCAGAATAACAGGGGGAGTGGGTGAGTGGAGGGATGGCCTGGCCAGCAGTGGGAGTAGTATGGGGACGGTGAGGCCTCCGCGGCAGCACAGCCGGCCACGGGAGGCAGGAGCATGCGGCACGACTGGCGCTGCTTTGGGCGGCTGGGGCAAGAAGACCAGAGGTTAAAGAAGCACTACGGCCGTTGGATGGACATCGTTGACCACGTCGCGCCGAGAGCACCAGGGCGGTGGACGACGGCGAGGCCTACGAAGGGAACGACACGGAGCCGGGGAAGACACGGCAGTAGCTGCCCCCGCGGTGGAGAGTACGAGGGTTGACTGGTTCGGCTGCCGTCGCCGGAAAATAACAGGAGGTGTGGGTGAGTAGAGGGATAGACATGCCAGGGACGCGGGTATGATGGGGCCGTGAGGTCTGCCCGGCAGCACTGCCGGCCACGGGAGGCGGGAGCAGGCGGTTCCGACGGCGCTGGTTTGGGAGGCTGGGGTTGGAAGATCAGAGACTGAAGAAGCACGATTGCCGTTAGATTGACATCTAACGGTCTGACGCTGGTAGAGTCGATTGTTGACTAAGTTTCTTTTTTGAGAAACTTTGTGTACGCATGCACTTAGTAGGCCCACAAGTCAGCCTCCAAATCTGTGGCAGACAACATAAAGCCCATTTGCTATTTTTTATAATTTGCAGCCCATTTGCTAATTCTTAAGTAATTTATTACAGCCCATTTTCTGCCCAGGACCATGTTTAAAAAGTTCAACCTTATTTTGCATATTTCGGTGGAGTCTGAACTGTTGTAATCCCAAAATAATAAACATTTTTTAAGAACTTATTGATTTGCCAAAAAAATTGTTTTGTTTTTGTAAGCAAATAAGACGTGGGACAATTGAGTTGGTTTAAGGGAAAACCAGTGGTAAAAAAATCAGCGCTGGGTGGGAAAAAACAACAAAAATAAGGATGGAAATATGAAAAGGGAATTTTATGTGTTTTCAATATAATGATACGTGTATATGAACTAGTAAAACTATAGGTAGAGATTAGAAAACAGATGTAGGACATGCGTTTCAAGAGGAAAATAGAACTGGGCTGTGTGTTTGATTCAGTAAAAAAAACTGCCTGCGGATGTTGTAAGACAAAATATAACTAACGCTGGCGGGCCAGAGGCCAGTAGATACCTGCTGGATCTTTGTGCCCCATTGTCGTCATGGGTTGGGCCTGTTAAAAACAAAACCAACCCTGGGCAGTCTACAGCCCAGTTGAAACTTGCTCGACCTGAAAAAACAATATACATGCTCAATAAACGAGAGAATTCTGCAAGTACAGACTGATAACTGGGATGCAGCACGGATATTTTTTTTTATCGTGATAATAAGTGCATGCACTTGTTTCGAAAAATTGGAGAACTGGGAATTCGAACGGCGGGTGCTTATGCTACCCATCAAATAAAAATCAGGTGCCTGAAAATTCGTTTCGAAACAAATGATTCAGCTTTATATCCACGTCGACCCTCGGCATGATGGTTGGAAGCAAATGCAAGTTCATACCAAAAGATCGTTAACAACAATACCAACTTGCGGACGACAAGGTAGTACAACTACCAATACCAAACTAACTTATAATCTTTTTACTCCTGGCCCTAGTGTTCGTCTGGTAGAAAATCTTGCAGAGGACCAGCTCCCGCCCCTTCTCTTGCTCCAGGTCCCCGAGGTGGTACTGGTGCATCACCCAGTTGGTCCTCTGCTGGTCGAAGTTCTTGTTGGTGTGCAGCACCAGAACCTTTTTTGCTGCCCGTCTTGCCGGCCGTTGACCATCACCGGCAAGGTATTGCCGGTCTTGTGCCACATCGCGTGCATGCCGCACTCCGACTGTATCTTGCGACGCGTCCACGTGCCCCTTTTGAACGCCCTGGAATTGCGCTGGAAGAAATGCTTCCTTAGGCCACTCAGTGTGATACCTGCAGTATTGTGGAATACAGGTTTTAGTGTACCTAGTTGGCATTTTCATAACATCTTTGGCATGTTACAGTCACTTGTTTCACTTTTTATTAACTGTCAAATTGTAATTGCTTCACCAGGTCTGCGTCTAAAAAGAAAAATAGAGCTATAAACAAAGGAATATATTTGTGCAAGTAGACGGCCGATCGGTGTCTTACCTGGAAGTTTCTCAGGTTGGGTGTAGCATATGCCGTGCTCGCTGTCGATGGTTGGTATGAACAAATCGATGAGAGACTGAAATCTCGCGCTGTCAGCACTCACTTTGGCCTCAAGGTGCTCGATCAGCTCCTGATCCATGGGATCGAACTTGACGCCAGCCGGCAGCATCGGCCAATCCTTCTTCGACTTGCATCGGTAATTCCAGTTATATGGTACTCAATGTATGATCAATCGACTATTTTAAGTGAATGATGAAAGATTTCGACAGATAAGTGGTACTCCAAATCTGAAGTCCAGAATACCCGAACACGCCGCCGGGATTCTTGTGTCACCTCATGCGCAGCGTGTTGTCACATCAATTCAATGTGTGGACATGATGAATAATTTGACCGACGTATACTAGTACTGCTACTGTACTACTTACTAGTCGTATTTAGTGTCACAATTTATACATAGGTTTAACTAACAAGTACACACTTGAAGCCTAACTGATATATATATATAGGACAAATGTTTTCTACAAGCAGTGGTAGTTACCATCACTTGCGATTTGTATGTTGTATGTAGTATTTTTCAAAACCGAAAGTATATACGTGTAGTATGTAGTATATAACAATGATTAGGTAGTATATATACTAATTTTTAGGTAGTATGTACCATGTTTTGAGTATGCTCTTTTTTACGTACATGTTGTTGGCATGAACCACATCGCCGCATGTCGGGTTTGCAAAAGCCATCCATCGCATGGAAGCTTGATGCCTTTCACACACTGAAGATTATCTGGAAACAAGCTGTGTCGACGAATCTCTGGATATGGTGATTCATGAAACCCATGGTATGATGTGTAAACACAGCCCCCCTCGCGAATGGAAGTTGCATAACACAGTAATCATCGCTGGTGATATGATCGATGATTGGTTGGATGATCGGATAATTGAGCCCGAGGAACAAGGAGTGGTTGCCGAGGCTGTAAACCCGCCTCCAGTTGAATACGCATGGCCCAACGGAGCTGGGATCTTTCTCGAACACGAAGCAGCCATAGCCATCAATGTCACGAACGCCCCACGCATTGTACTGCATGTGGTTTGATGTAATGGTTTGGTCAATTTGGTACGTGCGAATGAGCATCAAATGACCGCCGTCAGCTGGACGAGCGATAAACCACCACCCATCGGCTGGTATGATTCCAGGTCCTGGAATCATGAAGGCCAGCGCATTTGCGTTTGCTGCAACAATTCAAATTGGAGACCAAAAGGACAAAAATAAACAATCATGTTCAGAGTATGTGTGGAATTAAGATTATTATAACAGTGACACATATCATAGATAGAGAATTGCAATGCCGTGGTCATAATCATACCCCAAGTTAAAAAATAAGCCAATGGCTTTCATATTCTAGCAATATGTCATGGTTCAAACATCATGTAACAATGAGAGGAAAACAGCTATGACAGCGCCTACTCATATTCTACCATAGCACTTACTACTACTGTTCTCATATCAACTCTAAGCAATAACATGCGTTGTTATGAAAATCTTGTAAATGAGAGTAACATATAGCAATCATGATGTTATGCTCATAATATGTATTCTAACAATCAGTAGATGCCAATTGTTCTCATATCAACTCTAACAATAACATGTGTGGTCATACAAATCTAGGAAATGAGAGGAACATATGGCAATGATGTGGACATGCTATGCATTCTAAATTTGTAACAAATGAACATGCAGTCGTATTCATAAGGTAAAGATGAGATGAGATAGAACAATTACAGGACGATAGATTCCACCAGTATAGGCAGCCAATCTGTGCGTCGACCGCGTAAACGATGCCATCATGCACTATAGCATCAGACAGAAATGTTGCCTCAACAGGATTGATGATGAGCCATAACCATGTATGGCGACCGGATTCCAGATAGACTGATCCCATGTTGAACAAGACAATGAGCTTGTAATCCATGTAGTCTTCTGATGGTGTGGGCACTTCGCAGATTACAACTTTCTGCAAACTGAGGTCGAGCCAAAAGCTTGACGCGTCTCGTGCGTAGTAGGCAGGAGTGTCCGGCGGGCTGCGAGGCTCGATGGCGGCGGTATCCAACGATGGAAGGGTGATCTCTCGCTGGGTGTAGATATCCACGAGACGCCACGGACTACCGGTGTGGTGGATGAGGACGATCCAGTTGGCCTTCATGCCCGCCCACTAGTGGTCGCGCATGAAGGACAGGTGGACGGGTAGTGGTAGCATGTCGAGGGGAACCACGGCAACCTCCGTAGGATCGTCAAGTCGGTGTCTGGGCCACCTGCGAGGATCGGGCATCAGCAAGCAGGGTGTCTTGAAAAGAGCCGGCCGGTTGCAGACGAGTAGACGGTACAAAGACACCGAGCATGCGGCCAGACGGACGGTGCTGAGTAGGTCCATACGACTACAGATCTGCTCCAAGAGAACATCGGGGAGGGAATTCCAATCGCGGCTCTGCGTGTCAGTCAGTTCTGCCATTGGGGTTTTCGGTGCCTGCGAGCCAGCGGGGAAGTGGATTCGGGAGGGCGAGCGAAGAAGCTTCTCCTCGTGTGGCCGAGCAGTGAGCGGGGGGATATGGTACGCGCGAGCTACCAAGGAAGATAGCGCGGGCGGGCGAGCAGTGAGCGGGGGTAAATGGTGTGCGGCCGACGATGGGGAAGAGAGGAGGAAGAAGAGTGGAAGACGGGGAAGAAAGTGCATTCAATCTCAATTCTACTAGTACTACTACCAGGATATACCGTCCTTCGGAGTGTAAATAGTTACACTGATGACATGTGGGTCTACCACAACAGGGCCCATATGTCAGTTAATGGAGGACAGAGGTGCGTAGGTGTATTTGCAGAAGCGTGCTCTACTGGCAAACATGATGGCAGTACTGGGTAAGGCTGATTTAGTAACACCAACACGCTGGTTCAGCTTATTAATTATGTGTCCCATCTGCTGCTGCGTGTATTGTCACTTCACTGCGAAGACTAGTTGAATAGTTCTCTCTGACCGAGATGGGGAATAATGGATCGCGAGGACTTCCTTTCTACAGTATCCCTATGCCTCTACGCTCACTTCACTCATTTTGCTCCATACCTAGTCACTTGTTGAAATTTGTAGAAAGACAAATACTCCGTATTTGGGAACAGAGGGAGGCTTTTACTCCGTACTATTTGGGAACAGAGGGAGTATAACCATATGGAGGGAACTGAGGAAGCTTGAAATATGAACATGTCAATGGGAGGGAGTAAGCCCCATGCATGCATGCATGCAACATGCAACACTCACACGTACACATGGACGCACGCAACACTCACGCACCCATGCGGCACACAGCACACGACGCAACACACACGCTCACGCTCAAGTGCTCAACCTACTCCCTACGTCCGTGAAAGACTGTACATTTAGAGATTTACACATTGACCAGGGCATAATTAACGCCCAAAAGTAGCAGACTTATGTGTGCATGCGGCCATTGAGATAAGAAGATTAAATGAAGGCCGTTGCATGCTGTAATTAAGGATAGACATGTAGCCTATACCTACAGCACAAGTTGGTGCATTAGTCAATCAATATCGATTTAGATTAAAGGCTAAATGCATTGGAAGTGTAGATGTACATCATGTACTACACTCTTTTTTTTATAGCCGATGTACACTCTTTGTTGGAAGACCGAGGGAGGACACGTGCATGCACTCACATACACAGCCAGGGCGGTTCGCGCGCAAGGGTTGGACTCGTGTCGCGCCTGCGTAAAGTTTTGTTTAACTGATTTCTTTGCTCTGCCAACTGTCAGGTGGGACCCAGAAACCAGGTGACAATTTAACCAGTCAACAAAGTGCCACGTCGACTATGTGGCCGGTCAGTAGGGTGCAATATGGTGCTCTACGATGAGCTAGTGATCGTATAATCGCCGCAAAACTATATGTAGTGACCGTAAAGAGCGTATTGTTACATACGTTGACCGCCAGTGTATTTTTCTCGTTTCAAATTAAGCCATATTAATCGGAAAGGACGCGGTAGGGACTACTACTACTAGTACTAGTACTGCTTTGATGTTTCCCGTCAACTCGCCAAATGAGGAGAAGCTTGCTTACTATGCCTCTCCCTCGCCCACGCGCGCGGTGGTTCGCAGGACGAGGAGAGGGTTTTGACTACAGCGCCCTCTCCCTCTCCCTCGCTCTCGCCCTCGCGGTGGACGTGCAACAGTTCAATCGGTGTCAGATTGCCAGAAGCATATTTTATTGTAGTATCATCATTGTTGGACCTTCCGAAGAGGCGAAGAGCCAAGTGCAAGGTTCACACGAGTACGAACTGTTGAACCTCCCGAAGAGGCAAAGAGCCAAGCGCAAGGTTTTATAGGAGTTGTCATCCTAGTAGGAGTGTGCTACAACTATAGCCAACGATGCTACTGTATGATGCCGCCACGTCACGTATATCCAAAGTTGTGCCACCTTTTTTCTCAAAGAGCGTGTTGGAGCCCGTGCAACAACCACACAAGTTGCACGTACACATAACACATTTACTAGTAATAAATTCTAAAGGACAAATGCCAGTACCACACAAGTTCATCTCCAATTCATGTGATAAATTTGTGCACGACTAGTCTACATATATTCACAGCGCTACCGTTCACAATTACCGTACTCCACTTACACGTTATAGATGGGCTAAATGTCCTCCTCCAGGTTCCAGTCCCAGGTGTTCTTCATGGATGGCACGATCCATAGTGGTGGGCAACGGGAATCATTGTCGCAGCTTTCTAGTCCGGTTCCACACAATGGAGACTCATCCAAGCTGAAGCGGCATAACTCAGGGATAGCGTGTCCCAGCATGACGTTCATCCGGCGGTGCGCACTGAAGACACAACCATGCTTCATGAACGGCAGGCCTTCCGTGTCGTGCACGGAAGGTGGCATCCGCTTCACAATGGGGTAGCTGTCCCCGATGAAAAGCGAGTACTCTCCAAGAGTGTTCCTCGACACCCACGTAGCATCACGGGGGTCGAACTCGACGCCGTTCATCTGGTACATGCGGCATCCCAGATCTGGACACATGGTGACGTACATAGTCAAGGTCCATGCATAATAATGTTGTGCTCAAATATGGCGGTCAGTAATACTGTGCAGCAAATAGTACTACTCCGGTATAGAGGAAGTAAAATAACCAGCTTATTATATATAGCCACTCTTGGCTACATGGATGAGATAGTAAAACATGGAAAAACAAAAATGGTGGCAGCTAGTGGGTTCAAGTCTTCAAGGGCCTAGCTAGCTATACGCGTCCTCCAAGGTAAAAAGTACTCCTACTAGTACTACAAAGTATACTACTAGTACAATAATGAAAGACAAGGCGAGAGGGTTAAAAAATGGAATACCTGGGTAGATGGTGATGGTCCGATCGTGGTAGATTGTGTGACCATGTTGCACATCAGTGGTACCATGGGTAACGACTGCTAAGATAGTTGATCCCAATATGCCAAAGTCAGCTACAAGGTTCCAGGTTAGACCGAATCGCGGATGCAAATGCACATCCAGGATCGGCAATCTTATTTTGATCGGGGGAAGACTGGTCCCTGCAAAATAATGGAGTACCGTTAGGGATGCAAATGATGGTTTGTGCATTCCGTTTGTAATCTCCCATACCGTAGGATGGCAACCAGATGAAACAAGTCCCCTGGCTTGTCACCGCGAAGATGCGGCCTAAATGGCGCACGGCGTCTTCAAACGTGTAGGGGTACAAATCCGCCGTCGCCGACATGCGCCAGCCTCTGCCGTTACTGCCTCTTGCATTGATGGCAATCCTTATGTCGAACACCGCGATGAGATAGTAATCGTCGTAGCCGCGTCGCTTTGTCGGCGGGTCCGCAATTGCTATCTTCTTCAATCTCATGTAGGCATCATCATACGTATTCAAGCCCAGCCAGTCCGGAAGGCCGATCCCAATGGTGGAGAAGGGGTCTACCGGAACGGCCGCACTGCTGTGGATGTTGTGCAAAATGATGGTGGTGTCCGGCCGGAGGTATGCAAGCCAATCTTCGTTGGCACCGACCCAGACCTATATATAAGACGGTGGGCAGCGGAGAAATTACGGGATGGAAATGGAATAACTAAGTACTACATGATCAAACTCCATTACTGACCTACTCATCGGACAAATTATGTGACAGAGGAGTACGTACTTGTACTGTAGCAGTACTAGTACTACTTTTCTCAACTAGTAGTGCAATATACTGTACTTCTAGTTTAGTCTAGTATAGTGCACCAGTTTTGAACTCTTGAATCTCAGGGCCAAGGAGCTACAGTTGGAAGTGGAGGGTACTATTGTTCTCTAGAACCATCGCTGTACTATCAATGCAGGGGAAGTACACCTGCGTAGTGGCCTAGTGGGTACTCTCGGTGCTCTATTCAGCTGCTCCTCTCACGTAGCTGGCCTACTCAGCCGCTCCTCTCACGCACACACTAGCAGCTTGTTTATCAGCGACGGTTACTGCGGGGGCAGAACATTTGAGTTATTTGATACAGCGAGACTAGGCTTTTCGCTTCCATTTGTGGAGGTGTAATGGATCTCGTCGAACTTTGTTAGTAGTTCCTTCTTTATGAATGAGATGAAGCAAAGCTTTTGCCTCCGTTCCAAAAAAAACACGTCGAGAGGAATTTCTTTTATAGTAGAGCCGATAATGGAGAGAAGTCCATGCGTGCAACGCCACAAGCTACAGAGTAGTAGTAGAGCACTTTACGTACAGAGCCATATTGCACAGTTCCCAATGCCCCGTCAGGCTTTTCCGGCTCCTCGGGCTTAATTGGGAGGCGCTAGTTTAAATATGCTACTAGCTGGAAGCTGCAAGCGAGGCGCGGCTAGGGCGAGCACGCGAGCCACGGGATGCTAGGAAGGAAAACCCGTTCACGTGGCTAGGCTGTCCAGTGCACCCAGATTGTGGAGCCGCATGTCCGTTTGACTTCAAAACTCAAACTACCCATGTAAAATATTGGCTCGCAGCAAAGTGTAGTAGTACTATTTTTTTTAAAAGGCCGCCGTGCGTTCGGCCGGGATCAAACCCACAAAACAAGGTATACACTCCCGCGACCACTAGTAGTACTCGTTGGAGTACAATGCAACCTAGAATCGCCTTTTGTCGCTAGTAGTACGTACATTGTTCCTTACAAGAAACCCCTAATGGTTAATAGTATAGCCAGCTGCTGGCTATAAGCCAGTGCCATGTCATCTACAGCCCATCTTATAGCCAACATGTACAATAATAGATCAAAAGAGTGTACTACTTTTTTATTATGTGGCCCACTTCTCATTCTCACAAAGTGCCTAGGAGCACGTGCTAGAGCTGGCTCTTCACGAAGAGCCCGCTTACCTTCTCTCTCCTCTTCTCTTTCCTCCAACTAAGCAGAAATATACTAGTTTATTTCTTATAGCCCGCTGACTCAGCTTTATTGTACTTGCTCTAATAATGCAAGAAACCACTAAAATGCCAAGAAACTACTACCACTTGCATACGTGGCAGACTTAAGATAAGACTACCTTATCAACCATTGTACATGCTCTTACCAACAAAAATCCTCGAGTGACCTCCTACCTCCGGCCCGTCCACCTAGTCATCCTCGGCCATGGGATGCAGCTACCGCCGCCGGCAGAAGGCGAGGTCAAAACTGCCGGCGGTGCGGAGCCCATGTTGCGGCAGCCCGGATGCCAGCTCCGTCTGGCGCTCACGGCCGCTAGCTAGCCAAGATAGCTCCGTCCAGCTGCTTGTCTGCAAGGTTTGCTAGCTAGATTGGCACGGCGGCGCGGGGGCTTGCTCGCGCGCGCCGCGCTAAGGCCAGCCATCTGGCTCGAGCGAAGGCCAGCTCGGCGGCTTGCTCGCTCATGAGTCAAGCTCGGGCCAGCCTGCCAACCCGTGCGGAGGCCAGCGCAGCGTCCGGCCCGTCCGGCGGAGCGGCGGCCAACTTGCTCATCACCGGCGCCACCGACGAACACGCATCAGTATTGTTTGAAGTAATGTTCAGGAAAAATAATGATTTGAGGGGGAATAACAGGATAGAAGGTCAGATGTGGGTCCCTCATGTCAATGGTCAAACAAAATGTGTTGGTTTAAGCTGCCTCTCAGCACGGACGTGTGGGCCAACCCTGGCATAAATGGGTTTAAACGAACCTAATCGGTAGGAGTACTAGGTAGTTTTTGGCGTGGATTAAGAAATTTTGGGTATGTTTTTGCTATTTTTTGTACAATAGATTCTTCCTAGGGCTGGTTGAAAGTGGTAGTTTTTTGTTAAATACTCTACATATTGTAAGTAGGAGTGAAAGTTAAGCTTTGGAAGCCAATAAGCAAGGCTAGTTACATAGTGCATATGTGTACATGATTGAAAGTAAACATCAACCATGAGTGACTAATATCTTGATGGAAAACTCGAAACTATGGAATACTAGGAAAAAATGCATGGTTGGAAATACTAGCAATGTTCATGTCCGTTGCAACGAATCATAATTAGAATAATACTTATTCACAAACTTGGTACAAAACACTCTAATTTTGATATACATATGTCACTAGAGATATATTATGTTTCAATTAGAATATATTCCTTGGGCTGTTTTGGTGAGGTCAGGGAGGGATGTGGTTGGTTTTAAGATACTAATTATGGGTTTTTCTTCAAATTGGTAGACAAGTGGGATGTTGGTGAGAAAAGGCAACAACTTACCTCACAATCGTTAGATGTAGATCTAATGGTCAGAAACGACGGATGGCGGACACACCAGCATCACCAACTTAGTCTTGTGTAGGAGTACTAGCAAGATCCGTGCATTGCACGGAACATCAAGATGCATTTTTTTTATAAAACACTTGTTGTGATTGACCCTTGCGGGAGTAATCCCATGTGTAAAAACTAATGATATCTCGAGAAATATGAGATAAGGTGAAGAGGAGTGGGGTGTGGTGGTGGTTGGTGCTCGGACTGAACGGGGGCATGGGGATTGACGACGCCGGCAGCGGCCACCAGGCCAGTTTGTTCCAGAGGCTTCCTTTCTTAATTGCTCAACAATGAGGTTTGTTTGAGATAAGGATGAACGAGGGAAGGCCTTGTCTGCAAATGTGAAGAGGGGTGCGGGTATCTTTTAGTTTAATTTCCATCCGTCAGATATAGATCGGACGGTCTATATTGCAAGATGGCACACGTACCATCATCACCAACTTGGTTTTTTATAAGAGAAGAAATATAAGTATGGAGATACAAACGTATTATCGATACTTGCTTCCGTAAACTAGCATCTACATTCTATTCAACGCCTCGGTATGTGGGGCCTTAGCACAATGACTTCTCGACTGTGTAAAACAAAGATTTTCCCATCGCCGACAAGGAGGGGGTGACGGCAGCGCGCTTTTTGGCTTGCTCTAGTCCTAGTAGTCATACTTTCACGTCTCGTGTTCGCCGTACTGCCACGACTGTTGATGAATAGACGGTAAGTTATTCACGGGGAAACCCTTGTTGAGCGTGTTTGCGAGAGAGAGAGAGAGAGAGAGAGAGAGAGAGACAGTGTGCGTGTGTGATATGTTAGAGACTAAGGCAATGATACCAGATTCTTTGTGTCTATGTGTGTGGAGGATAGAGAAAGACATGTACATGGGGCTTTGTGTTGTGTAACGTGGGGACACATATACATAATTAGAGAGTGAGTGTGTAAGATACACATGCGGACATGAGGAGAGATGAGGATCCAGATAAATGGGTGTTTGTGCGCGTCTGTGTGTGTTTGTGCACGCGTTTGTGTGTGAGAGGGAGAGAGTGTATGTGGAGTAGAGAGACCACTGATGATGTAAACCTAGTATAAGGGAAGGGGGAATGGTGTGACATGTGTAGTAGTGAGAGAGCACGGGTGCGGGCGGGGGGAGCAGACTATTTGGAAGAGACATCAAGTGTGTGTGTGGGAGAGGGGTGTGAGAGCGAGAGAAAGAGAGAGCTAGCGACGGAGAGAGAGAGAGAGAGAGAGAGAGAGAGAGAGAGAGGATGAGAGGGGGCGAGAGGGGTCATTTGTGTCCATAAATGGCGTATAGATAGGGAGACAATGTTGATGTTGTCCGAAATTGGCCTATGAACGGAGATGCAAGGGAAGCGAGTCATCGTGTGTGTGATAGGGACTTCATGAGAGATCTAGAATAGATGGTGTAGAGAACAATGTGCGAAATCGAGAATGATTATACATTAGGGAGCTATGCAAAGAGTCACGACATATATGTATACAGGGAAGGAGCTGGGCGGGTCCGCATGTGGGAAAGATAGAAAGAGGAGAGTGGTGCACAAGGAGACAAAGTGTTCTTGTTTGCAGTGGGGGTGGTGTGTGAGGTGAGTGCGCGAGAACCACATGACTAGGGAGATAGACGTTTGGGGGCGACGTTTTGTGTGTATGGGAAATATACACTCTACATAGTGCGTGTGCTTGGGTAAGAGAGATAGCGGGAGACCTAGAGAGTGAGGGAAGAGATGTGTGCATGCCCGAGAGACAAAGTGATAGAGACCTATGTTGGGGTCCGGACTTTACAAGAGAGAGGGGTGTTAATGTGCTCGTGTGTTGGTGTTTGGGGGAGAGAATGACTTCCCTATGTGTGTGTGTGTGTGTGGTGGTGGGGAGGGGGTTAACTTCAGATAAAGAGTGAGGTGTCTATATTTGAGGGACTTTAGCGTAATTGAGATATTGTGCACTCATGGTTGATCAATTTGTTTCACAGTTTGTACTATGAGATAACGATACTTTTGAACATGCGTGATATACCTTGATGTACCAGAATTACAAACCTAAGATTGGAATTTTGGAATTCGACTCCATCATTAGCTTTTGTAATTCATTTAAACGGAGGTACATTTTTTAAGCCGGGATTTCGTGATTTCAAATTCATATATCAAACCTAGAGATATACACATACGGGCATGTTCAAACTTTATAATCATCCACTTTATTCATACACATACACTTTTTTGCTTTTGTCATCATATTTAGGATAAACACATTTGGAATTTCATTTGAATTGGAACGTATGATGGTATTTCCTTGTAGTAGCTCAATGATCCATATTTGAATTGAATGGACAATCTAAGTTTCGAGTTGGAGACACTGATTTTCAAAACTTGCACATTTTTTTGCGTGCAAAACAAACAAATTGTCGGCCATGATATCATAGTCGGCCGTACGAGAGCAGAATACTTATAATTTTAGGCGCCAAAAGCTTTCAAACTTCCCGCTCACATCGAAATATCACGCGCCCGAAAGTTTAGCCCTGCGATATTCCTGTTTTACCCCTGCCACATGAACGGAAAAGGGCTGCTTTGGTAACTCCATTGTTTTCCCCTCTTTGCCCCCAACATTCTTCCCTAGAGCCACTCCCCTTCCCCTCCCCGACCCACCAACAACGACAAGCCGCCGAATCTAGTCCTCCGCCGCAGCGGTGGACCTCACACCCAGCCGGATCTACCTTCCGCACCTTGGAACCCCCAACTGCCAACTCACCACTTCACCGGAGCCGCTTCAGCGACTGGCTTGTCCACCGCTCCAGATCTCCTTGACCGCCATCATGGTCCACCGCACCGGATCTGCTTGACCGGCACCCTCGTCCACCACAGCGTAGGCCCTTCACTGACTCCCTCGTCCGCCCCTTCGCTGGCCCTTCATACAAGCCCTCGTCCGCCGCAACAGACCCGCCTCACCGAAAGCACTGTACAACGTGCCCGCCGAAGCCTTCGTCCACTACACCGGACCCGCTCCACGGACGCCATATTCAACTCCACCGGCCCTGCTTTACCGACGCTGCAGCCTCATCAGGTTATTTCGATTTGTACTCCTTCGGTTTTTCTCTTTATCGTGCAACTGTTCACTTACCACAGATGAGCTTTCTTGTATGTCGACAGGTGCCGCAACCGTAGCACCGGAGCCGCTTCAGCGACGGCGACAGCCGGCCCAAACTCAACCGCAACACGAGCACCATCGACGATCCTTAGCTATCAAGTATGACAACGATACCCATACAACGCCGAGAATCAGGTACTATTATCCAACGGCTGGCGCCTACGTTCACTTTCCTAGCATAAGCACCGCACCTTTGAATTTCTTCAGGGCATCATTCAGTTTTTCATGAGACGCGTTATTCTGCTTGCACCTGTAGGGCCATACTTCTGGCAGTGAACATGTTACATGTGCTAAATTACATACCAGTGCACATATAGTTAATATGCTTTAGTTTTGTTCTGATGCCACCTATTGGTTCCATCAGACTGCTTAATGTTCTGCTTAATTACACATCAGCAAACTAGCATGTGGTTCCGTTGCTTTTTGTTCGTTTTACCCTACATTTTCTGATGCTAGCTATTACATCACTGCTTCAAGCCTCTGTTCATTACTTGTTTGTGTGTTCTTGATCTTCCCAAGTTGCATGACTAATTTGATGCTTCTATTAATTATGGAGCTGCCAACCCCATCAAGCTAAATATTTGTTCTTTTGGGGCTGGCACCTCGAACAAGCATAAAAATAGAGGGAAGCAGATATATTGTCGTGTATGCACACAACCTTCTTTCATTAGTTTAGATGAACCATTGATGATCAATTCGGACCAGTGCATGCGATTAAAATTAATTTTACCTAAATAGATGGTGCAGAATAAACTACAACAACTAGATTTGCAACCACGGGATGCTGACGATATCTTCAAAGAACATTGCAACAGCAGCTAGGCTTCACAGCAACATATGGTAAGCCAGTGTGTTTTAGTACATGTGAAATGTAATGCGAGTGGGCTGCTTTCTTGGCTTGTGCCCTCAACGTGTAATCCTACCGCATTACAAATAGTTCAGTTGTCTGCTTTGCTGTATTGCTTGATTCGAATGCTTATTTCTTGTTACGCTATACCTGAGTTGGCCAATATGTCAGCAGTGCCTACTGTACTATCGTAAAGAAATGCATGCCTATTTCATTTGAGTCCTTAACTTTTCCTCTCATCTTCATCACAAGACTGTCTTCGTAGTTTATATGAGGCCACACTGTTAAGTGCTTTCTCAGATTATTTCAACTGCTTAGATGCCTTGGCAACTCAAATATAGCGGTTGTACACTCCCTTTCAACTAGGGATGTCAACTGGGTCCCGTTTAATCCCGATTAAAGTCCACTAGTGGTATGATAGTTCAAAAGAGTTTTTGTTTTTTGAGGAAAATGAACTAGGGAGGTAGCAAAAACTAACTAGATGGGACTGGTGGATGTCATTTATTTGCCACTTACATCCCTAGTTTCATCTTACCATTTTAATTTCTTTTCGGCTGATGCTGCTTCGAACCATTTAAATATAGTTTGCCATGCTCGGCAATAATTCGTCCGTCGTTTACCATGTAAGCTTACTGCCTGGATCATACGATAACTATCTCTTACTGATGTCCAGCAGAAACCTTTCAGGATGCCGTTCACACTAGGACACAATGTACAACCCCAGAATCTATTTGTGGAAGCAGTGCGCCATCCATGTTACCAGATGGTAGCAGTTCAGAGGCAACACCGCCGGAGAGCAGTCTGAGCACAGATATTATAGTGGTTGAGGCTCTACTAGAGGCAGAAAGAGATGGTGTGGCTGCCATGAATGAGGTAATCTTTATCTTGAGGCTGAAATGGGCGGCAAAACACATTTCATTCAAGCTCGTCCGAAAGACATGTGTCTCTTCCTCCATTTCCCCATTCATACACGGTGGGCGGCAAAACAAACTCTCCTCGTCCGAAATCGATGTAGGCTAATATTTTAAATAGGGGCAGATGTGTAACTTCCATCAGACGTGACACAACCGCCCTACCTGTCAGGCCCGTTCATACACCGTGGGCGCCAACCATGGGCGGCAAAACACCCTCTCCTCGCCCGAAATAGTTACCGGCAAATATTTGGGAGATGCGAGATTACCGTCCTACCCCCAACCGACGCGATGTCCGAAATTTTAATCGGGGGATAAGTTCGTAACTTTCCCCCATTTCAGAGAAGCGCGTCCCAAAGTTTGAGATCCCCCCTCCCCTCCATTTCCTCATTCATACACCGTCGGCGGCACGACAACCTCCGCACTGCGGCCAGCCTCCTTCGTCCGCCACACCATCCTCCACCTTGCCAGAGCCGCTACCCCTACCCCGTCGTCCACTGCAAGAGATGGACGTCTCTCATCCACGACGCTGGACCAGGATCCTTTCATCGCCTCCTCTCGCTTCATCGGCGCCGTCGTCCACCTTGCCGTTGCCGCTCCTACGACCGCCTCGTCCATGGCAACAAGATATATCCCCCGACCCGTCCGTCTGCCGTCTAAAGTCTTCTTCCCCGCCGCCGACAGCCATCGCACCCGCAGCACCCTCAACGTATCAGCATAGGCCTACACGGCGTCGCAAGAGAGGTGGTACTCTTCCATATGTGCTTAAGTTATTGATCTCACCCGAAAAATAGATCGTAATTTGTTTACTGTACTTTTCTTGTCCGTACCAAATCGTAGTGGCTAGTTGAAAGCAAACATTGGTTGCGAAGTAGCTTTGTCCGGTTTGCACCTTCAGATCCACCATGGCACGGGCACTATACTCGTAAAGCTTATGGTTTCCCCCCTTTATATTCACTACCATCATCGTAGGTGCTTCGTGTCGTGCTAGCACTGCTCCTCAAGACCTCAACCCAAAGCTTACGTGTTGAAATACGAATCTGATGTGATGCTCATATCACTAAAACAGAGAACGTTTAATTGGTCACCTAATGTTCCTATATTCGCTTCGAAAAGCATGTGCGCCACCCACTGGTCCAGCTAGTTCCACTTTCCTGATTTTTCTCTTGATGCTTAGGGTTTTCCCCTTTTATCTACTCTACTATGATCTGCGTAGGTGCTTTCTGTCATACTAGCATTACTCCACCCTTCAAGCTAAACAACACAACACTCAGAATTCGAAAGCTTAGTTGTTCAAATATGATTGTGATATGATACTGATATTAGTTAACCGACACATTTAATTGGTTAGCTAAAGGTCCCACTTGAGTTTCCAAATGCATGTCGCGACATATAGAGAGACAGCATAATTGCATTTCTTCGTCACTTGTTGACCGTACTTTCTTGTCCATACCAAATCTTAGTTGTTATTTCAAAGCAAACATCGGTTGCTAACTACCCTTTGCGCGGTTTGCAGCTTCAGATCTGCCATCCCACTGCCACGGTCAACACTGTACTCATCATGCTTATGTTTTCCCCATTTTATGATGACCACAATCAGCCTACGTGGTTCGTGTCGTAATAGCACTGCTCCACCCATCGAGCTAAACAAGCTTAGTTGTACAAATTCATATATGATATTATTGCTGATATTAGTAAAACTGAGAGATGTTTAATTGGTTAGCTAAATGTTCCTACTTTAGTTTCGAAATGCATGTGAGCCACATATGGAGAGACCGGAAAGAATAGTATTTCTCTATGCGCTCTGGTTCATCATGGGTGGCCAACCGACATTGTATTGAAAGACTTGTAATATCTTCAATCTGCTTGCTCTTCTGCTCTTCTTTAAGATGATACTCTTCTCTTGCGGTCGATTGGTCAGGTCGAGTTGTTCTCCCTTAGTATATTTTGAATCTGTCAGGTCAGGTCGACTTTTTCTTCTTTACTATATGTTGAAGCTATCATTTGCGAAGTGTCATCACTTCTGGAGCTCTCATATTTTGAGTAGTAGGCCACATTATATTAATGCACACAACAAATTACAGCATGCATGGCATCTTTTAAAAGAATTGCAGAGATAGCACAAAGGGGTTTACAGGGAGGCAGTATTGGATTAGAATCACTTCTGCATTACAAAGAAAATCTCACTTGTTTTTATGTTTTCATGCATGTCAGATATTGAACATTATCAAAATGAATATGAGAATGGACGCACGAGAGGAATATTGTGGAACGATCCACTGGCTAACAAACTTGGCATGGTGGAGGATGGCCTATCTTATTCACCCATCAAGGTGCTGGCTCTAACTTTGCAAAGTTGTATTGGTCGCACATATTTTGCATCTGACCTCTTGCATTACTTCTACTTTGTTACACCATCTGCTTAATTTAAGCATCATATATGAGTATATGCCATACCTATCCATTTTCTGTACCTATTCCATGTGTCGTCACACTATGTTTTTCCAGTCAAATGTTGTTCTTTCGTAATAGATGTCCAAAAGGAAGAGGGTGAGTGCAGATCCTCAAGGAGTACAAACTAGGTATTTGGAAAAGGTAGTGATACCTGTAATATCAGATAGATCAGCAGCCACAGAAAACACAGGCCCAACTGTACCACACTTTACCCCTACTCCAGTGGCCAAACCCCTATTGGAACTGCTGGGAGCCCAGCGTCAGGTACTGTCTATTATATCAATTCAAAATTTGAACTCCTAAATTCCTGCTTGTGCCTTACCTTCTCTCTTGTATGAAAACTAATTTCAGATGAATCTCCTTGCTCAAAGGATCATACGATCTCAAAACAATAATGGGCTCTGCATTGCTCTTGTCAGTACCTCTCTCCCTTTTGCCTTGTAACGTTGTACTTAATTAATTGCTATTTGATTATGTATCATCAGTCTGCACCTGAGCTTCATTATCCTCTGTTTCTTCCAATATTATTTGATCTATATTTACTCTTTGCAAAATGTAGACTAATGGCAACGGTTATAAAGAATTTTCTTTGGGGAATTTATTGAATTATCCTTCCATCAACATGGAGAAGGGCTTTGTCCAGCCCGTGTTAACATGTAATGTAAGTTCATCCTTCTCAAGCCTTCAAACTTTGTTCTAGTATAGATTTGGATAGGCATCATTTCCTCCACTGCTTTTTGCTTTGTTGTTTACATCTGATTAGATGTTTGCAACAACTACCAGTTTCAAATTGTAGTTGTAAAAACATGTTCCTTATGCAGAACAGATCCATTTATTTGCTTATATAATTGTGAAACCTGTTACGTGTCTCCTTGTTTCTCTTTCAGACTCGTATCTCTTACGCCAGGCAGAACTTTAGGGAAGATAGTGAGCCAAACCATCTTGAGGACACCGAGATGACCCCAAGGTCCTGTCTTGATGAAGACAGTGAGTTGAAGCTACTCACCAGCAGGTGTGAGACAACCTCTGTGCAGTCGCTGCCTCAATCAGTTCGACTTCTTCAGTCTCAACTTAAAGCGGAAAGGCTTGCTTCAGCTCAGCTCCGACTTGAAGTCAAAGATGCAATGAAGATGTCAGAGGACTGCCGTGCGCACCATCATGCCTTAAATCTAGTGTTGATGCATCTATCATTGACACAACTGAGGTCTACTCAGCTTCTTCAGCTGTTTGGGGGGCCCGACATGGCCAAGCCTAGTGCCTTCTGAAGTGCTCTCAGTTTTGTATATTCTTTTGTCGGCGCGTTTATTTGCACTGGTGGCGAACTTTGATGCCCAGTGGATGTAATATGTGTGATAGCCGTGATAGCCTAGCGTAAGTTGCTTGCTTATTTATTTCCTTGTTGTCTTGTTTATTTGTTTGCTTGTAGTCATTGCAGTTCTTTTTCCGCGGTTTGCTAGTGGCTGCAATAACCTATTTTTTAAAACTAGGCCACAATAACCATGGGCTAATATTTACTGTAGTGACACTGGGCCTCCTACGGGCCGTAGAAACAGTGGGCCTTCTACGGGCCATAGAAACAGTGGGCCTTCTACGGGCCGTAGAAACAATGGGCCTTCTACGGGCCGTAGAAACAATGGGCCTTCTACGGGCCGTATCATCAATGGGCCTTATACGGGTAGTATGATCGATTGGCCAAACATGGGCCAATAACATGCCGCATTATGGCCGTAAACGGGCTAGAGTTGGAATCGTCCGTTCATGGGCCGACCATAACGGGCCATCGTTAATAGGCCGTATTTGATGACGCTATGAAAACGGCCCAACATATTAACGGACCACAAACGGGTCGACTGTAACCACAGGCTGAATTTGGCCCACAAGCAGAAAATGACAGTAACGGGCCGTAAGTAAACGAATGCTGGAAATGAGCCCAAGAATAAATGGGCTCTGAGAAGGCCGAAAGATAACATGGGCTGGAAACGGCCCAACGGAATAACGGGCCGTTAATGGGTATAAAGTGATACACTGTTCATTATGAGCCAGTTTCACCACGGGCCGTTAATGGGTGTAAAGTGATACACTATTCATTATGGGCCAGTTTCACCACGGGCCGTTAATAGGCCAAGAGTTACATAGGGCCTCATATGGGCTGAAAGACGTCATGGGCCATACATGGGCCAGAAGTGAAAACGGGCTGGAATCATATTGGGTGGCCCAGATGACGCTACTGGGCCTAATTCGGATAGGGCGTAACGGGCGTTGGGTTAGCGGGCTGTAAATGGGCTATATGCGAACAGGCCGTTAATAGGCTTTACATGGGCCGGCCCGCCACCTTTTGACCAAGTCAAACGGGCCGGCCTTTTCACAGGAATGGGCCTCTGTTGGGCCGTGCCACGTGTCGACGTATCATAGGCGCCTTCTGTCCAATGAGTGGATGACATGTGTCCCAACGATGAGCCGACACGTGTTTCCTCCAGCCAATGATGATTTTACACGTGGAAAATCCCCATTGGTCGGGGCTGTTAACGGGTTATCGGATCCAAAACCCGACCCGATAGCTTAACGGCATTCCGTTACGGTGGATGCCACGTGTCGGTCACCCTTGACGAAAGCACTTCTGTGACGCGGGATTTATCGTCATGGAAGTGGACACTTCCGTGATGATAATTTTGGTAATGTCATGGAACACTTCTACGACAGCACATGTATGACTATCTTGATTCTGTCATAAAATCGTCATGGATGTACATGCATGACAGAAAATGCGACCTACTGTCACAAACACGTATCATCACGGAAGTGTATTTTTTTTGTAGTGATAGCATTGATGAATATGAGGGGACAAATGTGGAGGAGAATGAGTTTGAGACCTTTATGGGTAAACTCAAGGGTAAATCCAAGAAGCACTTCGTTGCTCTCTTGGAACAACTTGGTGAAGCCAATGACATGATCGAGGCTCACGAAGATACCATCTCTAAGATGGAGGGGCATAGTCGTGACTATGCCGATGAGATTTCGGATCTTTGCAATGCTCTTGACGAAGAGCGTGGTCTTCGTTTGGCTCTTGAGGAGTCACACAACGATGATCATGCTAGGTTAAAGAAAGATCTTGATCATGCTCTTGTTGTGTCTCGTGTGCTAAACTCCGAGAAGGCAAAGCTTGGGGTTGATGTTGCTAGACTCAAAGAGCAGTTTGACATTCTCGACAAGGCTCACAAAGTCTTAAAGGGTGTTCATGCTAGCCTCAAGGAGTCTCATGATCAACTCCAAGTGAAGCTAACTAAGGAGAAAGCCACCTTTCCTCATATGGTGTTAATTGATAATGCAAATGCTACTAACCCTTGTTGTGAGCATGTGCATCTTGTTGAGGAGAATGCTAAGTTGAAGGAGCAACTTGAGAAAGGTCTTGTGTCATGCATACAAGGTGAGAAGAACCTCAACGACCTTTTGAGCAATCAAAAGGAAGTTGTGGCCAAGGAGGGGATTGGGTTCGCACCCAATCCCAAGAACAAGAAGAAGAATGACAAGACCAAACGACCTCCTCCTCTCAAGCAAACTTTTGCGAAGGAGGGAGAGGGTGCTTCCTAGGAGAAGAAGAACAATGCAAAGGGTGGCGGTGTCAAGAAGGGCAATGCCACCCCTTCCAACAAAGCCGGCAACTTTAATCCTTCTTATGTGTTATGCCGTGCTAGTGATGGGCATGTTTATGCCAAATTTGTTGGTTCTCCTCATGAGTATATTGAATGGTCTATTTGGGTTCCTAAGACCCTTGTTACTAACATCAAAGGACCCATTACAAAATGGGTACCTAAAACCAAGCATTGATCTCTTGTAGGTGTTTGCTTCCGGTGGAGGATCATGGTTGCTCGATAGTGGAGCTACAAATCATATGACCGGAAGCAAGGACTTGGTGGTGGACGTGCACAAGATTCCATCTATGCCCACCAATGTTGAGTGGGGTGATGCCTCGTCTTCTAAGGTATTGGGACTTGGAAAAGTTGTCATTTCTCATGATCTCACGATCGAGAAGGTCATGCTTGTTGAGTCCCTTGCATACAATTTACTTTCCGTTTGTCAGCTTGCAATCATGGGCTTTGCCACTTTCTTTGATATTGATACCGTGGCCCTCTTGTGGAGCAAGACTCTTCAAGTAGCCTTTGTTGGGCATGTCGAGAACGGTCTCTATGTGATTAACTTTTCGGAGCGACCCACTAAGACCGCGACATGCCTAATGGCTAAAGTTGACGTGGGATGGCTTTGGCATCGCCGTTTAGCCCAAGTCAATATGAGATCTTTGCAAAGTCTTCTCAAGGGGGAGCATGTCCGTGGACTAATGAATGTTAGTTTTGCTAAAGATCGTGCTTGCAGTGCTTGTATCGAAGGAAAGCTACATGAGAAGGCTCACCCTCCCACGACTATCATTTACTCGAAGAGGCCTTTGGAGCTCCTTCATTTGGATCTCTTTGGGCCTCCATCTTTTGATAGTCTTGGGGGTAGGAAGTATTGCTTGGTGATTGTGGATGACTATTCAAGATACACTTGGGTGTATTTCTTCAAGAGGAAGAGCAAGACCCAACAAACCGTCATTGACTTTGCAAATGAAGCCCAACGTCAACACAATGCAAAGATCTTGACAATAAGAAGTGACAACGGCACTGAGTTCAAGAACTACACCTTGGATGAGTTTCTTAGTGATGAGGGGATCAAGCATCAATATTCCGCACCTTACACCCCTCAACAAAATGGTGTTGCGGAGAGGAAGAACCGGACGTTGATGGATGCGGCAAGTACCATGATGGCGGAGTTCAAGTCTCCATACAACTTTTGGGCCGAAGCCATCAACACCGCGTGTCATGCATCCAATCGGCTCTACCTCCGCAAGGGCGTGAACAAGACTCCATATGAGATTCTCACTGGTAACAAGCCCAACCTCAAGTATTTTCGGGTGTTCAGGTGTAAGTGCTTCATTCTCAAGAAAGGTGTTCGGTTGTCTAAATTTGAGGCTAGAGCTTATGAGGGCATATTTGTTGGTTATGCTACAAACTCTCATGCTTACCGTGTCCTCAATAAATCCACGGGACTTATTGAGGAGACGTGTAACGTGGAGTTTGATGAGAATAACGGCTCCCAAGTGGAGCAAAGTGGCACTTGTGATGTAGGTGATGAAATTCCTCCTCAAGCCATAAGAAGAATGGGTGTTGGTTTTATCCTACCCATTGAGGAACCCCTTGTGGCCGAAGGAGAAGGACAATGCTCCACTCAAGTGGAGCCATCACCAACCCAAGGCCCACACGCTTCCGAAGAACAAAGTGAAGGTCCTCAACCTCTTGAACGAGACCAAGGGCAAGATCATGCTCAAGACGGTGTTGACACACCAAGTGATGCCCAAGGTCAAGTTCTCTCCTCCCCCGAGCAAGTTCAAGATCAAGAACAAGCTCAAGACGGCGCTCAAGATGATCAAGTGACCGCTCCTCAACTCACCACCGAGGAGGAATTGGAGCATCGTGCCGCCAAGATTGCATCCAAGCTCTCCACCAAGGGTCATCTCATGAAGAATGTGCTTGGAATCATTCAAAAGGGGGTAAGCACTCGTAGACAATTGGCAAACTATTGTGAACATCACGCGTTTGTCTCTTGTGTTGAACCCCAAAAGGTATATGAAGCACTCGAAGATCCGGATTGGCTTAATGCCATGCATGAAGAACTCAACAACTTCGAGTACAACAAGGTGTGGAGATTAGTGCCAAGGGCAACGGGGAACCACAATGTCATTGGAACCAAGTGGATATTCAAGAACAAGCAAGATGCTCATGGGACCATCATCCGCAACAAGGCACGATTGGTGGCACAAGGCTACTCCCAAGTCGAGGGTATCGACTACGGTGAAACCTTTGCTCCCGTTGCTCGCCTTGAATCTATTCATTTGTTGATTGCTTATGCTTCTCATCACAACTTTAAGTTGCAACAAATGGATGTGAAGAGTGCTTTTCTTAATGGTCCTATTAATGAGTTGGTTTATGTCAAGCAACCCCTCGGGTTCGAGGATCCCTACTTTCCCGATCATGTGTATCAACTCGATAAGGCACTCTATGGCCTTAAACAAGCTCCACGTGCGTGGTATGACCACCTTACCGAGTTGTTACAAGATCGTGGGTTTGAAGTTGGGCTAATCGACCCCACTCTTTTTACTAAGAAGGTCAAAGGGGAGTTGTTTGTATGTTAACTATATGTTGATGACATTATCTTTGGTTCTCCTAACAAAGCTTTCAATGAGGAATTTTCCGCACTCATGACCTCAAAGTTCAAGATGTCTTCCATGGGAGAGTTGAAGTTCTTTCTCGGTTTCAAAGTAAAGCAAAGAAGAGAAGGAACCTTCATCAACCAAGCCAAATACACTCAAGACATGCTCAAGAGATTCAAGCTAAGTGATGTCAAGCCGGCGTCCACTCCAATGCCCACCAAGTGCCAACTTGACATCGATCCCAATGGTAAAGCGGTGGATCAAAAGGTATATCGCTCCATGATTGGTTCCTTGCTTTACCTTTGTGCATCTAGACCGGATATCATGTTGAGTGTGGGAATTTGTGCACGGTTTCAAGCCGCATCTAAGGAAAGCCACTTTGTGGCGGTCAAGCGAATCTTTAGATATTTGGCTCATAGCCCAAACTTTGGCTTATGATACCCAAGAGGAGCAAACTTCAAGCTTGTAGGATATTCGGACTCCGATTGGGCGGGAGACAAAGTGGATAGGAAGTCCACTTCCGGAGGGTGCCAATTCCTTGGTTGCTCTTTGGTAAGTTGGTCTTCGAAAAAGCAAAGTTGTGTGTCTCTCTCGTCCACCGAAGCGGAGTATGTGGCGGCCGGGAGTTGTTGTGCACAACTCTTATGGATGAGGCAAACTTTAAAGGATTACGGTGTCATTTGTGACAAAGTGCCTCTTTGGTGTGATAATGAAAGTGCCATCAAGATTTCTCTCAACCCCGTGCAACACTTCAAGACGAAGCATATTGAGATTTGGTATCACTTCATCTGAGATCACATTAGGCGAGGGGAGATCGAGCTCAACTACGTCAACACCCATGATAACCTTGCAGACATTTTCACGAAGCCTTTGGATGAAGCAAGATTTCGCGAGTTAAGGCATGAGCTAAATATCATTGATTCGAGCAATGTTGCTTGAACCCTTGCACACCCCACCACACTCAACTTGTTGTCTAATCTAGGTGTAGGCATGGACATAGGGGGAGTGTTGTTCTCTCAATGAACTCTCCCTCCCCCATTATGCATAAAGTGATCAACTCTTTCACATTAGCCATTTTTGATGGTACTTGTGCTTCAAAGACGAGTTTTGGTCATGGGCCCAAGGATAATTCTTCGCGGTGCCATACCAATTGACTCAAACATAGGTGGCTCCGGCCACCGCCCTCTCCTTGGAGAGTTTGTGTCTCGTTTTTGGTTTGTGTTGTCTCTTGCCTCTCTTCCTTCATGCCGAGCTTGTGCTTGTAGTGTCCAGTGTGTTAGCTCTTTGGTGTGGTCTCTCGCTTGAAGGTTCCGTGCGTCGGTGTCCTCTCTTTTGGTTGAAACTACCTTTTCTTGAGCTCACGGTACTACCGCGGCCTGCCACGGTACTACCGCAAGGGGGGGGCGCGGTACTTCCACACCCAGCGTGGCAGTAATTTTTTACTGCCGCCTGGAAGAGCGGTACTACAGCCTCGGTGCGGTACTTCTGCCCGGGCGGTACTACCGCAATGACGTGCGGTACTACCGCGTAAGGAGCACACGGTACTTCCGCACCCAGCGCGGCAGTAATTTTTTACTACCGCTTGGAAGAGCGGGACTACGGCCTCGGTGTGGTACTTCCGCCTGGGGCGGTACTACCGCAATGACATACGGTACTACCGCGTGAGGAGCGCACGGTACTACCGCACCCAGCGCGGCAGTAATTTTTTACTGCCGCCTGGGGAAGCGGTACTATAGTCACGGTGCGGTACTTCCGCCCGGGGCGGTAGTACCGCGATGACGTGCGGTACTACCATGCGGTCAAGGGCGTGTGGGGGTTAAACACGGGCAGGGGGAGTTCTAACTCCCCCATACCCATTCGTCTCTCTCCCCACTCCGTCTCTCTCTCTCTCTCTCTCAAGAACGGCGCCGGAGGTCCTCGCCGGATCTCTGTCTCCGGCCGCTCTCCTCGGATTCCGACCGGTGGGATCGTTCCCCACCACTCCCTCTTGCCATGGAACAAGGTTTCTCCCCAATCCCTCCCTTTTTCTTGTTCGTCTTGTTGTTTTTAGGTTCTGGGGAGATGCAAGTTGTTCTTGAGATTTTAGGCCAAATCTATGCAAGAGTAGGATGTAGGAGAGCAGTTTTGTGTAGTGATGGTACTTGCTATAGTTGTCCCGTGATGGATTTGATCGACCGTAGTACTACGTGTTGACACGGTTGTGCTCAGATCTCCATGGCTGTTTCAGTTCTGCACCATGCGGTACTACCGCTCTCCAGGTGCGGTACTACCGCACGTCCGGTACTACCGCCCTGCTGGTGCGGTACTACTGCACGTCCGGTACTACCGCCCTGCTGGTGCGGTACTGCCGCACGTCCGGTACTACCGCTCCTTGGAGCTGTACTACCGCACGTGGCGCAACACACGATATTACCATTGTCTTAAATCCCTCTTGTGGCACTTCTCACATGCCATGTCTACTTGTTTCACCTGCTTTGCCGTGGTCTTTGCATTGATCCTTCTCATGTTTCGTGCGTGTTTGTTTTGTGGTGTGTGTTTTAGGTGGTGGCTCAGGTGCTCCAGCTCGCCGCTCCAATCCAAGCCGTGACACGGGGTCCAAGCGTATGCGCAACACAGAGGAAGCAGAGGGCTCCAATGCCCCCCAACCCAGAACCAAGACCACTGCCACCAAAGAGAAGGACCCCGCCAAGGGTATGGATGAGATACCGCTTGCTGAGTTCATCTCTCGGAGGAAGATCAATCCGTATGGAAACCCTCGTGCTAACTTTCGAGGGAATGATCTATTCTGGACCAAGTAGCAGAATCTCATCTATCTGGATGTCATCAAGGCCAAGCAAAATATCCATGTGGAGGTGAAGTGGATCAACATGCATCACATGCGCAAAGAGGCGCACCGGGAATACTTTGGTGAGGCTTTGGACCTAGTGGAGCAATTTGGCATTGAGCATATCATCTCATTCCACAAAGACTATGATCCTGAGATCCTTGCTTAGTTCTTCGCCTTAGTGCATTTTCATCCCCATGAGGAAAGGACCATGACTTGGATGACCAATGGTCGGCAGCTGACTGCTACTTGGAAGGAATTCATGACCTTGCTTGGGGTTCCGGATGAGGGGCTCGCCACACCCCAAGGTGTTCGCCCTCATGCCAATCCCGAGTCTGCCAACAAGAACAAGCTTATGCCCTATTATGTGGAGAAGAGGCTCTCCAATGGCAAGTCATCTTGGGTACTCAACTCCTTTCTTGACATCATGCACCGGATCTTCCGCAACACTCTCTTCCCATGCATTAGGGACAAGGACAAGGTGCATGCCTATCTTGTGGATATGATGCTCCTGTATGAAGATGCTCGCAACTCTCAGACACCACCACTTGATGTCTCTCATATCATGTGGCATGAGCTTCGCTTTGCGGTCTACAACCGCAAGGTCCCCATCTATGGACCTTATTTGTTTCAGTTGATCTCGGCTACCTGGGAGCGGGTCTACCCTCAGGATGAGTTTGAGGCCCCTGGTTGGATCCGGCATGAGCCCATCAACCTCCGTATCAAGCCTCAGTGGGCCAACACTACCTCTCGTGCTGATACTGCGGCTGCCATGGACGTGGATGCAGATGAGGATGAGGAGGAGGCAGCAGACGAGGACAGCTCTAAGGGTTACATCCCTCCCGCCTCTGAGCCTTCGTGGGCTAAGCGACTGAAGAACAAGATGAAGATGTTGTTCTGTATGCAAGCAAAGGGGCAATACCAGACCCATGTGGCTTCCAAGGAGACTCGCCGTCGCGACAAGCAGATTTTCAGGACCTTTGGCGAGAACATTTCTAGCGGGTCAGAGGTGAACATCACCCCAGAGGCAGAATGGTTGCACAAGCAGGGTTATCGGTGGACCGAGTCTGAGGAGGAGTCCGTCCCAGCTGCAGAGTCTGACGAGGAGCGTGCAAGATACTACTCCGCTTGAGCCACCACTATTGCTGTAGGTGTCCTCTCTGCCTTTTTGGCGTCTCGATGCCAAAGGGGGAGAGAGTGTAGGATTTGCGAGTTGTGTCGTGTTTGGGTCAGTTGAACTTCGTTTATTTCGTTTGCTTTGGTTTGTGCTCGTGAGACCTTCTATCATATGGTGTAAGACATATGCACTCTATCGTACCGTAGTGAGCTTATTCTATCTTGTGCTTATTACATTATGCTCCTGTCTATCTTGCTTAGCTTTAGCCTTATTGCAAGATTTGCCATGTCTGTAAAATATAGGGGGAGTGTTGATCCTAGTATGTGTGCCGTGCAGTCCAAAGCACTCATCGAGATAGCACACATCTAGGGGGAGCCCATCTATATTTTAGAGACTTGGGGTTTGCCCTTGCTCTTTGCGTTTTACCCTCGTGCAAATCCCGTGTTGTCATCAATCCACCAAAAAGGGGGAGATTGTAAGGGCATTTTTATCCCTTAGTTGGTTTTGGTGATTGATGACAATGCTTTTGCGGACTAATCATGTGCATCGAATATTTCAGATATATTGACTAGGCACAAGATGATTGGGTTCCCCTCGAAGGCTATAGAAGACGACGTTTCTCTTCGGTTCTTTTCGGTGGTATTGAGTCGTAGGGAAGCCGTACTATTAAGAGGGGGTCCGCGTTGGAAAGGTTGGGTGGATTCATCACGTACACATCTTCCTTTGCACCTCCTTTCCTCTAGCCTTTGGAGCATCCTATGTTTTCCTTGTCTATGCAAATATTGCTCTTGTTTGCCGAACTAGGGGGTGCGGTAGTACTGCTCGTCAGAGCGGTAGTACCGCAGGACCTTGCGGTAGTACCGCCCGCTGGTGCGGTAGTACCGCAAGGTCCCACGGTAGTACCGCTTCTAGTAAGCGGTAGTACTGTGGTCCCCGCTTAGTTCCGCAAGTACGCGGCAGTAAGGGGCGGATGTAATTTTTTACATCCGCGCCTCACGAGGTAGTACCGCGGCTGACTTACGGTACTACCGCGTCGGGTTTTTGCATCGACTCCAACTCTGCGGAAGTAGCCACGGATGTAATTTTTTATATCCGTGCCTTTCCATCCCTGGACAGCCCCTGCCTTGCGGTAGTACCGCAAGGGGGAGCGGTAGTACCGCGCCAGCAGTACTACCGCCCTCTGACTTAGTGCATGTGTGGCTGTTCTGGTCTCTGCTGCGTGGGCGGTAGTACCGCGGGGCTCTGCGGTAGTACCGCGTACCCCTGCGGTAGTACCGCGCCTCAGGTGCGGTAGTACCGCGTGCCCCTGCGGTAGTACCGCACCTCAGGTGCGGTAGTACCGCGCTGCGCAGGCTGAGTTGGTGGATAACGGTTGGATTTGTTCTTCCACTATATAAGGGGTGTCTTTCTCCTAAAGTTGACCACCTCTTTCACCTCTAAGCTCCATTGTTGCTCCAAGCTCCATTTTCGCCCGATCTCCTTCCCTAGCCAACCAAACTTGTTGATTCTCTAGGGATTGGTTGAGAAGGCCCCGATCTACACTTCCACCAAGAGAAATTTGAATCCCCCCACTAATCCCTTGTGGATCTTGTTACTCTTGGGTGTTTGAGCACCCTAGACGGTTGAGGTCACCGCGGAGCCATAGTCCATTGTGGTGAAGCTTCGTGGTATCGTTGGGAGCCTCCAATTAAGTTGAGGAGATTGCCCCAACCTTGTTTGTAAAGGTTCGGTCGCCGCCTCCAAGGGCACCAATAGTGGATTCACGGCATCTCGCATTGTGTGAGGGCGTGAGGAGAATACGGTGGCCCTAGTGGCTTCTTGGGGAGCATTGTGCCTCCACAGCGCTCCAACGGAGACGTACTTCCTCTCAAAGGGAAGGAACTTTGGTAACACATCCTCGTCTTCACCGGCTCCACTCTTGGTTATCTCGTGCCTTTACTTGTGCAAGCTTATTTGTGCTTTATCTCTTGCTTGCGTGTATGCTTATTGTTGTTGTATCATATAGGTTGCTCACCTAGTTGCATATCTAGACAACCTACTTTGATGCAAAGTTTAAATTGGTACAGAAAAGCTAAAAATTGTTAGTTGCCTATTCACCCCCCCCCTCTAGTCAACTATATCGATCCTTTCAAGGTGGAGCGGATCCAGTGTCCGGCTCCGCTGCCTGAAAACCCAGCTATCCCACTTCTGACGAAGATGCTAGTTCTGGCGCCCTACAAGGCGCCGGAGAAGAAGGCCAAGAAGAAGGGCCAAGAGGCAAGAAGCGGCCTCTACCGTAAAGGCACTTCAGACGCAACGTCCGAAGACGCCGAAACCCACTCCTCCCCCGTCGAGAACGAGGAGGAGGAGGAAGAAAGCAATTATCCCCCCGAGGGGGAAGGAAGAAAAGGGCGGCCTCCACGGATCTGGAGGCAGAGGCGGAGGCGTCCAAGAAAGGGAAGGTCTCCCTTGCGGATAATTCCGCATTGGACACCGATAGTAGCTCTGAGTGGCGTCCCAGGAAGAAGCCCCTGGCCGAATCGTAAGTACTCAAAGGCACTTATGCACATATATATCCAGCTCCTTTACTTCGTGGTTTTTAACATGTTGAATCATGCGCTGCAGTCCGGCTCACGCCCACCCCCAGCGATCCTCATCTTCGTGGAATTCACTGGATCCAAATGTGATGGACAGCGAGTCGCCTCCGCCGGCCTCCTCCCCCAAGACTGCGGACGACGCCGAAGTGTTGTCCCAAAGGACCCTCCCAGGCCGGGGAGAGGTACAGGGTGATACCTCAGACGCCGGACACATGGGGGAGCAGACCCCCCTGTAAACTGGCGATGGGGGTAATACCCAATTCGGCCCCCAATCGAATACTATTCCGGAAGCCCATATGGCTCCGGAATCAGGTAAGCAGCTTCCTTTGAAAGAAGGAGGTGCACCTATTCCGCCGGTGACCTCTGTCCACCCAGAGGCACCGGATACTCTACTGGAAGCGCTTCAAGGTGCTTCCATTGTGGAAGAACACCGTATCCTTATGGGTACGGTGGTTGAGAGGGTTCAGTCTGCTAAGAGCGGACTGACCGAAGACTGCATCAGCCTTCTAACAGGCTTTGACGTATGTGACGGAAAAAAGAATGTCGTAGTATAGACAGTAGCCCCTGAGACTCTGTCCGGTGTTCGAAAAGAAAGGCCGGACAGAGGATCGAATAATTTTCGCAGGAGACTAAACATATGTGTCTATGTGAATAAGCAGGCGTCCATGCTGGCTGTGACCTCCCATTCTGCCGAAGTCTCCGAACTGAAGCAGAGGCCAGAGCAGGCCGATGAAGAGCCGGCCGTGTCAAAAAACAACTAGAGAACAAGCAAGGTATGCAATGGCCTACTCAGATCTAAAATGATATGAATTGTTTGTGTTGATCGCGCCATTATGATGTTTCATAGGAGTTGCGTCCGAGGTGGAGTCCCTCAAGAACGCGTTGACCGAGGCCCAGAAGAAAGCGGAGAAGGAACAAGCCGCTCGCAAAAAACACGAGTCAAGGGTCGGGGAGGTTCAGCAGGAGCTCAAGGACGCCGCGATGAAATGCGAGTCCTTGGAGTGCAAGATTGCGGACCAAGAGTCCGAACTTGCTAAGGCCCGCCAAAGCGCGCAAGAGGCCCGGGTTGAAGCCTAGGGCACCCTCCGAGAAATCCAAGAGGCCAAGCAAATTGCGGCGGGTAAGGCCTTTATTATGCAGAGCAAATTTGTGAAGGAAAGCTACCTCTTACTGACCCGGATTTGGAGTTCTCCAGGAGCGTTCGCGGATCTGCCTCGCAGTGTTGCTAATGTTGCAGAGTTCTTCCGAGCCGAAGAGGGGAGCTCCACGGAGAAGCTGTTCTGGTCGCAATACCTTGCGCCAGAGCATCCGGTGCCCCTCAGCCATCAGCTGAAACAGCTGACCGAACTGCATAGGGTGGCCGGATTGGCCATGAAGGATTTGATAATCTGTCTATGGCCTGCCAAGCCATGCCCAGCAGCCACTTCGGGCTCGTGAATTGGCTGGTCAATGCCTGCCCCCGGCTTGATGCCATAAAGCGGTCGTTCTCCATCGAAGGTGCGCGGATGTGATACGTCTCCAACGTATCTATAATTTTTGATTGTTCCATGCTATATTATATTCTGCTTTGGATGTTTAATAGGCTTTATTATACACTTTTATATTATTTTTGGGACTAACGTATTAACCGGAGGCCCAGCCCAAATTGCTGTTTTTTGCCTCTTTCAGAGTTCCGCAGAAAAAGAATGTCAAACGAAGTCCAAACGGAATGAAACCTTCGGGAACGTGATTTTCGGAACAAACGTGATCCAGAGGACTTGGAGTCCACGTAAAGAAAGCAACGAGGAGAGCACGAGGCAGGGGGGCGCGCCTACCCCCCAGGCGCGCCCTCTACCCTCGGGGGGCCCACGTTGCTCCACCAACGTACTTCTTACTCCTATATATACCTACGTACCCCCAAACCAACAGAATCATCCACGGAAACCTAATTCCACCGCCGCAACCTTCTGTACCCGTGAGATCCCATCTTGGGGCCTTTTCCGGCGTCCTGCCGGAGAGGGCATTGGTCACGGAGGGCTTCTACATCAACACCATAGCCCCTCCGATGATGTGTGAGTAGTTTACCTCAGACCTTCGGGTCCATAGTTATTAGCTAGATGGCTTCTTCTCTCTTTTTGGATCTCAATACAAAGTTCTCCACGATTCTTGTGGAGATCTATTCGATGTAATCTTCTTTTGCGGTGTGTTTGTCGAGACCGATGAATTGTGGGTTTATGATCAAGTTTATCTATGAACAATATTTGAATCTTCTCTGAATTCTTTTATGTATGATTGGTTATCTTTGCAAGTCTCTTTGAATTATCAGTTTGGTTTGGCCTACTAGATTGATCTTTCTTGCAATGGGAGAAGTGCTTAGCTTTGGGTTCAATCTTGCGGTGTCCATTCCCAGTGACAGCAGGGGCAGCAAGGCACGTATTGTATTGTTTCCATCGAGGATAAAAAGACGGGGTTTATATCATATTGCATGAGTTTATCCCTCTACATCATGTCATCTTACTTAAAGCATTACTCTGTTCTTATGAACTTAATACTCTAGATGCATGCTAGATAGCGGTCGATGTGTGGAGTAATAGTAGTAGATGCAGAATCGTTTCGGTCTACTTGTCGCGGACGTGATGCCTATATACATGATCATACCTAGATATTCTCATAACTATCCTCAATTCTATCAATTGCTCGACAGTAATTTGTTTACCCACCGTAATTCTTATGCTCTTGAGAGAAGCCACTAGTGAAACCTATGGCCCCCGAGTCTATTTTCCATCATATTAATCTTCCAACACTTAGTTATTTCTATTGCCGTTTATTTTACTTTGCATCTCTATTTACTCTTTATCATAAAAATACCAAAAATATTATCCTATCATATCTATCAGATCTCACTCTCGTAAGTGACCGTGAAGGGATTGACAACCCCTTTATCGTGTTGGTTGCGAGGTTCTTGTTTGTTTGTGTAGGTGTGTGGGACTCGCGCGTGGTTTCCTACTGGATTGATACCTTGGTTCTCAAAAACTGAGGGAAATACTTACGCTACTTTACTGCATCACCCTTTCCTCTTCAAGGGAAAAACCAACGCAGTGCTCAAGAGGTAGCAAGAAGGATTTCTGGCGCCGTTGCCGGGGAGTCTACGCACAAGTCAAGAAATACAAAGTACCCATCACAAACTCATTTCCCTTGCATTACATTATTTGCCATTTGCCTCTCGTTTTCCTCTCCCCCACTTCACCTTTGCCGTTTTATTCGCCTTCTGTTCCATTTCTTTTTTTGCCAGATCTATTGTTTGCTTGTGTTACCATGTGCCTTCTATGTGCTTGCATCTTTGCTTGCTAAAAATCTATTGCTATGGATCCACTTAAAGTGTTCTACTTGGATCATCTTCGATCCTTATGCGCTCGTGCTAAAACCCCAACTAGCCTAGTTGATGGGAAATCTTTAGATGAGCATGCTCATTTTGTGCGTCACCGTTTGTCTGAAAAAGGGAAACTCTTATGGGGTCAAATAAACAGATTGAGGTGTTATGCTTGGAATCTTTGTGAAATTTGTGATTTTACTTGTTGCTCTAAGAACCCTGAAAAACACCTTCCCTACCTATGTGAGTTTAATGACAATGAAATCTTATCTTCTTATTCAAAGGGTGTTTATAGTTACTATGATATCGAAAAAATTGAAGAATTTGTTGCTTTTAAGGGTGCTTATGAAGTTGCTTATTTGATTGAAAAGTATGATATTACTCTCTACGAATCTGAAAATTTTGACATACTTAAATATTGCTATGAAAACTATGCTCATAATGTCTATGTCAAAGAATTTATTGAGAGAATGACCGTTGCTTTGGAAGAAAATAATGATATGCATGAATCTATAGATAATGATGATTCCGATGATTTGATTGAAATATCCCTTGATGAACATTATGCTTGCTATTCTTGTGGCCATGATACCAATATTTATGAAGATGAATTTGCTATAGTTCCTTATGTTAAACATGAGATCGTTGATGTTGCACCCATACTTGGTAGTTCCTTCGATGAAAAGCATGATTGCAATGATGTTATTATAAATTCTCTTAATGCCAATTGTGTTAATAATATGCAAAACCCTAAGCTTGGGGACTCTAGTTTTTCTATGTCTACTATTTGTTGCAATGATCATGATTGGGGTGATTCTTTTTATGATCTTGAAACTTTATTTAAGCCCCATGATGAATATGCGATTGATATTAGTATTTGCAATAGTATTGAAAGTGGGTTTGGGAGAGTGTCAACTTTAGATCCCACATATTTGGAGAATGTTCAATCTTATGAAATTTTTGATAAGAGTGGGTTTGGAGAGGTCATGACTTTAGCTAATGTTAATCCCACTATTTTGGAAGAGTGTCAACTTTGCATACATGTGGATCATGTTAAGCATATGTTTTTTGATAGCTATATTGTTGAATTTGCTTATGATCCTACATGCATTTATTATGAGAGAGGAAAATATTGTTGTAGAAATCTTCATGTTACTAAATTACCTCTCGTTATGTGGAGATTGCTATTGTTTCTTTCCGCTTCCTTGCATATGCTAGTTTTTGCTTGACTTGATAATTTGTTTGCATATAAGATGCCTATGCATAGGAAGTATGTTAGACTTAGATGTGTTTGTCACGTGTTTTATGATGCTCTCTTTGTGCTTCAATTCTTGTCTTTCTTGTGAGCATCATTGGAATCTCAATGCCTAGCTAGGGACGTTAAATGATAGCGCTTGTTGGGAGGCAACCCAATTTATTTTAGTTTTTTGCTTTTTGCTTCTGTTTAGGAATAAATATTATATCTAGCCTCTGGTTAGATTTATTTTTATGTTTTAATTAGTGTTTGTGCCAAGTTAAACATATAGGACCTTCTTGGATGATAGTTATTTGATCTTGCTGAAAATTCCAGAAACTTTCTGTTCACGAAAACAATTGTTAAAAATCACCATAACGTGATAAAATACTGATTCAAATTGCAGCAGATCAATAAACAAATTTTCTAGGTCGTCCTATTTTGGTAGCTTTTTTTGAGTTCCAGAAGTTTACGTTAGTTATAGATTACTACAGACTGTTCTGTTTTTGACAGATTCTGTTTTTCGTGTGTTGTTTGCTTATTTTGATGAATCTATGGCTAGTAAAATAGTTTATAAACCATAGAGAAGTTGGAATACAGTAGGTTTAACACCAATATAAATAAAGAATGAGTTCATTACAGTACCTTGAAGTGGTATTTCGTTTTCTTTCACTAACGGAGCTCACGAGATTTTCTGCTAAGTTTTGTGTTGTGAAGTTTTCAAGTTTTGGGTACAAGATTTGATGGATTATGGAATAAGGAGTGGCAAGAGCCTAAGCTTGGGGATTCCCATGGCACCCCAAGATAATCTAAGGACACCAAAAAGCCAAAGCTTGGGGATGCCCCGGAAGGCATCCCCTCTTTCGTCTACTTCCATGGGTAACTTTACTTGGAGCTATATTTTTATTCACCACATGATATGTGTTTTGCTTGGAGCGTCTTGTATGATTTGAGTCTTTGCTTTTTAGTTTACCACAATCATCCTTTCTGTACACACCTTTTGAGAGAGACACACACAAATCGGAATTTATTAGAATACTCTATGTGCTTCACTTATATCTTTTGAGCTATATAGTTTTTGCTCTAGTGCTTCACTTATATCTTTTAGAGCATGGTGGTGGATTTGTTTTATAGAAACTATTGATCTCTCATGCGTCACTTATATTATTTTGAGAGTCTTAAAACAGCATGGCAATTTGCTTTAATTATAATATCATGAGAAATTTGATGCTTGATAATTGTTTTGAGATACAAAGGTGGTAATATCATAGTTATGCTAGTTGAGTAATTGTGAAATTGAGAAATACTTGTGTTGGAGTTTGTGATTCCCATAGCATGCACGTATGGTGAACCGTTATGTAACGAAGTCGGAGCATGAGGTATTTGTTGTTTGTCATCCTTTGTGTGGCGGTCGGGATCGCGCGATGGTTAACTCCTACCAACCCTTCCCCTAGGAGCATGCGTAGTAGTACTTTGCTTGGAGGGCTAATAAATTTTTGCAATAAGTATATGAGTTCTTTATGACTAATGTGAGTCCATGGATTATACACACACTTACCTTTCCGCAATTTTCTAGCCTCTTCGGTACCGTGCATTGCCCTTTCTCACCTTGAGAGTCGGTGCAAACTTCGCCGGTGTATCCAAACCCCATGACATGATACGCTCTATCACACATAAACCTCCTTATACCTTCCTCAAAACAGCCACCATACCTACCTATTATGGCATTTCCATAGCCATTCCGAGATATATTGCCATGCAACTTTCCACCGTTTCGTTTATCATGACACGCTCCATTGTCATATTGCTTTGCATGATCTTGTAGTTGACATCGTATTTGTGGCAAAGCCACCATTCATAACTCTTTCATACATGTCGCTCTTGATTCATTGCATATCCCGGTACATCGCCGGAGGCATTCACATAGAGTCATATCTTGTTCTAAGTATTGAGTTGTAATTCATGAGTTGTAAGTAAATAAAAGTGTGATGGTCATCATTATTAGAGCATTGTCCCAAGTGAGGAAAGGATGATAGAGACTATGATTCCCCGACAAGTCGGTATGAGACTCCGGACTAAATAAAAAGAAAAAAAGAGGCCAAAAAAAAGAGAAAAGGCCCAAATAAAAAAATGAGAGAAAAAGAGAGAAGGGACAATGTTACTATCCTTTTACCACACTTGTGCTTCAAAGTAGCACCGTGATATTCATGATAGAGAGTCTCTCATTTTGTCACTTTCATATACTAGTGGGGAATTTCATTATAGAACTTGGCTTGTATATTCCAATGATGGGCTTCCTCAAATGCCCGAGGTCTTCGTGAGCAAGCAAGTTGGATGCACACCCACTTAGTTTCTTTTGTTTGAGCTTTCATACACTTATAGCTCTAGTGCATTCGTTGCATGGCAATCCCTACTCCTTGCATTGACATCAATTGATGGGCATCTCCATAGCCCGTTGATTAGCCTCGTCGATGTGAGATTTTCTCCTTTTTTGTCTTCCCACATAACCCCTAACATTATACCTTATTCCACCATAGTGCTATATCCATGGTTTGCGCTCATGTATTGCGTAAAAGTTGAAAAGGCTGAAGCGCGTTAAAAAGTATGAACCAATTGCTTGGCTAAAACCGGGGTTGTACATGATATGAATATTTTGTGTGGGGAAGATGGAGCATAGCCAAACTATATGATTTTGTAGGGATGACTTGCTTTGGCTATGTTATTTTGATAAGACATAATTGCTTGGTTAGCATGCTTGAAGTATTATTGTTTTTATGTCAATATGAAACTTTTATCTTGAATCATACCGAATCTGAACATTCGTGCCACAATAAGAAGAACTACATTGAAATTATGCTAAGTAGCATTCCACATCAAAAATTCTATTTTTATCATTTACCTACTCGAGGACGAGCAGGAATTAAGCTTGGGGATGCTTGATACGTCTCCAACGTATCTATAATTTTTTATTGTTCCATGCTATATTATATTCTGTTTTGGATGTTTAATGGGCTTTATTATACACTTTTATATTATTTTTGGGACTAACCTATTAACCGGAGGCCCAGCCCAAATTGCTGTTTTTTTGCCTATTTCAGAGTTTCCCAGAAAAAGAATATCAAACGAAGTCTAAACGGAATGAAACCTTCGGGAACGTGATTTTCGGAACAAACGTGATCCAGAGGACTTGGAGTCCACATAAAGAAAGCAACGAGGAGAGCACGAGGCAAGGGGCGCGCCTACCCCCCCCCCCCCCCCCCAGGCACGCCCTCCACCCTCGTGGGGCCCACGTTGCTCCACCGACGTACTTCTTCCTCCTATATATACCTACGTACCCCCAAATCAACAGAAGCATCCACGAAAACTTAATTCCACCGCCGCAACCTTCTGTACCCGTGAGATCCCATCTTGGGGCCTTTCCCGGCGTCCTGCCGGAGGGGGCATTGATCATGGAGGGCTTCTACATCAACACCATAGCCCCTGCGATGATGTGTGAGTAGTTTACCTCAGACCTTCGGGTCCATAGTTATTAGCTAGATGGCTTCTTCTCTCTTTTTGGATCTCAATACAAAGTTCTCCATGATTCTTGTGGAGATCTATTCGATGTAATCTTCTTTTGCGGTGTGTTTGTTGAGACCGATGAATTGTGGGTTTATGATCAAGTTTATCAATGAACAATATTTGAATCTTCTCTGAATTCTTTTATGTATGATTGGTTATCTTTGCAAGTCTCTTCGAATTATCAGTTTGGTTTGGCCTACTAGATTGATCTTTCTTGCAATGGGAGAAGTGCTTAGCTTTGGGTTCAATCTTGCGGCGTCCTTTCCCAGTGACAGCAGGGGCAGCAAGGCATGTATTTTATTGTTGCCATCGAGGATAAAAAGATGGGGTTTATATCATATTGCATGAGTTTATCCCTCTACATCATGTCATCTTACTTAAAGCATTACTCTGTTCTTATGAACTTAATACTCTAGATGCATGCTGGATAGCGGTCGATGTGTGAAGTAATAGTAGTAGATGCAGAATCGTTTCGGTCTACTTGTCGCAGACGTGATGCCTATATACATGATCATACCTAGATATTCTCATAACTATGCTCAATTCTATCAATTGCTCGACAATAATTTGTTTACCCACCGTAATACTTATGCTCTTGAGAGAAGCCACTAGTGAAACCTATGGCCCCCGGGTCTATTTTCCATCATATTAATCTTCCAACACTTAGTTATTTCTATTGCCGCTTATTTTACTTTACATCTCTATTTACTCTTTATCATAAAAATACCAAAAATATTATCCTATCATATCTATCAGATCTCACTCTCGTAAGTGACCGTGAAGGGATTGACAACCCCTTTATCGCGTTGGTTGCGAGGTTCTTGTTTGTTTGTGTAGGTGCGTGGGACTCGCGCGTGGTCTCCTACTGGATTGATACCTTGGTTCTCAAAAACTGAGGGAAATACTTACGCTACTTTACTGCATCACCCTTTCCTCTTCAAGGGAAAACCAACGCGGTGCTCAAGAGGTAGCAGGATGGTCTTCGCCCGTGTCAAGGTTCAGTGGGCAAAGATGAACGCCGTCAAGCTCGCGACCGAGGGACCGCGTGCGGGCAAAGAGCACGGCACGCCCGAGCGGTATATTGATGATGTCCTAGAAGGATCCCGCATTGTAGAGGGCCAGTGTGCGAAGGACATTATTTTTGAATGAATGTATTCATGTTATCCAGTCCTATATTATGGAACAAAGCCTATATGTAATATATTGCTTGTTGTTGTGTGAAAATATCCCCTCTTGTGCGGCAGTTTATTAAATCTGAGAGTTGGCCAGTCGTCGGCTTCAGCCCCCACGTAGGTAGTACGGGGGTGTTCGGGTTGGAACCTAAACACACTTGACCCAAGAGTTTGGTCCTTGAAGGAGGTGTTTAGTGCAGCGAACCAGGCAATCAGACTATGTGGCTTTATCACCCTCACTTAGCCATAGGAGTGTAGGCACAGCCCCTAGTTAGTATTTGTTTATCCGGACTAGGGCGCTGTAGACACCTGATCGGGTGGAGGCCGATCCATCGCATAATGCGGAAAAAATCGCAAGAGATTTATGTTTAGCCACCGAATAGCTGACCAGCTCTCGCCGCATCATGACAGTCAGTTTTCGGCTTTCTCTACTGAGGTGTTTATCTGGGTAAACCAGAAACACAATCTCAGTAGTTCTCCCTTTACTACCCTAGCCGATAAGACGGAACGTAAGGTAGCAAGCACAGGAGCCGGGCAACCCAACTATTGACCAAAGACATGATTCGGAGCCGATGCATATAATGCTATATTCGGGGCGCCGAATTATACTGTAAAAAGTGTTCGGACTTGTTGTAAACGTGTGGAGCACAATGGGGCCCCTGGCGAATTAAGTCGTACCAAAGGGGACAGGTGCAATCGATAAAAAAAGGTGAAATATAATGAAATAGTAAACCAGTGCCACATATATTGGGCCGAAAACTGTTTCTATTATAGTTTGATTGATACGTCAAAGCGTATTTGTACAAATAATTCGATAAGCAACAGGGCTATTTGACATGCCGAGACTAAGGGGAAGCTGCGTGCGGGTCCTGAAAACAGGTAAAGTGATCGTCAAGAAGATCATCTGGATATTCTACCACACGTCTATGCTGCTTTCCTCCTTGGTATGTGATCCTTCGAAAGGATCGACGATCAGGCCTTCGTGAGGGGCCTGTGGAAAAGAAACCTGAAAAGGGTAGAAAGCAAGGGGAAAGTATGAGTGTCCAGATGAGGTCGAGCCGCATTGTGGACCGTGATCGAGTTATGTTTCCGTCTTTGCCCATGGTATTTTTAGTGCGTAGTTATGTATGCGCGATACGTACACTGCAATTCGATCGGGGCTGAGACGGAGGCCGAATTGCTAGTCGAACTCCTGACGAGCTGGACTGTCATTCTGCGGAGTAGTTCGGACTCGTTTAATAGTGTCCAGGGGCTTGGCCACCGAATTGATGTTCTGCTTGATAAGGCCGCCTTGTATCTCCGCTGCCAGGGCCGCGGTGTGCTCCTCGGTACGAAGGGAGCGTTCCATGTTTCCGTTGACTGTTATGACACTGCATGGTCCGGGCATCTTGAGTTTGAGATAGGCATAGTGTGGCACCGCATTGAAGCGAGCAAATGCGGTTCGTCCGAGTAGTGCGTGATAGCCACTGCAGAAGGGGACGATGTTGAAGATCAAGTCTTCGCTTCGGAAGTTGTCCGGAGATCCGAAGACGACTTCCAATGTGATTGAGCCCGTTCAACGGGCCTCTACACCTGGTATTACTCCTTTAAAGGTGGTTTTTGTGGGCTTGATCCTTGACGGATCGATGCCCATCTTGCGGACTATGTCCTGATATAGTAGGTTAAGGCTGCTGCCACCGTCCATGAGGACTCGCGTGAGGTGGAATCCATCAATGATTGGGTCGAGGACCAGTGCGACTGAGCCGCCGTGACGGATACTAGTCGGATGGTCCCTGTGATCAAAAGTGATCGGGCAGGATGACCATGGATTGAATTTTGGGGCGACTGGCTCTATTGCATAAACGTCCCTGAGCGCGCGTTTGCGCTCCCTCTTGGGGATATGAGTAACATATATCATGTTCACCGTTTTGACTGGGGGGGGGTTCTTCTGTCCCCCTGTGTTCGGTGGACAGGGCTCCTCGTCATCGTCCTCACTTGGCGACCCCTTCTCCTTATTCTCGGTATTTAACTTACCGGCCTGTTTAAAGACCCAACAGCTTCTGTTGGTATGATTGGCGGGTTTATCGTGGGTGTCGTGGAGCTGACATGGTCGATCGAGGATTCGGTCCAAGCTGGATGAGCCCGGATTGCTTCTTTTAAATGGCTTCTTCCGCTGACCGGACTTGGAGCCACTGAATCCGGCATTGACCGTTGTGCCATCGGTATTGTCACCGTTGTTCCGACGCTTGTGCCTGTTGTGTCGGGGCTTGCCGTTGCTATTTCTAGCTTCAGAAGTGCCAGGTTCGCTTGCATTGTTGCTGCTACAGGCTAGCCAACTATCTTCGCCCGCGCAAAAGCGGGTCATAAGTGCCGTGAGGGCTGCCATGGACTTCAGCTTTTCCTGGCCAAGGTGTCGGGCGAGCCATTCGTCGCGAATGATATTCTTACTAGGGCTTCGGCATCCGGACAGTCGACGATCTGGTTCTTTTTAATTAGGAACCTAGTCCAGAATTTCCTGGCCGATTCTCCGGGCTGTTGAACTATGTGACTTAAGTCATCGGCATCCGGAGGTCGGACGTATGTACCCTGGAAGTTGTCGCGGAAGGCGTCTTCCAGGTCCTCCCAGCTACCAATGGAGTTTTCTGGCAGGCTGTTTAACCAGTGATGAGCTGGTCCCTTGAGCTTTAGAGGAGGTATTTGATGGCATGAAGATCATCACCGCGGGCCATGTGAATATGGAGAAGAAAGTCCTCAATCCATACTGCGGGATCTGTTGTTCCATCATATGATTCGATATTCATGGGTTTAAACCCTTCTAGGAATTCGTGCTCCATTACTTCATCGGTGAAGCGGAGGGGGTGTGCGGCGCCTCTATATCGGGCCAAGTCGCGACGCAGCTCGGATGGAGTCCGTCTGCGGTTTTTGGCCCGGACGTGGTTATGCTTGGCGCGCCCGGATGGATAGCCGTCCTCGCGCGCCTGGGCACGCTCCCGCGATCCGTAGATCGATCTGGTCTGACCTGCTCTATTTTCCAAGTCCTGGCGTAGGTCATACGTATATCCCCGAGCTGTTGTGTCTCTACTTTTACGGCGAGGTAGTACGGGCTGGTGTTCGGCTTGAGTTGTTGTTTTGTCACGGCCACGTGGTGGCCGGTCGGCCGCGTTACGCGCTGATGGTACGGGCTCCAGCGCCTCGTCGTCGAATTGAGGTAGCAGCTTACGCTTCGGGTAACTCTTGGTTGGGCGCCAGAGGCCGTATTCCTCGGCTGCCAGGACATTAGTCCACCTATCGTTGAGCAGATCTTGATCAGCTTGAAGTTGTTGCTGCTTCTTTTTCAGGCTCCTTGCAGTGGCTATTAGCCGGCGCTTAAAGCGCTCCTGTTCGAGGGGTTCCTCAAGCACGATAAAGTCTTCATCGCCGAGACTGACCTCATCCTCGGAGAGTGGAAGATAATTACTATCCTCCGAGTCTTCGTTTACAGCCTGTTCATCAGGGCTAATTTGCCCATCTTCCGGATCGTCCTGTTCGGAGGTTGGCTCAACGGGGTCTTCTTGGTCTTCGGCATCGTCCGAAGTATAGTTGTCCCCGGTGCCGGTATTGCTGTCTTTTCCACGGCGTGATTTAGAGCGGCGCCGCTGACGTCGGCGCTTTGGTTGTATCTCAGGAGGTTTATCCCCAACTGGATTTTTCTCGTTATCGCTGTTACACTCTTTGGGTGTATCCACCATGTATACGTCATACGAAGAGGTGGCCGTCCAGCGTCCGGTAAATGGCGGGTTTTGGGCCTGCTCTTCTCCGGCATCGTCGTCCATACCGTCGATGTCTTCGGAGCCGTAATCGAGCATGTCGGTTAAGTCCTCGAAAGTTGCTATGAAGTGGGTGGTGGGTGGGATGTAAAATTCCCCGCTCTCAGCCCCTAGTCCGGGCTGGGCGTAGTTCGGACGTTGCCCCTCTTTAATGACGAGGGATCGCATTAAGTCCAGAGCCTCGCTTAAAGGCGAGGTTTGGCCAGGGAGAAAAGAGTCCGTGGAGTACGGCGGGAAGGAAACTCCTTGGCTAAGCTCACGCGATGCTGACTCCGAGGGTTCAGAGCCAGTGTTCGGAGAAGAGTACGGCTTCATGATGATTGCTAGTGACCCTACTTCCTTCGGCTCTCCCGTACTAGGTTCAATATCCGCAGAGAGTCCGGCAGGTTCGGAAATCCCGTCTTCGGACCTGGTGATGCGCTCCGGATCTAAGGCCAGAGCGGAGGTTGGGGTCGCGAACCCTTGGAAGATCAAATCTCCTCGGATATTGGCGACATAGTCCAGATTTCCAAAAATAATCGGGTGACCTGGGGCGTAGCTGTCGATCTGCTCTAGATGGCCAAGCGAGTTGGCCTGCAGTGCGAAGCCGCCGAACACAAAGATCTAGCCGGGGAGAAAGACTTCCCTCAGGGCAGCATTGTTGTAGATGACTGATGGTGCCATCGAACCTTCTGACGACGACACATCGGAACTCTCAATGAAAGCACCAATGTTGGTGTCGAAACCGGCAGATCTCGGGTAGGGGGTCCCAAACTGTGCGTCTGAGGATCGAAGGTAACAGGAGACAGGGACACGATGTTTACCCAGGTTCGGGCCCTCGATGGAGGTAATACCCTACTTCCTGCTTGATTATCTTGGATGAATATGAGGTTTACAAGAGTTGATCTACCTCGAGATCGTAATGGCTAAACCCTAGATGTCTAGCCTGTATGATTATGATATCCTCTATGGACTAAACCCTCCGGTTTATATAGACACCGGAGGGACCTAGGGTTGTACAGAGTCGGTTTACAGAGGAAGGGATCTTCGTATCCCAACGCCAAGCTTTCCTTCCACGCAAAGGAGAGTCCCATCTGGACACGGGAGGAAGTCTTCTATCTTGTATCTTCATGGCCCATTAGTCCGGCCTATGTCACATAGCCCGGACGCCCGAGGACCCCTTAATCCAGGACTCCCTCAACAGGCACTACTGGTAATTACTAGTAGCACATCTCACTGCCCGCGCTACTACTATTATTCCGTATTCTATTTCTTTTTTATTTTATGTCGTATTCATACACCTTTATACAAGTTTTCATACAGTAGCAATTTAGAGATCTTTTTACATTATAATGAGTTATTAAATCACTAGGTGAAAGAACCGCAGATTAGTTTCAAGTGGATGGATCCTAAGTGATCAAGTCATGGATTATCACGATAATCCATGACTTGATCACTTAGGATCCATCCACTTGAAACTAATCAGCGGTTCTTTCACCCAATGATATAATAACTCATCATCATCATATTAATATAAAAACTCTTGCATCATATCATCACCAACAACACTAGCTAATAATCATCATAGTCATTACCACTATTTAATCATCATAGTCATAGTGTAGCTATCTAATCACCACCAACACTAGCTAATAATAATCATCATAGTCATTACCACCAACACTAGCTATTTAATCATCATAGTCATAGTGTAGCACATCATCATCTTCAAACTCATTCTAGCTAGCTAATCACTCCGGCTGCTCTCTCTCAGGTAAAATAGCATAGAACACGTGTAGCACTCCTGATTCATCATATTGGAGCATGCAGATGAACCTGTCTCCTAATTGCGGGATGTGCTTCTGATTGCTACCTCCTAGTACTTCTCTGCGATCCTTCACAATTTTACTCCAGTCTTTCACTATTAAGACTTGCTTGGTTTTAGAAATTCTGAATGCACTCATGTGCAATGTAGGATGTCTTGGTCGTAAGCTAACCATTGTCGTGCGACCTTTAGGCTCGATCCAATGAGGCACAACTATCATCGGGAGTCCCTGTTGAAGAACATCGTAGTAACATACTTAGCAATGAAGTTTAGCTTAAAAATAATGTATGCAAAAGATGCACTGAGGACAAATAGTAAAAATCTTACCATCTTTCCTAAATAGATGTGACCGTAGTTCAATACGAACACTATTGGTCGCACATTTTGAGTACTAAGATTTTCAAGTCCAGGAAAATAATTTGTCTTGATAGCATCAAGATCCTCAAGCCATGAAACATAATGACTTATCTCCTCATAGTTTAGTTCAGCCCCGGGACAGTGGTAGGTCATGTCTACCAAGCTCGGACATGTTTGCTTGAATGGAAATAAGTTGTCAATAGAAATTAGTTGTCAACTATTTTTGAATAAACAATATCGAAGACATAAATATGGTTGAGAAACTCACATAATGGTAGAACTAGAGGTGTCTGCACATCGACCCAGATGTCGATATTACCTTCAATATCATCTTCCGGACGAATATCAAAGGTGATAAGCATATCAGGCTCAAATACATAAGCCTTGCATAGTGCTCTCCAATGTTTGCATTCAAAATAGGTGTAGGTGTCTGCATTGTATAATTTTGCGGCAAAAGTATAACCATGCTCGGTCCTCAAGTGAACTCTCTTTACCTCCATAGTTTTCATCGGACTGAAACCAATCTTATCCAAGACAAAAATTCTTGCATGGCAGGGGATATGCTGGTAGAATAGTAAAAAATTAAAATTATAAGTTGAAGCAAAAGAAGCAGAAGTCATGCTTAATTACGAAAAAAGACTTGTCGTTGTGACTCACTGTATCCAGTTCGAAGGTCTCATCCAGCTTGATGCTGAAGCGCATATCATCAACTAGGAAATGTCTGTCGCACAGGCCGCGCTCGTCTTTGCAATATTCGCACATACCGAAATCCTTTTCGTCGTCAGAAATTTCCTATGTTCATAGTTGAAACATTAATTGAAAATCGATCGAAGGCAACTACGAGGAAACTCAACACACAGATCACTATTACTCAATATGCAACGGGTTGACTTTAGGTCTGTCGAGTCTTCCTTCCTAATTAAACTCTCATCTCACGTATATGGTGGGCATTCCCTCTCTGATATTGCGACCATCGGTGATGGTCGCTACTCCTCCTTTCCCTAGTGCATTACAAACATCTAGCACGAGGAAAAGAAGGAGAAGCGACCCCCACGACAAGAGTCGACATTCTTCTTCTCTCATATATGGTGTACTGATTTTTTGACTGTCATGTATGGAGCCCCGACACACTTAAAGTCAACTCAAAATTTTGTTTAATTCTCTTTCTAGCAAATCGGGGCACTTGATATTTCCTACATATTCTAGCACAAGTCATGCTTAAATTCATGGAAAAATATGGCATGACCTTTGCTAAAATAGGACATATCGAGCGCCTGAAATTTGCCGGAACGGAAATGAATCAACACTCCGGCAAAACATAGGTCACTCGGAAATGAATCAACACTTCGCACATGCGCATAAGCTGGTGCTCATTGCATTTCAATGGTTCAATGTTGACAAAAATATTTCAATATATCTTATAATTCAAACATTTCATTTGGTTAAGAAGCATAACTAAATACCCTAGTTCTACTCTATCAACACCGAGGAGTGGAGAAGGAGGAGGTGGACTTTTAGCTCACCGACTCGGGTGTAGAGGAAGTAGAGGTAGCTCGGATGACGATCCCTCCAAGGAGACACGACTCTACAAAGCCTGCATATTCCACCAAGTAAAATTTTAATTAGAGCATCAAATCTCATATAGCATTCTTTGATGACAAAGTGATAATGGCATAAATTCAACTAGTTCTATTATTTCAACTAATTCAACTAAGCACTTACTAAAAATAAACTAGTTCTATTAATTTTCTTACTAAAAATAAACTAGTTCTATTAATTCAACTAGTTCAACTAAGCACTTACTATAAATAAAAATAATTAATTTTCTTACTAATTCAACTAAGCACTTACTAATTCAACTAAGAACAGTAATACAATTTTAACTAAGCACTTACTAATTCAAATCTCATATAGAATTTTAACTAGTTGGGAGGGAGGAGGGAGTAGGGGCGGGCCGAAGGAGGAGGGAGGGGCGGTGGGAGGAGGGCTGCCGGCGGAGGGCTTGGCCGGAGGAGGAGGAAGGAGGGAGGAGGAGGGAGGAGGGAGGAGGGGGCGGCCGGAGGAGGAGGGAGGGGCGCGGTAGGGAGGAGGGAGGACGAGGAGGGAGGAGAGAGGAGGAGGAGGGAGGAGGGATGAGGAGGGAAGGAGGGACTACCTCAGTGGAGGAGGAGCAGGAGCGGCGGCGGCGGCAGGCGACGACGGTGGTCGGGGAACGGCGGCGGTGGCGGATGACGCGGGGTGGGGGGAGAGTGAGAGTGGAGAGGAGGAGTGGGGGCGGCCGGTTGGGGAAGATAGGATGGCGTTTAGCAGTAGCGCGCTTCGTGATAAAGTGCTACTACTAAACAACATAGAAGTAGCGCTTTTCAGCAGAGAAGCGCTACTGTTATTCCTCTAGCAGCAGCGCTTTATGCAAAACGCGCTACTGCAAGGCTAAGCATGTAAGAAAACAAAAATACATTGGTCATCAATGATCTTTTTGTGTATAATCTAAATTGTCAATAGGAATCTTCCCCGGTTTAAGAACCGGCGAAGATTCCTATTGCGGAATACAAATCCTACACATAGAGTTCAATGAAGACCAAATGGTTGTGATGGTTTCAGAAGTAACGTATTTAAGGTGGTAAACACCCTGTTCGCGGAGCGAGGTGGGACTAAACTTAATTACAGACTAAACTTAGCAGTAGCGCGGGTGGGAGAAAAGCGATGCTGCTAAGTTCATGGCAGTAGCGCATTTGCAAAACCGGCGCTGCTACTATACCTAGTCTGGCGGCTACGTCGTGGCAATTGTAGTAGTAGCGTTGTTTTCACCTAGCGCGCTACTGCTACGCGGCTAGCAGTAGCGCGGTTTGTTTTGGCGGGCTACTATAAGTAGCAGTAGCGCCTTGTTTTAGACCGCGCTGCTGGTAAGATTCTGTGTATAAGCTTTTCCCTAGTAGTGACAAGGTGGTCCTCGTCTGTCAACGCTTAAAATGCGTTCCAGTAAACTTTTCCGGTTTCAAAGTAGCAGCGAAGCCATGAGTCGAAAAGTGCCTAAAATAAGGTTTTTGGATTGTTGGAAATATTAGCACTTTTCCGACTAATATAATCCACGAGTAAACAGTAAGCATGGCAAATACGGTATGCATCTCATACCGATAACTAAGCATGTGAGCACGTACAGTACATAGAACTGAAACATCTATGAACAACATATATACGGCCAACACATGAACGAGCAAATAGGGGATGAACGAGTCATACCCTCTGGTTGGCCAGGCCAACGCGGCGGCGTCAGCAGCAGCCTCGGCATCGGCCGAGGCGTTCTTCTTGGCGGCTTCGTCGTCAGCCATGGGGTCGATGTAGAGGAAGTAGTGGAAACAGAGGAAGACGAAGACGGGGACGGATCGGGAGCAGTCGCATCGAGACGCTCACCAAAAACCTTATTGCCGTTCTCCCGGGCAGGATCTCGAACGACAGGGTTCCGGAGGCACCTACTCTCCCGACCAACCGAGCACGCGGTCGTCGGGATGGGATCGCCGGAAGCAGCACAAAGAGATGAACAGTAGATGACGGCTAGGGTTGTGCGAGAGGGAGTGAGTGAACTGAGTTAGGGTTCACTCCACTGGCCAGCGCCTTCTTATATAGGCCGTCGGGTAGATGGGCCTGGGCCAGGCCCACGACCGAGTCCGCGAAGGATCGGCTCATTCCCGCAACCCGCGGCGCGCGCGCGTCGTGACGAGGCGAGGCGGAGGAGCGCGCGTGTACAGCTCATATTCCCAAGCTCACAATAGCAAGTGGTAGAGCAGCATTTATAAAAGAGGTTTCACTCTTCTTACTGTAGCAGCATGGTACTAAACTTCCCACCACTTGCCGTACACATGCATGGGCCTTAGAGATTAACTAGGGATTATTGTCTTATATGGGCCTAAGCCCATCCATAATCCATCACCTAATGCGTCTATAATGTGGTTAGGTTTATTGGGTTGTCATTAGGAGAGTATGACAATTTTGTCCTTTGATTTGGGCATGTCATATGTATGTGTACCATCGAAAAGGACGGATGCTGAAAAATGAACAACCTTCCTCTCGACTCTCAGGACAAATGAAAATTTAGATTCTATCCTCCCTTGGATGAGATATCTTTCGCAAAATTGTAAAAAAAAAATCAAGAATGTTGCCGATGTGAACTTGCAATTACTTTATCAAGGAATATCTCTTGGCTCTTGCATACTTTATGTGGTGCATAAATTATCATATTTTTAATGGAGTTTTGCATGATCATGCCCAATGTCCATGTTTTTGTTCTTCACAAACTTGAAAATTTCCAGATGCCTTCATTCAATATGAGATGTGCACACAAATGAATGCTTAAATTTTGTGTTTCCAGTTCCCACATTAGGGCAACTCCAACGCTGTTCACCAAATGGGCAACACCAAATGTCCGAGAAAACGTCCGGATGTGTCCATGGATAGCAGTAGGGAAACCGGCCATCTAACCGTAGTCATCAAATTCGGACAGTGGGCTAGTGACTGACAGCGGCCAGGTGGACCAAGAGAAAAAAAGGACATTGGCTGTGGGAAGATGTGGACCAAGTAACAAGTGGGCCAGGCGAACGTCTGGACTTGTCCAACTCTTCCTTATTTTGGTTCCAGTTTGAGGGATTTTGCTTGTCTGGATTGAGCTGTGGACATTTAATGACTTTAATTGGATGGTCAAAAATGCATGAATCATCCGGTCCAGACATTCGGGAACAATTTGGTGATATGCATTGGAGTTGCCCTTAGAGCCTGGTATTTGTAATAGTACTATACTACCATACAAAACAATTTTCTTAAGCAAGGACTTTTATTTTCCATACAGGATGTTGCACATAACGCTATGTAACCATAGTGTTGTGAAGACAAAGCCATCTTATTAATTGCTCGGTTGATAAAGTTGCCGTAAATGATTCACTGCTTTTTCCAATTGAATTCAGTGAACCACCTTTCAATATCATGTAGGGCAAGTAGTATTCCTTGTTTTTTTTCCAATTCATTGTTGTACTACTATTTTTTTGTTCGATGTCATGCCACACTTTCTAGCCAAATATTTTAGTAGGTTTAATATGTTACACGTCATTGTCACTACTTCTGAAGCCACATAGAACTCTTGGTTTGGGACCTTTTGGTGGCGGTGGAGAAAACAACACCATGTGTTGCTTTCCAATCAATACCACTGTCTAAATAACAAAGTAATCAATAGTAGCATTGAATCATTATTTGGTGATTATGACAGACTTAAATCCTTCTCTGGATTATGAATGAGATGTTCGTGTTTAACTTGTTGTAGATCTGCATTTCTTTTGTTGCCTGGAATATATCTGCACTATGAGTGAATATACCATGGGAATATGCTTGGACATATAGTTCGGTAGGTGGGTTAATTTCCACATAATGATTATTCAATCCCATCCCCTTTGGTACTCCAGTGAAGCTGCAAGCATCTTTGAGATTCACATCATACATAATGGCACAAGGCAAATTAGAATCAACGCACATGAAATTCATGCCACCCCGTCTCTTCTTTGCAGGGGCGGATCCAGCCCAGCAGGCCGCCCCGGGCCGCCTTCGTGTACTGTAGCAATTGCTACATGATATAAAGGATTTGGCCTCATGCCCCGAGCTTGAGCCCTAGACCTACCACTATACCTGGGCAAATGTCAGGCTGGGTTGGGCTTCGGGCCGGGCCAAACAAAGCCCGCAGCAAAAAACCAGGGCCCGGGCCCGGCCCGGCCCGGGCGTCGGGCTGAAATATCAGGCCCAGGCCCGGCCCATCAATGCAAAAGTCAGCTGGGCCTCGGGCTTAGATCTCAGGCCCAGGCCTAGCCCGTGGGCAAGGTCAGGCCGGGTCGGGTCAGGCCGGCTGGGCCGAATATCCCATGGCCAGGTCTACCTATCACTGCTTTTTTGTGCTCCCCTACTGCATATACAACACTAAGATCATCTTCAATGCAAAACGCTTAAAGAAGCACTAAGGGAAATAAAAATATATCATAAAATTGAAAGACCACTTGATGGCTATATGTTCCAATGCTACACGCTACTGTAACAAACATGCGCTAAAAATTGGCTGCTGCGGCGGGATTTTTTGTTGAGTATAATGTTTATTAGGAAAGATGAGATAGACTAGGATTTATTCTGGCTTGTGTTGTACTCTAAATAGATGATTGTACTCATATATATGCCCATGAGATTCAAGCAATACATCGAACTATTCCACCAATCCTCTCTCTTCTAACATGGTATCTATCGCAAGTCGATCCTAAACCCTAGCCGCCATCGCTTCCGCACCCGCGCGCCGCCCCGGGACGGACGGCCTCCATAACCGCCGCCGGGGGCCACGCCGCCCGTACCTAGGGTTCGTCCGCCGGCCGTGTTGGCCGGCTGCCCTAGAGAGTCTTTTTTCCTGATCCTTTGATCTAGATTTTCTCTCTCTCGCTGGTCGCCTTGATCGGTGTCTACTTTTTGGTTTTTCGGTCTATGTGATCCGGTTTGCGTCGCCAACCGCCGCCGTCGACCCCGTGCGCCTCTAGTCCAACACCGGCGCGATTGGCCGGCTTCTTCACCGATCCGGCGGCCTCGCGCGTCATCCGCGCGTCTGCCCGTCGGTCGCCCCGACTCGGCGGCCTCGGGCGTCGGCCCGCCGGTCGCCCTGACCCGGCGGCCCTTCACCGCCGCCGTTCGCGCGACGGCCCGCCCGTCGATCCACGCCGGCCGTCACCGCCCTGCTCCGACCGGGACTCCTGCATCACCCCGACCCGGCGGCCTCGCGCCATGCGGCGGCCAATCATAGCCGCCCTGTCTCCCACCGCCGCCGGCTTCATCTCGGACTTCGCCGCCACCACGCCTCCACCGAGCGGCGTCCCCGACCTCACGTGCGATCGGCTTGATCACCCGCTCGCCGCCGCGATCCGCCTCATCTACGCCGCGCGACCGACCTGGCCCGTCGGTTACGCGCGCCTCCGCAGGTCCCGTGAAGATCGTCCCCGAGTTCAGCGCGCCTCTCCACCGATCGAGCATCGGGCTGCCGCTGCATCGCCCCGTCGGGCCGCAGCGCCGCCGCCCCGTGGTTCTTCTCCCGGCAGCACCGACCCGCGTCACCGTTGCGTCGCCCCTTCGGGCCGTAGTGCCGCGGCCCGCGGTCCCCCGCCGCCCCGAGGGCGTCCGCTCTAGGCCGTCCCGTGGCTGCATCGACCCTCGCGCCGCCGCTGCGTCGCCCCGTCGGGCCGTAGCGAGCGTGGCACGCGGTCCACGCCGCCGTCCCGAGGCCGTCCCCGCGGTTGCACCGACTCGCGAACCGCCGTTGCGTCGCCCCTTCGGGCCGCAGCGTCGCGGCCCGTGGTCCCGGCCGCCGCCCCGAGGTCTTCCCGCTGTCACCCCGACCCGCCTGCCGGCGCTGCGTCGCCCCTTGGGCCGTAGCGCCGCGGCCCGCGGTCCACTCCGCCGTCACCGCGCGTCGACCTCCCGTGGTATGCACCGCGCCGTCTCCCTTGGCGCGGGAACGCCACCGTCCGCGCCGGTCTTCGTCACGCTGTCAGGGTTCTTCGCCTACTTAGAGCACCGCCACCGCACTCCTAACCTAGCCGCCGCCGCCGTCGCTCTTCTTTGGCCACCGCCGCGGCTACCTGCGTAGCTGCCGCCGCCGCCCATCCACCCCACTTCGTCTTCGTCCAGCACCAGCTCGTCGCCAGCGTCGCCGTCATCTACCCCGACCGCTTCATCTACTCCTACAACCGCGGGCGACATTGGCCCCACGCCGATTGGCACCGCAACCGTCGTCGAGTCCTTCTCTGCTGGCCTCTCCGACCACTTCGACATGGCGTACAGCTCGTGCAGGTCCCAGTCTACGCATGCCCGGTGCTGGCAACACCGCCGCGTGCCTTCGTCCACGACGTGTCCCCGGGCCTGGCAAGCCTGGTGCGGCGCTTCGTCAACTTCGTCTTCGACCGTCTACGCATGCCCGGTGCTGGCAACACCGACGCGTGCCTTCGTCTACGATGTGTCCCCGGGGTTGGCAAACCCGGCGCGACGCGTCGTCAACACCATTCTCCTTCCTGGCGCATCACTTCTTCGACACCACTGCGCTCATGACTAACTCGGCGCCTCCTTGCGCCTGCGGCTCCACGGCGACTTCCTCGACACCGGCCACCCCGACTCGACATCGACAACGACATTCTTCGCACGGCTACCTCGACCACGGCTCCACCACACACGCTCTCGGCTACCTCGACAAACGGCACAAAGGGCTACCGCCTTGCTTGAGCAACCTCGTCGGTTGCCACTCCAGCCACGACTCCGCGATGCGTCGACCGTTACGACTGTGGGGGGTGTCCGTCGGCTTGCCTTCGGATTCTTCTCCAGTCTCAACGTATGCGTCGCTACCGTTGTGACTGCGGGGGGATGTTGAGTATAATGTTTATTAGGAAAGACGAGATAGACTAGGGTTTGTTCTGGCTTGTCTTGTACTCCAAGTAGATGATTGTACTCCTATATATATGCCCACGAGGCTCAAGCAATACATCGAACTATTCCATCAATCCTCTCTCTTCTAATATTTCTGGCTTCTATATGCAGCTTCAAAGAAAGACACACATAATATGAATTAAAAATGAAATTGAAGATCTGATTTGGATTTGTTTTTACATTCAAAATATTGAATAAATTTATTGTTGACCACTTTACACAGATTTGGCACTAACATGCAAGCATTCCTTCATGTTGGCTTGAAAAAATTGAAATAAAAACAAATATTGGGGGCAAATAACTGGAAACACATAGAGAATGGACTCTTCATAGTTTGGTTCATAACCACTCCATCAAGATCCTCGATGGGTAGGCGAGGTTGCAAGATTTCCTGGTCAAACTGAGACACAATGATTAGATAACATGTGATTGAACAACCGGAAGGAAACTTTTAAACATGGAACTATATATCAACGGTGTCTCATAGGGAAAACAATATGCAATGTCCGGTATGCTCGACAATCTAATATTTTTTTCGAAAAGGGGGTTCTCCCCGGCCTCTGCATCAGAGTGATGCATACGACCATCTTATTAACAAAATAAAAGGTTCCAACAAGGTTCCAAAATCTCCAACTGAAAAATAATCAAAAGGCAGCTCACACAGAGCTAAAGAGGCTAGACACACAGACTAGCCAAGATAATATGCCACAACCGGCTGGCTAAAGATAGATAGGTAAACTAATTGCCTATCCTATTACATGACCGCCATCCAAACCGGTTGAAGATATCCCGAGCTACCATCTCCCAGCGGATAGATCCAGTAACCAAATGCTCCCTGGCCTCCGTCGGAGTGAGTAGCGACCATGAACGGATCACGGCCGTGGCTTGAAAAATAACCTGCAAAAAGTGAATACATGATGTTCTGTTAAAAACCAAATCATTTCTGCAAGTCCAGATAGTCCACAATAGAGCGCAAACTCCAACACGAATATGTCTCGCTAATTCAGGCTCAATCCCAGTGAGCCATGTCCCAAATAACGTAGTGACAGAATTCGGTGGAGTAATATTAAAAGCAATGTGAACCGTCCGCCAAAGTACTCTGGCAAAAGGGCAATCAAAAAAGAGATGTTTAATCGTCTCGTCCCGATCACAGAAGCTACACCTCGTAGGTCCTGTCCAATTACGCTTAATCAAGTTATCCTTGGTTAAAATAACCTGTTTATGGACAAACCACATAAACACTTTTATTTTCAAAGGAACTTTGACAGCCCAAACATGCTTGGAGGTAGGAATGGAGCTCGAATTAATTACATCAATATACATTGATTTAACCGTGAATACTCCAGACCTAGTCAGCTTCCAGCATAATTCATCGGGTTGTTGAGTAAGATGGACATCCATTAGTCTCCGAACAAGACGGAGCCAAGCTTCCCAACGATTGCCCACTAACGACCGTCTGAACTGAATATTAAGGGGGATGGATTGAAACACCGTAGCAACGAACACCTCCCGTCGTTGAACAATGCGATACAAAGACGGATATTGAATGGCCAAGGGTGTCTCGCCGAGCCAAGTATCCTCCCAGAAGCGTGTACTGGCACCGTTGCCAATAACAACCTTTGTCCTATTAAGCAGAGATTGTTTGACTTTCATCAGGCCTTTCCAGAAAGGCGAGTCAGTCGGCCTGACTGTGACCTGGGACAAGGACTTTGTCTGAAGGTACTTGCTGCGAAGGATTTGGGCCCACATGGCCTCAGTCTCAAAAGAAAGCTTCCACAGCCACTTGCTAAGAAGGCATCTGTTCTTAACTTCGAGATTCTCAATACCAAGACCCCCTTGGTCTTTCGGTCTACAGATGATATCCCATTTTGCAAGTCTGTATTTTCTTTTTAGAACATCACCCTGCCAAAAGAAACGCGATCGATAAAAGTCCAGTCTTTTCCTAACACCAACTGGGACTTGAAAGAACGATAAGAGAAACATAGGCATACTCGTGAGCACCGAATTAATCAGAATTAATCGGCCTCCATATGACATGAGCTTGCCCTTCCAGCAACTCAGTTTCTTCTCGAACCGGTCTTCGATGCACTTCCATTCTCTATTGGTCAGCTTTCTATGGTGGATTGGAATACCTAGGTAAGAGAAAGGTAACTCCCCCAAGTCGCACCCAAACAATTGCCTATAAGCCTCCTGTTCGTCTTTGGCTCTACCAAAGCAAAACAGCTCGCTCTTATGAAAGTTAATCTTTAACCGGTCAATTGTTCGAAAAGGCATAACACCAGCTTCATATTTCTCGCCTTGGTCAGGTCATGCTCCATAAAGATGATTGTATCATCAGCGTACTGAAGGATGGAGACACCTCCATCAACTAGATGAGGTACCAAACCACCCACTTGACCATTCTCCTTAGCCCTCCCTATCAAGATGGCTAACATGTCAACCACAATGTTAAACAAGATAGGGGACATCGGATCTCCTTGTCTTAGGCCTTTATGTGTCTGGAAGTAATGACCAATATCGTCATTCACTTTAATTCCCACACTCCCTTTTTGCGTAAATGATTCAACCTGGCGTCGCCAGGCTTCATCAAAACCTTTCATACGCAATGCCTTGGAGAAATGGCCATTTAACCTTATCGTACGCTTTCTCGAAATCCACCTTAAAAATGACGCCATCTAGCTTCTTGGAATGGATTTCATGAAGTGTTTCATGAAGGACGACCACCCCTTCGAGGATGTTTCTGTCCGGCATGAAAGCAGTTTGGGAGTGCTGCACCACAGAATGCGTAATCTGTGTGAGCCTATTAGTCCCGACCTTGGTGAATATTTTAAAACTAACATTGAGAAGGCAGATCGGCCTGAACTGCTCAATTCTCACAGCATCCGTCTTCTTAGGGAGCAGTGTGATAGTTCCAAAATTCAAGTGAAATAATTGAAGCTGTCCGGAGAACAGATCATGAAACATAGGTAACAAGTCCCCCTTAATAATATGCCAACACTTCTTGTAGAACTCCACCGGAAATCCATCCGGTCCAGGAGCTTTATTATTTTTCAACTGTGTTATGGCATCAAACACCTCCTTCTCCGAAAATGGGGCAACCAGAATATCATTTTCAGCAGCCGAAAGTTGAGGCACATCCTCAGTTCTGGACTCATCAAGGGAGACACAATTATCCTCCGGAGGTCCAAATAACTGCCTATAATACTCGGTTATATACGTCTTTAGGTTATCCTGTCCTAAAATAGTGCCCTCATCTTGTTCAAGTTGGAATATTCTCTTCTTTCTGTGCTTACCATTAGCAATCAGATGAAAGAATTGAGTATTCGCGTCCCCTTGGACCACTTTGCGATCCTTTTCCCTTATTCAATATGGTCCATACTAAATTATGAAATTCCAACCCTCCTTATACCATAATCATCTTGTTCTGATATAAGACATGAGATAGGCAGCAGAATTTGACAACAATCTAATAAACTAACTAATAAACATGTATACTTGGGAAGTTAGGATGGCAAATAATATGAAAGTTCATTCATGTACGAACATAACTATAGAAGGCATGCCAAAAAATAATAAACAAATCATGCATGTGGGAACCAATAGACATGGATGATGGATCCTTGGGAAGTTGGGATGGCAAAGAGTATGAACGTCTATGAATGAAACTACAGAATACATGTGAAAAAATAATAAACAAATCATGTGAGATAAACTCGGTCTAAAGTAGCAAGATTGTAGCGAGGAGATTAATATGGAGCCATGGAACAATTAGGTGGAGGATGAAGATCAATAAACTAATTAAAATACGAAGTGGAGGATGAAGATCTCTTATTAACTAACTTCTTCCAATATACTCTGTTTTCAATCTCTGCTATATATAAAAAGAAAAGAGGCATGGAAAGTTCAGTTGTAGTACTACAGCCTACATGTTAGTCTTGCTGACACAAGGGAAAATAGTTCTGGGGAATTGCACTTATCATTCAGACTCATGCATCTAAATACATAGTACGCTGCCAATCACTCCATCGGCAAATGAAGGTTACAGGGAAGTAAAATATTTTACCCGAGTACCGATCTACTGCTAATTGTTCTAGATTGATTTCGTAGTACCGTGGGCTTGGATAGCCAGACATGGTGAAAAACTGACTGAAATCAGACAACACAAATTGTTCTTTGGTGGAGTCAGTCGGGCAGAGGAGGAGATGCAGATGTAGTGTCGTTGCTGGGAGGTGATGGCGAGGATGCCTTTTGATGTCAATAATGAAAAAGAGATTGTCGGCGATACCAAGCTGATGCTGGAGACCACACGATGCGCCTCCACTGTTTAGAGGTGGAATTTAGTGAGGCAGGGGAAGTCACCTAGAGTCGGCTGCATCATTGTTTCTGGGCAGCAGGGTCGTGATGGTGGTGCTCAGGGTTCGGTGCATCGAGGCTGCAGGGTAGCGGACGATGTCCCGAGGCATGTGCTTCCCATCTTGAGGGCAGATCACACCAGTGCGTCTGGATCCATGGGGGCGGCGGCAGAGAAACTCCAACCTTGAAAATTCATCGTCTGCATGTGGATTTGCATGCACCAGTTGTATTATCGTCAATTGGTCTACAATTCTACGCATCAGTTTGGATTGTCATGAACACGCATGCTATGTTACACGGTTCTATTAACTACGATCAACAAATTAATCAAAATACCAAGAGGAGGAGGATGAAGATAATTAACGAATTCATATAGTTGATTGATCCATCAAGATCGAATCGGATCATCTCAATGTATACACATTGCCTGACGATGTTGATCTACCCAGATGAGCTAGCAAAGAAAAGGGCAGACTTCTGCAACAACGAGGAGCATCCAGAGTCGACGGCCTCGACCTCGCGCCTGCAGCAGCTAGGAGATTGGTTGCTTAAAAGGAGGATTAGGTCTATCTGTTACTCTTACATCAGTTTTTGGGGGATAAGATAAAGACGAAGAGGATCTGTTGCCTACAATTAAGAGAGGCTTGCAATTAGTTGGTGGGCCAAGTGGGGAATTGAGGAGACGGGTCTGCAATGGTGAGGAGCTCCAACGTTTCTTCTTCCTTCGTATAATAAGCGACCGAAACGTTGTTTGTAAACAAAAAAAAAGTTTAGGCAGTGACGTGGTAAGTGGTAACTTTGCTGAGGTGGACGCACGAAATTGGGAACTGAACGCTGATGTGGCATGAAGCTGATGTGGACCGTGCGCATGTTGAGAGAATTGGTAGTAGTGGGGATTAACTTTTTAAGAATGTAAGGTGTAAGATTACATAGGCTAATAAAATTCCCATCTTCACGGCAACTCATGGTTCCAAACGAGGCAAGATCACATGCACACATCAAGGTGGAAATCCAATTTGGCTCCGGGGAGCATACGCTCCTGCTCGCTAAAAATATATTTTGTAAATGTTAAAAAAATTGAAAAAATAGATGTGTTCATTGTCATGCCCAAATATTTATATTTTTGAAAATATTCCAAAGCTTAACTTGTTAAAATTGTTTAAAATGAATTTTCAAATTTTAACGCAATGTAAAACTTTTTTAGCGTTGAAAAATATGTAGATAGCTTTAAAAAAGATTGTAACATTAAAAAAATGTTCACGCATTTCAAGAGAAAGTATGTGACATTACAGAAAATGATAATCATGTTTAGAATATATATTAAACGTGTATTGAACAATGTTACTGATGTATGTGGAAAATGTACAACATGTATGAAAAAAGTAGACATCAAAATATATATTTGAAAAAATATTAATCATGTATTTTAAAAATGTTAAACGTGTATAAAAAATGTTTCTGATGTATTAAAAAATCAATTTGTACGAAAAAATAGACACCAAAATATATATTTGAAGAAAAAATAATCATGTATTTAGAATATGATAAACATGTATAAAATTTGTTACTGATGTATATGAAAATGTAAAATGTGTATGAAAAAGTAGACATCAACACATTTTTTTTAAGTTAATCATATATTTAAAGTTTTTAAATGTGTATAAAAATAATATTCCTGAGGTATATAAAAATATACAGTGTGTATGAAAAAATTATAATATGTTAAAAAGGACGAGAAAAAGAGAAAAAACAAAAGTAAACCAATAAAAAAGAAAAATTTAAGAAAAAAGAAACTGAAGAAAACCAGAAAACACCGTTTTGAACAGTGAAAACCGGATAAGAAAACCACAGAGAAAAAACTCGTGCGTAAGGTACAGTACTAGGCCGGCCTAGTAGTGCCGCACCAGAGGCAAGAGCGAATTAGGGCTCGGTACGGGCAAGAAATAGCTCTCGCTCCAGTTATTTGCCCTCCTTTGTGCTCTCAATAAGCAACATGCCATGTTTTCGCATACGTTCAGCCATTTTGTGACATAGCAAGTCGTTAAGGCAGCGTTGCCTACAACAACGCCCAATAAGGGTGGCTCAACTGCGTTTTTGTTGTTGTTGTTTTTTAATTTTCTATTTTTGGCCTTTTCACTTTTATTCCTTTTCGTTTATTTTCCCAGTGTTTCATTATAATTTTTTTATTTTATGCCACCTGAATTTTTAAGAAATACAAGAACATTTTTTTATGCGCATGAAGTTTTTTTTCATTCACATGAACTTTACTTTATATCACCCGCAAAAAAAAACTTTACTTTATATCACAATCCCATACCATGAACATGTTCTTTTTATTTATATGAACATTTTTAACACACATGAACATATTTTTCCTAGTGCATGAACATTTCCTTTTCAACATAATTATTTTTTGTTACACTTCAGCATTTCCTCATTCACAACTCATATTTTCCCTCTATTTTCTAAAAGTGATTTTAAAAATTATTATAAAGTATATTTTTTTAAATTTGAGAATAAAAAATTAGTTTTATTGGAAAGCCTTCATGACTGATTATATTATGTTTGCAAACAGAGAAAGAAACACATACATGTCAGCCCATAAACCTTTTCCTTTAACCGTCGCCTCCATTTTCTTTTTGAGAATAACGGTCGCCTCCATATAGACAGGAACACCCCGCGCGACAAATGCAAACCGGCTAGCTAAAACATACCGGTTTGGGTTTTCCCACGGCGAGAGTTCAACATCAGGCGAGATTCTCCGTTGCGTTGCGCCACGCCGCACAAGGCCACCACCGCGAGGCGCACGTGGCGCGTGTCAATGCAATGCAGGTTGCATGGGGTAAAGAAGATCACTGGCTCACTCGGCCAGTTGTTCCATATTGCTCGGTCCCACTTTTCTACTATATCTTTCTAGACACCAATATTTGGCGAACGTTTCCTGGAGCGTTTTCCGAGCAAACGCTCGAATTGTCATGAAGTTTTAACTAAAGTTGTCATGGTAACTTTACAGGACTTGTCACGATCTAAAGAGATAATTGCCATGTAACATAACAAAATGCCAATGATTTTTAATCCTTTTGCCATCCGCGTGATCTGAATCCAATAGTTGTGGAGGTGTTCCCTGAGACCTCCCCTGGTTAACATTTCCCAATTCCCATCTTTCTTCTCATTTCCCGTACTCCATCATAGTAGATCGCATTCCCAGAGAAGAAAGTGTCAACATACCGGAGTTTATTATCAGCAGCCGACAGGCACAGATGCACACATGAATGAATGCCCGGAAGATTTACATTCAGAATGGCAGCCTCCGGCCCTTGTAAATATGCTTTAGCTAGCATTTCATACGTAACTACCTAACTATACTGTGTACATGTATATTAGTATATCTGAAATTTAACCCAACTCTTTACCCTGCCTCTTTCCTTCTCCTTTTGGATATAGCAGCCTTGCTTTACTTTCTTTTTTGTTAATAATATATAAATGGCACTAACTACCCTCCCCTAACAGGCTGTTCTTCTTTATACTATGTACAGTTCCAGATCAGGAAGAGAGAGAGGTCAGTTTGCTTTGCTTCTGTGCAAAAAATTCCTTCTTCTTTACCGGTGCCTAACGCTATTTTGCAGATCAGAAGAATCAATGCTTCTTCCCATCAGAAGTACTCCTTGTGGAAATGGAAGCGCGTCGACGTCTTGTGGCTCATCTCGTGCGACAGGTTCTTCAGTTCTTTGGCCAGCGTCGGAGCGCCACAGTAGAACACTCCTGCACGAACCAGAAATGATCATGATCCTTGGTGAGCAAGTGAATGTGTGGAGTTGGTCTATGGACGTCACTTGATTTTAGGAATGTTGTTGCTGATATCAACTGATGCTAATGGATAGCCTGTCTGAGCGAGAGATCATACCAACTGTTGAATTCGGCTGCTTGGCGGCGATTTTGGTGAAGACTTCCCTCCAGTTTGGCCTGGCAAAGTGTGTCCTCACCTGTCAAGTGCACGGCAGATGTTTCAGTTTGCAGGCAGGCAGAAATGAAAACACAAGTTAATAATCATCGGATAGTTTGTGTGTCGGTTCCTCCTTAGAGAAAAGGAAGTTTTCCATTTATTTATATACTCGCACCTATATGGTGAATATTGTGATCCATTAACTGAAAGAATGCAAGTTTACCCTGGTGCCCGAGACGATGTCGACACCATGTTTGGCATGGTTTAGAGCTTGGACCATCGACAACAGAGTTGTTCGTGCATCACGCTCCTCGTACACGCTCGTAAGATAATTGTGCAACTCTATGACACCCTGGTTAAGATTGCATGATGAGTAGTTCATCAGTAAAGTACAAAAAGATTGTTGGGCGATCTGTAAAAGGAAGGCATGCACTCCTACCTTCTTGTCCATTTCGGCAACCTCATTCATCACTCCTTTGAACCATTCAAATGACATGGGCTCGCGAGTAACCCAGTAAAAATGTGCACGGCTTGTTCTATATGATCTCTTCCTGTTGCTGCTAGCAGTTGAGACACTGAAGCTGTTGGCACTGTCCTCAGACCTACTAGTTTGAGTAGTCTCCATTGCCAAGTCCTAAAAGTTACAGGAAATCATGTAAGCTATCTCAGAAAACTGTCAAAATACGAACAAAATAGGTTGAAGCAAATACCATAAGCTCATCAGCTAGCTTAATATTGTTAAGTAGGTCCTTCAGAATGCTTATGAACGGTGTTGCTCCAATTCCAAGGCCAACTAGAAGCAGAACATCGTAGTTTCTGAAATCCTGTGCAGGGGCACCATATGGACCATCTACGAGCAACTTTGGTGCGGGAGTGGGTCTAGGTTCTGCCGCGCCTAACTCGCTGAATGAAGTTCTTCTGTTCATGTGCGGCGTGAAGTAGTTCTCGACAAATATGCGCTTGAGCTCTTGCGTCCAGTCTCCGTTTGTGCGAATGTGAACAGCGAGGTAGTCATCTCCAGGAGCTGAGGTGATGGAGAAAGGATGCCTGAGGAAGAAAAACAGAGCAGAAGCAAGGTGAATTGCTGTGCTACAAACTAGGCCAAGTAGAGAAGCAAAAGAAGGCTACACGCACCATTCAAATGGAGAGATCATCGGACACTGAAGAAAGATATATTGTCCACTCCTATATCGAAATCCGTAGGGCTTTGACATTTGTATTGTCAGTACACTTCCAGGTAGAAGCAACACCTGAGTGAATCAAGTTTCTATAAGAACATGCACTTGGTTACCTAGTTCTATGCCTGTGAACATATTCTGGTAAATGAATGAATATTGTGTGTACATCATTTCCTATATAAATTTCAGAATGACATTTGAAACCCTAAAACCATATAGTAAAAAAATTATCTGAAACTCATTCAACAGGTTGGATAACATAATGAAGAACCACTGTGTTCTTATTCATGCCAGTACTAATGATTAAACCTATTGATTCAGAGAGAAAAAAATGATACTACAACAGGCAGAGGAGCCCTCAGGTGAAGAATAAGCTAATGAACAATCAACCCGAAATCGTGGAACTTTTATATAAGGAGGTTGATAGAAAGGGACAGCCAATTTGAAAAGTACAGAAATGCTCAAGTAGAGGCTATATTCCACAGCAGATGTTTTTGTTTTAGTAGTGGCAATATCATTCGTATCCCACAAGACCACACAACATTGACCATTTTTAGAAATTGTTTCCAGATGTTGATGGAACTGTTTTAGCCTTATCACACACCAAACAATCAATTAATACTAGTGCCACGTGTGTGAAGGCACTTGGCGCCTGAAGACCAGGTTCATTTGTGCAAAAGTTTAGTAGTACTAGTACACACTTATCATACTAGTGGTGCATCTTCTTTTGATCGATTTTTTTTTATCGATGGAAGATAGTGCTGGATAATCGCAGCATCTAAGAAATCCGCCCACTATAATCATCAGGAATATAATTCTGCTACCTACTACTTACCTTGAGGATTTTGACAGGGTGAGCATTCGACCGCAAGGCTCGCAGCATCCTTTCGCCGACATAGAGCACCAGAGGGACAGAAATGTACATCCATGTCTGAAAAACACCAAGAGATGAATCAATCACACCATGTCAGCGGGCTGCTGCGATGATCATCAGCGCAGCACTGAATGCTCCAAACAAGAGCCAGCCGTTGCAATGATTGAGCGTAGTGCAGAAGTCATGGCGGATTACAAACACCGCTGTTTCCACATGACACTGTTTCTGAGTAGTAGAAATTTGCACATGGTAATGCTCCAAACGAGACTTCGTAGACAGGGTATTATTTAGAAGAAAAATCAAGCCACTCGAGTTGGCAGCTGTCAGATTCCTTGGTGCTTCTAGAACGGCGCGACAGGGCGAGTTTAAAAACCCGAGCCATTTTATCCCCCGGGGTGGATATAATATCGGTAGAGTTCAGCTTAGCAAACATGTTAAGTAGGCTTGTACTGTTGCGAGTACAACCACCAAGAACGTGCTGAACATGGGATTCCTCTCTGACATCCGAACCTTCCTATCAATGTGCAAATGACACTCACGTACCTGCAGTAAAATGCAGTAAAATCCCACCCCCATGCTGCGTCTCAAACCGGTTAAACTTGCCACCGACTCTCTTCTAGCAGAGAAAAATTCAGAGAAGCACATCGGCAAACGCATTTGGAGATCGCAAAGTGCATCAGAGAACGCAGCTGCAGCGCATGGCTCCCACTACAAAAATGCCCGGCGGAAAGGGAAAACAAGAAAGGAAAAGCGGTGAAACCCCAAAGCGCACACACACTCCCATGGATGGATTGCACGGGAAGTTTCACCGTCACGCGATTCGAGGCCTCTCTCTGTCTGTCTTCCTCTTTTGCCTTTCACTAGCTGCTAGACAGCCTCTTTAATCGGATCCGATCCCTAGAGAGATGCCACCCCCACCCCATGACCATCCGTCCCCTGCCCTGCCTTTACAACTCAGCCCCTTGGCCCCGGTAGCACGGCAATAATTTTGAAACGCTGCCGCAACCGCACAGCATGTGAGTACGTACAACGAGCCATGCTCGCCTTCATCCACATTGCTCTCGAGTCTCGAGTGGGGGTCACTGATCACGTAGCACAAGCACACCCATTTACAAAGCAAAGCCACCAGGGAAAAAAGTTCTTAATCTTATCCTAGCCATAATTCAGAGTTGGGTGAGATGGTAATGGGCACCGAGCAAGCCAAAATTAGTGGCGTGCGTGATGGGAGAAAGGTCCGAGGCTGAGGCGGCATCCACATGTTCATGGACGGAAGTGATGAAGAGTTCGTGGCAAATGTGGGGGGAGCAAAGCGGCACCGGCCGGCCGGTCGGTGCCGTTCGTCGCGTCATCGCCGCCGGGGGCAGTAGGTGGGCGGGAATATACTATCTTTGAGCGCCATGTGACCTGGGGTCAAAGCTAGTGGCGCCTTTGACAATGTGGCGCTCCGGATATGGAGGGAAGGAAGAAAATAAGGAAAAGCAGCAGTGGCATACTACTACTGCTTGTCAGTGCTCGGAGCAGAGTTTCCCGGGGAATTCATCATCGTAAGCTTAAAGGCTAAGGCAGAGTTCATCATCGATCCATCACTTGCAGATTTGGGGTGGTGGATCATTATGTGAGGCGATGATAATTAGTAAGATGGTTATGAGGAGTCTGTGACCGCCTCTCGCTCGCTCGTGCAGGGTGGGGTAGTAAAGTCGTTGGGCTCTAGGATGATGCCTAGTTGTCCATTTATTGGTGATGGATCCGCCCATGTTATTCGGTGATGAATGAATGGATTTTAGATGGGAGATTTATTTTGTGGAGAGTACCACTCAACTCCACTCCACTCCAGTACTGACAACAGTGCTTCCTTCTGTAAAGCAACTTACGGCTATTCACGGCATTAATAGATAGATCTAATCTAATCCACACCCCTACTCTATCTTGATGATTAGCGTTAGCGATGGTCACCCATTTCAGCGCCCAATACAAAACGAAACGCCCTGCCTGCTTGCTGTAAAGTGATCATGGCTAGATCCACCAGCAAGCAAACATAGGACCATGATCAACAAACCGCTTTTTTAATCTGTTTTCCTAACCATGTTTATCATAGTGGCACACATGCGTGCAAATGCCAAGGGTTCAGTTTCCATGATGAGATGGCAAGCGTCCGGATGGTTCTCCGGCGACGTCAACATTGCGGAGCTGGCAACACGACCTAGTAGTGAGTGGTACAAGGAGACGGGCGCAGACCGGAATGGCTCGGCAGTAAGCAGCACAGTTGGATCCGTTCGTCATGGATCGAGAGCCTCGGACTGCTACCGACACACATCAGTGGGCCGTGGCATCGCGCGTCAGCTACCACACACCTAGTGCGAGTGATACACGGCTACTGTCTCGATCTTCCTCTGCCTACCTCGCACCAAGTCGTCGAACGCGGCCCACATTTATGATCCTAACCGGACAGATTGACCACCATGCCGACCCCATACCCCGTAGGAGTACACGGCGGAGCACGGAATAGCTGGGCTGTCATGCATTGCACGGCTCGCCTCTGGTTTGACCCCGGTGGCCACCGACATCAATACTTAAATCGTCTAGCACTAGCAGTGTACCAGCACATGGAGGCAGCCACCATGTTCAGACTAACGAGTATTCTCCTTCCGATGAATGAAAAATATAATAATATAATAATATATCGGTTTCACCTTCTATTTACTGTTGGAGTCACATCACATGGACGGACTTTTTCGAGGAAGAAGCACGATCCTCCTCTCAACATTCTTATTTCTTTTCTTGGCGCACGGTTCCTGTCACGAGTAACGGCAAGTCGGCAAGGGTTGCTCCGGGTCTGATGGGCGCGTGTGAGGGCGCGCAGGGCAGCGCGTGAGTGAGATCGACCGCGAGAGGAGAGAGCGTGACACGATCGATCGATCCGTTTTCTAGAAGATGGCAACACGTTTCCTCCTCATCATCAGAAATATAAAGCGAAGATGGCAACGTAAAGCACTACTAGGCCGAAGAGAACAGAACCAAACCGCTCGACAACGGCGTCCGCGAATAAAGCGACCGCGCGCACGGGCGGCGAGAGGCCTTTGCGACGGCGCGGACCAGAGCACCGTCGGCCTCGCGAAAGATACGTACGTGCACGCGGCGACCAACAACAACAACAACAACGGTGAAAAAGAACCGGCGGGAAAGAAAGAAGAAAAAAAACGTACCGTTTTCTCGTACCAGCGGCGGACGAGGAAGAGGAAGTAGCCGTGGGCGAGGAGGAGGAGGTAGACGAAGCCGAGGAGGTGGTGGGAGTACCAGAAGGCGTTGAAGCCGGCGAGGCGGTTGAGGGGCGCCGGCAGCCGCGAAGCAGAGGCCTCCTTCTCGCCCTTGCGGAACGGGTGCGTGGCCAGGGTGAAGGAGACGGTCATGAGCACAACCATGGCGATGCCCGTCACGCCCTCCACCCCGGAGATGAGCCGCCCGTACGTCGGCTTGGACGCGCCGAACGCGCCCGCCACCAGCCGGTACTCCTCCGGCCCCGACGCGATCACCCGCGGGAAGTCGCACGCCAGATGGTTCCCCGCGTGCAGCGTAATCCCCACCACGATCGCCGTCGCGATCATCTGAAAAACGGACAAGGATTTCTTGTTACCACCTGATGAACCTGCGTTTGCTGCACGTTGCTCGCCACATTCGGTCAGCTACGCTCCAGCGTACCACTGACAGTCAGTCCCTTGTCCACACTCCAGTAGGATCAGTAGCTCCATGCCATGGCAGCACTGGGTGGAGTGATGGAAGGACTCGAGCGACCACATGGGTCGCCACGCAGGATCCAGGAGCGCCGGCGTTCCACGTTACGCGCCAATCATTGCGCGCCACGCTCCCCCCGGCTAAACGACGCACCACCGCGCCGCGTCGCCGACGGCGACGGCCAAACCACCCGCCCGGTCAGAGTCTAGCTCGGTGACGGTAGCCACCGCCAGTCTACCTCAGTTACTAATAACGACCCGAAAGAACGGAACGTACCTTGTGGAAGGTGATGTTGTCGTCGAAGGGGACGAAGAAGCGGGCCCAGGAGGAGCGGAGCCACGTGAGCGTGTTGCGGCAGACGGGGAGGAGGACGAGCGCCATGTTGAGCTTGAGCGTCTCGGCGGCGCCCTTGGCCGTCGGCAGGCAGTACCCCATCACCTGGAACGCCGCCGTGCGCCGGTACTGCACGAACTTCCACACGAACAGCGCCGCCATGGCCGCGAACCACAGCGCCAGCACCCACGCGCGCCGCCAGTTCTCCTCCGCCGCCACGCGCACGTGGGACGCCGCCTTGGCCACGCCGCGGCCCCACCCGCGCCGCCGCTCCCTCATCCCTTCCCCCCACGTCTGCGGACCGCTGTCGTCGTCCTCTCCCTTGTTGGCGGCGCCGCCCGCCGCCGCCGCGGCCCCGCTGGTGCCCACGCCGAGGTTCTGGCTCCACTGCGCGCCGCTCGCTGTGCTCAGCGGCCGGCTGTAGTTCATGTACGTGTCGCGCTGGAGCAGCAGCGTCTCCAGCTGCCACAGCTGGCGAGCGGCCGAGACAAAAGTCATCACACGTGTCAGCGTCCACGTACCCGCGTACGTCATGTACAATTAAGTCGTGCAGGTACACGTATTGTACGCACCTCAATGTAGCCGAGGTTCTCCGGGTCGAGCTCCTCCATGATGAGCGACGCGTACTCCTCCGCCTGCTCCTTGAGCTTCGCGAGCTTGTTCGCCGACGCGCTCAGAACGATCAGCTGCTCGGAGAAGACGACCAAAGTTTATTCAGTGAGAATTTTTTTACTACTTTGGACTTGATGAGTGAGGCAGAAGCAGAGCACGTGAAAGTAACAGCAAAGCCGTGACAGTTACCGCAGCAGTAATTAACTAAGTAGTAACAGTAACAGCAAGCGTGACTGTAATTGGAGCCGGGCGCACAGAAGAAGCTTCTTAAACGCTGGTAATGGAGAAATGAACACAGCAAAAGGAGTCGAGGAAAAGCGTTTAAACAAGTCATCACCTCCTGTACTTCCTCCCTCGTGATCCTCCCGTCCACGTTGGTGTCCACCCTGAGTTGAATTTGGGGCAAAACAAGAAGAATGAGCATCGAGAATCTGGGACGCGAGAGCTTGCATCGGAAGCCGGGAGAATGGCCGACTAAAGCGGTTGCTTGGGATCCGGTGAAGGAAAATGTATGGGTGGGGAATTCGGTTCCGGTGGCGCTTACATGTCGAAGAAGATCTGGAGCCGCGCGTCGAAGCTCTGATCGGAGATCTGGAGCCAGAAGTCGTAGAGCTCCTCCTTGGTGATCCGCTCCAGGTTCTGCCGCCGCCGCCGCGCCAGCGCGTCGAAGATGCCCTCCGCGAACTCCTTGGAGTCCACCATTCCTGATGATCCACAGGCATGGCCAAGAACATCGCCATTAATGGTTGCACAATGGGATGGGGGTACAGAGCGCAGTTGTTGCCAAGAAAGAAACAGAGTGGGGTGGGATGGTGTAGTACCGATGCATTCGCCGAAGTTGTCGCGGGAGAGGAGGCCGTCGTGGGCGAGGGCGTTGAAGCGCTCCTCCACGCGGCGCCAGAGCTCGGCGGCCTCCAGGGAGCCGGTGGTGCGGCTGATGAAGCGGAGGCCCTTGAGGGCGCGCTTGGCGCCGGCGCGCGACCGGTTGACCCGCGCCTGGATGCGGCGCCGCTCGCGGGCCGCCATGGCCGCCTCCCGCTGCAGCTCGGCGGGCGTGGGCACGCGCGGCGAGGGCGAGGGCGCGGGGGACGGCGAGCGCAGCCACGCGAACTTCTTCCGTATCCGCGAGGACGTGGACGAGCAGCGGCTGAGGGCGCCGCCAGCTCCTCCCCCCGGCGCCTCCGGCGTGTGCGGCATCGCGGCGGCGCTGTAGAGCGCGGCCCTGGTGGGCGTGACGCTGCGCACCACCATGGACTCCTCGTCCAGCTCCAGCATGACCTCCACCAGGTCCTCCTGGTCGGCGAGGAATGCCGGGAGCATGCCCCCGCCCCCGCTCCCCCCGGCGGCCGCGGCGAAGAACTCGTCCCCATAGGCGGTGGTGAAGGACTCGTTGTCGGAGGTGTCGGTGTTGGTGGTCTGGTCGTCCGCGAGGCACTCCGCGATGCGCCGGTGGCCGGCCCGCCGCGCGTTGCTCCCGCGCGACGGCGTCCACATGGCCGCTCCCCGCGCCCCGCGCCCGCCCGCGAGACGTGCAGGAGGAAGAAGAAGAAGAATAAAAATAACCCGGGGCTGCTCTCGGTGGGGGCTGCAATGGTAGTTGCGGTGCGTCCGCCTGTAGTATTATGATACGCAAGCTCGGCTCCCCTCCCCGCCGCGCACCGTGGGCTGGCTCGGCTTGTCGTACGCCCGCGCGCCCGCCGCGGGACGGTGATCACCTCTGGCGCGGTGACCACCTCTATCTCCTTCTATTCGTCGGCAGCGCGCATGCACGCGGGCGGGCGCGCGCTCGCGGTTTCGCTCGGCTTCGCGGTGCGGTGCGGAGCGGTGCTCGGGTTTGCCGCTGCCTCGGGCCAACGCTTTATCTTTATACGAAAGGGTGACGCATTTTATCTTTCCTACTGCCCGTTGTTGCGCCGCTCGTCGTCCTCCAGAAACGAGCTGCGGGTGCCACGGGTTTGGCCTGGGGCGAGCGCTGCTGTGCTCGGTGCGGCGGCAACCTGCGTGCGCGCGGCTGGGCGGTCGGTGTGGGGTGGGGTGGGGCGGAGTAGAGTGTAGACTGTGGAACGTGGACCGGACCGCGTTCGGTCCCGGAATCTTAGATGCTTCCAAATGGGTAAAAATGAAGTGGACTGGAAGGAGGAAGCACCCGACGGCCGCGCCTGGCGACCGTCGACTGTCGCCGTGTGGGTTAAACGAGAGAAGATAGGGGGACCGTTGATTCGGAGGGAGACTGTTGTTGCAACTTTGAATAGTTCACCTAAAAAAACTTTGAATAGTTGAAGTGTTTTTTGGCATTTTTTTCTTGCAACAGGAGCTTAGAGCATCTACAGCCGGGGCGCCCTATAGCCGTCACATACGTCCGGCAGGCCGTCCGGTCGCTGACCGGTCACAAAATACCGACCCAACCGAAGCTCTCAAACAGGCCTCAAACGCCCGGACCGACCGGCACCCCTCATATCTGTCCTAAGTATAGGGCGGATATGAGGCGGTCCGAACACGCCCGGGCACGTCCGCCTGACAAGTCAGGCCCATCACCGACCCCACGGATGTCCCACAGAAAACCGCATCAGCCTCATCGCTCCGAAACTTTAGCTCACTCACTCTCCTCTCTCGCTACGTCCTTTCCTCTCCCCGCACCGATTCCGATCGAATCCGGGGCAATGTCGAGCTCCGACAGCCGCTCCGACGACGAGCTGGATCCGGAGTATGAGCTTGCCCTCCGCATCGCCTTGGAGTGGTCCAAGGTGGAGACCGGGGGCAGCTCCGGATCTGCAGCCTCGCCGCAGCCGCAGCTTCCCCGTCGACGTAGCTCGGACACCGGCACTGGTCCCTCCCTGCCCGGGGGCAGCTCCAACAGGCGGCCTGCGCAATCCACGCCTGCCCTACAACGTCACCTGGCCCCGCCGGCTGCTGCTCCCGCTCATGGGCAGCGGTGGGTGCTTGTGCCCGCCACGCTGGCACGGACGTGCACGCCGGAGTCGGTGGCCCGCGCCGCCCGCCGCCCGCCGCGAGAGGCAGCGAGCAAGGGAGAGGAACACTGCGGAGAGCTCTGTCCGCCGCCGCCGTGGGTTACCGGCAGAGCCCGACGAGGACGAGCAGCTCCTAGCGTTGGTCTACCGCCGGTCGCTTACGACGGCGGAGATGGACGCTCGGCGGCTCCGTCGGAAGAACGCGAAGGCTCTCCGGCTTGCCATCGAGCGGTCCGAGCGGGAGGCGAAGGAGAAGGCGACAGAGGCGGCTCAATTAGCCAAGCTCAGGCGCCAGCAGGACCGGGCCGTCTAGCGCCTCAAGGGCCTCGTCATCGTCTCCTCCTCCTCCTCGTCTGACGATGACGGCTCCTCGTTCGACGAATCGGATGATCCTCCACCAGCCGCCAACGGCTACAGCTACGCCGGCGACCAGAAGGGGAAAGGGCCGGCCCGGAAGTGGTGAAGTTCAATTTCATTTCAAGTATTAGATGTAGTATGAAGTTGTCCGTCGTTTATGTGAACTTTGGTGGACCTATGATCAGCCGTTCGTGATCTTTTGGTGAACCGTTGTGCTATCCTATGTCTGATTCTATGTCCGACCAGCCGATCTACGTAGTTTGATCGATGTTGCACGATTTAGTATGGATATCGGGGTTCGGATATGAGTTACACAGATGTGGACGACGCGTTTTTGAGGGGTGTTCGGTCAGTGCCCGCGGACGCGCCCGGACGCGTCCGCGGGTGTTTGAGGGGCCGAATTTGCTAAGTCCGGCTGTAGATGCTCTTACACCCTTTTCTATTAATTGCTTCATGATACCAGTAACAATTAGAGAAAAAGACAAAGGGGCGGGAAAGAAGAGAAGCGAGCTCGGGCATTAACAGGAAACCCGCTGTAGATGCTCGCCATCGAAACACCTACCATGGAGGAAAATCCTGTTAACACCAGCACCCAAGAGTGTAGTTAAAAGACAGAGTGAGCTGGTGCTCTCAGTTTTCTTTATTTTGGGGCTTGTTGAGTTGGTGCCCTCAGCAGAGCCTTATGTGTGGTACTCTGTGCATGTGTGTCCTATGGGACTTTGTGTGCGTGCGTTTTATCATGTGGGAACTTTGTCGTGCTTGCCAAGGTTTGCTTCATATATAAAGCATGGTGAAAGCCTTCTCCGATGAGATAGAGTGAGCAAAAGAACTACAATGACCAACTCAGCGGGCCTCAAACTCGAATAAGAGAACCTTAGCAAGATAAAAAAGACCGCCGAGCAAAACACACAATCACATGCTTCATCCATGTTAAACATCAGCAGCATCCTAAATCACAAGCCTCTCATAGAAGCATAAGACAAAGCCACTTGGATCACCCTCTTCACTCTAGCCTAGAACTCTGTCCTCCATCATTAGCAATCATGTCCAGAAGCAATGAAGACAACTTCAAGGAGAGAATAGACAATATGCACCTCAGATATTATTTTGATACTAGTACACCAAATACCCCAACAAATGGCGGCTATAGTCATCATGTAAAATTTATTGCCCCTGGAAGGAAACAGTAGCACCACGAGAAGCTCCGCCAAAGAAACCTCGGACAACAAGAAGCGCCAAACCAAATGCCGACCCCCAACCGATCGAGCAAATGGACAAGTAAAGAACAGGTGGTCGACAACTTCCATATTACTACAAAAGGAACAAGAAGGGTTACCAGGCCAATTACACTTGTGCATATTGTCCCGAGTAAGCTCACCATTTTGAAACAATTGCCAAATAAAAATCTTGATTTTCAAAGGCATACAAGCTATCCACACCCATCTATAGCTTGATCCCGAGAGATCTTTCTCCAATCACTCAAGTACATACTTAGTGGAGAAAGTCCCTTTACTGGTAAAAGACCAGGAAATACAGGGAAACGAATTCAAGTAAAAGTCTCTATCTTTGGAAAAATTTCATGCCATGATTAACTAAATCTCCAAACAACCTATGATGGAAAGGAACTCACAACCAATAGAAACAAAATCAGCAAAGGTACATTTTTATTTCTGGCAAATGTCAAAGAGCACAGGAAAATTTATCTTTCAAGGGAACACCCGAGAACGAGGGATCTTGCCAGAGCCTAACCAGGTTACTATTGTTGATAAGATTATTTTTTTGCCCAACAAGATAAACATCTTTAAGTTTCAAAATTGCTTTCCAGCAGGGTGAATCAATAAACCAACACTGGATATTAGCCGCAAACTTATGCTTGAAATATCTAGCACACACAATCTGCTGCCAAAGCCCATGTTTAGTTTCTAACTTCCAACACCATTTAAATAAAATACTGATTATTTTGCTTGCGGAGATCCTTGATACAAGGCCTCCAATCTTCTTAGAGCGACAAATCCTCGACCATTTAGCAAATGGTAAGATCTTTCCCTTTCCGCCAAAAGAAGCGTCTACAATGTGTATCCATCTTATCTATTAAGTGGTTTTATGAGGGTTCAATGTTTGAACTATGATATTATTACTTTGTTACCTAAGACCTTTGATGCTTGATACGTCTCCAATGTATCTATAATTTTTGATTGTTCCATGCTATTATATTATCTGTTTTGGATGTTTAATGGGCTTTATTGTACAATTTTATATTATTTATGGGACTAACCTACTAACCAAAGGCCCAGTGCAAATTGCTGTTTTTTTGCCTATTTCAGTGTTTCGCAGAAAAGGAAAAACGGAATCCAAACGGAATGAAACCTTCGGGAGAGTGATTTTAGGAACAAACGCAATCCAGGAGACTTAGAGTGGACGTCAAGAAAGGAACGAGGAGGCCACGAGGCAGGAGGGCGCGCCCCCACCCTCGTGGCTCCCCTGACCGACTTCTTTCGTCTATATATACTCATATATCCCAAAAACATCCGAGAGCACCACAAAACCCTATTTCCACCGCCGCAACCTTCTGTACCCGTGAGATCCCATCTTGGGGCCTTTTCTGGCACTCCGCCGGAGGGGAAATCGATCACGGAGGGCTTCTACATCAACACCATAGCCTCTCCGATGATGTGTGAGTAGTTTATCACAGACCTTCGGGTCCATAGTTATTAGCTAGATGGCTTCTTCTCTCTCTTTGGATCTGAATACAAAGTTCTCCTCAATCTTCTTGAAGATCTATTTGATGTAATTCTTTTTGCGGTGTGTTTGTCGAGATCCGATGAATTGTGGGTTTATGATCAAGATTATCTATGAACAATATTTGAATCTCCTCTGAATTCTTTTATGTATGATTTGTTATCTTTGCAAGTCTCTTCGAATTATTAGTTTGGTTTGGCCTACTAGATTGATCTTTCTTGCAATGGGAGAAGTGCTTAGCTTTGGGTTCAATCTTGCGTTGCTCGATCCCAGTGACAGAAAGGGAAACGACACGTATTGTATTGTTGCCATCGAGGATAAAAAAAATGGGGTTTATATCATATTGTTTGAGTTTATCCCTCTACATCATGTCATCTTGCCTAATGTGTTACTCTGTTCTTATGAACTTAATACTCTAGATGCATGCTGGATAGCGGTCGATGTGTGGAGTAATAGTAGTAGATGCAGAATCGTTTCGGTCTACTTGTCGCGGACGTGATGCCTATATACATGATCATGCCTAGATATTCTCATAACTATGCACTTTTCTATCAATTGCTCGACAGTAATTTGTTCACCCACCGTAATACTTACGCTATCTTGAGAGAAGCCACTAGTGAAACCTATGGCCCCCGGGTCTATTTTCCATCATATAAGTTTCCAATCTATTTTACTTTGCAATCTTTACTTTCAATCTTTATTATAAAATTACCAAAAATATTTATCTTACTATCTCTATCAGATCTCACTTTTGCAAGTGGCCGTGAAGGGATTGACAACCCCTTTATCGCGTTGGTTGCAAGGTTCTTATTTGTTTGTGTAGGTACGAGGCGACTTGCGTGTAGTCTCCTACTGGATTGATACCTTGGTTCTCAAAAAATGAGGGAAATACTTACGCTACTTTGCTGCATCACCCTTTCCTCTTCAAGGGAAAAACCAACGCAGTGCTCAAGAGGTAGCAAGAAGGATTTCTGGCGCCGTTGCCGGAGAGATCTACGCCAAGTCAAGTCAAGTCGAGACATACCAAGTACCCATCACAAACTTTTATCCCTCGCATTACATTATTTGCCAGTTGCCTCTCGTTTTCCTCTCCCCCACTTCACCTTTGCCTTTTCTTCGCCTTCTTCCCGTATGTATCTTTGTTTGTGTTTCCATGTGCCTTCTATTTGCTTGCATTTTGCTTGCTAAAAATCTATTGATATGGATCCACTTAAAGTGTTCTACTTGGATCATCTTCGATCCTTATGCGCTCGTGCTGAAACCCCAACTAGCCTAGTTGATGGGAAATCTTTAGATGAGCATGCTCATTTTGTGCGTCACCATTTGTCTGAAAAAGGGAGACTCTTATGAGATCAAATAAACAGATTGTTGTGTTATGCTTGGAATCTTTGTGAAATTTATGATTTTACTTGTTGCTCTAAGAACCCTAGAAAAACACCTTCCTACCTATGTGAATTTAATGATAATGAAATCTTATCTTCTTATGCAAAGGGTGTTTATAGTTACTATGATATCGAACAAATTGAAGAATTTGTTTCTTTTAAGGGTGCTTATGAAGTTGCTTCTTTGATTCAAAAGTATGATCTTACTCTCTACGAATCTGAAAATTTTGACATACTTAAATATTGCTATGAAAACTATGCTCATAATGTCTATGTCAAAGTATTTATTGAGAGAATGACCGTTGATTTGGAAGAAAATAATGATATGCATGAATCTATAGATAATGATGATCCCGATTATTTGATTGAAATTTCCCTTGATGAACATGATGCTTGCTATTCTTGTGGCCATGATGCCAATATTTTGGAAGACGAATTTGCTATAGTTCCTTATGTTAAACATGAGATCGTTGCTATTGCTCCCATACTTGACAGTTCCTTCGATAGAAAGCATGATTGCAATGATGTTATTATAAATTCTATTAATGTCAATTGTGCTAATAATATGCAAAACCCTAAGCTTGGGGATGATAGTTTTGCTAGGTCCACTACTTGTTGCAATGATCATGATTGGGGTGATTTTTCTTATGATCTTGAAAATTTATTTAAGCCCCATGATGAATATGAGATTGATAATAATGTTTGCAATATTATTGAAAGTGGGTTTGGAGAGGTCATGACTTTAGTTACTGTTAATCCCACTATTTTGGAAGAGTGTCAACTTTGCATGCATGTGGATCGTGTTGAAAATATTTTATGTGATAGCTATTTTGTTGAATTTGCCTATGATCCTACATGTAATTATTATGAGAGAGGAAAATATGGTTGTAGAAATTTTGATCTTACTAAATTAACTCTCGTCATGTTGAGATTGCTATCATCTCTTTCTTCTTCCTTGCATATGCTAATTTTTGCTTGCTATGATAATTTGTTTGCTTATAAAATGCCTATGCATAGGAAGTATGTTAGACTTAGATGTGTTTATCACGTGTTCTATGATGCTCTCTTTGTGCTTTAATTTTAGTCTTTCATGTGAGCATCGTTGAAATCTTATGCCTAGCTAGGGGCGTTAAACGATAGCGCTTGTTGGGAGGCAACCCAATTTTATTTTTGTTCCTTGCTTTCTGTTCCTGTTTAGTAATAAATAATTGATCTAGCCTCTGGTTAGATGTGGTTTTATGTTTAATTAGTGTTTGTGCCAAGTAAAACCTATAGGATCTTCTTGGATGATAGTAATTTGATCTTGCTGAAAAAGTCAGAAACTTTCTGCTCACGAAAACAATTGTTAAAAATCACCAGAATGTGATAAAATACTGATTCCGATTGCAGTAGATCAATAAACAAATTATCTAGGTCTTCCTATTTTGGTAGAATTTTTGAGTTACAGAAAGTTTGCGTTTGTTACAGATTACTACAGACTATTCTGTTTTTTGACAGATTCTGTTTTTCGTGTGTTGTTTGCTTATTTTGATGAATCTATGGCTAGTGTCGGGGGGTATGAACCATAGAGAAGTTGGAATACAGTAGGTTTAACACAAATATAAATAAGGAATGAGTTCATTATAGTACCTTGAAGTGGTGGTTTGTTTTCTTTCGCTAACGGAGCTTATAAGATTTTGTTTTGAGTTTTGTGTTGTGAAGTTTTCAAGTTTTGGGTAAAGATTTGATGGATTATGGAATAAGGAGTGGAAAGAGCCTAAGATTGGGGATGCCCAAGGCACCCTAAGGTAAAATTCAAGGACAACCAAAAGCCTAAGCTTGGGGATGCCCCGGAAGGCATCCCCTCTTTCGTCTTCGTCCATCGGTAACTTTACTTGATGCTATATTTTTATTCACCACATGATATGTGTTTTGCTTGAAGAGTCTTGTATGATTTGAGTCTTTGCTTTTTAGTTTACCACAATCATCCTTGCTGTACACACCTTTTGGAAGAGACACACATGAATCGGAATTTATTAGAATACTCTTTGTGCTTCACTTATATCTTTTGAGCTAAATAATTTTGCTCTAGTGCTTCGCTTATATCTTTCTAGAGCACGGTGGTGGTTTTATTTTATAGAAATTATGATCTCTCATGATTCACTTATATTATTTTGAGAGTCCTTTAGAACAGCATGGTAATTTGCTTTGGCTATAAAATTAGTCCTAATATGATAGGCATCCAAGATTGGTATAATAAAAACTTTCATAAAGAGTGCATTGAATACTATGAGAAGTTTGATACTTGATGATTGTTTTGAGATATGAAGGTGGTCATATTAAAGTTGTGCTAGTTGAGTAATTGTGAATTTGAGCAATACTTGTGTTGAAGTTTGCAAGTCCCGTAGCATGCACGTATGGTAACCGTTGTGTAACAAATTTGAAACATGAGGTGTTCTTTGATTGTCATCCTTATGAGTGGCGGTCAGGGACGAGCGATGGTCTTTTCCTACCAATCTATCCCCCTAGGAGCATGCGCGTAATGCTTGGTTTTTGATGACTTGTAGATTTTTGCAATAAGTATGTGAGTTCTTTATGACTATTGTTGAGTCCATGGATTATACGCTCTCTCACCTTTCCATCATTGCTAGCCTCTTCGGTACCGTGCATTGCCCTTTCTCACCTTGAGAGTTGGTGCAAACTTCGCCAGTGCATCCAAACCCCGTGATATGATACGCTCTATCACACATAAACCTCCTTATACTTCCTCAAAACAGCCACCATACCTACCTATTATGGCATTTCCATAGCCATTCCGAGATATATTGCCATGCAACTTTCCACCGTTTCATTTATTATGACACGCTTCATCATTGTCATATTGCCTTGCATGATCATGTAGTTGACATCATATTTGTGGCAAAGCCACCATGCATAATTTTTCATAATGTGACTCTTGATTCATTGCCCATCCAGGTACACCGCCGGAGGCATTCATATAGTCATATTTTGTTCTAGTATCGAGTTGTAATCATTGAGTTGTAAATAAATAGAAGTGTGATCATCATTAATAGAGCATTGTCCCAAATAAAAAAAGAGAAAAAAAGAAGAAGAAGAAAGGCCAAAAAAAGGAAAGGCCCAAAAAAAAGAAAAAAAAGAGAGAAAAGAAACAAACAGGGACAATGCTACTATCCTTTTTTTCACACTTGTGCTTCAAGGTAGCACCATGATCTTTATGATAGAGAGTCTCTTGTTTTGTCACTTTCATATACTAGTGGGAATTTTTCATTATAGAACTTGGCTTGTATATTCCAACAATGGGCTTCCTCAAATGCCCTAGGTCTTAGTGAGCAAGCAAGTTGGATGCACACGTTTCTTTTGTTGAGCTTTCATACATTTATAGCTCTAGTGCATTTGTTGCATGGCAATCCCTACTCCTTGCATTGACATCAATTGATGGGCATCTCCCTAGCCCGTTGATTAGCCGCGTCAATGTGAGACTTTCTCCTTTTTTGTCTTCTCCACATAACCCCCATCATTATACTCTATTCCACCCATAGTGCTATATCCATGGCTCACGCTCATATATTGCGTGAAGGTTGAAAAAGTTTAAGATTACTAAAGTATGAAACAATTGCTTGGCTTGTCATCGGGGTTGTGCATGATGAGAGCATTCTTGTGTGACGAAAATGGAGCATGACCAAACTATATGATTTTGTATGGATAAACTTTGTTTGGCCATGTTATTTTGAGAAGACATAATTGCTTAGTTAGTATGCTTGAAGTATTATTATTTTTATGTCAACATTAAACTTTTATCTTGAATCTTTCGGATCTGAACATTCATACCACAATAAAAAAATTACATTGAAAAATATGCTAGGTAGCATTCCACATCAAAAATTCTGTTTTTATCATTTACCTACTCGAGGACGAACAGGAATTAAGCTTGGGGATGCTTGATACGTCTCCAACGTATCTATAATTTTTTATTGTACCATGCTATTATATTATCTGTTTTGGATGTTTAATGGGCTTTATTATACACTTCTATATTATTTTTGGGACTAACCTACTAACCAAAGGCCCACTGCAAATTGCTGTTTTTTTGCCTATTTCAGTGTTTCGCAGAAAAGGAATATCAAACGGAATCCAAACGGAATGAAACCTTCGGGAGAGTGATTTTTTGAACAAACGCAATCCAGGAGACTTGGAGTGGACGTCAAGAAAGGAACGAGGAGGCCACGAGGCAGGAGGGCGCGCCCCCCACCCTCGTGGGCCCCTCGTGGCTCCCCTGACCGACTTCTTTCGCCTATATATACTCATATACCCCGAATGTAGGAGATATGCCCTAGAGGCGATAATAAATGATATTATTTATCTCCAAGTTCATAATTATGTTTATGTTCCATGCTATAACTGCTATGGTTCTCGAGTCTGCAATAACACAAGGCTCGGAGGAAGACTCATATGCACGTGTGGAATAATAAACGGTAAGAAGTATTCTTAGTCTGGCCTCTAAGACTAGCTCGAGTGTTGCATGATGGTTCTGTTTTCCTGATCATGGGCATGTCAATGCCATCAACTTTGAGGGTAAAATGTTAAGAGAACATTTGTGTTGAATCGACCCGGATTGATGTTATGCTATGAGATTCATTCGTCACAAGTTAATGGTAGATAACACAGAGATGGTTAACGTTTGCATGATTCCTTAGACCGTGAGAGTATCGAGTTTCTTCATGCTTGCTTCATGAACTTTGGGGTTTGTTAAACGTCATCCGTAAATGGGTGGCTATTACGGCGACTTACGGGTTCATGGAAAAGTATGTCAAGTAACTTGATAGCTCAAGATTGGGATTTGCTCCTCCGACGATGGAGAGATATTCTCGGGCCCTCTCGGTGTTACGGTATCCATAATCGTCTGGCCAGACACCTTGTGATTTGATCACTGGGATGCCGGAACACGGAAACGAGAAAAGAGAACAAAACTGGTAACGAGGTAACATGCATGATGGACAAATTGTTCGTCCATGGGGATGCAATAAATCTCACCTCGGGTGTTTGTGACATATCGCGAAGCAACAGGAATAGCTCACTGCAACTGGAGGTTCACTCAAATATTTATTCGTGTGGGTATAGGGGTCAATATGGGTGTCCACGGCTCCGATGTTGATCATTGATCGGAAGGGGTTCCGGGTCATGTCTATACTTCACCGAACCTATAGGGTCACATGCTTAAGGGTCATCTATCTGCTGAATACTAGACAGGGAGTCTGAGAGAAAATCACCAAAAAGTTTCGGACAGCGGAAAAGTTCCGCAGAGAGAGGTCACCGGATGAGTTTCGGTGAAACCGAAAAAGTTGTTTTGGGCTATGCCATTAAGTCAAAATGGTTTCGGCACATGCCTGATAATTCTTGGAGGGTGCAAGAATCATTCTGGAAACTTTTTGGAATTTTCACAAATAAAAACCGGAAATGTTCCGGAGCTGCAGGAACCGGTTAATATGCTTTTCGCAGATGAAAATCACTAAACTATAATTGTTCCAGAACGCGTTGAAAATTATTATGGTGGGTACTGGAAATGTTCTAAGCCCACATAAATATTTTTAGTTCGAACGGACGCTGAAAAATGTCATCATGAATAGTGAAAGTGCTTTTTGGGATATTTTATGGAAAGCCACCTTTTGGGGCATTACTCAAAAGATCTAGGGATGACATGGATGGATTGGGAGGCCCTCATGGGGGCCCCCCAAGGGGTGTGGCCGACCACACTTGGGGCTCCACCTTGGAGCCCCTCTTGTTCCTTGGTTTCGCTCTTATGCCCTTGAGGAAGGACTTCATTCATGTGCATTTTGGGTTTTTGTGTTAAACTACCCTACCCCTTGGGATTTCCTATAAATAGAGGTGGAGGGGCAGCCCTCCACACTCACTCTTTCTCACATACAAGTGCCATGCATGATCTGGCTTCTCTCTCCCTCCCAGCGAAATAGTTTCGTAGAGCCGAAAGGCTGTCTGGGTTCCGGCAGGAACTAGTTCTGGACGGCGAAGCCCTGCCGGATAGATGACACCGTATGTGTGCAACCCCGTAGAGAGGTCGTAGTTTCGATCCTTTTGCCCGAGGGGCTGTTTTGAGAGTGCCTCCCGAAGGGCTGTCCAAGTGACGGTCCGAGTTCTGTGAATCCTCCCGAAGGGCTGTCCGAGTGACCGTCCGAGTTTTGATGGTCCTCCCGAAGGGCTGTCCGCGACACCGTCCGAGGGACTGTTGGACCGCCTCCCGGAGGGCTGTCTGTGGGGCAGATGAGGATATACATCCTCGCGGGGGAGGTTGTAAATCCTAGCTGCGGGGATCTGCACCGCCGTTTGTCATCGACTCTACTTCCGCTGTGCTACGAGTCGGTAACGAAAAAGATCAAACCATGTATGCAGTCTCCATAGTGGTCCTGGGCTGGTGCGTAGGTCGAATTTTTTTGTTTTCTGCTGCGTTACCCTACAGTGGCATCATGAGCCGTGCTATGCGTAGATGCAGGTTGCGATCTAGAATACATGGAGATGTATGGGTGTTGCACAATATAATTAGGTAGTAGATGAGTTCTATTACTGAAAATTATTTGTGCGGGTAGCAGATGAAATCTGTTACCCGATGTTCTTGTTGCTTCCCTTAAATTTGCGTAGTCCTGATCTTGACAGCATTGTGGAATCTAACAAAGTTCTGGCAATCCGCGATCCTTTCATGCTGCTCCTGAGCATGCTGATTGACAGATCAACGAAGTGCTAACAGTTCTTTGGGTTCCACTTTAGTCTAAGAAAGATGGATGTTTTGTAGACTAAAGGGCAATGCAGATATGATCTGCACGAGGGTCATGCGTATGACGAATTTCAGTGTGGGGCTCGAGATTGTATTATCTCGTGTTTCATACACCCCGATAAGTTAATCTAGCGCTTGAATTATCATACTTGATGATGGACGTTGGTAGCTTCGGTTTGTTTCGAAACCTTAGAAGCCACGAAAAACAAGTTTTTGCATGAACCGATTAGAAACGTCTAACTTGGTTTTGCAGGAGGGTTTGCATGTGCATGTGATGTGGTATAGCAATGCTCATAATAATTTGATTATGTATGAGATGACTATATGATGTAAATTGATTAAACATGACCTGTGTGTCATGATTCGGTATGATGGCTAGAGCCATATGATTGCACTTTAATGACCTGCGTGTTAGCCTTAAGTAATGCACTTATTTTATTAGCTATAGAGATAGCAATATTATCTGGTGGATCAACAAGGTGGTGGCAATCTTCGCGAAGGTGAACACCGACGCGTATGCCGAAGACGAAGAAATGAAAGACTTCTCCGTCAGAAAGGGCTATACCATATCTTGCTATTATGAATTGCATGAGATGTTAATCCCTTATGATGCACCCTTCTTGATTGCGCGGTAGTCGCTTTTTATTAGGGTGATCTCTCACTTAAAATATCAAAGTAGTTAGTGTTCACCCAAGTGTAGCACCGTCTGAAATTCGTATCTTTTCGGGGTGCGCCATGTACACATGAGCACGAACGAATCAAGAAGAATGAGGCGGGTGAGGTCAGACCTCGCAGCAAGATCACTTGGTTGTCTTTGACATTCAGGCAGGAGAGTCCTGAGCTCGGAACACGCCCATCGAAATATGAACAAGAATCACATAGAGATGTGATCGGCAAGTTGGCCTACCGATTGAAATTTGTGTCATTAGTGATGAACCCGTCAATGGCATCGAATAGAAATATGGATCTTGAATCACTCTAAATTAATTATGAGAGATATTGATTTGAGTTGGAGCGCACTGTTGAATTAACATGTTTAATTCTCAGTGCAATTAATTATGAACACTGTCTAAGTGTTTCTTGCAAAATAGTTGTAGAATAATGGCTCGTGTTTCCACCTTCCCTGTTAAAATTGAATAGCTGTTAAATATCTGGTTAAAACTTTACGATTGGTAACGTAATGTGAGGATTGTCCTCAAAAGTGCCGAGAAGGACTTTGTCCTATCGCATTCTTTCCGTATCCTCCCGCTAATGCTATGGATCATGTGACTCTTGTCCTTCGATCCAAAAGCTAGAATTCTGTTATGGTCAAGTGGAATATGTTTGCTTCCATGAAACCCAAACTTCAAAAGTTGGGATAGTTATATGATATTCATGGAACTGAAAATTGTTTTCAGATACAAACAAAGCAATGTTTGTTTGCAAGTATTAGTAGAAGTGTTTACTATGCATTTGACTATTGGGAAAGGGATCCAGAAGAACGCCTGTCATATAATGAAAGGTGAATAAAACAACAACTTAAAGAGAAAGGAAGTGTCCAAAGGGTGCTAGTATGACTTACACACCTAGGAAGTCCGGGGCTAACGCCACTCTTAAGTTGGGTGCTTCTTTTGCGAGTAGGAGAAATACTAAAAGTTAAACTGTTAGAAGTATAAAGGCAGAAAGAAAGATGACTAGAATATCCAGCTCATGTATGAATGTCATACAAGTTTTTGATGTATAGTAGGTTGGTCAAAGATATAGTTCTTGGGAATTATGGTTAAACATGTTAATCACTAATTCTTGGGTATTGTGAGTTAATCACAAAGATACCCGCTCGATTGCATTCAATTGTGAATCATTGTAAGAGCTACTATGGCCTAAAAAGACTAGCCAGAAATAAGGTTAAGGTATACACAGGGAAACATAGTAAATGTTACTATACCTTCCATCGGTGTATTGCCGTCTGTATTTATTTTCATAATTCATTTAGAGTTTTACAAACTCTAGCCCATTGCATAAGGTATCTTGCAAGAAGGTTGTTCATAAGAGAACTTTTTATGTTCGATGTTATGAATAACACAAGGGCCATACTTTCATTATGAATGAGATGTATGTTATGAATATTGATAATAATACAATACCTCTGGGTTTACTTTCATAATTCATTTTAGAGTTTCATACACTCTAGCCCATTGCACAATGTTTGTTGCAAAAGAGTTGTTCATAAAAACAACAATTGTTGTTAAGTATTATGAATAAAGTGAAGGGCCATGCTTCCATCCAAGATGGGATGTATGCTATGAATATTGATGGTAATATGATACATCCATAAAACTGACGCTAAATGTCGCAAGACTAAAAGAATACCACACAAGTGTGGCACTACATTTGGTCACATTGGAGAAACCCGCATGGAAAATTCCATTATGATGGATTTTGAAGTCTTTTTGATTTTGAATCATCTGACACTTGCAACTTTCCTCCGAAAAGTGAAGTGACTAAAATACCGTTCACAGGCCATAAGGAACGAACAACAAACTTATTAGTGATCATACATTTGATGTGTGTAGTCCGATAAGTGTTGTTAGTGGTGGATTTATTTATCTTCAGAAATGACTCAAGTAGATATATGGATATTTACTTGATGAGACGTAAGTCTGGATCTTTTGAAATCATTCGAAAGGTTTTCAAAAATGAAGTAGAAATTATTGTAACAAGAAAATTATGTTTCTGCAATTTGATTGCACAAAGGAATATTTGAGTTACATGTTTAGCGAATGTCTGATGAGTTGTAAAACGGGTTTCATAACTTGCACCTCCCGGAACACCACTGCAAGTGGAAATTCCGTGGAGATGTAATCTAACCATTTATGACATGGTAAGGTCAAAGATGACATAAATAAATTTGCCATTATCCCTTTTAAAGTGATGCTTTAGAGACTGCGGCTTTTACACTGAAAAGAGCTACATCGGGTCTGTTGAAATGAAGCCATGGTATGGTACGCCCAACCATGTTATATCTTTTCTTAACATTTGGAATGTGGGGCTTGTGTAAAAGGTTACAAACCTATTCCAAATCAGACAAGTGCTACTTTGTAGGTTATACCAAAATGTTGGGTATTCCTCCCTCACTATACCGAGGCAAATAGATTTGCCGCGAAACGGTGTGCTTTTAAAGAGAATGGTTCTTTCAAAAAGGTGAGTGGGAGAATAGTGCAACTCGACGAGATAAACAACATCTTTGTTATCAGATCAAAGGAAAGAGACCTTGGAAGTAATTCCAGAGTTTCCTACTGTGACTGATACGGAAGTCTCTACAATAAAATGTATGAACTTCGGTCGAACTTGCAGCTGAACCACGTAGGCAAGGCTCGTGCAAACCTCTCAGGTGCGCAAACGAGATATTGTTGTTAGACAACACTATACCTACGATACACAAGGAAGCGTTGATGGGCCCTGACTCCGGAATTGGCTAAATGCCAATACAACCCGAGTTAGTTTCCATATAAGTGATTCAAGATTAAAACCTTGATACACCTTTCGGAAGACTTAGAGTCTAACGAATATTTATGGAACTTAAAACTGATACGGATAAAAATGTTTTATCCATAAAGCTCGACTTGTTGAAATGACAAGTTCAAGAGTTGACTACGATGAGGTTGTTTTCATCGTAGCGATGCTTAAAGTCGGTTCGGGTTGAACTAGCAATTAATACATATTTCAATCATGAGATATGAAACATGGATGACAATAGGATTTCCATCTGATGGAAATGAAACCAAGGACTTACATGTGTTATAGTCCAAGGAATTTTGTCTATCCAGAGGATGCTAGTAAGGGTGCAAACTTCAGAGTTCCAGCGATGGACAGAAGAGAGCAAAATGGAGTTGGAATCTTCGTGCTTTGATGAAATGGTCAAAGGGGTTTGACTTCATCAATGGGTAACAAAGATGCTTGTAATTCAAGAAAGTAAGTGGGAGCATAATAATATTTCTAAAAACCTTGTGTGCTTGACACATTGTTAATTGGAAATAAATTTCTTGACACGAATTAGGACTTCATTTGAAAATAGTTTTTTGATGAAGTGCTTAGGCTAAATAGCCTCAATATTAGGCATAATGATCTATGGAGATAGATTTACCTAATAGGGCTAAGCAATTAATACATATTGACAAGGTGCTAAAACCTTTTAGCATTTAAAACTGCCAAGGAGTGATTCTTGCCAGAGTCACATGGAAGAGTTTTTTGCAAGACTCGGTGTCCCAAAACACTGATGAGCAAAATACATGATGCAGATTCCACACACTTTTTTGTTTGGATTAATCATGTATTCCATGGTATGTAAAACAACCAGATATGTCCGATACTCCCAAGGTGTTGCGAGTATGGATACTAAAGTGATCAAAGTACTGATCGTTGGACAACAGTGAAAGATGTCATTGAGTACTAGAGTAAGTACTGATGATATGTTTTCTCTCAAGCGGCGATCATGAAGAGTTCGTTGTAAAATGTTACATCGAAATAGTCTTCATCTTTTCTCCATGCGATTTTCGATTTAAGTTAAGGGTTTTGTGTAACACACAATATGGTGGCACAGTTAGTTGGAATTTGTTCAAACAAGTTACTGTGGTGAATTCTATAACAAAGGCAAAGTATGTTGCCGCTTTTAAAGCGACAAAGAAGATGTTGAATCATATAGTTTATTCATGAACTTAGTGTGGTTCCAAGATGGCTTTTGTTAATGGGACACTACGGCAAGTATTTGCTCCATAACTCAGTCTGAGGAATCCAGGTTCGACCTGTGATTCGCATACATACCAAGCCAAGTCCACACAAAATATGAATTTTGTGAAAGCGTAAAAACGCGAGGATATGCAAAGATACACATGGAGCTGAAGTCGTCAGATTCGTTGGATATCAGGCTATACCACAAGCCAAGCATATTTACACCGGTGTGCCACAGGTGTGAAGTGCATTAGCATTAACTAGATTATTGACTCTAGTGCAAGTGGGAGTCTGTAGGAGATATGCCCCAGAGGCAATAATATATAATATTATTTATCTCCAAGTTCATAATTATGTTTATGTTCCATGCTATAACTGCTATGGTTCTCGAGTCTGCAATAACACGAGGCTCGGAGGAAGACTCATATGCACGTGTGGAATAATAAACGGTAAGAAGTATTCTTAGTCTGGCCTCTAAGACTAGCTCAAGTGTTGCATGATGGTTCTGTTTTCCTGATCATGGGCATGTCAATGCCAGCAACTTTGAGGGCACAATGTTAAGAGAACATTTGTGCTGAATCGACCCGGATTGATGTTATGCTATGAGCTTCATTCGTCACAAGTTAATGGTACACAACACAGAGATGGTTAACGTTTGCATGATTCCTTAGACCGTGAGAGTATCGAGTTTCTTCATGCTTGCTTCATGAACTTTGAGGTTTGTTAAACGTCATCCGTAAATGGGTGGCTATTACGGCGGCTTACGGGTTCATGGAAAAGTATGTCAAGTAACTTGATAGCTCAAGTTTGGGATTTGCTCCTCCGACGATGGAGAGATATTCTCGGGCCCTCTCGGTGTTACGATATCCATAATCGTCTGGCCAGACGCCTTGTGATTTGATCACTGGGATGCCGGAACACGGAAACGAGAAAAGAGAACAAAACTGGTAACGAGGTAACTTGCATGATGGACAAATTGTTCGTCCATGGGGATGCAATAAATCTGACCTCGGGTGTTTGTGACATATCGCGAAGCAACAGGAATAGCTCACTGCAACTGGAGGTTCACTCGAATATTTATTCGTGTGGGTATAGGGGTCAATATGGGTGTCCACGGCTCCGATGTTGATCATTGATCGGAAGGGGTTCCGGGTCATGTCTATACTTCACCGAACCTATAGGGTCACATGCTTAAGGGTCATCTATCTGCTGAATACTAGATAGGGAGTCTGAGAGAAAATCACCAAAAAATTTCGGACAGCGGAAAAGTTCCGCAGAGAGAGGTCACCGGATGAGTTTCGGTGAAACCGAAAAAGTTGTTTCGGGGTATGCCATTAAGTCAAAATGGTTTCAGCACATGCCTGATAATTGTTGGAGGGTGCCAGAATCATTCTGGAAACTTTTTGGAATTTTCACAAATAAAAACCGGAAATGTTCCGAAGCTACAGGAACCGGTTCAGATGCTTTTCGCAGATGAAAATCACTAAACTGGAATTGTTCCAGAACGCGTTGAAAATTATTATGGTGAGTACTGGAAATGTTCTAAGCCCACATAAATATTTTCAGTTCGAACGGACGCTGAAAAATGTCGTCGTGAATATTGAAAGTGCTTTTTGGGATATTTTATGGAAAGCCACCTTTTGGGGCTTTACTCAAAAGATCTAGGGATGACATGGATGGATTGGGAGGCCCTCCTGGGGGCCCCCCAAGGGGTGTGGCCGGCCACACTTGGGGCTCCACCTTGGAGCCCCTCTTGTTCCTTGGTTTCGCTCTTATGCCCTTGAGGAAGGACTTCATTCATGTGCATTTTGGGTTTTTGTGTTAAACTACCCTACCCCTTGGGATTTCCTATAAATAGAGGTGGAGGGGCAGCCCTCCACACTCACTCTTCTCACATACAAGTGCCATGCATGATCTGGCTTCTCTCTCCCTCCCAGCGAAATAGTTTCGTAGAGCCGAAAGGCTGTCTGGGTTCCGGCAGGAACTAGTTCTGGACGGCGAAGCCCTGTCGGATAGATGACACCGTATGTGTGCAACCCCGTAGAGAGGTCGTAGTTTCGATCCTTTTGCCCGAGGGGCTGTTTTGAGAGTGCCTCCCGAAGGGCTGTCCAAGTGACGGTCCGAGTTCTGTGAATCCTCCCGAAGGGCTGTCCGAGTGACCGTCCGAGTTTTGATGGTCCTCCCGAAGGGCTGTCCGCGACACCGTCCGAGGGACTGCCCGACCGCCTCCCGGAGGGCTGTCCGTGGGGCGGATGAGGGTATACATCCTCGCGGTTGGGAGGTTGTAAATCCTAGCTGCGGGGATCTGCACCGCCGTTCGTCATCGACTCTACTTCCGTTGCGCTACGAGTCGGTAACGAAAAAGATCAAACCATGTATGCAGTCTCCATAGTGGTCCTGGGCTGGTGCGTAGGTCGAATTTTTTTTGTTTTCTACTGCGTTACCCTACACCGAAAACATCCGAGAGCACCACGAAGCCCTATTTCCACCACCGCAACCTTCTATACCCGTGAGATCCCATCTTGGGGCCTTTTCCAGCGCTCCGCCAGAGGGGGAATCGATCACGGAGGGCTTCTACATCAACACCATAGCCTCTCCGATGATGTGTGAGTAGTTTATCACAGACCTTCGGGTCCATAGTTATTAGCTAGACGGCTTCTTCACTCTCTTTGGATCTCAATACAAAGTTCTCCTCGATCTTGTTGGAGATCTATTCGATGTAATTCTTTTTGTGGTTTGTTTGTCGAGATCCGATGAATTGTGGGTTTATGATCAAGATTATCTATGAACAATATTTGAATCTCCTCTGAATTCTTTTATGTATGATTTGTTATCTTTGCAAGTCTCTTCGAATTATTAGTTTGGTTTGGCCTACTAGATTGATCATTCTTGCAATGGGAGAAGTGCTTAGCTTTGGGTTCAATCTTGCATTGCTCGATCCCAGTGACAGAAAGGGAAACGACACGTATTGTATTGTTGCCATCGAGGATAAAAAGATGGGGTTTATATCATATTGTTTGAGTTTATCCCTCTACATCATGTCATCTTGCCTAATGCGTTACTCTGTTCTTATGAACTTAATACTCTAGATGCATACTGGATAGCGGTCGATGTGTGGAGTAATAGTAGTAGATGCATAATCGTTTCGGTCTACTTGTCGCGGACGTGATGCCTATATACATGATCATGCCTAGATATTCTCATAACTATGCACTTTTCTATCAATTGCTCGACAGTAATTTGTTCACCCACCGTAATACTTATGCTATCTTGAGAGAAGCCACTAGTGAAACCTATGGCCCCCGGGTCTATTTTCCATCATATAAGTTTCCAATCTATTTTACTTTGCAATCTTTACTTTCAATCTTTATTATAAAATTACCAAAAATATTTATCTTACTATCTCTATCAGATCTCACTTTTGCAAGTGGCCGTGAAGGGATTGACAACCCCTTTATCGCGTTGGTTGCAAGGTTCTTATTTGTTTGTGTAGGTACGAGGCGACTTGCGTGTAGTCTCCTATTGGATTGATACCTTGGTTCTCAAAAACTGAGGGAAATACTTACGCTATTTTGCTACATCACCCTTTCCTCTTCAAGGGAAAAACCAACGGCGTGCTCAAGAGGTAGCAATGCTAAAAAACACTCAAAAGCTTGAAAAGATCAAAGCAAACAACATCCCAGCTGTTGGTGCAATAATTTGCCTCTTTATGTTTTGGAGATCGTTGACATAAACAGTAAGGGACTGATGTGTTTGCTAGTGCACACAAAGTAACAGGTCTCTGGAGTCATGAGGAGTTTGGTACAAACTCCAAAGATAATCTCCTGCATAGCGGCGAGGATTATCACCGAAGATTATGATGTTGAGAGTGACCCCCAAATATGTTGACGCAAAGCAATTGGTTCGGTGATGTCCGAAGGAATTGACTACAGCCGAGAAGTTGAAGACATAGCATTTATTTCGTTGTTCTTCTATCTCTTTATTGAGTCATAGGACCACTGTACTATTAAGAGGGGTATAGTGTTCGAAACTTTGATTCTCTGATGCTAAACCCAATCCTATGTGAGTTGAGAGAGAAATATCTTTGTGTTCCGAGCAAATACTTGTTAGCAAGAGACTATGATCTTCTTCACCGCGAGAGATTTATCTCTGGCCGAAGAGTTAGCATTACTTGTTCCTCAAGTAATGTTACCATTGCTCTCAAAATCCGACCGTTGAGAACGTATCGGTTGGCCATTGGCTGGACAGTGTGTCTGAAATGGCCATTCCCATCAGGGAAGGTTGCAGCTATAAATAGCCACCCGCACCGGCTTTGTCCGGTGGCTGCTCCATTTGATTCCGAGAGTTAGTTGAGCAACCCTCTCTCCCGACTGATTTGAGTTTAAAATCCACTGAGAGAAAAAACCCAGAGCCAAAAAATGAGATAGTGGTTTAGCATCACTCGAGTGTAAGTCTAGTACGCTCCACCTATTACTCTTAAGAGCTGCGGACTCTCTAGACGGTTAGGTGTCAATCTCTTCAGAGACCAAGAGTAATTGTGGTTCTCGAAGAAGTCTGTAAAGGTTCGAAGATCACCTTGAGCATCTACCACGAGTAATCAACATTGGTTGACGAACCAATTGTTGAGGAGAATAGGGCGAAGAGAGTTTATCTTCCATGTTAAGTCATAACCCCTCCAACCAGACGTAGTTGAGGGAGTCCTGGACTAAGGGGTCCTCGGGCGTCCGGCCTGTTATCCATGGGCCGGACTATTGGGCTGTGAAGACGTGAAGGCCGAAGACTGTACCCGTGCCCGGATTGGACTCTCCTTGGCATGGAAGGCAAGCTTGGCGACCAACTATGAAGATTCCTTCTTATGTAACCGACTCTATGTAACCCTAGACCCCCCGGTGTCTATATAAACCGGAGGGTGTAGTCCGGAAAATAGATACTCATTACCATAGTCATACAGGCTAGACTTCTAGGGTTTAGCCATTACGATCTCGTGGTAGATCAACTCTTGTAATACTCATATTCATCAAGATCAATCAAGCAGGAAGTAGGGTATTACCTCCATAGAGAGGGCCCGAACCTGGGTAAACATCGTGTCCCCCGTCTCCTGCAACCATCGACCTCAGACGCATAGTTCGGGACCCCCTACCCGAGATCCGCCGGTTTTGACACCGACAGTAGTCCTTTTGCAGAAGGGCAAACTGGTCTAGCAAATACCTTATCACCGTCGAGCATCATTGGTTATCTCGTCTCTAGCTTTTCATTCGTTCTGATCTGTATGATAAGATTCGATCATGTGATTCTTTTTTATGCATGATGTTACTTCATGTTTGCTAGTCTGTATTCGCTCACTGTAGTTTAATTTCGTTCGCTCCGCTGCTGGGTTCCGAGAGTTTTGATGTTTCTGAAGAAAATTTAAAACTCCCATTCACCCCCTTTGGTAGACATACTTTGTTCCTACAATTGGTATTAGAGCAAGGTACTCCTTTGCTCTGCTTATTTTTTTCTAACAACCTTGGAGTTTAAGTACGTCTTCAGTAAGCTACAAGCCGCACCTCAAAATCTCCATCTTTGATGGGACAGACTACCCTTTCTGGAAAGAGAAGATGAAGATCCGTCTATGAGCAATTGATGACAAGATTTGATATGGTACAGAATGGTTTCACAGTTGAAGTGCCTCAAGTTCCCACTGACCACGAGAAGAAAGTTATGTAGATGGATGCTAAGGCCAAAGATGAAATTGGTGGCCATCTCTCTCGTGCTCAGTTTCTTTGCTATCGCCAGTGTGAAACTGCGAAGGAATTATGGGACATCCTCGAGAAGATCAATGAAGGTGTTTCAACTCAGAAAGAAGCTCGCATTGATACCCTTCGTGCGAAGTTCAATTGGTTCAAGAGAATTGGAAATGAAAGTTATCAACAAACCTTCAATCGGCCGAGTGACATTGCGAATGAGTTGCAAGGTCTCGGTGCCAAAGACATCACTGATTACAAAGTTGTGAAGAAGTTTCTTCTCAAAAAAAGGGTTTAAGACAGGATCCACTCTCTTTCACACGTGCTATTAATGGTGATCTATTCGTGTGTCAAATATATGTGGATGATATTATCTTTGGCTGTACAAACAATGCTTGCAGCATGGAATTCATGTGAATGATGCCCGAGAAATATGAAATGTCTATGATGGGTGAACTTAAGTTTTTCTTGGACTACAAATTCATCAACAGAAAAGTGGCATTTTTATCTCTCAAGAGAAATATCTGAGAGACTGTCTGAAGAAGTTCAGTATGCAAGATTGCAATCATAAGGGCTTCAAAACACTTATGCCCACGAATGGTCAGCTAGATGCTGATGTGTATGGTAAAGATTACGATCAAAAAGCTTATCATTCGATGATTGGAAAACTCCATACACAACAAGGAGAACCCACTTCCAAATTTCTTATCAAAAAAATAATAATTTGCGAAATATGTTTACTACATACCAATCACCTCGAGCTTCTCACGCCTTAAACCACACAAAATGCCCCATACTTACCAATGGAAGGAATCCATTCCCACTTAAAATTCATAGCAGGATCAAACTTTATAAAGAAGGCCGGTTTAGGGCATGTCCAACGCTGACCCCGCCGCATACGTCCGTACCGCCCTATCCAAACATGTTGTGCCATCCAACGCGGACCTGAATCGGTCCACCGAGCGATCTGAACACACTTTTTCCTGCAAAGTGGAAACAAAGTTGGGGGGCTTTGTGGGAGTCCGGAAAACAACCACGTAGGACTCTGACACCCCTGGTCCACTAAATCCCCGCTCACGGTGCCATTTTCTTCCATTCCGGCCCTTCTCCCCCTTGCTTTGCATCTGCACCCTCCTCTGCCAATGCCATCGTTGTACCTCTTCGCCCGGCACACACATTGACGGACATCCGCAACCAGCACCGATGCGCCCGCTCGTCTTTTACGATGGCGTCATCCACCCAGGACCCGTCCATAGGCAGGTACACTCTGCCCCCCTGTCGACATCGTCCATCGCGAACACCACGCCCGTTAGGTGTTCAGTCAAATGCCGTTGAGCTTATTTTCGAACACCATGTCGTTTTTTTAGAGTACGAAGGATGGTGGGGTACTCAACCATGAAGGATGAGTTGTTGTGTGATGCGCGGTTGGTCGTATCCGCAGATTTCGTAGGCACGAGCAGAGGAGGGATCTTCTGGCAACATGTGGATGATTCGTTTCACGCACAAAAGCACATTGCGCCTTGCGACATGCACATCATCCAACAATGCAATATCTGGTCGTTATGGTATCGATGGTACGCCATCCATACCTCCGTCACCAAGTTTTGTGATGCGGTTGGTCGGCTGGAGGCAAGGTGGCCATTGCGCGCGGCAGAGAAATATGTGTGGGACGACATGATCCGTTTGTAAAAAACTTGTTGAACATCCGATTAATGTGGTTGAATTTGAACTATTTTTGTACTAGACTTATTTGCATGCTATGTATGGATGATTTGTGCTATTTTTCTATCCAAACTTTGATGAAATCCACCGTGTTTGTATGAATTTCGTCCAGTTAGTTGAAACCCGACTTGAAATATATGCGAACAACGCTAGATGACTGTCTCCCGCATCCGTGTCCGCAAACTGGTCCCCTATTCGCGGACGAATGCCGGAGCAAATTTGGGGATCAGCTTTGAAGATGCCCTTGTAAGTTTTCTTCTTGATTTCTTGAAGGCCCTGTTCGGAGTCACTCCAACTCCTAAAAATATGAGGAGCTGGAGCATCTCTTTCCCAGCTCCGTGCCTTTTGACTCCAACTCTGGGAGCGGAGTGGTGGAGTGGCGGGTCTCCGAACAAGGCCTAAGAAAGGAACCATGCCTTTCTTCCCTGCCCCACTACAATTCTAAATAATCCTATCATTTATAGTGACTAAAGAGATCTTTTGCTCTAGTAGGTCTACGGTCTACCAGGTGCAGGGTAGACCTACCTTTTTCTTTTGGCATGGATTCAGATTTTTCATGAATGGTAAAACTAATTAGTAAACCAACTGCACTAATACCCCTCGCATTTTTATTGAGAAGAACTACATAAACATTTTTTGTTGCCGTAGATTCGGCGGTTGCTCGAGGGAAGATGTCTAAATCTTGTAATGAAGGAGTCAGCTATTGGAGTTTTAACGATGGCGTCATTTGTTTCTCTGGGATTGAGATAGACATCGCCCCTATCAGCAGACGCATTGATATTTTTGTCCTCTGGCCAACTTCTCCTCTGGTAAGCTGATCATACGTCGCCGATGCCACCATCCTTCCCCATATTCGGTGGCGTCTCTTGCATCCTATTTCCCTGCCCCCGCCTTTGATGATTGGACGCCATTTCAAAGAACATTATTTCTCATACAGTGTCATTTGTATAGACGTTGAGGTAGGCATAATAAAGCCTGTTAAAATACCTAACATACTAGCAGCAACCGTAGGATGAGAAGCTAACCTCTTGTATGGGGAGCATATGTCAAACCTTGCCGGGTTAAGTGCCGGATTAAGATTAAGCTGTTGCTCTCGAGGGAAAAAGAGATGATAATTTTCAATAAATACAGGTCAACAACCGGGTGGTATGATGTATGGTGCCGTACTTCGTCTTGTGTACGTCGCCGGAAATGGCACCAAGAATATATTGTTATTCCGTCAATCACCATCGTTAGTTTCGTAGCAAATGCAATGGAAAAGCCTGGTTCGAAAATACAACCTCTATACTAAAATGTAAGACGTTTTTTTTTAATTTGCATAGGACATACGGAGGAAGTAAAACTTTGTACTCACTATTATTTCTTGTGTGCATCAATTATTGATTGATGGCGATGGAGGAAAACAAATATACTACTCCCTCCGTTCATTTTTATAAGTCATTTCAGACAACTAAAAATGAGCTATTTTGTACCTTGTCTGAAATGTCTTCAAGACCTTATAAAAGTGAACAGAGAGAATAGCAAGGTGCTGAACGTGGTCGGCGTAATGTACGGACGCCCAGACCAGAGGGTCAGGAACTCTCAGGTTAGGTTCATCATAATGTTGACTCGTAAATCTGAATTATAGCGTGAGCATTGTGAACAATAATTAACCAGAAACCACGTGGACAGGAGGAACCATTCGAGCGCCCAGCGTGGGCCGGCAGCTTGCAGCATCGGTTCCGAGTTTCAGTGTCACTGTCAGCAGTAAGAGGGGCCCTCTTTCCCTTATACTATGATTATGATATGAAGCTGACTCAGACTGATGAGTGATCACTCTGTCTGATCCTTCGTTTTGTCATGCAAATTTGGTTCTTTGCAGTCTGGAATGGTATCGTTTTGATCAGAATCCATACAGAGGTAGGTGGGTAAATGTTTTGTTTGTACCGGAAAAGGACAGTAAGAGTTAAGAAAAGGTAAAGCATGCATGGAATTGACGTGAAGGAAAGCAGGCGCCGTGAGGGCTAGGGTTGGTAGCCGGTGAAAAGTTGGCCACTGAACTGAATGCACCGTGTAAAACACGGCTGCCAACGTAGATCACATTCTGTCAAAAGTTAATAGACAGATGGCCTTCTCTCCATGCAAAACTTGCTTCGCAACCGCGAGCTTCGTGAGCAACCGCCGATCGATTTAATTGGTCGCGGTTGTTCACGCGATTCCTCAGCGTACAGTACGTTATCTAGAAGGCTCATGCAGCAGCAGCTGGTCTTCACTTGCAAGCTAAAAATTGCAGAGCTTTGGCACGGAAGATCAGATCTTGTGCGGTACTGTCGAGGACAGGGGGTTTGATTAATTAAAGATCGTCAATGAATCGGGAACAGTCAGGGGCGGTACATTAGTTGGGCAGTAGAGATTCGGGGAGTACAGAGTGGTAAGTGAAAGCGAGGGTCGTACGTTATACGTACCATTGCTGTTTCGCGTCAACGCCGGAGTTGGCACGGCGGCGACAGGCCGACCGGAGAACAAAAATTCGTGGCCGGAAACCGGTGCCATGGCCTTTTCAGGGCCGGTTTAGGGGTAGTGGCATCCTGGTCTGGTCTTGCTTGCCTTGGAGTCAAGGCTAGCCGTGTCTAGCTTGCTGGATGGTGGTGCACGCACTAGCTAGTTTGGAGCCGACCGAAGCATGCCGTTAACTGAATTTTGTTGTGCAACTATACGTACTCTAATAGCAGGTACACTAATAGTCCCTCCGTTCTAAAATAGATAACTCAACTTTGTACTAACTTTAGTACAAAGTTAGTATAAAGTTGAGTCATCTATTTTCTAAAATAGATAACTCAACTTTATACTAACTTTAGTACAAAGTTAGTATAAAGTTGAGTCATCTATTTTGGAACGGAGGGAGTAGCAGCCACCACAACAGCTGCTGGTCAACCCGCTCCCCCGCTCCCCCGCGCCCCCGCGCCTCTGCCTTGCGCCGGCGGCCACTCCGGCCCCGGCGCCCATCAAACCCCGCCGGCTTCCGCCCCGGACCCGGCCGCCACCATGGCCTCGCGGGTGTCGCTCTCGGCGGCATCGTCGGACTCCTCCGCCCTCCCTTCCCCATCTCCTGCTCCGGCTAGGCCGGCGCTGCGCTCGCTCGTCCTTGTCCCGGACGTCGTCGGCACGGCGCTCCGTCTCGTCCCCCTGCACCGGTGACTGCGGCGGCGGCCGAGGCATGGCAGTCTCGGCCTGCTCGCCGGATGGCTAGTCCTGAGTTGCGTCCGCCTCCGGCGCCGGCGAGGCGCTCTCCGCCGGGCTGCTGGCCGAACATCCTCCCCTCCTCCCAGCCCCCAAGGAGCCGCATACCGGCCGAGCTGATTGGCTGCTGCTACAACTGTGGAAGTGACAGACACATCTCTGCCCAATGCACGAATCCGCCGGTGTGCCTGCGATGCGGCGAGCACGACCACATCTCCAGGTTCTGCACCAACCCGCGCCGAAGCCCTCGGAGTCCTTCGCTGGCGGATCCTCCCCGCGCGCCCCCGGCGCTGCGCCAGCGCCCCCCCTCGCCGGTGCCGCCCACCGTGGCTGCTCGGCCGGGCGGCAGTCGCCACCTCCGTCGCGGCTGCCCCCACCGCCGCCTGGGCCTCCGCCAGCCGGGGCGGTCCGCCTCGGCGTCTCGTGGAGCCAAATCATTCGTGAGGAATCGGCGGGCAGCGTTCAAGGCCCTGGCTTTTCGGTCCCGTTTGAGCTGGTGGTGTCGCCGGTGCTCTCGCGCACGCAGGTGGAAGATCAAGTGGACTGCGTCTTCCTGGAGTCCGGTCCGGACTTATGGGCTCTGGAAGAGGAGCTGTCCAGGGCGGTGGTTGTGACCGTGGTGGGTTCGCATCAGGCTGCGGATCTGGCCTCGGCGGCTGCTGTTTTGGTGGAAGATCTCGAGCTGTTGCCCGACGACATGTCAATCAGAGAGTACTATCCAGAGGATTTTCTTGTCTTGTGCAGATCAGTTGAGCTGAGGAACAAGGTGCTCAGACGTGGCCGCGCTGGGACGCCGCTCTTCGACCTGGTGTTCTCGCCGTGGTCTCGCCATGCACGGGCAACGAGAATTTCCATGCCCTTCTTAGTGCCGCTCGCGCTCCGTGGGGTGCCGGCGAATGCCTGGACGCGGCGGACTGCGGAGGTGCTGCTGCACGGGCTCGGTTTTGTGATCAAGGTTGCGTCTTTCATGGCGTCCCGCAATGATATGGCAGAGTTCAAGGTCTGGCTGCGGACGGATGACCCGGCGAGGATCCCAGCCAAGCGCATTCTCGTGGTGGAAGAGCAGGGCAGGCGCGGCGAGCAAGCCATGGCCGCGGGGAAGCAGGATGATGCTCTGTGGTACCCGGTTTCTATCAGCCAGATTGGTGATGCGATTCGGGTGGACGATTTGGCCGGGGCGGCACCTCCACCTCCACCGCCGCCCCCTCCCCACCTTATGCTGATGACGGTGGTAGTGGAGGCCGTGGTGATGCGAACGGGGGTCCGCTGACGCCGCCATCCAGGGCATCGCCAGAATCTTCTTCGGCGGACTCGGCCTCCTCGCCGGCGCAGCCGCAGCAGGGTGGTGGATTTTGAAACCACGTGGTCAGTCAACAGGACCGGGTGGACTGTACGGTGGCTGATTCGGATGATACGACTGACGCGACGCTGATCGTGGGTGAGGTCAGCGTGGAACGGCCGTTGGTGGTGGAGCACGCTGTAGGAGCTTCGACCTACATGGAGGCCCCGTCGGTGGAAAGCAGGGTCGGCCCCGCTGGTCACCAGAGGGGTGGCCGTGCTGGCTGTGTGCCAAGGCTATTGGTTCGAGAAAATTTGGTGTCTTCGATCAACCAACCGGAAGGAGAGTTTGCGCCGCCCGAGGCGATGGCTGGGCGGACAGCGCTGGGCCAGACTGTGTCGCGTTAGGTGGTGGGGCCTGGTAGCCCGGTGGGCGCAGGAGATTCGCCTGGGATCAGAGTGGGTGATTGGGAGCTGCGCCTCTCCCATGTGGAGGAAAGCCCGCGGCAGGAGACATGCGCCCCGACCGAGGAGGATTTTGACAGCGACAACTGTGGCAGTTCCTTACTGGTGGATTTGCCTCACCAGTTGGAATCTGCGGAGGGACTGGTGGGGCCCGAGCTGCATGTGGATGTGATACAGCCATGCACGGGAGGAAATGGATGGTTTTTGGTTAGCCTTTCTGAGCATCTTGAGGAACCGGATTTGCCGCCCACCCTTGCTATTCCGGACTCATCTCCTCGGGACAGGGTAGTCCAGATTTGTGCAGAGCTCAGGGGCAGCATCATGCCCATCCTGGAACAGCCCGCATCCAGGGGCCTGGCGACGAGGCAGCGAAGGCCACGCCAGAAGAGGGCGCCAGTGACAACTCCCAAGCATAGCGTGCGGCTTACCAAGGGAGGCCGGGGCTCTCGAGCTTCGAAACAGCAGGCTGTCCTGATCAAGAACTTATGTCTCGCAAATGAGGCTGATCTGATAAGCGATGACACCCTAGAAGCTTACGCAAGGCTGTTCGACAAGCCGCTCATGGACTGCCATGTCAAGGCGATCTTGGCTTTGTTTGGTTGGGAGGAGTCCATCTTACCTCTTCAAGGAGATGATGATATGGTGGTGGAGGGCCATTAGTCCCTAGTACCATGGTGGATGTGGGAAGCTAAAATGACAACGCAACCTCCTAAAATCCTGGTGTGGAACGTGAGAGGGCTCAACTCGCCGGCACGTAGGAATACCATCTTTCAAGCGGTAGATGCGGCCAAAGTGGATTTAGTGTGTCTTCAAGAAACAAAGATGGAGGTCATTTCGGATGATATTGTACGACAAACCCTTGGCAATAGATTTGGGAATTTTTATTACGTTCCAGCGGTGGGCACTAGAGGTGGAATTCTACTTGCATGGGATCACTTGATGGTGTCCGTCACCAATCGACACTTAATGCCAAATACCCTTACGACACTCATCAAACAGGAAGGGCTGCCTTTGTGGTGGCTTACTGGAGTTTATGGGCCACAAGGTGATGCAGAAAAGGTGAATTTTCTTGAGGAGATTCGTGATGTCCGTGACCTGCATGCAGGGCCGTGGGCAATTGTGGGCGATTTCAACTTGCTTGTTAATCCGGAGGTCAAGAATAAGGCCACGTCCAATAGGCGCATGATGGCTAGATTCAGGGCCATGCTTAATCGGCTTGAGCTCAAAGAGCTGTACCTTAATGGAAGGCGCTACACGTGGAGTAATGAACGTTGAAACCCAACGATGGAGAAAATAGACCACGTTTTCGTAACTAACTGTTGGGAGGATATTTACCCTAGGAGTCTACTTACTACTCTCGGTACGGCAGTCTCGGACCACTACCGTTGCTAGTAGACTTGGACGCGGAGTTTGAGGTGGGCCACCGCTTCAAATTCGAGTGCTTCTGGCCCAAAGCAGCAGGGTTTTTGGACACGGTGGAACAGGCATGGCAGTCCATCCTTCCGTGGGCAACCCGTTTCAAGTGCTAGACAACAAGCTGCGGATCACGGCGAAGGCCTTGCAAAGTTGGAGCGATCGTTGGATTGGCAACACCCGTCTCCAGATTACTTTGGCAATGGAAATCATCTCAAGACTGGACATGGCGGCAGAATCTAGAGCGTGGTCCGACCAAGAGCACGCACTCCGCAAACTGTTAAAGAGGAAATTGCTAGGGCTTTGCTCTTTGGAACGAATGATCGCGAGGCAAAGATCGCGCCTGCTTCATCTAAAGGTTGGGGACGCAAACACTGCTTTCTTCCAAAGGCACGCGAGACATAGACAGAGGAAAAACTCTATAACTGTCATGCAACACAATGGTGAGATCTTCACTGGGCAGGAGAGGATAGCGGATGCGGTGGATATATATTTTCAGGGTCTGATGGGAACAACAGGGGCTAGAGAAGCCAATATCAACCTGGATGCGCGGGACTTACCATCTATGGATCTGTCAAGGCTTGAGGCACCATTCACGGAAGAGGAAGTTCGCAAAGCCATCAAAGGCATGCCTCTGGATAAGGCGCCGGGGCCCGATGGCTTCACGGGCAGGTTTTATGCAACTTGCTAGCACATTGTGAGGGTGGATTTCATGAGGGCTCTCGAGCAGTTTCATAGGGAGGACATGCGGGGCATGGCTGCAATCAACAAGGCCCTGGTGACGCTTTTACCAAAGAAGGCCGACGCTATGGCCATCAAGGAGTACCGGCCGGTTAGCCTCATAAGTGGACCCATCAAAATCTTTGACAAAGTTCTGGCAATTCGGCTTGCGGAGGATCTACCAAAGCTCATCGGGCAGCACCAAAGTGCGTTCATTAAGGGACGCTCCTTGCATGAAAACTTCATGCTTTTTCAATGAACGGCACGGCGTCTGCACGTGTTGAAATCCCCAACGGTTCTTCTGAAGTTGGACATTACCAAAGCTTTTGACTCGATCAGCTGGCCTTTTGTCATCGAGGTTCTGAGGCGTTTTGGTTTCGGAGAAAAGTGGATTGCATAGATTTGTGGGCTGCTGGCAACCTCCTCGACAAGGATTATGGTGAATGGCATTCCTGGCGAACCAATCCTTGCATGTCAGGGTCTAAGGCAGGGTGATCCTCTATCACCTATGCTCTTGATCGTGTGTATGGAGCCTCTAAGGGCCATGTTCAAGTTTGCCATGGAGAGAGGTTTATTGGCACCTCTGGTGCGGAACGGATTGCAGCAGCGTGTATCTATGTCCGCGGATGATGTCGTGGTGTTCTTCAAACTGAATGAGCTGGAAACAAGGACGCGCCGAGAAATACTTGCGTTATTTGGGCAGGCCTCTGGCCTAGCTGTCAACATGGCCAAGAGTGTGGCCTTACCGATTAGATGCTCTCAGGAGGAAATGGATCTGGTCTCATCTTCCCTTGGATGTGCCAATGCCAACTTCCCGTGCAAATACCTGGGGATGCCGCTCACGATAAGAAAACCCACCGCGGCGCAACTTCAAGATCTGGTGGACAAATTTGATGATTGCTTACCAATGTGGAAAGCAGCCATGCTGCCAAAAAGTAGCAGACTGTTGTTGATCCAATTCGTACTCTGTGCCATCCCGGTGCACTCGATGCTGGCTCTGGACCTGCCAAGAAAGACATTAGTGGCGCTAACCAAGATCTGCAGAGGCTTTCTTTGGTGTGGAAAGAATGATGCACATGGTGGGTCCTGTGTGGTCGCGTGGGACGAAGTATGTACGCCCAAATGGGCAGGCGGCCTGGGACTACCGAACCAGTTTTGGATGAATAAAGCACTGCGAGCACGATGGCCATGGCTTCAAAGGGTGGACAAGGAAAGGCCCTGGGCAGAATTCTCTATCATGGTGCCACCTGACTCGCAAGCTTTGGTACAAGCAACTGCATGGACATTGATCGGCAATGGCAGGAATACACTCTTTTGGGAAGATAGATGGATTGATGGTTTTCGGGTGGCTGAGCTGGCCCCGCGAATCTACAGCCGAGTCCCGAAGAGAGTGCGCCAGAATAAGCTGGTGGCGGATGCGATAGGCAATAACAACTGGGCCAACGATGTTGGCACCGACCTATCACCAGAGGCCGTGGACGAGTTCCTAAATCTTTGGCCAAGGGTAGTGGAGGTGCAACTGGCTGATGAGATGGAAGACACGGTGAGGTGGATGTGGGAGCAGAATGGTGAGTTCTCGGCTCGTTCGGCCTATGCGGCGCGATTCATGGGGAGAGAGGTGTCCCCAACTGCTGCATTTACCTGGCAGACTAAGGCGCCAAGGCGATGCCGTTTTTTCTCCTGGCTGGCGTTAATGAACAGATGCTGGACTTCGGATAGACTGGCTCGACGTGGACTACCCCACCAGGATTCATGCCCATTGTGCAACCAACATGATGAGACCATGCAACACTTGATGATGGATTGTGTATTCGCAAGGCAGATTTGGTCGAACATGGGCCGACTAACGAAGAGGGTGGACCTCGAGCAGAGGCAAAATGAACCAATACAACAATGGTCGATAAGGCAAGACGAGAACTCAATCAGCGGGCGGGCCCATAAAGCCAAATGCCTTCTTGGGACGTGGATGATCTGGAAATAGAGGAATGATGTGGTCTTTAATGGGGAGAGGCCGTCCATCCCACGAACCATTCAACGCATACAGGATGAAGGTAGATTATGGGCGAAGGCGGGAATGTTCAAAGGTGACACTGTAGGATTCGAAGTAGAGCAGGAAGCGTGGGGCAGTAACGAGTAGTTCTTTGTAATTTGGGTTGGTGTCGGACGAAGTCCGCATGTAAATAAGCGTATAACTGTGGATTCGTGGATTCGGGGTTCTTTTCCCCCTCCCTTCTCTAATGAATGATATGCACACTCGTGCATATTCGAGATAACTGAATTTTGTTCTTGCACACCCTTGCGCGTGACACCAGATCAACGAAAATCGACTTGGTGCAGGCTCTTTTGATTCATATCAACACTAGACCATAAGTTGAGCAATACATTTTTGTTGAAACGCACGAAAAAGGGTTTCATCCCGCTATATAGATAAAGCACGAAACACAAATACACCCGAGCGACAACATGATGGCGAAGAAGCCCTCGGAGAAGCAAAAATTAGGAAAAAAACAGACAACATACATCGGCAGAATGACGACATCACCGAGCAAGAAAAATAGGAGGACCTAAAGACTACAACACAACACAACTAACACCACTTGAGTTCCATGGCCACACCAGCGTCCGGCGAAGTGGACAAAGGATTTCACCTAGAACCGTGACATGGAAGCAAAACCACGATACCATCCTCAAGGGGAAAGCGGCACCACCGGACGTCAACATCGTCAGTGCCAGAGTGCAGAGCTTTCACCTGGTTGCTCCCCCATACAATGAAGGAGCCACAGGCGCACAGTCGTCCACCGCGAGGAAACGGGAACCTCCAGAACCAGCTTTGGGCCCTTCCCCTACCACAACAAGGCGCCAAAGCCACCCACCACAACACCTCTTGCCGTCCACACGACTAAGAGCACCGCCACGATCACTACGGAGAACTGCCAGAGGGCGCATCGAATAGACCGCCACTCGAGGCCGCTGCCTCGGCATCTCAATCTAAACCTCCCGCTAGCACCATAACACGCGACCGCCATCACTCAGAGGGGAGGCAAATACCTCCCCTCCAACCCTCTGGTCCCATCACTCGGCTGGCCGGAGGGGGGCCATAGCCGGGTAACACTATCACCACGGCTGCCCAACGAGCAAGCACTGGACTGCATGAGGGGGAAAAGCCCATCATGTGCAAGGGGAGGGTTGTCCCGCCCTCACACCCTGGCTCGCACTACCGGCCGCCTACAGACCGCACCACTGGAGGGAGCGGCAACCATTGCCCCATCAGATCTGACCGTCCAAATCTCAAAAGAGGGTGGCCTGGGAACCGACACCTTTAGTCGCCGGGTAGCCTCGACAGTTTTGACCGCCATTACCTCCGAGTGCCCACACAAGCGCTAGCCCCCATCGTAACCAGCAAGGACCGCCAACTCGTTGTCAACCCACGACCCCCATGCCCAAGAGGGAGGCAGAGACCCGGCCGCTGCTAGCCACAATCCACCACGCCGCCATTACGAGATATATGCCAATCGGCCCAAACGTTGCATTGATATGTCGTTTTCTTATCTTCTTAAGTGCAAGTCTTATGTGTTCGATATATTCATTCGGTTTCAATCACATGTTGAATGACTTCTCAAGCATAAAATTATACATGTTCAGGCGGAGAGGGGGGGGGGGTGAATACAAAAATGTCAACATTTTTTCAGAAGCTTGGGATTCTCATCATGTGTCCTGCCCTCATACACACCAGAAAATGGTGCTGCTGAACGCAAACACCGTCATGTTGTTGAAACTGGTCTAACCTTGCTATCTCATGCTTCGGTTCCTTTTCATTTTTTGAGTGATGCATTCTGTACAACCTATTTTCTTATTAACCGTCTTCCTACATGTGTGCTTAATTTGAAACTCATTTTGGAGTCCTCCTTAACGAAGTTCCCGACTAAACTTTTCTCAAGGTGTTCGGGTGTGCTTGGTGGCCACATCTCCGCCCCTCTACAATAGATGTAAGCTTGAGTTCCACTCAAAGAAGTGTGTTTTTCTTTGCTATAGTTCCCTTCACAAAGGATATCAGTGTCTTCATGTACCTACTAATAAAGTCTACATCTCTCTCGACGTCATTTTTGATGAGAACTCATTTCCGTTCTCCAATCCTTCGACATCATCTGACATACCGCAATCCTTGCGCCCCACTAAAATTTTCTCTGACCAATTTAAATATGTTGCATACTCGACTCTTTTGTTGCCTAACCATGGTGCATGTACTGGGTGCGGTGTGCGACTCGAGCTTCTGGACGATCCAGACTCTCCAAATAGTCCTATGGGCAACGTGCATGCGCATGCACATAGTCCCATCCATGCAGATGGGACAGGCACACTCCCGAAGCCTGGGTCTTCCCCTCTAGAGGGTTGAGTTGTTCACCCAAATATCCCGAAACCCTATGTTTAATAAGCTACAATGTTGATCACTAATTATGAACACCACTTGCAAACTAAAACTGAACATTTAGCAGTACTAAGGGTATCTCCAACGCTGACCCTCAAACACCCGCATCCGTCTGGACCGCGCTATCAGATGCATTTTGCCATCCATGTATCCGTCTGTTGTATAGTCTGGTACTCCAAGAAAACATCTCAAGATCGAGAGTCATGCTCGCTGGAACAAACAATGTTCTTTAGGCAGCAAACCAGCCATCCCAAAACCAATGGAAAGGCTCTGTACAAAGGCCAGAGGTCGTAGCAGTAGCGGTGGTTGGAAATCATCGTCAAACGATCACAGCCATGGCAACGCAACATCGAACATCCCTGCCACCATGAGCTCCAACCGCGCGTGATCTAGGTCATCGCCCCGACCTGCGAGCTCGAGCGATGGAGCGCTACGGCCACAACCATGAAACCCCGTAGCCACACTTCACCTCCCTCATGTCAAACATCATGACACCATGCTTCAGGTATGAGGTGATAACACATTCCATTCTCGCAGTTGTCCATCGTTCGCAGCATCAAAAAGTATTCAGGCGACACGAAGCCCGACCACTGGCTCAACGATTACCTCACAACAATCGAGATGGCCAACGGAGACATCGACAATGCACTATGCCATATGCCCCTATACCTCACGGGCTCTGCGCGCTCCTGGTTGAGCGGGCTATGCCCAACTCCATCCAAACTTGGGCGGACTTTGAACAGGAGTTCCTAACAACTTTGAGGGCACATACCAGTGGCCAGGAAGCGTTTACTTATGGGGAACATTGCATGAAAATCAAAATAATTCCTACGAATCACCCAAGATCTATCTATGAGAAGCATACCAACGAGAGGGCAGATTGTGTCCACGTACCCTTGTAGACTCTTAAGCGGAAGCGTATATTACGCGGTTGATGTAGTCGTACTCTTCACAATCCAATCGTGATCCAATCCGATGAAGTACTGAACGGACGACACCTCCGCGTTCAGCACACGTGCGGCTCGATGACGTCTCCTCCTTCTTGATCCAGCAAGCAAGGGTGGAGAAGTAGATGGGATCTCAACCAGCACGATGGTGTCGTGTAGATGGTGGTGGTGTAGTGTCGATAGGGCTTCGCCAAACGCTACCGGAACCAATCTGAGGAGAAAACGGAGTTATGGGAGAGGTAGGACTGCCGCTGGGGCGTGGGAATTGGTGTGTTCAGCCCCTCCCTCTCCCCCACGATGTATAGGAGGCAAGGGGAGGGCTGGGTCACAGCCCTAGCCCCTCCTCCAAGGAGAGGAGGCGGCAAGGGAGGAGTCCTCCCTCCCTAAGGCACCTAGGGGGTGCCTTCCCCCCTTAGGACTCCTCCTCCTCCACCTCTCCTTGGCGCATGGGCCTATTGGGGCTGGTGCCCTTGGCCCATGCAGGCTAGGGAGCCCCCTACAGCCCATGTGGGCCCGGGGGCAGGTGGACCCCTGAACCCCTTTTGGCACTCCCGGTACAATATCAATAATGCCCGAAACTTTTCCGGTAACCAAAGTAGGACTTCCTATATATAAATCTTTACATCCGGACAATTCCGGAACTCCTCGTGATGTCCAGGATCTCATCCGAGACTCCGAACAATATTCGGTCACCAATGAACATATCCCAATACTACTCTAGCGTCACCGAACGTTAAGCGTGCGGACCCTACGGGTTCGAGAATCATGTAGACATGACTGAGACACCTCTCCGGTCAATAACCTATAGCGGGACCTGGATGCCCATATTGGTTCCCAAATATTCCACAAAGATCTTTTATCAGTTGAACCACAATGTCAAGGATTCGGGTAATCCCGTATGCAATTCCCTTTATTCAGCGATATGTTTCTTGCCCGAGATTCGATCATTGGCATCTCCATACCTAGTTCAATATCGTTACCGGCAAGTCTCTTTACTCGTTCCGTAATACAAGATCTCGTGACTAACTAATTAGCCACATTGCTTGCAAGCTCTTTACGATGTTGTATCACCGAGAGGACCCAGAGATATCTCTCCGTCATATGGAGTGACAAATCCCAGTCTCGATGCATGGAACTCAATAGACACCTTCGGAGATACCTTTAGAGCACCTTTATGATTACCCAATTACGGAGTGACGTTTGATAGCACATAAGGCATTCCTCTAATACCCGAGAGTGACAGGATCTCATGGTCCGAGGAACTGATACTTGACATACAGAAGGTTGTAGCAAATAACTAAATGATCTTATGCTAAGCTTACGGTTGGGTCTTGTCCATCACATCATTCTCCTAATGATGTGACCCCATTATGAAATGACAACTCATGTATATGGTTAGGAAACCATAACCATCTTTGATCAAAGAGCTAGTCTAGTTGAGGATTACTAGGGACACGGTGTAGTTTATGTATTCACACATGTATTTAAGTTTCCGGTCAATATAATTCTAGCATGAATAATAAACATTTATCATGAACGGGAAATATGATAATAACCTATTTATTATTGCCTCTAAGGTATATTTCCAACAGTCTCCCACTGGCACTAGAGTCAACAATCTAGTTCACATCGCCATGTGATTAACACCCAATGAGTTTTGGGGTTTGGTCATGTTTTGCTTTTGAGAGAGGTTTTAGTCAACGGGTGTGCAACATTTAGATCCATATGTACAATGCTCTGTATGGAGCTACTCTAGCTAACTGCTCCCACATTCAATACATATCCGGATTGAGACTCAGAGTTATCCATATCTGTTTCAAAGCTTGCATCAACGCAACCCTTTATGACGAACTCTTTATCACCTCCATATCCGAGAAACATTTCCTTAATTCTGTTTAGGTACGTAAGGATATTCTTGACCGTTGTCCAGTGATCTACTCCTGGATCACTTTGGTACCTCCCTGCCAGACTTATGGCAAAGCACATATCCGGTCTAGTACACAGCATGGCTTATATTATAGAGCCTATGGCCGAGGCATAGGGGATGACTTTCATCCTTTTTGTTTCTTGTACCGTGGTCGAGTTTTGAGTCTTACTCAACTTCACACCCTACAATACAGGAAAGAACTCCTTCCATGACTGATTCATTTTAAACTCCTTCAAAATCTTGTCAAGGTATGTGCTTTGTAAAAGTCCTATCAAGCGTCTTGATTTATCTCTATAGATCTTAATGCCCAATATGTAAGCAGCTTCACCCATATCTTCCATTGAAAAACTCTTGTTCAAATAACCCTTTATGCTTTCCAGAAATTCTACATCATTTCCAGTCAACAATATGTCATCCACAAATAATATTAGAAATGCTACAGAGCTCCCACTCACTTTCTTGTAAATACAAGCTTCTCCATAAGTTTGTATAAAACATAAGCTTTGATCACCTCATCAAAGCGTATAATCCAACTCCGAGATGCTTACACCAGTCCATAGATGGATTGCTGGAGCTTGCATACTTTGTTAGCATCTTTAGGATTGACAAAACTTTCCGGTTGCATCATATACAACTCTTCCTTAAGGAAACCATTAAGGAATGCTGTTCTGACGTCCATCTGCCAGATTTCATAATCATAGTATGCGGCAATTGCTAACATAATTCTAATAGACTTAAGAATTGCTACGGGTGAGAAAGTCTCATCATATTCAACACCTTGAATTTGTCAAAAACCTTTTGTGAGAAGTCGAGCTTTATAGACGGTAACGTTACCATCCGCGTCCGTCTTCTTCTTAAAGATCCACTTGCTCTCGATGGCCTGTCGATCATCGGGTAAGTCTACCAAAGTCCACACTTGGTTCTCATACATGGACCTATCTTGGATTTCATGGCCTCAAGCCATTTGTCGGAATTCGGGCTCATCATTGCTTCTTCATAGTTCATAGGTTCGCCTTTTTCTAACAACATGATTTCCAGGATGGGATTTCCGTACCACTCTGGTGCGGAACGTGTCCTGGTCGACCTACGAAGTTTAGTAGTAACTTGATGTGAAGTTTCATGATCATCATCATTAGCTTCCTCTCCGATTGGTGTAGGCATCACACGAACTGCTTTCTATGATGTGCTACTCTCCAGTTCGAGAGAAGGTACAATTACCTCATCAAGTTCTACTTTCCTCCCATTCACTTTTTTCGAGAGAAACTCCTCTAGAAAGGTCACATTCTTGTCAACCAAGATCTTGCCCTCGGATCTGTGGTAGAAGGTATACCCAATGGTCTCTTTAGGGTATCCTATGAAGACGCACTTCTTCGCTTTGGGTTCGAGTTTATCAGGCTGAAGCCTTATGATATAAACGTCGCATCCCCAAACTTTAAGAAATGATAGCTTAGGTTGAAGGAAATATGCCCTAGAGGCAGTAATAAAGTTGTTATTTATATTTCCTTATATCATGATAAATGTTTATTATTCATGCCAGAATTGTATTAACCGGAAACTTAGTACATGTGTGAACACATAGACAAACAGAGTGTCACTAGTATGCCTCTACTTGACTAGCTCGTTGAATCAAAGATGGTTAAGTTTCCTAGCCATAGACATGAGTTGTCATTTGATTAACGGGATAAAATAATTAGAGAATGATGTGATTGACTTGACCCATTCTGTTAGCTTAGCACTTGATCGTTTAGTATGTTGCTATTGCTTTCTTCATGACTTATACATGTTCCTATGACTATGAGATTATGCAAATCCCGAATACCGGAGGAACACTTTGTGTGCTACCAAACATCACAACATAACTGGGTCATTATAAAGGTGCTCTACAGGTGTCTCCAATGGTACTTGTTGAGTTGGCATAGATCAAGATTAGGATTTGTCACTCCGATTGCTGGAGAGGTATCTCTGGGCCCTCTCGGTAATGCACGTCACTATAAGCCTTGCAAGCAATGTGACTAATGAGTTAGTTGCGGAATGATGCATTACGGAACGAGTAAAGAGACTTGCCGGTAACGAGATTGAACTAGGTATTGAGATACTGACGATCGAATCTCGGGCAAGTAACATACCGATGACAAAGGGACCAACGTTTGTTGTTATGCGGTTTGACCGATAAAGATCTTCGTAGAATATGTAGGAGCCAATATGAGCATCCAGGTTCCGCTATTGGTTATTGACCGGAGACGTGTCTCGGGTCATGTCTACATAGTTCTCGAACCCGTAGGGTCCGCACGCTTAACGTTCGGTGACAATTTGTATTATGAGTTTATGTGCTTTGATGTACCGAAGGTAGTTCGGAGTCTCGGATGAGATCGGGGACAAGACGAGGAGTCTCGAAATGGTCGAGACGTAAAGATTGATATATTGGATGACTATATTCGGACATCGGAAAGGTTCCGAGTGATTCGGGTATTTTTCGGAGTACCGGAGAGTTACGGGAATTCGTATTGGGCCTTAATGGGCCATAGGGGAAAGGAGAGAAAGGCCTCAAAGGGTGGCCACACCCCTCCCCATGGACTGGTCTGAATTGGACTAGGGAAGGGGGGCGCCCCCTTCCTTCCTTCTCCTTCTCCCTTCCCTTTTTCGTATTCCATGTGGGAGGTGGAATCCTACTAGGACTAGGGAGTCCTAGTAGGACTCCACACTTGGGCGCGCCCTGTGAGGGTCGGCCTCCTCCTCCCTCCATCCTTTATATACGTGACCAGGGGGCACCCCATAGACACACAAGTTGATCATTGATCTTTTAGCCGTGTGCGGTGCCCCCCTCCACCATAATCCACCTCGGTCATATCGTAGCGGTGCTTAGGCGAAGCCCTGCGTCGGTAGCATCATCATCACCGTCATCACGCCGCCGTGCTGACGGAACTCTCCCTCGAAGCTCTGCTGGATCGTGAGTTCGTGGGACGTCACCGAGCTGAACGTGTGCTGAACTCGGAGGTGCCGTGTGTTCGGTACTTGGATCGGTCGGATCATGAAGACGTACGAGTACATCAACTGATGAAGCTATGTACCTAGGGTAGGGTCATAGGCCTGACCTAGACACCCTTCCCAAGGACATCACCCTAAAGTCAGAAGCATTCGAAGGGTACCATCATCCACTCGACCGGGAACATTCCACTCGGAAGAATCGATGTCACTCGACCGTAGCAGAAACCACTCGACATATAGAAGATCTAAAGTCCCTCTGCACAGCAACGGTCGGGCGTTTACTCATAGACTTAATGATCATTTATATCACTTTATTACAGACGTTACCTGTAATGCTCTCTCTTTATGTACATTGAACCCAGTGTAACGGAGGGAGCTGGGGTCCTGGCGCACTCTATATAAGCCACCCCCACCTCTGGGACAAGGGTTCGCACCCCCTGTAACACACACACACGCATAATCCAGTCGACCGCCTCCGGGCTCCGAGACGTAGGGCTGTTACTTCTTCCGAGAAGGGCCTGAACTCGTAAAACTCGCGTGTACAACTTCACCATAGCTAGGATCTTGCCTCTACATACTTACCCCCCATTCTACTGTCAGTCTTAGATCCACGACATCAACCGCGTTGTCATAACGCTTCCGCTTACGGTCTACGAGGGTACGTGGACAACACTCTCCCCTCTCGTTGCTATGCATCACCATGATCTTGCGTGTGCGTAGGATTTTTTTTGAAATTACTACGTTCCCCAACATAGGTTTCTTGCCAAACCATAGTTCATACGGTGTCGTCTCAACGGATTTAGACGTTTCCCTATTTAAAGTGATTGCGGTTGTCTCTAATGCATAACCCCAAAACGACAGTGGCAAATTGGTAAGGGACGTCATAGAACGCACCATATCCAATAAGGTACGGTTACGACGTTCGAACACACCATTACGATGTGGTGTTCCAGGCGACATGAGTTGTGAAACAATTCCACATTGTCTTAAATGAGCGCCAAACTCGTAACTCAAATATTCACCTCCACGATGAGATCATAGAAACTTTATTTTCTTGTTACGATGATTCTCCACTTCACTCTGAAATTCCTTGAACTTTTCAAATGTTTCAGACTTGTGTTTCATTAAGTAAATATACCCATATCTACTGAAATCATCGGTGAAGGTAAGAAAATAATGTTATCCACCGCATGCTTCAACACTCATTGGACCGCATACATCGGTATGTATTATTTCCAATAAGTCGCTAGCCCGCTCCATTGTTCCAGAAAATGGGGTTTTAGTCATCTTGCCCATGAGGCATGGTTTGTCTCAAATGATTCATGATCAAGTGATTCCAAAAGTCCATCGGCATGGAGTTTCTTCATGCGCTTTACACCAATATGACCTAAGCGGCAATGCCACAAGTATGTAGAACTATCATCATTAAGTTCGCATCTTTTGGCATCAATATTATGAATATGTGTATCACTACGATCGAGATTGAACAAGAATAAACCATTCACATACCCAGGCACTACTTCGAGTTACAAATATTAGCAACCAAACCAGTATCAAATACCCAGGCGCTACTTCGAGAACTAGTGAGGTACACATCAATAACATGTATATTAAATATACCTTTGTTGACATTGCCAGGCTTCTTATCTGCCAAATACTTGGGGTAGTTCCGCTTCGAATGACCCTTCCTCTTGCAATAGAAGCACTCAGTATTGGGTTTGGGTCCAGCCTTGGGTTTCTTCACGGGAGTGGCAACTGCCTTGCCATTCTTCTTGAAGTTCCCTTTCTTCCCCTTGCCCTTTTTCTTGAAAGCAGTGGTCTTGTTGACCATCAACACTTGATGCTCCTTGTTGATTTCTACCTCCGCGGCCTTAAGCACCGTGAATAGCTCGGGCATCATTTTCTACATCCCTTGCATATTATAGTTCAGCATGAAGCCCTTGTAGGGTGGTGGCAGTGACTGAAGAACTCTGTCAATCGCTACTTCGTCCGCAAGATTAACTCCCAACTGATTTAAGCGGTTATAGTACCCAGACATTTTGAGTACGTGCTCACTAACGGAGCTGTTCTCCTCCATCTTGCAGCTAAAGAACTGGTTGGAGGTGTCATGCCTCTCAACCAGGGCATGAGCCTAAAATACCAATTTCAGCTCCTCCAACATCTCATATGTTCCTTGTGCGCAAAACGTCTTTGGAGCCCCAGTTCTAAGTCGTAAAGCATGGCACACTGAACTATCGAGTAGTCATCAGAACATGCCTGATAGACATTCATAACATCTACAGGCGAGCCTTGGGGGGGGTGGTGCATCACCAAGTGGTGCATTAAGGATATAAGCCTTCTGTGCAATAGTGAGGATAATCTTCAAATTACAGACCCAGTCCGCATAGTTGCTTCCATCATCTTTCAACTTTTCTTTCTCTAGGTACACATTAAAATTCAAGGGAGCTACAACACGAGCCATTGATCTACAACATAATTTTGCAAAGAAAATTTAGACTATGTTCATGATAATTGGTTCAGTTAATCAAATTACTAGTGAAATCCCACTTGAATCAACATCCATCAAGTTTTCTAAGTGTTTACATGATCCAAATCAACCAACCCATATCCGATCATCACGTGAGATGGGGTGGTCATGAGTGGTGAACATCTTCATGTTGATCATATCTACCATATGACTCATGTTCGACCTTTTGGTCCTCCGTGTTCCGAGGCCATGTCTGTACATGCTAGGCTCGTGAAGTTTAACCCAAGTATTCCGCATGTGTACAACTGGTTTACACCAGTTGTATGTGAACGTAGAGTCTATCACACCCGATCATCACGTGGTGCTTCAAAACACTGAACGTTCGCAATGGTGCATACTTAGGGAGAACACTTTTATCTTGAAATTAAGTGAAGGGGTCATATTATAATGCCATCATCATCCTAAGCAAAATAAGATGCATAAAAGATAAACATCACATGCAATCAAAATATGGGACATGATATGGCCATTATTATCTTGTGCTTTTGATCTCCATCTCCGAAGCACCGACATGATCTCCATCGTCACCGGCATGACACCATGATCTCCATCATTGTGTCATCACGTGGTCGTCTCGCCAACTATTCACTGGTGCAGAGATGTGCTATACAAACGGTTTTTACCCCCTTTCTGCGATGGAGTTTTAAACCGTCGCCTAGTGAGTGTGTGCGATAGGGGGGGGTCCTTCCCACACGACCCAGAAACCATCGGGGATAGGCCCTCCGGTCGCACACGCGGGAAAAAATGAGCTCGTGTGCGATCGTGCAAGGCATCGAAGACAATTCACTACTGCAGGATGCTGCTAACGCGACACTACGATCAGAGACCCTTCGACGAAACTGTGTGCGATGCAATAATCGCAATGTGTAAAAAACCGTCAAAAAAGGTGCAAAACATTTGCGATGGAGGATGCATCAAACACGGTTCAGATTTTAGTTGCGTGTGTGATGCAGGTCATACGGTTCAGTTCAATTAACTGTTTGCAATGAGGAGGAACAAAAGAAACGGGCAACCAGATGAAGGTGTGTGTGATATACAACATACGGTTCACTCGGATGAACTGTTTATGATTAGGCAACACAAAAGAAACGGTCAACCAGATCAAGGTGTGTGCGATATACGACATGCAGTTCACTTGGATGAACTGTTTGCGTTGAGACAAGAGAACAGAAACGGTTCAACTTAACAATATGTGTGTGATACGCGGCAAACAGGCCTGTAATCGGAAACGTGTGCGAAGACCGATAACAAGACAGACGATTGTTGCTAACAAGCCATGTGTGTTGTGAGTAAATGATTGCTGGTATACAATTGTGAGTGATTGATGAAAACATCACCGACGGGTTCCATTGTTTAGTCAGTGTGCGATGTGATTTTCTTTGTCCGCACAACATCTATGCTCTGTCTACAGAGCATGAATATATATACTTAAAAAGTCAGCATTGCATAACCAAATTAAGCATACAATTACACAAGTGACTACACACATAACATTTCCACACACCAAAGTAAGCAATTACATGCATACTAAACTAGGAGAAACTAGGATCTAATCATCTACTCATTGTTGTGATGACGCTTGCCATTGTTGTGCTTCCAGCTGGATCCCTGGCCGTTTTGGGGAAGGAGGCACTTCCTCATGTCAATGATCCGCCTGTACATGTCGTAGCTCGTGTACGCCTCCTTGGCCGCGTACACGACGTGAGCTTTGTCGAGTTTCTCCATCTAGGCCAAGTGCCAGGCACGCTTGTCCTTGTTGCACGAATACTTCATGTCTCTGTAGTAGGGTTCGATGATGGCCTCGACGAGGTGAACCAGTGAGTACTTCTCATGCTCCTTGCTGCCCCAGATCTTGTATTAGCCCTATATGTCGACAAGATTCTGGCAGGCGATGCCCGAATTCTTGAGCGCCTTTACATCATTGGTGATGTCCGCTGTAGCGAACATGTAGTGGGGGCTGTTGACAAACCTGGCAAAATGCTCGCAAGGCCTTGTGGCCAGGCAGTAGTGGTAGATGAGGACGTGGTGGCGCACACACATCTGGGCGACGACGACTTTGGGACGAGACCCGGCACGAGCGCGGGTGTACTCGAGGTCAAACCCGACCACCTTGTACTTCTCCTCGGCAAGCAAGAGCTCCATGATGTGGATGGAGTGCTCCACCCAGACCGGGTCGTTGGTGTACACCACCGAGAGGTCCATGAACCTTCTGTGGGTGTCCACCATGAAGGAAATATGCCCTAGAGGCATAATAAAGTTATTATTTTATTTCCTTATATCATGATAAATGTTTATTATTCATGCTAGAATTGTATTAAACGGAAACTTAGTACATGTGTGAATACATAGACAAAGAGAGGGTCCCTAGTATGCCTCTACTTGACTAGCTCGTTAATCAAAGATGGTTAAGTTTCCTAGCCATAGACATGTGTTGTCATTTGATGAACGAGATCACATCATTAGAGAATGATGTGATGGACAAGACCCATATCCGTTAGCTTAGCATAATGATCGTTAAGTTTTATTGCTATTGCTTTCTTCATGACTTATACATATTCCTCTGACTATGAGATTATGCAACTCCTGAATACCGGAGGAACACCTTGTGTGCTATCAAATGTCACAACGTAACCGGATGATTATAAGGATGCTCTACAGGTGTCTCCGAAGGTGTTTGTTGGGTTGGCATAGATCGAGATTAGGATTTGTCACTCAGTGTATCGGAGAGGTATCTCTGGGCCCTCTCGGTAATTCTCATCACTATAAGCCTTGCAAGCAATGTGACTAATGAGTTAGTTGCAGGATGATGCATTATGGAACGAGTAAAGAGACTTGCCAATAACGAGATTGAACTAGGTGTGATGATACCGACGATCGAGTCTCGGACACGTAACATACCGATGACAAAGGGAATGACGTATGTTGTTATGCGGTTTGACAGATAAAGATCTTCGTAGATTATGTAGGAGCCAATATGAGCATCCAGGTTCCTCTATTGGTTATTGACTAGAGATGTGTCTCGGTCATGTCTACATAGTTCTCGAACCCGTAGGGTCCACACGCTTAACGTTCGATAACGATTTGTATTATGAGTTATGTGATTTGATGACCGAAGTTTGTTCGGAGTCCCGGATGAGATCACGGACATGACGAGGAGTCTCGAAATGGTCGAGAGGTAAAGATCGATATATTGGACGGTTATATTCGGACACCGGAATGGTTCTGAAGTGTTTCAGGTATTTTCCGGAGTACCGGGAGGTGACCGAAACCCCCCGGGAGAGTAATGGGCCTTAATGGGCTTTAGGGGAAAGGAGAGAAGGGCCTCAAGGGGTGGACGCACGCACCCCATGGGCTGGTCCGAATTGGACTAGGAGGGGGCAGCGCCCCCCTCCTTCCTTCTCCCCTCCTTCCGCTTCCCTCCTTCTTGGGAATAGGAAGGGGGGCGAACCTACTTGGACCAGGAGTCCAAGTAGGACTCCTCCCTATGGCGCGCCCCCTATGGCCGGCCTCCTCTCCTCCCCCCTTTATATACATGGGAAGGGGGCACCCCAAAGGCACACCAAGTCTTCTCTTAGCCGTGTGCGGTGCCCCCCTCCACAGTTACACACCTCGGTCATATCGTCGTAGTGCTTAGGCGAAGCCCTGCGCCAGTAACTTCATCATCACCGTCGCCACACCGTCGTGCTGACGGAACACTCCCTCGTCCTCCACTGGATCAAGAGATCGAGGGACATCATTGAGCTGAACGTGTGCTGAACACGGAGCTGCCGTACATTCGGTGCTTGGATCGGTTGAATCACGAAGACGTTCGACTATATCAACCGTGTTACTAAACGCTTCCGCTTTCGGTCCACGAGGGTACGTGGACACACTCTCCTCTCTCATTGCTATGCATATCCTAGATAGATCTTGCATGATCATAGGTAATTTTTTTGAAATACTGCGTTCCCCAACAGTGGCATCCGAGCCAGGTCTATGCGTAGATGTTATATGCACGAGTAGAACACAAAGAGTTGTGGGCGATAATAGTCATACTGCTTACCAGCAACGTCTTACTTTGATTTGGCGGTATTGTTGGATGAAGCGGCCCGGACCGACATTACATGACCGCGTTCATGAGACTGGTTCTACCTACGTGCTTCGCACACAGGTGGCTGGCGGGTGTCTGTTTTCCAACTTTAGTTGAATCGAGTTTGACTACGCCCGATCCTTGTTGAAGGTTAAAACAGCACACTTGACGAAAAATCATTGTGGTTTTGATGCGTAGGTAAGAACGGTTCTTGCTAGAAGCCCGTAGCAGCCACGTAAAACTTGTAACAACAAAGTAGAGGACATCTAAATTGTTTTTGCAGGGCATGTTGTGATGTGATATGGTCAAGACGTGATGAGATATAAATTGTTGTATGAGATGATCATGTTCTGTAACCGTTATCGGCAATTGGCAAGAGCCTTATGGTTGTCGCTTTATTGTATGAAATGCAATCGCCATGTAATTGCTTTACTTTATCACTAAGCGGTAGCAATAGTCGTGGAAGCAATAGTTGGCGAGACGATAACAACGCTACGATGGAGATCAAGCTGCCAAGCCAGTGACGATGGAGATCATGACAGTGCTTTGGAGCTGGAGATCAAAGGCACAACATGATGATGGCCATATCATGTGACATATTTTGATTGCATGTGATGTTTATCCTTTTTGCATCTTATTTTGCTTAGTACAGCGGTAGCATTATAAGATGACCTCTCACTAAATTTCAAGGTATGAGTGTTCTCCCTAAGTATGCACCGTTGCTACAGTTCATCGTGCCGAGACACCACGTGATGATCGGGTGTGATAAGCTCTACGTTCACATACAACGGGTGCAAGCCAGTTTTGCACACGCAGAATACTCGGGTTAAACTTGACGAGCCTAGCATATGCAGATATGGCCTCAGAACACTGAGACCGAAAGGTCGAACGTGAATCATATAGTAGATATGATCAACATAGTGATGTTCACCATTGAAAACTACTCCATCTCACGTGATGATCGGACATGGTTTAGTTGATATGGATCACGTGATCATTTAGATGACTAGAGGGATGTCTATCTAAGTGGGAGTTATTAAGTAATATGATTAACTAAACTTTAATTTATCATGAACTTAGTCCTGATAGTATTTGCATATCTATGTTGTAGATCAATAGCTTGCGATGTAGTTCCCCATTTATTTTTTGATATGTTCCTAGAGAAAAACAAGTTGAAAGATGATAGTAGCAATGATGCAGACTGAGTCCGTGATCTGAGGACTATCCTCATTGCTGCACAGAAGAATTATGTCCTTGATGCACCGCTAGGTGACGGACCTATTGCAGGAGCAGATGCAGACGTTATGAACGTTTGGCAAGCTCGGTATGATGACTACTTGGTAGTTTAGTGCACCATACTTTACAGTTTAGAACCGGGACTTCAAAAACGTTTTTGAACACCACAGAGCATATAAGATGTTCCAAGAGCTGAAATCGGTATTTCAGACTCATGTCCAAGTCAAGAGGTATGAGACCTCTGACAAGTATTTTGCCTACAAGATGGAGGAGAATAGCTCAACCAGTGAGCATGGGCTCAGAATGTCTGAGTACTACAATCCCTTGAATCAAGTGGGAGTTAATCTTCCAGATAAGATAGTGATTGATAAAGTTCTCTAGTCACTATCACCAAGTTATTGGAACTTCGTGATGAACTATAATATGCAAGGGATGACGAAAACAATTCCCAAGCTCTTCGCGATGCTAAAATCGGCAAAGGTCGAAATCAATAAAGAACATCAAGTGTTGATGGTTAAACAAAACCACTAGTTTCAAGAAAAGGGCAAAGGAAAAGAAAGGGAACTTCAAGAAGAATGACAAGCAAGTTGTCACTCCCGTGAAGAAGCCAAAATCTAAACCTAACCTTGAAACTGAGTGCTTCTACTACAAAGGAAATAGTTACTGGAAGCGGAACTGCCCCAAGTATTTGGTGGATAAGAAGGATGGAAAAGTGAACAAAGCTATATTTGATATACATGTTATTGATGTGTACTTTACTAGTGTTTATAGCAACCCCTTGGTATTTGATACTAGTTCAATTCTAAGAGTAGTAACACGAAAACAAGAGTTGCAAGATATACAGAGACTAGTTAAGGACAAGGTGATGATGTGTATTGGAAATGATTCCAAGGTTGATAAGATCACCATCGCACACTCCTTTTACCTTCGGGATTAGTGTTGAACCTAAAATAAATGTTATTTGGTGTTTGCTTTGAGCATGAATATGATTGGATCATGTTTATTGCAATACGGTTATTCATTTAAGTCAAAGAATAATTGTTGTTCTGTTTACATGAATAAAACCTTCTATGGTCATACACTTAATATAAATGGTTTATTGAATCTCGATCATAGTGATACACATATTCATAATATTGAAGCCAAAAGATGGAAGGTTAATAATGATAGTGCAACTTATTTGTGGCACTGCCGTTTAGGTCATATTGGTGTAAAGCGCATGAAGAAACTCCATGCTGATGGGCTTTTGGAATCACTTGATTATGAATCACTTGATGCTTGCGAACCATTCCTCATGGGCAAGATGACTAAGACTCCGTTCTTTGGAACAATGGAGTGAGCCACTGACTTATTGGAAATAATACATACTGATGTATGTGGTCCGATGAGTGTTGAGGCTCGCGGCGAGTATCGTTATTTTCTGACTTTCACAGATGATTTAAGCAGATATGGGTATATCTACTTAATGAAACACAAGTCTGAAATGTTTGAAAAGTTCAAAGAATTTCAGAGTGAAGTGGAGAATCATCGTAACAAGAAAATAAAGTTTCTATGATCTGATCGCAGAAGCGAATATTTGAGTTACGAGTTTGGCCTTCATTTAAAACAATGTGGAATAGTTTCACCACTCACGCCACCTGGAACACCACAGCGTAATGGTGTGTCCGAACGTCGTAACCGTATTTTATTAGATATGGTGTGATATATGATGTCTCTTATCGATTTACCACTATCGTTTTGGGGCTATGCATTAGAGACAACTGCATTCACGTTAAATAGGTCACCATCTAAATCCGTTGAGACGACACTGTATGAACTAGGTTTGGCAAGAAACCTAAGCTGTCGTTTCTTAAAATTTGGGGTTGTGATGCTTATGTGAAAAAGCTTCAACCTGATAAGCTCGAACCCAAATCGGAGAAGTGCGTCTTCATAGGATACCCAAAAGAAACTGTTGGGTACACCTTCTATCACAGATCCAAAGGCAAGACATTTATTGCTAAGAATGGATCCTTTCTAGAGAAGGAGTTTCTCTCGAAAGAAGTAAGTGGGAGGAAAGTAGTACTTGATGAGGTAATTGTACCTTCTCTCAATTTGGAAAGTAGCTCATCAGGGAAATCTATTCCTGTGATGCCTACACCAACTAGAGAGGAAGCTAATGATAATGATCATAATACTTCAGATCAAGTTACTACCGAACCTCGTAGGTCAACCAGAGCACGTTCCACACTAGAGTGGTACGGTAATGTTGTCCTGGAAGTCATGTTACTAGACCATGACAAACCTACGAACTATGAGGAAGCGATGATGAGCCCAGATTCCGCAAAATGACTTGAGGCCATGAAATCTAAGATGGGATCCATGTATGAGAACAAAGTATGGACTTTGGTGGACTTGCCTGATGATCGGCAAGCCATTGAGAATAAATGGATCTTCAAGAGGAAGACGGACACTGATGGTAGTGTTACTATCTAGAAAGCTCGAATTGTCGCAAAAGGTTTTTGATAAGTTCAAGGTTTTGACTACGATGAGCTTTTCTCACTCGTATCGATGCTTAAGTGTATCCGAATCATGTTAGCAATTGCCACATTTTATGAAATCTGGCAAATGGATATCAAAACTACATTCCTAATGGATTTATTAAAGAAGAGTTGTATATGATGCAACAAGAAGGTTTTGTCAATCCTAAAGGTGCAAACAAAATGTGCAAGATCCAGCGATCCATCTATGGACTGGTGCAAGCATCTCAGAGTTGGAATATACACTTTGATGAGTTGACCAAAGTATATAGTTTTATACGAACTTGCAGTGAAGCCTGTATTTACAAAAAAGTGAGTGGGAGCACTACAGCCTTTCTGATAAGTATATGTGAATGACATATTGTTGATCGGAAATGATGTAGAATTTTTCTGGAAAGCATAAAGGAGTGTTCGAAAGGAGTTTTTTCAAAGAAAGACCTTGGTGAAAGCTACTTACATATTGGGCATCAAGATCTATAGAGATAGATCAAGACGCTTGATAAGACTTTCGATGAGTACATACCTTGATAAGATTTTGAAGGAGTTCAAAATGGATTAGTCAAAGAAAGGAGTTCTTGCCTGAGTTATAAGGTATGAAGTTGAGTAAGACTCAAAACCCGACCACAGCATAAAATAGAAAGAGAATGAAAGTCATTCCCTATGACTCGGTCATAGGTTCTATGAAGTATGCTATGCTGTGTACCAGACCTATTGTGTACCTTGGCATGAGTTTGGCATAGGAGTACAATAGTGATCCAGGAGTAGATCAATGGGCAGCGGTCAAAATTATCCTTAGAGAACTAAGGAAATATTTCTCGATTATGGAGGTGATAAAGAGTTCGTCGTAAAGAGTTATGTCGATGCAAGCTTTGACACCGATCTGGATGACTCTGAGTATTGATCTAGATACATATTGAAAGTGGGAGCAATTAGCTAGAGTAGCTCCGTGCATAGCATTGTAGACATAGAAATTTGCAAAATACATAAGGATCTGAATGTGGCAGACCCGTAGACTAAAACTTATCTCACAAGCAAAACATGATCACACCTTATTACCCTTGGGTGCTAATCACATAGGGATGTGAAACTAGATTATTGACTCTAGTAAACCCTTTGAGTGTTAGTCACATAGCGATGTGAACTATGGGTGTTAATCACATAAAGATGTGAACTATTGGTGTTAAATCACATGGCGATGTGAACTAGATTATTGACTCTAGTGCAAGTGGGAGACTGAAGGAAATATGCCCTAGAGGCAATAATAAAGTTATTATTTTATTTCCTTATATCATGATAAATGTTTATTATTCATGCTAGAATTGTATTAAAAGGGAACTCAGTACATGTGTGAATACATAGACAAACAGAGTGTCCCTAGTATGCCTCTACTTGACTATCTCGTTAATCAAAGATGGTTAAGTTTCCTAGCCATAGACATGTGTTGTCATTTGATGAACGAGATCACATCATTAGAGAATGATGTGATCGATAAGACCCATCCGTTAGCTTAGCATAATGATTGTTAAGTTTTATTGCTATTGCTTTCTTCATGACTTATACATATTCCTCTGACTATGAGATATGCAACTCCTGAATACCGGAGGAACACCTTGTGTGCTATCAAACGTCACAACGTAACTGGGTGATTATAAAGATGCTCTACAGGTGTCTCCGAAGGTGTTTGTTGGGTTGGCATAGATCGAGATTAGGATTTGTCACTCCGTGTATCGGAGAGGTATCTCTGGGCCCTCTCGGTAATGCTCATCACTATAAGCCTTGCAAGCAATGTGACTAATGAGTTAGTTGTGGGATGATGCATTACGGAACGAGTAAAGAGACTTGCCGGTAACGAGATTGAACTAGGTACGAGGATACCGATGATCGAATCTCGGGCAAGTAACATACCGATGACAAAGGGAATGACGTATGTTGTTATGCGGTTTGACCGATAAAGATCTTCATAGAATATGTAGGAGCCAATACGAGCGTCCAGGTTCCGCTATTGGTTATTGACCGGAGATGTGTCTCAGTCATGTCTACATAGTTCTCAAACCCGTAGGGTCCGCACGCTTAACGTTCGATAATGATTTTTATTATGAGTTATGTGATTTGATGACCGAAGTTTGTTCGGAGTCCCGGATGAGATAACAGACATGACGAGGAGTCTCGAAATGGTCGAGAGGTAAAGATGAATATATTGGAAGGCTATATTCGGACACCGGAATGGTTTCGAAGTGTTTCGGGTATTTTCCGGAGTACCGGGAGGTTACCGGAACCCCCCGGGAGAGTAATGGGCCTTAATGGGCTTTAGGGGAAAGGAGAGAAGGGCCTCAAGGGGTGGCCGCACGCCCCCAATGGGCTGGTCCGAATTGGACTAGGAGGGGGCGTCGCCCCCTCCTTCCTTCTCCCCTCCTTCCGCTTCCCTCCTTCTCCTAGTTGGAATAGGAAGGGGGGGGCGAATCCTACTTGGACCGATAGTCCAAGTAGGACTCCTCCCTATGGCGCGCCCCCCTATGGCCGGCCTCCTCTCCTCCCCCCTTTATATACGTTGGAAGCGGCACCCCAAAGGCACGCCAAGTCTTCTCTTAGCCGTGTGCGGTGCCCCCTCCACAGTTACACACCTCGGTCATATCATCGTAGTGATTAGGCGAAGCCCTGCGCCGGTAACTTCATCATCACCGTCGCCACGCCGTCGTGCTGACGGAACTCTCCCTCGTCCTCAACTGGATCAAGAGCTCGAGGGACGTCATCGAGCTAAACATGTGCTGAACGCGGAGGTGTCGTACGTTCGGTGCTTGGATCGGTTGAATCGCGAAGACGTTCGACTACATCAACCGCGTTACTAAACGCTTCCGCATTCAGTCTATGAGGGTATGTGGACACACTCTCCCCTCTCGTTGCTATGCATCTCCTAGATAGATCTTGCGTGATCGTAGGTAAATGTTTTGAAATACTGCGTTCCCCAACACACCACGACACGCATGGTGAACTGCTGCTCGTCGCCGGCAGCCGCTCGGAGCGCCATTGAAGCCGCGTAGGATACCCTCTAAGAATATCTCGTGGTGGGTGTGCTTCTTGCAATGGTGGGCGCGATCGAAAAGTTGAAGAGACAGAAGGGTTAAATGGCGCTGTAATAAATGGGGGCCGGTCAGCCTGTAATCGTCACGTCTTGTCACGACGTTCATAGAGGAGGATTCCAGTGCATGCTTGACAACACCGCACCGCATGCGCGGGCTCGAAGAGGCGCCAAATGTATCGTCGATGAGCCTGTTCCTGCGCTACCACGCAGTTTACTGCGCAAGCTTCCCGCCCGGCTAGTTTGGCCACGCGTCGGCTAGAAGAGGGACAAATCATGGGCGTTTATTGGCAAAAAGCTTTGTAAAAACGAAGTGTGTGGAATGACTTCGGTCATAAGTTTACCCATGGGTGATGAGGTCAAAATTACACAGAAGGGTGATGATGGACACTCGAGTGCGATAATTAATTCTGCGCTCTACAGGGCACACGATGGAAGAAACCAACTGTGTGCAATAATGTCGAAGATCGCAGTCGAGTTAGCTATACAGATCATGTGCTGTGAGATCGACAAGGTAAAGAGATTCAAGAATGGTTAATAAAATCTAAGACCATTGCATATTAAGGTCAAAATTGTGCTACTAATATACGAGTCTCATACGCTGCCATTTCAACAATTGTACCACAAAAGCTCGAAATATTGCGAGGTTCAAATTCCAGAGTTATATGGCTCAAATTCGAAGATTACAAGGTTCACACTGATATTAGAAATGAAATTCAGCTCATCAGCTGCAAATGGTCGCGCTGATCCGCTGAACATGGATATCGGAGAGGTTCAAACTAATATTAGCACTTCTAAGTCTGGTTTCGAAACCTCACAATTTTTGCAAAGGGGCCAGCCACTGAGAATTCATGTATGGGGTTGAAACGATGACTTTCGATTACTCTGTCATCTGAAGTTCCAAAATGAAATTCAACATTTTTGGAGCCTATTCCATTATGCCGTAGGCGCTGATCAACAAACCATTCATTTTTGCAAAATAAATGTAGGTCAAACCTCATTTCCTTCAGCACCCTTGCTCTGAGAACAAAGAACCTGGCGAATATAATCTCTGGTAAGGTCCCTCGTTAGGAGTTCAAAGTAATTTCTGAGAGATGCAGATCTAGGCATTCGACGTGATTGTTATATTGTATCACATTATCCACCACTGGGCCTAATCTTATCTGCAAAAGAAGAAAACGTGTTAGTGCCTACTTGCATTTTTTAACATTACTACAGGCCTATTTGGTTTGCAGGATTTGCAAAATGCACTAACATGCCATCGTCGATCTGACATGATTAACATGGGCATTTGATTACATTCTAGAAAAATGTAGCCTTCTTCACAAGAGGTTGGAGTGGATGAAAAGTTTCCTAAGAAAACTAGTATAGATGAATCCAAAGGAGAAATGCTTATTGATTGTAACCATATGGATCAAGCAACCAATATGGGGGGGACATGTGTGTACTGAAATCCTCCAAAAGAATCCTTCAGAAATCATAGTACATTGTCATTGTAAACTTGGAAAAAGGTGTCACAAATTGAACTCCCTTATGGTTAACATTAACAGGAAAGGAACATCACCTCGATATATAGCTTCTCCAGGCATGGAATGCATCTCAGAAAACTGACAACTTGCTCCAGGTTGGGGCCGATAGATTCTAGTGCCAAGACCTTCACGCAGTTTCGGGGTCAAGCTTGTCGGAATCATTTTCTGAATGACAGACGAACAAACATCTTCAAAATTAGAAATAATGTTAATTTGTAGAAGGAGAGGTAGAAGGCGGCTGTTGTACCTGAACAGGTGTGGATCCAATAACAAGTTTGGAGTATTTGTCAGACGAGCAGACGAGTAGCCCACCACTGTCAATTTCGGCGCAGAAATGACATTGATTCTTGTTGGACCTTCTTGATCAACTACAAGTAATCTCTCAAGTGCAGGTGTGTCCTCAACGACCATACCGTGGTACACATCTTGTGATGTCTTCCTGCCGCACCAGCAACACACATAAATATTCCAGAGAGTCATGGAGGTGATGTGGAAGGTACTCAACCCATTGATCGACTGAAGAGAAAGTTACTCGAGTGTAGTACAGCCATGGAGCAGGCGCTCCATGTCATCGTTTGAGAGGCAAAAATCGACGAGCTCGAGGTGCTTCAGTCGTGGTAGAATAAGAGCGGGCGCATCATTAAGGGGGGATGGCAGTTCCTGAACTTGGCAACGCGCAGCATGGGCACGAGGTGGAGTGCGGACGTTGGCAGCGATCACATATGCTCATCATCAAAAGTGAGCTCCTCGAGCTGATCTAGGGCGGGGGATCGGAACCAGTCGTCAAGCTTGGCTCGGTCCTTGTCGTTGGAACGAAACTTGCCCATTCTAAGGCCTCTGGTTGGGCCAAGGTGACTGCCGAGGATCTTGGAGAATGCATCCAAGTATTTGCGATAGCCATGGCAGAGCTCGTGGGTGTCGATGAGGTCAAGAGGGCTGGAGTTCCATAGGGGGCGCCACCGACGGGAAAGGACTGTTGTTCGTGCCCCATATTTGATTGGGAGGAGGGAGATGATGACTGTCAACATATCATCGGGGAGGTTGCTGATGAAGTCTAGGCCTGCTGGAGTCGCTTACGGTTCTAGCTGGCCCCGCCTCCGCTTGTTGGCAGCCCCGTTCTCCAGCTCTGGAGTCTCCTTGTCAGCGGCGCTTTCTAATAGAAATGGGAGTACAGTGAATATTTAGTTAAAACAGGGCAATAGAAAAGTGCATTGGTAACTAGAAGTTATTAGGTAGGAATATAGTAAGAAAAGGGAATAACAGTTGGTTGCTTAAATACTACACAATTCATTTGATATTTCTGGGTAAGTCAACATGCAGATAGTTGAAAAGAAAACTTACTTTGAACAAAGTCTGGATGGATGATATCGTCGGGGAAGTTACCATATATCTCATGACCAGGCCCTTTTATGTGCAGTGCAATTCTAGTGCCAGCTTTCAGTTCATAAAACTTAGAAATTTCTTTCCAAAAGCCAGTGCCAAAATAGGAGTCACCACGTTCATCAATTCTTACAGTAGCAACAATTGTGAATCCATGGTTTGTGTATAGTATGACATCCCTGCAGTCTTGATTTATGTAAAGGGAAAGATTGTGCACTACAGATTCTTTTGCATTGCAAGGATCACGCTGCAGAAAATGGTAGGATTGTTAAAGAAAATATGGTAACATGCAAATATGGGCCCAAATTGAAAGAACTGTACAGCAGTCGAAATCGAAGGACAAAAATCTATAATTAAACAGATAGGGTAAACATCATGGAAATATGAGAGTAATCAAAAGAACAATACATCATTGATTTGCCTAATATAGAAAGAAGATGGAAAAAATCCCCTTTGATGTATCTGGTGCATGTGGCACCTTTTATCCAAATGTAGTAATATTTAGAATATGCTCAGGAAAGTAGGCCATGCCAGCCGATTTAGGGTGAGATTGAACATACCGCGCGCATCCTCAAGTCATCTGGTACAGTGAGTGAAGGAAATATGCCCTAGAGGCAATAATAAAGTTATTATTTATTTCCTTATTTTATGATAAATGTTTATTATTCATGCTAGAATTGTGTTAATCGGAAACATAATACATGTGTGAATACATAGACAAACAGAGTGTCACTAGTATGCCTCTACTTGACTAGCTCGTTGAATAAAAGATGGTTAAGTTTCCTAGCCATAGACATGAGTTGTCATTTGATTAACGGGATCACATCATTAGGGAATGATGTGATTGACTTGACCCATTCCGTTAGCTTAGCATACGATCGTTTAGTATATTGCTATTGCTTTCTTCATGACTTATACATGTTCCTATGACTATGAGATTATGCAACTCCCGAATACCGGAAGAACACTTTGTGTGCTACCAAACATCACAACGTAACTGGGTGATTATAAAGGTGCTCTACAGGTGTCTCCGAAGGTACTTGTTGGATTGGCATAGATCGATATTAGGATTTGTCACTCCAATTGTCGGAGAGGTATCTCTGAGCCCTCTCGGTAATGCACATCACAATAAGCCTTGCAAGCAATGTGACTAATGAGTTAGTTGCGGGATGATGCATTACAGAACGAGTAAAGAGACTTACCGGTAACGAGATTGAGCTAGGTATTAAGATACCGACGATCGAATCTCGGGCAAGTAACATATGTTGTTATGCGGTTTGACCGATGAAGATCTTCGTAGAATATGTAGGAACCAATATGAGCATCCAGGTTCCGCTATTGGTTATTGACCGGAGACATGTCTCGCCCATGTCTACATAGTTCTCGAACCCGTAGGGTCCGCACGCTTAAAGTTCTCTGACGATCGGTATTATGAGTTTTTGTGTTTTGATGTACCGAAGGTAGTTCGGAGTCCCGGATATGATCACGGACATGACGAGGAGCCTCGAAATGGTCGAGACATAATGATCGATATATTGGACGACTATGTTCGGACACCGGAAGTGTTTCGGGAGGTTTCAGACATATACCGGAGTACCGGGGGATTACCGGAACCCCCCGGGGAGTATAATGGGCCTATTGGGTCTTAGTGGAGAAGAGGAGTGGCGGCCAGGGCAGGCCGCGCTCCCCCTCCCCCTCTAGTCCGAATTGGACAAGGAGGGGGGGCGGCGCCCCCTTTCCTTCCCCTCTCTCTCCTCCTCCCCCCTTCTCCTACTCCTACTAGGAAAGGAGGAGTTCTACTCCCGGTGGGAGTAGGACCCCCCCTTGGCGCGCCCTCCTCCTGGCCAGCCGCCTCCCCCCTAGCTCCTTTATATACGGGGGCAGGGGCACCCCAAAGACACAACAATTGATCATTGATCTCTTAGCCGTGTGCGGTGACCCCCTCCACCATAATCCACCTCGGTCATATCGTAGCGGTGCTTAGGCGAAGCCCTGCGTCGGTAGCATCATCATCACCGTCACCACTCGTGCTGGAAAAGCTCTTTCCGGAAGCTCTACTAGACCGTGAGTTCGCGGGACGTCACCGAGCTGAACGTGTGCTGAACGCGGAGGTGCCGTACGTTCGGTGCTGAGGATCGGTCGATCGTTAAGACGTACAACACATCAACCGCGTTGTTATAACGCTTCCGCTTACGGTCTACGAGGGTACGTAGACGACACTCTCCCCTCTTGTTGCTATGCATCACCATGATCTTGTGTGTGCGTAGGATTTTTTTTGAAATTACTACGTTCCCCAAGTATGGCATCCGAGCCAGGTTTACGCGTAGATGTTATATGCACGAGTAGAACACAAGTGAGTTGTGGGCGATACAAGTCATACTACTTACCAGCATGTCATACTTTGGTTCAGCGGTATTGTTGGATGAAGCGGCCTGGACCGACATTACGCGTACGCTTATGCGAGACTGGTTCTACCGACGTGCTTTGCACATAGGTGGCTGACGGGTGTTAGTTTCTCCAACTTTAGTTGAACCGAGTGTGGCTACGCCCGGTCCTTGTGAAGGTTAAAACAACACTAACTTGACGAAATATCGTTGTGGTTTTGATGCGTAGGTAAGAACGGTTCTTGCTCAGCCCGTAGAAGCCACGTAAAACTTGCAACAACAAAGTAGAGGACGTCTAACTTGTTTTTGCAGGGCATGTTGTGATGTGATATGGTCAAGGCATGACGCTATATTTATTGTATGAGATGATCATGTTTTGTAACGGAGTTATCGGCAACTGGCAGGAGCCATATGGTTGTAGCTTTATTGTATGCAATGCAATCGCCCTGTAATTGCTTTACTTTATCACTAAGCGGTAGCAATAGTCGTAGAAGCAATAGTTGGCGAGACGACAACGATGCTACGATGGAGATCAAGGTGTCGCGCCGGTGACGACGGTGATCATGATGGTGCTTTGGAGATGGAGATCAAAGGCACAAGATGATGATGGCCATATCATATCACTTATATTGATTGCATGTGATGTTTATCCTTTATGCATCTTATTCTGCTTTGTTTGACGGTAGCATTATAAGATGATCTGTCACTAAATTTCAAGGTAAAAGTGTTCTCCCTGAGTATGCACCATTGCCAAAGTTCGTCGTGCCGAGACACCACGTGATGATCGGGTGTGATAAGCTCAACGTTCATCTACAACGTGTGTAAGATAGTTTTGCACACGTAGAATACTCGGGTTAAACTTGACGAGCCTAGCATATGCAGATATGGCCTCGGAACACTGAGACCGAAAGGTCGAGCGTGAATCATATAGTAGATATGATCAACATAGTAATGTTCACCATTGAAAACTACTCCATCTCACATGAGGATCGGTTATGGTTTAGTTGATATGGATCACGTGATCACTTAGATTATTAGAGGGATGTCTATCTAAGTGGGAGTTCTTAAGTAATTTGATTAATTGAACTTTAGTTTATCATGAACTTAGTCCTGGTAGTATTAGCATATCTATGTTGTAGATCAATAGCTCGCGTTTAGCTCCCCTATTTTATTTTTTGATATGTTCCTAGAGAAAACTAAGTTGAAAGATGTTAGTAGCAATGATGCGAATTGGATCCGTGATCTGAGGATTATCCTCATTTGCTGCATAGAAGAATTATGTCCTTGATGCACCGCTAGGTGACAGACCTATTGTAGGAGCAGATGCAGACGTTATGAACGTTTGACAAACCTCGGTATGATGACTACTTGATAGTTTAGTGCACCATGCTTTAAGGCTTAGAACCGGGACTTCAAAAATGTTTTGATCGCTACGGAGCATATAAGATGTTCCAAGAGTTGAAATTGGTATTTCATACTCATTCCCGTGTCAAGAGGTATGAGACCTCTGACAGTACTTTGCCTACAAGATGGAGGAGAATAGCTCAACCAGTGAGCATATGTGCTCAGATTGTCTGGGTACTACAATTGCTTGAATCAAGTGGGAGTTAATCTTCCAGATAAGATAGTAATTGACAAAGTTCTCTAGTCACTATCACCAAGTTACTAGAACTTCGTGATGAACTATAATATGCAAGGGATAACGGAAACGATTCCCAAGCTCTTTGCGACGCTGAAATCGGCGAAGGTAGAAATCAAGAAAAAGCATCAAGTGTTCATGGTTCAAAACCACTAGTTTCAAGTAAAAGGGCAAGGGAAAGAAAGGGAACTTCAAGAAGAATGGCAAGCAAGTTGCCACTCCAATGAAGAAGCCCAAAGCTAGACCCAAGCCTGAAACTGAGTGCTTCTACTGCAAAGGAAATGGTCACTAGAAGTGGAACTGCCCTAGATATTTGGCGGATAAGAAGGATGGCAAAGTGAACAAAGGTATATTTAATATACATGTGATTGATGTGTACTTTACTAGTGTTTATAGCAACCCCTCAGTATTTGATACTGGTTCAATTGCTAAGAGTAGCAACTCGAAACGGGAGTAGCAAAATAAACAGACTAGTTAACGGCGAGGTGATGATGTGAGTTGGAAGTGATTCCAAGGTTGATAAGATCACCGTCGCACACTCCCTTTTACCTTCGGGATTAGTGTTGAACCTAAAATAAATGTTATTTGGTGTTTGCGTTGAGCATGAATATGATTTATTCATGTTTATTGCAATACGGTTATTCATTTAAGCTAGAGAATAATTGTTGTTCTGTTTACATGAATAAAACCTTCTATGGTTATACACCCAATGAAAATGGTTTGTTGGATCTCGATCGTAGTGATACACATATTCATAATATTGAAGCCAAAAGGTGCAAAGTTAATAATGATAGTGCAACTTATTTGTGGCAGTGCCGCTTAGATCATATTGGTGTAAAGCGCATGAAGAAACTCCATGCTGATGGGCTTTTTGAATCACTTGATTATGAATCACTTGATGCTTGCGAACCATGCCTCATGGGCAAGCTGACTAAGACTCCGTTCTCCGGAACAATGGAGCAAGCAACAGATTTGTTGGAAATCATACATACTGATGTATGTGGTCCGATGAATGTTGAGGCTCGCGGCGGGTATCGTTATTTTCTCACCTTAACAGATGATTTGAGCAGATATGGGTATATCTACTTGATGAAACATAAGTCTGAAACATTTGAAAAGTTCAAAGAATTTCAGAGTGAAGTGGAAAATCATCGTAACAAGAAAATAAAGTTTCTACGATCTGATCATGGAGGAGAATATTTGAGTTATGAGTTTGGTCTTCATTTGAAACAATGTGGAATAGTTTCGCAACTCACGCCGCCTAGAACACCACAGCGTAATGGTGTGTCCAAACGTCATAACCGTACTTTATTGGATATAGTGCAATCTATGATGTCTCTTACTGATTTACCACTATCGTTTTGGGGTTATGCATTAGAGATAGCTGCATTAACGTTAAATAGGGCACCATCTAAATCCGTTGAGATGACACCATATGAACTGTGGTTTGGTAAGAAACCAAAGTTGTCGTTTCTTAAAGTTTGGGGTTGCAATGCTTATGTGAAAAAATTTCATCCTAATAAGCTCAAACTCAAATCGGAGAAATCTGTCTTCATAGGATACCCAAAGGAGACAGTTGGTTACACCTTCTATCACAGATCCGAAGGCAAGACATTCGTTGCTAAGAATGGATCCTTTCTAGAGAAGGAGTTTCTCCCGAAAGAAGTGAGTGGGAGGATAGTAGAAGTTGATGAGGTAACTGTACCTGCTCCCTTATTGGAAAGTAGTTCATCACAGAAATCTGTTCCTATGACTCCTACACCAATTAGTGAGGAAGCTAATGATGATGATCATGTAACTTCAGATCAAGTTACTACCAAACCTCATAGGTCAACCAGAGTAAGATCCGCACTAGAGTGGTACGGTAATCCTGTTCTGGAGGTCATGTTACTTGACCATGACGAACCTACGAACTATGAGGAAGCGATGATGAGCCTAGATTCCGCGGAATGGTTTGAGGCCATGAAATCTGAGATGGGATCCATGTATGAGAACAAAGTATGGACTTTGGTTGACTTGACCGATGATCGGCAAGCCATAGAAAATAAATGGATCTTCAAGAGGAAGACGGACGCTGATAGTAGTGTTACTATCTACAAAGCTAGACTTGTCAAAAAAGGTTTTGACAAAGTTCAAGGTGTTGACTACGATGAGATTTTCTCACTCGTAGCGATGCTTAAGTCCATCCGAATCATGTTAGCAATTACCGCATTTTATGATTATGAAATTTGACAAATGGATGTAAAGACTGCATTCCTGAATGGATTTCTAAAAGAAGAGTTGTATATGATGCAACCTGAAGGTTTTATCGATCCAAAGGAAGCTAACAAAATGTGCACGCTCCAGCGATCCATCTATGGACTGGTGCAAGCATCTCGGAGTTGGAATATGCGCTTTGATGAGTTGATCAAAGCATGTTTATACATACTTGCGATGAAGCCTGTATTTACAAGAAAGTGAGTGGGAGCACTACATCATTTCTGATAAATATATGTGAATGACATATTGTTGATTGGAAATAATGTAGAATTTTCTGGGAAGCATAAAGGAGTATTTGAAAGGAGTTTTCCAAAGAAAGACCTCGATGAAGCTACTTACATATTGGGCATCAAGATCTATAGGGATAGATCAAGATGCTTGATAAGTTTTTCAATGAGTACATACCTTGACAAGATTTTGAAGTAGTTCAAAATGGAACAGTCAAAGAAAGAGTTCTTGCCTGTGTTACAAGGTGTGAAATTGGGTAAGACTCAAAGCCCGACCACGACAGAAGATAGAAAGAGAATAAAAGTCATTCCCTATGCCTCAGCCATAGGTTCTATAAAGTATGCCATGTTGTGTACCAGATCTATTGTATACCCTACACTAAGTTTGGCAAGGGAGTACAATAGTGATCTAGGAGTAGATCACTGAACAATGGTCAAAATTATCCTTAGTGGAATAAGGATATATTCTCGATTATGGAGGTGACAAAAGGTTCGTCGTAAAGGGTTACGTCGATGCAAGTTTTTAACACTGATCCAGATGACTCTAAGTCTCAATGTGGATACATATTGAAAGTGGGAGCAATTAGCTAAAGTAGCTCCGTGTAGAGCATTGTAGACATAGAAATTTGCAAAATACATACGGATCTGATTTTGGCAGACCCGTTGACTAAACTTCTCTCACAAGCAAAACATGATCACACCTTAGTACTCTTTGGGTGTTAATCACATGACGATGTGAACTAAGATTACTGACTCTAGTAAACCCTTTGAGTGTTGGTCACATGGCGATGTGAACTATTGGTGTTAAATCACATGGCGATGTGAACTAGATTATTGACTCTAGTGCAAGTGGGAGACTGAAGGAAATATGCCCTAGAGGCAATAATAAAGTTATTATTTATTTCCTTATTTTATGATAAATGTTTATTATTCATGCTAGAATTGTATTAACCGGAAACATAATACATGTGTGAATACATAGACAAACAGAGTGTCACTAGTATGCCTCTACTTGCTAGCTCGTTGAATAAAAGATGGTTAAGTTTCCTAGCCATAGACATGAGTTGTCATTTGATTAACGGGATTACATCATTAGAGAATGATGTGATTGACTTGACCCATTCTGTTAGCTTAGCATACGATCGTTTATTATATTGCTATTGCTTTCTTCATGACTTATACATGTTCCTATGACTATGAGATTATGCAACTCCCGAATACCGGAAGAACACTTTGTGTGCTACCAAACGTCACAACGTAACTGAGTGATTATGAAGGTGCTCTACAGGTGTCTCCGAAGGTACTTGTTGGGTTGGCATAGATCGAGATTAGGATTTGTCACTCCGATTGTCGGAGAGGTATCTCTGGGCTCCCTCGGTAATGCACATCACAATAAGCCTTGCAACCAATGTGAATAATGAGTTAGTTGCGGGATGATGCATTACGGAACGAGTAGAGAGACTTGCCGGTAACGAGATTGAGCTAGGTATTAAGATACCGACGATTGAATCTCGGGCAAGTAACATACCGATGACAAAGGGAACAACGTATGTTGTTATGCGGTTTGATCGATAAAGATCTTCGTAGAATATGTAGGAACCAATATGAGCATCCCGGTTCCGCTATTGGTTATTGACCGGAGACATGACTCGGTCATGTCTACATAGTTCTCGAACCCGTAGGGTCCACACGCTTAAAGTTTTGTGACGATCGGTATTATGAGTTTTTGTGTTTTGATGTACCGAAGGTAGTTCAGAGTCCCGAGTATGATCACGGACATGACGAGGAGTCTCGAAATGGTCGAGACGTAAAGATCGATATATTGGACGACTATGTTCGGACACCGGAAGTGTTTCGGGAGGTTTTGGACATATACCGGAGTACCCGGGGATTACCGGAACCCCCCGGGGAGTATAATGGGCCTATTGGGCCTTAGTGGAGAAGAGGAGGGGCGGCCAGGGCAGGCCACGTGCCCCCTCCCCCTCTAGTCCGAATTGGACATGGAGGGGGGCGGCGCCCCCGTTTCCTTCCCCTCTCTCTCCTCCTCCCCCCTTCTCCTACTCCTACTAGGAAAAGAGGAGTCCTACTCCCGGTGGGAGTAGGACTCCCCCCTTGGCGTGCCCTCCTCCTGGCCGGCCACCTCCCCCTAGCTCCTTTATATACGGGGGCAGGGGGCACCCCAAAGACACAACAATTGATCATTGATCTCTTATCCGTGTGCGGTGCCCCCCTCCACCATAATCCACCTCAGTCATATCGTAGCGGTGCTTAGGCGAAGCCCTGCGTCAGTAGCATCATCATGACCGTCACCACGCCGTCGTGCTGATAAAGCTCTTCCCGGAAGCTCTACTGGATCGTGAGTTCGCGGGACGTCACCGAGCTGACGTGTGCTGAACGCGAAGGTGCCGTATGTTCGGTGCTGAGGATCGGTCGATCGTGAAGACGTACAACTACATCAACCTCTTGTTATAACGCTTCCCCTTACGGTCTACGAGGGTACGTAGATGACACTCTCCCCTCTCGTTGCTATGCATCACCATGATCTTGCGTGTGCATAGGATTTTTTTGAAATTACTACGTTCCCCAACAGTGAGATGGAATGTATGGCGGAAGTCGCAAGGTCCTGATGTGTCCACGCAGTATACACTCTATGAACGGAAGAAAACTCTCAAATCAACTCAAATAAAAATGAATTCTCGGCGATTTCGGGCGGGTGATTAAAGGAGGCAGATGAACTGGGATAAGAGATGAGATAACATCTCATTAAATTAGTTACCTTGTTGTCCATGAGAAAGAACCCTCAGTACGGAAGAATCAACACCGAGCGGAGCTAGGTCGACCGCGAGCAGCGTCGAGAAAGTCAATGGTGATAGGCGGCGGAAAGCAGAAGTGGCGAAATGCGATGGGCTTTGCCGGCAGCCTGGCGGCGGCGGCAGGCGTCGAGCTAAGTGGTTACCGCCGCGATAGGTGGTGCAATGCATAGACGCGGAGGAGCTTGTGCAGGTGTGAATGGGGACCGGAGGGGGGTGGCAGGCGGGGTGAGGGTTTTTGTGACATGGGGATGGTGAGGGTTTTCTTTTTTCTTTTTTGAATTGGGTGGCGAGGGTTTTCTGTCCCACAAAGAATTGGAGGCGACGGTTTGCAAGAGCCAACCGTGTGTGATTGACGCAACAGGCAAAATGAAAGTCATTGGACACGGTTCCAATTTTGGGAACCGTGTGTGATTGGCGTACTACCTCCGTCCTGGTTTATTGGTCCCCTTTGTAATTTTTATCAAATTTTTGACCAAATACTTAACTAAGAAATGTTTATGCATGTTACCAAAAATTATACCTTTGAACACTATGCTCAAATACCCATCCAATAATATAATTTGCTGACCTATTTTGTGACTTAAACCTCTGGTCAAAATTTAACACAAATTACAAAGGGGACCAATAAACCAAGATGGAGGTAGATTCCATCAACCGAACTGATTGCATCCATATCCCACGATTAGACATAAGTAAACATAGATTAAACATACTCAAACATAGATAATAAGCGTACACGTACACAAGCATAGTTCAACCATAAGTACATAGCTCAACCGTCATTAAGCATACTCAAGCGTACATAGTTCGATCCCACATCTCATCTCACATGTCGGCACGATCCTGAAGCTTCTCCAGGTACTCGGCGTACGCGCCATGCGCCACCCTGCGAGAATACTTCTGCTTGAAGGAGCCAACGGCCCGTCCCCTTGCATGCGCCAGACCACTTAGATATGCGTCATGATGCTTGTGGTTGCAAAATGGGCATCGATAGCCACCGTTCCAGGTCCTAATACGCCTGTTATGCATTCCCGCGTAAAGCTCCCTCGGGATTTGCCTCTTGTACCTCCTTTGGCCATCTTCATCCTCGCTGTCCACATCGTCAGACAGCACCTATACAAAAGTAAAACAAATTTGGCATCAAATCAATGATTACATGTCGTGAAGTAGGATTAGGAATTTATGGCTATTTATTTATACATATCCAGAGATTATGGTTCGATTTTTAAGCACGGTCGTCTATGTACATACCAATCTTGAAAAAAATAATGGCACAAACATATGTAGGTCTTTCAAAATCAATTGTAAAGTCCTGGCTAGGAATTATTAGCACGAACACTAACCCTAGTCGGATTACTAGCAGAAATCATTTGCACAGATGAAACAACTAATCACTTATCACTTGTACCATTCAAACAATCAATACACTACATGGATCTAACGAAACTTACTCAGATTTCATGGATTGGGAGAACATAACCATAGGATTTCTATTCCAAAAAGGGGGAGGCAGGAGTAACCAGAGAAACCCTATGATCTATTTGACACATAAATGGGTATAGATGACTAACCAGCTGTCCATCGTCGTCGGAGTCGTCGCCGGAGTGGTCGTCAGAGTCGTCGTCGGGGTCGTCACCAGAATCGGTGTGGAACTCCGCCTCTGGCTGTGGAAACTCGATGCCGTCGATGACGTCAGGATGCAGCGATAACTCGCCGGCGGTGACGGCAACCTCTGTCTCCATCTCCACGCCGTGCTCCGGTGCTTTAGCAGCCCCGGCGTTGCCACTCCCTCCGATGGGCGCTTCGGCGGCATCCTCATACACTAACGGCTTTGAGGACTGAGAGCGGCGTCGAGGATGCAAGTGGTGAGAGAGGATTGTGTGTGTGTGGCGAGGATGGGGGGTGCGCCCACTCGGGCACACCATTAATATGGAGTAGTGGGATTTGTGGGAGAGAGGCTGGCAGCGGTCAAACCGATGGCTCGCCTCCCGGTGATCCTACGCACCGGACTGCTGGCATGCCTACCAAAGTTTCACACAGCTACTCGCGCGCCCCCCGATGACACCACGCAGCGAGCACGCCTCCGTCAATTCACACACCTGCACGCACGCCTCCCGGTCTGCCTGTGCGGCGGACTGCTCGCACGCATCCCGTCAACTCATGCCTGCCCGCACGGCACACAGGTCGCGCGGCGGCACGTATATTGTTTTTCTATTTGGATGATTAATGTTGCCGCTTTATTGCTTAACTGAAGCATGGCACGTATCCATTATTGGTATAACGCTCACGGTTCGAATAAATAATCCGTTTGGGATATTGGTTCCCAATTATTAATAATCTCCCGTTTGTAATTAGATAAAGATTACATCAAAACTGGTCTCAAATATGACAAAAAAAGTACAATGCCACTTTGTATTGGTGTCCATATGACAACACGATAAGTTTCATGAACTTCAAATAAGTTTTGGATGTACTAGAATTTAAAAATCAAGATTCTCAATGTTTGAAATTTGTTGCACGGGGAGTAAACATGCACCCAGTGAGACACATGTGTTTTTGCAATCCATTTAGGTGCACTGTCACATGTGCATGTAGCTCAAATTTGATTTTTGCACATTATACCCGTAGAAAATCAATCAATTAATGTACTAAAACGTCTTAATGATCTCTGTTTTTTTCGAAATTAAAACGTCCCTCCTTTGGTAACATATGTTCACTGCGGGATAATTAATTTAACATGCATCGTGGTTGCGGTGGATTCGCGGTGTGTGTGTGGGTGTGTGCGCCTGGGGGTGGCGGGTGGCTCGCGGTACACTACGAGTTGTGAGCCACTGTGTGGGTTGGCCATTTTGTTAGGCAGGCCAGTGCCACCTCAGAATCATGAATTCGTTATTTAAAACATTGCACAACCCTTTCATACATACATGTTTTGGCCACATGCAGTCAATGGTTGTCCTACATGACACTCGATACTCGCGTGTGACGCTTTCTGTGGGCCCGCGAGATCGTTGTCCATCACTTTGACGAACATCCGACAGTGAGGTTAATTTGACCAGCAAGGTAGAATCTTTTTTGTTTGTGTTATGGTGGTATATATATAGTACGCATCGAAGAGGTGGGAGGGGACTAGCATATATACTATACGGACATGTCCGTGAACAAGTATACCTCACTCAGTGTCGGGACTTTTTGGTTTCTGAGGCACGTGCCACATCAAAATTGTGAAATTGGCTATTAAAACATCACACAACACCTCTTTGGGCCACATGCATGCACGCGGTGATTATCCTAGCTAGGACACTCACATGTGACGCTTCCATCTGTGGGCCCAAGAGGCCATCGTCGATGAATGCATGCATCACTTTGACCTACATCGGGAGAGGTTAATTAATTTCACCATCGATGAGGATTCTTTTGGGTTTACATATTACGGTAGGAGCATATAGTATGCGTTGAAGAGGGGGGAAGGGGACCATCATATGTAGTATGCTTCATGAACCTCGCTTTTTGTGGGTGCATGGTTTACGGTTTTTGAGGCATGTGGCACATCAAAGTTGTGCATTTTGGGTATTCAACATATATATGTTTGGCCCACATGCAAAGCGATGGTGGTTGTCCTCTCGCACCCACTTAAGCGGTTATCAGCGATATCGATGCTTTCCATATGTGGGCCCGCTTGGTCCATCACTACTTTTTGCCTGACAACGAGAGAGGTTAATTTGACTTAGGAGGGGATTATTTTTTGCTTGTAATATAGTATGTATATATATATATATGCATGTGTACGCATGAATCCCTCCCATCGAGTCAAAGTGGCTAGTACAACGACACATCATGAACCGATCTCGCTCTGTGTGGGGAGTGTACGATTTTTGATGCACGCGCCACATCAATGTTGTGAAATGGTATTCAAACATGCATGCACGCATCACCTCCATACATATGCATGTAGTGGTTGCCTTCGAATGGTACACTCCCTCGCGTGGTTATCGGGGACAAGCCTATATATTCATGGGCCCGCGTGGACATCCATGATCACCTTGATCGACAACAAGATAGGTTACCATGGCGGATTCTTCATTTGGTTCATGTTATCATAGTATAGGTCATGGTGAGATTCCTAATTAAGTTTGAGCGCATATACTATGCACGCATGCATGCATGAATCCCCGTCGTTGGCTTGAAGTGTGGTTTAACATACATATGCATCGTCAACCTAACATTCACTCAGTGTGGGGATTTCTAGTTCGAAATCACGGTGCCACATCAAAGTTGTTCCATTGTGTACTAAAAAACACACCTCTCCATACATATGTTTGGGCCACACGCATGAAGTGGTTGTCTTCGGGGACTAGCTACTTGCGTGATTATTGGTGAGCTATCCCATATCCGGGGTCGCATGGACGGCCATCACTTTGACCAACAACAAGAGAGAGGTTGTACGACCAAGGTGGATTATTCTTGGTCCGTTTTACGATCCATCTTGGTGAGATATGCCTCTCTGGCCCGCTGACTAAACGTGTGTGTGTGGGGGGGCTGCTAGTTCGCACTTTGCTAGGTGAACCTCAGTTGGGGGGGGCATGCATTCATAGCTTAGGATTCCCTTCATGCCGACACGAGGGGGGCTGCTAGCTACTTTGCACTTTGCTAGGTGAACCTTGGTTGGGGGGCATGCATTCATAGCTTAGGATTCCCTTCATGCCGACACGAGGGAGGGGGCTGCTAGCTACTTCGCACTTTGCTAGGTGAACCTCGGTTGGGGGGGCATGCATTAATATCTTAGGATTCCCTTTGTGCCCACACGAGGGAGGGGGGCAGCTAGCTACTTCGCACTTTGCTAGGTGAACCTCAATTGGGGGGAGGGGCATGCATTCATAGCTTAGGATTCCCTTCGTGCCGACACGAGGGGGGGGGGGCGGGGGCAAGCAATACCGTGCGCTTTGCGAGATAGGTGCCACATCGAAGTTACATTTGGTATTAAAAATCAAACCACCTTTTTCATACATAAATTTGGTCCACATGCAAGTGTGTTCGTGTTCTGACCCTCTCCAGCGTCATTTTTCGCCAAATTTATGAACATTAGACAAGTCGGATGACGCAACAGGCACGGTTCACTCAAACTAACCGTGTGCATTGGGCTCCACGAGGCTTCCCCTCTCAAAAATATCTACCCGCCTGCAGCTTTTTTCTGTTTGATAACACACGGTTATTGTGTTTCGACCGTGTGTGATGTTTCTTGTTCCCAATCCCGCCTGCATCCCTCGAAAATATCTGCCCGCCTCGAGGGTTTTTCTGTTTCATAACACACGGTTGTTATCACCAGACCGTGTGCGATGCACCATCATCAAAATTTTCAATAGCCCCGGCATTTCACTCCCGCGTAGTAAAATTTTCAGTACCCGCGTCATTTCCTCAAACACACCCCGCCCCCCTCCACATACACACACACACACACACACCAAAACCTCCTCGGGTGTGCGCGCGCACACACACACCCTCCCTCGCTCGAAACCCTAGCAAGGTCCCTGCCGCCGCCGCCGCTGCCGCAGCAAGGCCTCCATTGTCAACATCTGCCGGTTTGCCCGTGCAGCTTACCCACCAATGTCCATACCCAGGCCGCCCCGAGTTTCTTAGATGAGGCCTGCCAAATGCCTCCTTTCCACAGATCCCTACCCCCATCCCCATCCCCCACTCCAGTGCGTTGCAACCTAAGCCTAGCTACGCTTCCCATGGAGCTCGAGGAGCGACTGGCCCAAAAGAGGTGTATCGCGGTCTCTTTGCCCGACGTCGCCAAGGAAGCTGACGACCATTACTGGCGGCAGACACTCAAGCAGCGAGCTAGAGTATGCGGGCATGTCTCGGCCGCCGGCTACGACGTCGAGGTCATCAATAGCGATGGCCTGAGCCGGGCTATGTCACAGGTTAAGTGGCCCACCCCCAACCCCTCGTGTTCAACCGCCGTCGATCTCATCCATGGCCCCGCTGCTGATCTCCTCTGGCTCGCTTTCAACAATTTGCCATCCTACATCACCATCGAGCCCATTTTGTCATTTCTAAAGGACATGTTCTGCGATGCTGGCTTGGGATCCACAGCTTCCAAGTCAGACCTCATCGACGGCGACCACGAGGAGGGCACCCTCTCCGGCTCTTACAAGGGGAAAGAGCCCGTCTACTCTGCCAAGGGAAAAGCGCCCGTCTGCGATATCAGGGAGGGCACCCTACAGCCGTGCTCTTCCAAGGGGAAGGAGCCCATCTGCGACAACATGGAGCGCATCCACGATCCGTGCTCTTCCGACGGGAACGAGTCCATCTGTGACAAGTGAGGAAAACCATGATTTGTTTTGCCGTGCCTCTTCACAGGGGGAAACCCATGATTTGTTTTGTAGAGTCCCTTTTGTAGTGTAGTGAGAATATGTCCAATTTTCATTGCTATATCTAGTTGTTTGCAGTATGCCTTGTTTATTTCAGTTGTTCACAATGTGATGCTCTATATGTGCAATTATTTACTGTGTAGTACATTTCATCAATCCAGTTTTAAACATACAGATAGGAATGCATATATTTGCTTGTTGTTAAGCCTGTTATAGCTAGCATATGCCTCTTTTAAAGTTTTTTGATTGTTCGGTTGTTTGTAGTTAGCATATGTCCAGTTTCAAATGCTATCTTTGGTTGTTCGTAGTATGACTTGTTTATTCCAGTTATTCACAACGTGATGTTCTATATGTGCAAGTATGAACTGTGCAGTTCAATTTCATCAGTACCAGTTTCAACAATACCACTATGAATGACTACATTTGGTTGCTGCATCTTGTAGTAACACACCTTTCCTTTTTTATTTAACAATAACCAGTGTACTTAGACCGACACAATACCAGTTTGAATGACTATGTTTGCTTGTTGTTAATTGTTAGGCCTGTTGCAATTAACACACCTTTCCACTTGTTTTGCTTTACTAGCGTGCTTAAACCTGCACACTGAAGCTATCTTTTGGAGATTATTTTGTCTGCCATGGATAATTTTGGTTGATGTTTAGTCTGTTGTGCTTAACATGCTTCTCGATGTACCTACACATGACAATTTTGGGAATGACTGTTGTTTTCCATTGAGGTTAGTTTCATCCCATGGCTTATATATGCTCACTGTTCAGGATATCGGTACTTGGTACCATATAGGCCGGCGGCTGATAAGGGACTAATCGGTGAATCGGACTTTTAACTGAATATATCTGCAACCCATTTATCGTTAGGTTAACTAGGGCCATATGTAATATATCTCAGGCTACATAGCAACATGCACTGTACTTAATGTCTAAATATGCAATCCTAGGCTACATAGCAACAAGGAAGAGTGTTACATTAATGTTCTGATGATGTCTAGATATACGTAGAAGAGCAGTAGCAACAACAACAACAACACAACCCTTTTTGGATACTCAACTTAGCTAGAGGTTAGAGTTAGTTTCTAGCTCATGACTAACCCTGAATAACTCAAAGAGTTGTTTGGATGGTAGGGTTAGATTGACAATAAATGCACTAGGAGAACTAGCTCCAATTAGCACCTCTTGGGTTCGATAGGTTTTTTGGGTGGGTTATAGATGCAACTAGCTCAAACCAGCCCTCATGTTTAGATATACTTTAGGGCTATTTGAGCCCGAACTAGCTCAAACTAACTGTAACCCATGGATACAGCAGCAGTTAATCAGTCGATAATTCGTAAGAATGCAATAAACTCCTTCCGACCCATAATATAAGATGTTAATTCATCTAATATGTGAGTATATTGGATGTTATAAGATATTATAAAAGAGTGTTGTACTACATCATTGTGCAATTGTTGTTTAGCTTCTAATATTAACTTGGTGCTTTTAGTTACATATGTCATTGGTAAAGATCCGCACTTCGACCCTTTCTGCATATGGGGCAATGAGATATTGATGAACTAGCATCAAGTGAGGAAGCTAATAAAGATTGTTAGTAAAATGGGTCAAAAGATGGCAATTAAACTATTTGCTTACACGTTATCCAAGACAACAACGAACTGCAGGATGGTAAGTAAGAACTCTGCAGCCTTCTTTCTACTGCCCATAATGAGTTGTGTTAGATGATAATGTCTGAATCTTTTTTTCCTTTGCAGATGTTTCCAAAGCAGTTTACTCAAGATTGCCTCTCAAACTACATGATTGGTGGGCATGCAAAGGCTATAGTATTTCTACCAGAACACGATGATTATCTAGATGTTTTCATGAAGACCGTGAAGGATGGGTGGTCGGCCATCACAAGGGGTTGGACAAGAGTTGTGCATGCCTTCTGCATGGAGGAGGGTAAAATATGGGCATTCCGCTTCACCTTGTTCAGCAACCAGAATGTATTTCGCCTCTTTCTTTACCATCTTTAATAGTACAAGTATACAACTGTGGTTCATCATTCTTTATTTGGTTCTAATGTAATTCTTGAACATATGTATCTATGAATCGAATAATGCATTGGTTGTTTGAACCTGATGGATATGAATAAAGCTATAGCATACATTCAAGTTCAAATCCAAATCTGGTACAATTTGAAATAGCAGCAATTAAATTACGGTGAAATTAGCTCTCCAGGTCGTTACGGCACACACGGTTGGTAAAACACAAACGTTTGCGACATACACCATAATCCGAGACAGTTCACAGAGAGGAAACGTGTGCAAGCATGCACACAGTTGCCGTTTGCAAAGCGTGTGCGATGTCAGACAATATCACAAACGGCGCGGGCAAACTAAACGTTTGTGTTAGTTGCCTTTCCGTACACGATTTGCAACCATGAAATGTTTCTGATGTAGTATGCATCGTAAACGTTGCACCACAGAATAGCGTGTGCGATAGTTGTTGTGTACGACGATGTTACGATGGTCCGACGTTTCGTAATTCTGTCCGAGACTCATACGACGATTAGATAATCTTCTTAATTAGTTATCGCATACGGTTTGGGGAAAGAGAATGTGTGTGATTGTATGCTTATCATACACGTTCTATAATAGTGAACCATTTGTGATGGACCGCGCATCGTAAACGTAGCACCACAGAATACCGACTGCGATGGCAATGCGAGCACAAACGAGTAGGAGTACTGTATATGCATCTTGGCTCCCTATCCCCGACGGTTTCTGGGTCGTGTGGAAAGGACCCCCTATCGCCGTCACTCACTAGGCGACGGTTCCAAATGCCATCGCGGAAAGGGGTTAAAAACCGTTTGTATAGCACCGATTTGTACCAGTGATTATACAGTGCCAATCGTGTCTGTTCATATGTACATCCCACACAGTGAATCCCAGAAAATCGTTTCCGTTCGTATGCATATCACACACATTTTTTTATGTGTAAACGTTTGTGCAAGGTGGCCTAACGCAAACAGTTATCTGGCAGAAGCCGTGTGTGATTGTTAATTGATCCAACACACCTACTTTCTTGAAACCATGTGGGTTGTATGAGTTCATCGCCCACGGTGTTGTCAGAGAAACCGTCTGCAACAGAAAACCCCAATAAGCACGGTAATTGGCCTATTATTGATAATCCATGTAGTAATCAAATTGACATTCCTTATAAAACACACCATATATTTCATATCCGTATAACGGCAATCAAGATTTCATAATTGAATTACATCAGATAGCTTCAGCACTCAGTTACACCATATAGGGATATAGCTAGCTACGCCATTACACGACAGCACCAAGTTTCACATGCAACATCGAAAACCTTTGGAAAGTAGCATCATACATGGTAAATAGACAGACGAATCTCATCTGGGAAACTGCAGAAGCGGAAGGCGAATATTGAGCCTTTAGTGATGTTGAATGTTCTTGCAACTTTAGGCTAGTGGCTATGGATAATTGCCCGCCCAACCTTCGTCCTCTTGAGGAAGACTTCAATATTGTACCGTGGGTGTTGAATGAATACCTTCCTCGCCTCTTGACCATGCAGGTGGTTTGGGAGGTAATCATCGGTGAACTGCTTCGGAAAGTACTAAAAACAAAGATATGCATAAATCGCTGTTATAAATTTTGAAATGGCACAAGGGTAAAAAACAAGGTAAAAGAGTTAGTACCATCCTATAGTTGACTGATGTCTTCTTCATTGTGCAAACAAAGATCTTGCTGTTATTCGTCGCAAGTTTCTTTATCCTAACAATCATTTTGAGTTTCTTGAATTGACTGATATTCACGAACATCTCATTTCCCCATAAGCAAAATGCGTCAAACAGTGGGTCTAAACCTCTCACAGCAGGACCTACATGTGGAATACCAAATTTTAAGAAACCTAAATATTAGAATGATTCCTACAGCTGCACAATAATGTGCTCTTAGCGAAAGGATCGTGGATAAGCAAACCTCGATGGTAAACCTCAGTGCCTCCCATTGTTTCCCTGCAACACATATAAGGAAGATCTTGATCAGGTAAACTGAGAGTTGCCATACTATCAGTACGATATATTAATGAAAAATAAACAAATTGCAGATCCAACAGATTAACTCGAGATGCATGGAAGAGCCAGTTAACCTAACCAAGCATGCTAAACAACTTGGAAACAAAGCAATTATATATGTTTGTCGTGTATTGAGTATATTCAAATTCGATTAATTTCTCACATGCATAACAATACAAAATTGTACCCACAACAAATGAAAATCAAATTGCAGAATTGAACCAAACAGTTAACTGGACAGCAGAACAAATGAACCAAAACAGTTAATTGAGCACGACATTGCAGAGTAGAACATATACTAGAAGATAAGACAATTAATGAAACCAAGAATGGTTGAGAACAACTAGAAAATGTAGCAATTGTTGGACCAAACTGTTAACTGGACATTACATTTCGGAATATTAGATTGTGTATTAACATTACAGAGTACAAATCACTAGAAGGCACTGGTGGTGGCCTCGAGAAAACAACACGAACTGTATTTTAAAGTAGACAACCGCGTGGCAGTGTCTACGGTGGCCTCGAAGACAAGGTGCTCCTCCAAGATCTGGCGGCCGGCACGCATGGCAGCCATCGCGACCTCACCCGCGCGTGCGGCTACGATTTGCTTCTTCGCTGCCAGGTGCTACTGAGCTCCACGCTATATTGCGTGCAAAATGGCTGTGGGCGGCGCTTAATTGGAGGACGGGGTAGTGATTTGGGCGGAAGGTGTCGCACCGTCGGTCAGGGCATGTGGGATGGGGAAGGAGGAGGATGGTGTGGGTGGGGTGTGGATTACCTGACCATATCGACGAGGCCACGCAGCAAGAAGAAGGGTCATCGGCGAGGAGGGCAGCATAGCAAGAAAAAGGGTCACTGGCGAGGAGGCGACGCTGCAAGAAGAAGGGTCGCCGGTGAGGAGGCGGCGTAGCAAGAAGAAGGGTCACCGGCGAGGAGGCGGCGCTGCAAGAAGAAGGGTCGCTGGTGAGGAGGCGGCGTTGCCAGTAAACAGCAGTGAATGTTTGAATTTGGAAAGCAAGGAGGAACAGTGGAAATGTGGCTTTTCGTGGGGGTGGGGGGAGATAGATATTTCTGCGGTGGCAGAATTTTTTTCGCTTGGTGCCGCGAGAAACTGGCACGCAAGTGTGGTTCAAGCGCGAGCGATGGACTCTAGATGACGAAGCTTCCTGCGTAAGCCACACAAGACAGTGCGCCAAGATATTTTATATCGCATCCCACACGATTGTTGCTAGTAAACTGTTTGTGGTATACCTGATTTTTTTATTCTGTTTTGAAAGACAAAATGGTGTTACGCGGGGAAAGGATGTTGTTTGAATTGCTAGAACATCTGCAGTGAACATGCAACTATACGAGTGTCGTGTTAAAATTTGGAATTATTCCGGGTTTGTTTGGCCTTTTTATGCATTAATTGAGTTTGTAGGCATTTAATGTGCATAATTCAAATTTGAACTGCAAGCACATGCTCCAGTGCACCAAAGTTTGTTCAAAAATCACATGTGTGTCTTTGGGCGAATTTATAGGTCCCTTGCAAGAAATGGGAATGAAATTCAAACATCTGGGCGTCGTGGCTCGGTCGAAAACATTGAGAGACTTGGTTTTTAAATTCCTGTAAATCCGAAACTTGCCTGAAAATCATGAAACTTGGCATGGTGTCATGTCATGGCACCAACATGTTGTGGTAATTTTTTTGGTTGAATTGGGACAAGTTTTGGTATAAGTTTCTTGCAAACCGGAGCTTCTCTTAAGAAGGATCGTGGTCCCGAGTGGGAAACATGTCACCTTTGTGTGCGAAACGACATACGCCGCTGCCCCCCCTCTTGATATTTTTAAAGAGCCAACATAGAACTATATGAGTGTTGTGTTAAAATTTGGAATTACTGGGTTCGCTTGACCTTTTTTATGCATTAATTGAGTTTCTGGGCTTTTAATGTGCATCATTCAAATTTGAACTGCAAGCACATGCTCCAGTGCACCAAAGTTTGTTGAAAAATCACATGTGTGTCTTTGGGTGAATTTATAGGTCTATTGCAAGAAATTGGAATGAAATTCAAACATCTGGGCGTCGTGGCTCAGCCGGAAACATTGAGAAACTTGGTTTTTAAATTCCTGTAAATCCAAAACATGCATGAAAATCATGAAACTTGGCATGGTGTCATGACATGGCACCAACATATTGAGGTAATTTTTTTGGCCAAATTGGGACAAGCTTTGGTATAAGCTTCTTGCAAACTGGAGCTTCTCTCAAGAAGCCTCGTGGTTCTCAGAGGGAACGTGTCACCTTCGTGTGTGAAACGACATAGACTGCCTTTTCCCAACTTGATTTTTTTACAAAGGCAACATAGACCAATAGGAGTTTCGTGCTAAATTTTGGAATTATTCCGGGTTTGTTTGGCCTTTTTATACATTATTGAGTTTGTGGGTATCTAATGCGCATAATTCAAATTTGCACTACAAGCACATGATATAGTGCACAAAAGTTGGTTAAAAAAATTCATTTATGTGTACTTGGGTGAATTTCTAGGTCCCATGCAAGAAATGGGAATGGAATTCAAACATCTAGGTGTCGTGGCTCGGCCGGAAACATCGAGAAACTTGGTTTCTAAATTCCTGTAAATCCAAAACTTGCCTGAAAATCATGAAACTTGGCATGATATCATGACGTGGCACCAACATGTTGTGGTAATTTTTTTGTTCGATTTGCGAAGGCGCACACATTAATAACCAACAAAGTCATTTTGGAACAATTTATGTCACGTTACAATCGGAAACACAAGTATTATTGAAACCATGGGCGGTCTACATACCATTTACGTGCCGCCATGCGTCCCTTTTTTTACTGGCTAGGAGGCGTCGTGCGGGGTAGTTCTTTGACTACGGGAGGCGTGCGATGAGACCCCTATGCGTGCTTATCGGGAGGAGAACCCTTTGACCTCCATCCGTTGCCGACCTCTCTCCCAACGTCTCCATTAATGGCGCCCGAGCCCTATTTTATGGCGTGGCTATGTCTCACTCGACTGAGATTTAAGAAGAAAAAAGAAAATATGAAAAGAAAATTTGGCACGGATATTGATGTAAGATCTGACGGACATATATAGCATCGACTACGACTTATAGCGAGACTGATATGAATATATAAGGACGATGACAATAATTGCCTTACATATTTAGGAAGATAATTAAAAAAGGGATTTTTACATCTATGCCCCTGGTTCCTTAGCCATACTCATTCATCCCCACGCTCTTAACTTTTGCTCACTTTTCCCCACTCCCTTGCCCAAAACCCTCAGAACTGGTCACAAACGGTGGATGCCGTCGGGTCAGTGCTTTGACCATTAACTCTGACGAGTGGGGCCGCGCTGACTGTGTCGCCCGTTGGACCTGATGAGTGGGGTCGCGGTGGACGGTGCCGCGGTTAGCTCGTTGGGCCGTGGTTAGACTTGGGTCGTGCGCGCGCCGCAACAACAGAAGCCTGTTATGCATGCACGACATGTCCAGCTAGCCTGCATGCATGCACGACATGTCCAGCTAGCCTGCATGCATGCACGTAGCTAGCCTACCTGCATGCACCGCCGCCCGCCGCCATGATGCGCTGACCAGCCTCTTTTTCACGCAAGCCGTCACGGACACTGACCGGTCTCATTTTCACGCGAGCCGCCACGGACGCAGGGACGGTTGCTGCCGCTGGTTCGTATCATCTCCCACGCGTGTCTCCTCGGTGTCGAGCATTGTTTCACACTTTTCGATCCACTCGCATCTATTCAACGTGGCAATTAAAACCTGTTGGCAATTAAAGTGGCATATCGATCGACGCGGCTCGTTTGAACGTAGCAAATCCAAAGCGCGGCCGGTGCCACTCCCCTTCCCTTCCCCTTTCCCTATTTAAACCACCACCCTCCACCTATTCTCCACACATCCATTTGCGCCGCCCCCTTCTCTTCTTCACCCAAACCCAGAGCACTCTCAAAGCGAGGCGATGATGCAGTACAATGGCCCCACCTTCGAGCTCCCGCCGACCATGCCGGAGAGACGGTATCCGGCCGGCGTCGTCGTGGAGAGGACGCTCCGCGTGTGGGCGTTCTCATGCTGGAGGGGTGCAAGGGGTTTTGCTAAGTGGTTCCTCCGTGCGGGCTTCGCCCACTTCCCGGCGGGCTCGTCGGTGATGTTCCGACTGGAGGAAGTGCATCCAAACTCCAGGACTCCGCCGATAGGGCTCACCGTCACCTTCACCAACAGATTTGATGCGTACTACCTCCTCGGCAAGGTGTTTTGGTGTGGATGCGAATTCATCGCATTCACAACCCACAACATCTTCACAAACTTCGACTGCATCTTCCCCACCCACGATGGTATGCACGGCCTCCCCTACTACATCGGCCAGGACGGCATGGAGAGGGAGCAGTGAAGAGAAGGCGCAGTGAAGATGGTGGTGAAGTACCGGTCTCGACCGTGAGCTTGTCTTGCCCTAGGGTGTTAGGGATTTTTATCTTTTATATATTTCTATCTTAATTATGTCATTGATTGTACCGTAAACTTTTAATATCTGTCGTGTTATCCCCTAAGATATGCTTGCTACCCTTATTTGATATGTCGTTGGTTATCAGTGTTTTTGCTTGCTATTTCTATCTTATTTGACGTGAGATAAATCGCTAGATGGATATGTTGCCGTACACGAGCCCTTCTGCTAAATCAATCAATGATTGAGTATTCCTCAATGAAAACCAGCAAGTTTTCGCCCATTTAGAGTAGGGTCAAGTTTTCGCACGCGCGGATAATGGAGTAGTTGAAGTGTCAAAAAGGAAACTAAAGCTAGAAAAATGAGCCATGTTGATGTTGAAAAGAAGAAGAAGAAGAAAAGCTAATTTTTTTGAATTGTTGGTGGCCCTATTCCGTATATTGTATGAACAAAACAAGCTAATTTTTGAATGTTTTGTGGACTATGCTATGGTTTAGGGTACCCTATGTTTTATGTAAGAAGTATGCTATGGTTGCTACTTTTTATGTTATGGATGTATGCTTGCTACGTGAGACATCGGTCGATGGATATGGTGCCGTAGCCGAGCCGTAGACAAGCTGTCTAGATGGATATGGTGCCATAGCCGAGCCTAGACATGCTCTCTAGATGGATATGCTGGCTAATGGTGCCACCGGACTTTATTTTAGACGTGGTTTCAGATGGATACCATGATCTACATAATTAAGTCTGACATGATTAATAAAAAACAAAAACAAAAAATCCTGTATACAATATTTTTCTTGCAACAAAAACTTGTTTATAATACCCGCATGTCAAAAAATGAAAGTGTTGTGCCGTAGGCTATATACCGAATGAAATTGGCATGATATGTACAAATAAATTTGACATGTGCAAGTCCAACCATAAACCGATTTACCATCATGCACTATTTTTGTTAGGCATGGCAATAAATGGATTTACTATGGTAATAATCAAGGGAAAAAACAGAGCCAGCACGTGGGCCTTCGACACTCAACGCAATGAGACGGCCCAACCAGAGCTTAGTTTCAATTTGGGCCCTAGAACTATGTTTTCTTCTTCTGCGGTCGGTGTTGTCTGACGAAACTGAAAGTGTACAAAACTGACGAAACTGACGGGTACCCGAAACTGACATGATCCACAAATTAAGCAACATAGAGCACAGAGCACATGGTCCACAAATTAAGCAACACAGAGCATAGAGCACATGATCCACAAATTTAAGCAAATCGTAGAGCACATGATCCACAAATTTAACCAAATCCTAGAGCACATGACACCACACTAATAACATTTCTAACGAGTGATGACCAGCAAGTAAGCAAATCCTAGAGCAACTACACAAAAATAAAAGGGATAAAATCCTAAAGCTATCACATTCGCCTGCTTGTTCAATTGAATCATCTGCTTCAAGTTCTTGTTCAACTTATTTATTTCCCCCTTCAGATCTGCATCCCCAACTGTCAGAGCAGCACTTTCAGAGACCAAATTCATTGTTGCTGCCGGCAAATTGAGCTCCCGGGTTGGGGCCCCATTGAACTGAATCCGCTTAACGTAGTCATCCAGCCATTCAAAATGTGTGCATTTCTTCACGATCTGAATCAAAAAAATGAACCCTAAATCCCAGATCGAAAAAGAATTAAAAGCAAATAGAAAAAGAAATCAGAGAAAAATCATGAGACCTAACCTGCCCCTCTGGCTTGCTCTCGCATTTCACGAACTCGCGCCCATAGTTGCCATTCTTGACCTCCTTCAAAGTCAACCGTATCAGTGGCGCACTGCGTGGGCAGTCAGGACATCGCTCCATGGGAAATGGACCATACTGGGTCCACGAGGGGCGGGAGGCTGAAGTGGAGGTCGACATATCGCCCAAAGTCGCCGGAGAAGAAGAAGCATAGGAGTGGCTCCTCGTCGCCAGAGAAGAAGTAGTAGAGGAGGAGTGGCTCCTCTCGTCACTGCAGAATAAGCACTAGAATAAAGGGGGTACCCGAAGAAAGGGGAGGCACAACCAACAAGTCTCGCGGATCGCCTCTCACGGATCGCCCCACGATCCAACGATGCGGAGCCGTCCATGTGATCCAATGGCGCGGAGCCTGGTCGTAGCCTGCACTACAAAAAAAATACACTTCCGTGATGATACGTGTTTGTCACAGTAGGTCGTGTTTTTTGTCATGCATGTACATCCATGACAAATTTATGACAGAATCAAGATAGTCATACCTGTGCTGTCGTAGAAGTGTTCCATGACATTACCAAAATTATCATCACGGAAGTGTCCACTTCCATGACGATAAATCGCGCGTCACAAAAGTGCTTTCGTCAAGGGTGACCGACACGTGGCATCCACCGTAACGGAACACCGTTAAGCTATCGGGTCGGGTTTTGGATCCGATAACCCGTTAACATCCCGACCAATGGGGATTTTCCACGTGTAAAATCATCATTGGCTGGAGGAGACACGTGTCAGGTCCGCGTTGGCATAGGTGTCACTCATCCAATGGGCGAGACACGCCTATGATATGTTGACACGTGGACCGGCCCATCAAGTTTAAATGGGCCGGCCCAACTGAAGGCCCACAAGATTTTGCGGACCATAATGGGCCGGCCCAGCTAAAGGCCCATGAGATTTTGCGGACCATAATGGGCTGGCCCAGCTAAAGGCCCACACGATTTTGCGGGCCATAATGGGCCGGCCCAGGTAAAGGCCCACAAGATTTTTGTGTGCCATAATGGGCCGGCCCAGGTAAAGGCCCACAAGATTCTTGCGGATCATAATGGGCCGGCCCAGCTAAAGGCCCACGAGATTTCGCCGACATTAATGGGCCGGCCCAGCTGTAGGCCCACAAGATTTTGAGGACCCTAGTAGGCCGGCCCATTAACCGGCTGCCATGTTTTGGGCCAAATGCCGGCCCATATTTGATCCGGTCCATTAATGGCCTGCCATGCTCCGGGCCTAATAGTGGCCCATATGAGATCCGGCCCGTTAAAAGCCTACCACGTTCTGGGCCAAATTACGGCCCAGACCAGGTCCGGCCCTTTAAGAGGCTTTGGGCTCAATTATGGCCCATATCAGATTCGGCCCGTCAACTGGACACTATGCTTTTGGGCCCACTTGCTAAAGGCCCACTTAGTAATTCGGCCTGATATTAGTTTTGGCCTGTTAAGGGCCCGTTTAACATTTCGGCCCTATATTAATTTTGGCCTGTTAATAGCCCGTCATATAGTTGGGCCTAACTACGGCCCGGTTTGCATCCGGCCTGCTCGCAGCCGATATCTGATTGGGCCAAACAAGGACAGAGACAGTTTTGGCCTGTTAAAAGCCCGTGATTTGATTCGCACAATCATGGGCCGGGGTTCATTTCGGGCTGCTGCCGGCCCGTGAGCTGTTCGGCACGTTTCAGGCCCAACCTACATCGTGATTGCATGACGGCCCGATTATGTACCGTAATTTTACGGTTTGGCCGATTTACTGCGAAGACAGGATATATATACAGTAAAATAACTGCAGCATCGTGAATAAGAAAAAACCTAGACTATACAATAAAGAAATTACGGCATATTACATCCACTAGGCATCAAAGTTCGCCACTATGATAATAAAGCACAAGCAGACAGCAGATTACATACACTGGGCATCAAAGATCGCCACCAGTGCAAATAAACACGCCGACAAAATAATATACAAAACCGACAGCACTTCAATAGAGTTCAAGAAAGGTTAGCCCTGCTAGGGAGCTGCAGCGCAAGCAGTTGAGCAAGATGATGAGACTGCGCTTGTTCAACACTTATATCTTCCTCACTCTGAAAGATAAACAAGCAGACAGATGACAAGTTTTGCACATAAAAGTAACAGTGCTGACAATTCATCACATTTCTTACTGACGAATAAAGTGACACAGTTTAAAATTGCATTAACACAATATGGTATTGTTCAGGTGAAGACATGGGAGGAAATGACATTGTCAAGGAGTTGGCAGCTTCACGACACCACTTGATTACAGATCAAGAACTCATAAGTATCAATGGTTAGTGTGCAGTCAATTTATACCATTTCAGATTGGCAAATAAAGAGACGGTTTAAATAATAGTAGAATGATATGACATTGTTCATAGTTAAGACATTGTAGAATATGACATTGTGATGCAGTGGGTAGGTTCACCACACCACTGGATTACGGATGAAGAACAGAAGCATACATGCATTGCAAAAGAAGATCACTTGCTCTGTATAGTTTAATTTACATGGTATGAAGAAGGAACTTGGTTGTACAACTGAAAACTTAAATTGAGAAAGGACAAACTTTTCTTTATGAACTACATAATAAACTTTAAACAAGCAATTTGATGCAAACACCAAAAATAAACAGAAGTTGCAGTCATGCCTAACCAAATATATACAACAAAGTTTGAAGGCTTGAGATGGACAAACTTACATTATTGGTGAAGACAGGCTCTATAAAGGCCTTGTCCATGCTAATGGGGGGCAATTCAAGAAGTTTACCACAGAATCTTCTTCAAAAGCATTGCCTTTATTCTACATTTTGTTAAGAGTAAATATAGATGTGATAATATACAAAAAAATGGAGAATATTTAAGATAAGATGAAGAGTGATGCTACATAACCAAGTAGCTATAAATGTAAGTGCAGCGATACAGTCAAAAGGTACAGCCAAGAGCAATGCACACCTAACTTCTTTACTACCAACCTTATGGTAAGAGTAAATATAGATCTGATGTGTAGAAAATGGAGGGCAAAGGAAAATAAGCTGCAGAGTGATGGTACATGAACAACTACCTGTCATTATAAGTACACTGATAAAGGACAGCATGTACTTATAAAAACAATGCAGAGCTAAAAAAACATTGGCATTGGATATATTCTACACTAGTGTAACCATTCATACAGATCAGATAATTTGGAGCGAACAATTGATAAGCAAGCTATTATGCATACTGCTGTCACATAATGAACCAGGTATGTATGCAAGTACAGTGATATAGGACAACAGGTACTAACATGAGCAGAGTAGCGGTCAACATATTTGCGATATCCTGTCGTTCTTGTCAAACCGGAATTCTTCTTCGAGCAGATTTCCTGCAAAAAAGATCCGTAAGGCACATGTGGAAAAGTAGAAGTTCAAATTGTCATGTGATTTCATAGACAGTACCTCATCCTGGGAACGAGACCAGTGCATAACAAGGTTTTTCCATTCAATGTCTTCTAAATTTAGCATAGGAGACTTCACCGGAAATCCGTTTATAGACTTGCCATCAAAGTGTGATTTCCTTAGGTAACACCGATACTGCTGCAATGCTTCCTTCAAAAGCACAAGCAAGCTTTGCTCGTCATGACTATCCAGATTGACCCTCGCCTAGTTACAACAATGTAATGTAAATCATTGATGTGTTCAATCAGCAGAAAACAGGAAAATAATAACCATGAATAATAGCACTTACACATAAGTTGGACAGGAAGATGTGAAAATGGTGTTTGTCTTCACAATAATCTTCCCATGATGGGAATATATGCACGTAGTCCCTAACAACATTGAAAGCATTGTCTTTTAAACTGGGAATAAATGGAATGGGGTTCCAATCTGCAGGAATTGGCCGTCTCTGCAGTTGGGATAGGTCTTCGGCCGGTGGACTTGCTGTACTTTTTGCTGGAGTGGGATTTTTCTGTGGTACAGCTGGTGCTATGGCAAATGAAATCGGTATACCTTTTGCTGGAGTGCAGCTCCTGTGTGGTGGGGCTAGTGGTGTGGCCAGTGAAGTATGGGTACAGTCTGCTGGAGTCGGTCCTACGTTTTGTGTCACTGGTTGTACAACCAATATAAGTGGGGTGCTGTCTGATTTCTCCGGCACCACCACGTTTTTCAAGGACTTTGCTGGTGCTCCTTCAGGTTCGGCAATCACCCTCTTCCTTTTTGATGTCTGATGCACAAGAACAACATTTGAGTGGATAAACATGGTATGATGACAGATGGAATATGTATTGATAATGGATGGGCATGGCATCTCGACATATATGATGAGTAAACTAAGCAGATGGCGGTGCAACAAAGTAGAAGAAATGCAAGACAACATATGCAAGATACCCGCAACCAATAAAACATTGCCAAATTAGAACAGGCACCTTGATGGGTGAACATGACAGGCCATCTGCCTTTGACTCCTCGAGGTTAGAATAGTCATTAGGATCATATTCTGAACAAGAATCAATAGGTGGGGAGCGTATGAGTTTCATTGCATCCAGAATGGCACTCAATGCCTTGGTGCCAATTTTGTAAGTCATTGCAGTGTTTAGCTTCAAGAGTGGACTGCTTCTAGTGCGACACAAAGCAGCTACACAGATCATAGTGTAGATATAATGGGAAAACCTTAAGCATTAGAGTAAAATCAGCAAAGTGGAACTTGCTGGAATATATGTGCTAGTATTGCCGGTACGGCTAGAAAGGCTTCGGATACCAGCTCTCTTCAAGTGAAGGTGCGGTATTGTTAATATCAGTGTAACTCTCAAAGGCGACACAGCTCCCCGCATTTCCTTGCTATTCTTATAGGATTCAAGTGGGAAGGCCACTACAAATCCTATTCCTATGTTTACAAGATCCTACGAATCAAAGAGGCTCAAAGTGTCCATCACAACCGACCGTATAGACCTCTACACTGCAAATGTCCCTACTCATCTTCAGTACAAGGAACATACTGTACTACTATCATACTCCCTCCGTTCCAAAATATAAGTCTTGGTAGAAATTTCCACTATGGATCACATACAGATGTATCCAGATACATTTTAGAGTGTAGATTCACTCATTTTGCTCCATATGTAGTCCATGGTGGAATCTATACAAAGACTTGTATTTAGGAACGGAGAGAGTACATATTAAAGAAGAACGGAAGAGGAACATGGTAAAGAAGAGCAAGCAGATTTTGGATAATAAAATGTTTGTTGCGCAGTGCCCACACATGATGAACCAGAGCGCATTAAGAATGCAACTCCCAGCTGTCTCTCGACCATTTCAGGCAGTTGGATGAAGATCCTACGTCTCCTAACCCTTCTTCTTCCTCGTCTCTGATTCTTCCCATACAGAACACCGCACGGGCCGCCGGCCGGACCACCGGCCCCCACCACCTGTGTTCCTCCGCCACCCCCACCCCCACCCCCGCCCCAACCCCCACCCGCGTCAAGTTTTCTTCGTTCGGCAAGGCCCCACAACCACCCGAGCCCCTTCGATCGCACCGGCGAACTCCGACGAGCTCTGAAAAATCGACTGACCCAATTTTGAAATTTAGTCTACTGTGATTTAACTAGTGTGGAATATAAAAGGGGAAAACCATAAGCATTGGGAGTATAGTGTTGAGCGTGCCATGGCGGATCTGAAGGTGCAAATCGGACAAACGCAACTTCGCAACCAAGACAAGAAATCAGAGTAAAGCAGTGGCGATCTATTTTCTTGCTGCGATAAATAAGTCGAGCAGATACGAAAGAGTACCGCCTCTGGTGCGGCGCCGTGTATGCATCTGCTGAGAATTTGACGGTGCTACGGTAGCGATGGCTGTCGGCGGCGTGGAAGCAGATCTAGGAGGGTAGATGGTGGCGGCAGGGCGCGGTGGATGAGACGGTCGTAGGAGCGGCGCCGGCAAGGTGGACGACGGCGGGGATGAAGCGAGAGGACGGGATGAAAGGATCCCGGTCCGAAGCCGTGGATGAGAGAGGTCGATCTCTTGTAATGGACGACAGCGTCGGGGTATCATCTCCGGCATGGTGGTGGAGGACGGCGGTGGATGGGGTGGCGGACGGCGGCGGACGGAGGAGGGTGGGGTGGAGCGGGTGTTTTGGCGCCCACGGAGTACGAATGGGGAAAAGGGAGGTAGAGAGGAAGGGGGGAACCATGTATTCAGGGCGTGCTTGTCTCAAATGCGAGGAAATTTACAAACTTAGCCCCCGTTTCAAATTTCTACTACATCACAGCAACATTAGTCGGTTGGGGATAGGACAGTAATCTCGCATACACCGAATATTTGCCGATGAGAGTTTGTTTTTGGCGCCCACCGTGTATGAATATGAATCGGGGAGGGAGTCGATTTCGGCCGAGGACACACTGTGTTTTGGCGCCCACCGTGTATGAATCCGGGTGAGAGGCGGTTACGTCACGTTTGGGTGAAATTACAAACCTACCCCTATCGAAACCTATAGAAATCCAGCAGATAGGCATTGCGTGGCAGGGATAGGCAGTAGTGATTTCCATCTCGCAGATTTTGGTTTCGGGCGGTTACTGCGACTTTCCCCGCTTCGTTCAAATTTTGCAGAGTGCACGTTTACCATGCCAACTCAATTCGAATCCCGTTTGTATTCTATTTTTTTTCGGGCGGGATTCATTTTCAATTGGAATTACATTCTATATACATCATTTTTTATATATACTTTCAAGAGCACAACACCATTTATACATAAATATGGTTTACAAATGGCATGATCTCAGATTCATAAGGTTGTATCCATCAATTTGGATTTTCAAATATTTGAAACCACTTTATGTTGAAATCCAATGTATGCATTCCTCGCTAACTGTCTCCAATTAATGTGTGTTTCATGCGGGTTTTTTTTACTTCTCAAACATGTATAATGTGTTTCACACACGCAACATATAGTGTAATCCCGTTTAGACATTAATTGCATATAAACCATGCATTGTTTGTAATTGAAGAATCTATGGATCACCAATATTGATAAACTATATAACATTACACGTGTGCCCAAATTCAAATGAATATGCATGTTTGATACACCAATTTGCGTTATGATATTATCGATGTCATGATCTCCAGTTTAAATATTTGAATCCCCTTTAATCCAGATATTTGTCTCATGTAGCTATCACTCTATGCTTATATTGGACTATCTCTCTGGACCTATACGCGTTCATCGTCTCTCACGTATCTCTTGTGCTACCTGTATGTCGACAATGATCTTTTATCTTCGTAACACACTGACGGTACTCTCTCCCTCGACCTTCATCACTCTATCTCTCTCTAAGTATATCTCGCTCCCTGCTATGTGTCTCTAACTATGATTCTCCATGTGGAATCTCTTTCTCTCACACAAACACAAAACTTTGTCTCCCGGGGTCTCATTTCTCTCTACTATTCCCATGTGTGCCACTCGCACACCCCTCATACAGAGATGTCTTTTGCTCCTTAGATATGAGAACCTACGACTGTTCCTCTTCAATATCTCTTTCTCACACAGAAACACAAACTCTGTCTCCCAGGGTCTCATATTTCTCCATTGTTCTCTTGTATGTCACTCACACACACCCTCTCTCCCTAGAGATATCTTGCGTTCCCTCGTATGTCTATCTAGCTATCACTCTCGTTGCGAAATATCTTTCACTCTCGCAGACACAAAACTCCGTCTATCTGGATCTCCTTTCTCTCTGATAGCTGTTTGTATGTGACTCACATGCAGCCTCTCTCTATCTCTCTCACACCCACACACATAACCCAGCCTTCTGATCCACTCGACTCCTATCTCTAACGCACACTAGCTAGCATCTTTATCTTTCTATTTATCTGTTTCTCCATCAACCTTCTTTCTCGCCCTCACTCTTGATTCCTATCATGCACACTACATATGTTTCTCTCTACATGCAGTCAAGTGCCCTCTCACACACATATATAACTTCACCCTTTGAACCACCCGACGGTCATCTCCAACACCCAAACTAGCGGATGTCCCTCTAGCTAGCATATACATCTCTGTATCTATCTGTAGTTTCTCCGTCAACATTTCTTTCTCGCACGGAGTCTTGCTTCCTATCACCCACACTATATATGTCTCTCCATACATATGCATTTATAGGTTGGTCTCTTTTGCACAATCGTTGCGCCTCACTCCCTCTGCTCGCCATAGATGCATGCTCCAGCCCACGCCACTATCTCTTAAAGATAAAAACACATGCTCAATTGTCGGGCCTTCTTCCCTGCATTCTCACATGCATGCATATTGTCATACCGATCCGTCTCTCCCATGTCGTTGATCTTATGACTTATGTCTTCTTTCTTTTATCTCGATCATGCGCGCGCGCACACACACACACATCCCACATATACATGTATACCTCTGACACATGCACGTTCAAGGTCTCTATGTCTCCATACGTAGTTAATTACCCTCAATCCTAACGCCACATCGAATCGTTCTCCTCTTTTGTGCACATAACTTCCGCCTGGATGGGTAAAACACACACTCACACTTAACAATCTCCTTCCAGCTCCCGCCCCCGCCTCTCACTCTTCCCCTATATCCCCGAAACCAATAAGACCATCCCTTTGTTTAATTCCCGCCTACATGCACACACATTCTCTTCCCTCTCTACGGGCATTTTCTCTCTCCCACCCCATCGTTGGTGGCCTCTGCCATACACATCACCTCTCTATGATGAAGCCATGCACACTTAAATTACATCCGCCACAGAGGACCCCGCGACACACACACACACACACACACGCACGCACCCCCCCCCACACACACTAAGACTCCATATCTCTCTCTCTCACACACACACAAACACACACACACACACGCACGCACACCCCCCCCACACACACTAAGACTCCATCTCTCTCTCTCTCACACACACACACACAAACTAAGACTCCACCTCTCTCTCTCACACACACACCCCACACACACACTAAGACTCCATCTCACACACACATGCTCTAGGCGGAGCATTTGTTCCTACCACCCTTCATCCAACCTTACCCGTATGATAAACAATCACCTTTATTTACTTGCATAACATGGACAAATTCCACTTTACTTTAGTAGTCAGCAAACTTATCATCTGTACCCTTATAAAAAAACGAGTTGGCGGTGATGGTGTGCCTGCCATCTTGTAATACAGACCGTATGATCTATATCTGAGGATAGAAAGCAAACTATGATAATTTTACAAAACATACCCGCACCTCTCTCCACATCATTATCTCCCGCAACCTCATTGCTCAGCAATTAAAAAAGGAATAAGTCTCTGGAACAATCTAGCATGCATGGTGGCCGCTGCCGCCTGCCGGCGCCGTCCATCCCCATGCCTCCGCCCATTCCGACCACCAGTCACCACAACGCTCCACTCCTCCTCGCCTTATCTCTCATCTTTCATTTTTTCGATGACATTCTCGAGATACCAGTTTTCCGATAAAATTCTCGAGATATCATTAGTTTTTACACATGGGATTACTCCTGCATGGGTCAATCACAACAGGTGTTCTATAAAAAAAATGCATATTGATGTTCCGTGCAAGGCACGAGAATTATATAACGCAAATCACGAGCAGGAAGTGACATTTTTTTGACACAACCACGTTAGCATGGCCACGTAAATCACTAGCTAAAGTAAATACCATTATACTTATATCCCGATGCAAAAGGTTGAGTACATGTCCGAAGAGTAGAGTCGCACGCACGCACTCTGTCTCTCAGAATCTCTCTCACACACACACCAGTTACGTGACGCCCACTTAAGCAGACACGTATGTTACAATTTGTGCACTCGTGGGTACACGTGATGCTGCGCATTTATTTAAGCCGGAAGGCGAACCCAAACAGTAGTTGCATTCATTCCCCTCCTGCCGCCTCTTCTCTGGTCGCCGTCGCCCGGTAGCCATGGGCCGGCCGAAGGTAACAACATACGCCATACTCCCGTCGGAGCGGCGCTTTAATATGGAAAGTTTAGTGGTCATGCATGTATCTTTTTGTGCTAGCACTCCTATATAAGGGTTGACCGGTCGCTTTCCGCGGACGTGCGCGGGCAGTGGAAGAGGAAGGAGAAGGGAAGCGGGCTGTGGAGTAACGTTTTTTTACCACAATTTCTTAGGAAATTGAGTGCAATAATTGAGTAGTTTTGCAAACTACCAGTACTACACCTGAAACGGTTCAAAACCTATACTCCCTTGCCAGCGCGCGCTTCCCGCGTGAAACTGTCAGCGTCGCCCTGGAGCGTCAGTGCCGCATTAATGCCCGGCCAGAGCGGAGGCGACCTCTCACTGGCGTCGGCTTTGAAGTGGCGCCACGGCCGAGAGAGCGTCGCTTCCCGGTGCACGCGACTGCTCCGCGTCGAGACTGGCCATAGGCCCTGTTTGGATCCATGGGTTAGAGTTACTTTGAGCTAGTTGAGGCTCAAATAGCCCTAAAGTATCCAAGCATGAGGGTTTAAATTGGAGCAAGTTGCACCGAACCCACCAAAAAAAACTATCCCACCCAAGAGGTGCTAACTGGAGATAGTTCTCATTGGGACCACTGAAAAATCACTTTTCTCTCTCCATGAAGTGTATTTATTGTCAATCTAACCATGTCACCCAAACACCTCTTTGGCTATAGTTAGTTCAGGGTTAGTCATGAGTTAGTCTAACCTCTAGCTAAGTTAGAGTATCAAACAGGAGCAGTATAGGACATGCAAGTTGCTCAAAGCATACAGGCAAATTCGTACGTGAAAGGATTTTTTCTTTTTGAAAACGGAACGTGAAAGGAATTTTTTTTAGAATGCTCTTGGCATGTCGCTAACATGTGATAGTTAACCGACCTCAATAGACGACAGAAACGCCAGCCCACCGCACTTTGATAGAGACGAGGAGGGAGAAGCGATACAGGCTGCTGGATTACTAGAGATAGGTGTCGCACAGAAGCCAAGAAATATGGTGATAGCGTGGGTTAGCCATGTACTAGTATGATGTAACTACACTGGGCTGCCGTGTTTCGTACTCTTCCAGTCCACTATGGAGATGATTGGTTAATTTTATATCGCTGAATAATATTAAATATTATGAGTGCAGACGCTCCACCACGAGGTTCCTTGCTCCTTCTCGGTCGTCCGGAATCTATGTTCTTCCACTCTATTTTTTTTACGTGAGCTTTGTTCATCCTTTTGCCAACACGCGAGACATCTAGCATCAAGGTGCACGTGTTATGCAAGGATCGTTCCATCTATATGAAGAACATGTGGGACTGGAACTATGAGACGGACATGTACCCAGGAGTGGACGTACGAACCTGAGTAATGTAGCGTAGTAAGTGAAGTAGAAAGGCACAAATGGTATGAACATGCGTGGCATATAGGGTGTGTTTGGTTGCGTTCTCGTCTCAGCATAGTTGTTCCCTCTTCATGCATGCTCAACTCAACACCCCTCTTCATGCATGCTCTCTTCATGCATGCTTCTAGTGTATTTGTGCTAAACTAGTGTGGACTCATGCACCCTTCATACACTCTACCAAACACCAAAAAGTAGGTCGAGAAGGGAACTCTTGGGCGGCATTTGTCTCTTACGATGTTCTACCACTAAATGTTGTACGTGCAATGCACGGTGATGTTATGGAGTACGTGCCTAAGTACTCTACTACTACTATATTAGTTGGAGGCACATATTAGCTTTTATATTTGTTTACGTGTATGCCCCGAGACCTTCCAACTAGACGTGTCTTTCTCTCTAGGTCGCACTTTGTATCGTTCATACCACTAAGTACTACTACGTGTGGTCTCCGACCCAGAAGTGGAAGAAGTGGAGAAGCTCTACCATGCTGGGTTTTTTTATGCTGGGCTCTACCATGTTGTTCATGTCCCACTCCTTTCGCTGACGTGTGGGACATCCAGCACGTGCCGTGTTTGGCACCCTTCGTCGTAAGAGTTGAAACGCTAGCATTCATCAGAAATAAAAAATAATTATAAATCGGCAGTGATACTATTTTTTTGTGAACCAATCAGCAGTGATACTATACCACGCGGTTTCCTTGCTCCTCGATATCGGAAAGAATACTTCCGTTCGCCAACATGTGGAACGTCGACCATCCTGGTCCACTTGCCATGCACGCAGAACTCCAAGGGAGAGTCACCCAGGTCGTCGCGCCGCAGTAACAATGACTAATGAGCCGTCAAATCACAGGCCCACTTCCCACTTTGAAGTTGCTCGGACGAAGGAACCATCATGACTTCGTTGAATTCTGCTTCTTGAAGAAAACTACTGTACCAGCAGTACTGCTAGCTACAGTATTTACTCCAACAGAGGCCTCCTTTCGTTCATAGGATAGGAATATGAAAATCATAGGAAGTGAGATGACATGCATCTCAATTCCTATAGAGAAAGAGATGCCATTTGATGCTTAGGATAGGTATTTTTCCATTTAGTCTAGGCTAATGTACTGGTAATTTGCTCTAAAAACTACAGTAGTAACTAGTAGTATTGGTACATGCTCGTACTCAGACACAGCCACACACACTAACTACTAGTACTACTACTTCTCACATGCTGGCCAGACGCCGTTGTTCTCCTTCCCGGCTTTGTTGGCGACACCCCATCGTGCTTGGATCTCCGCCGACCTCTCCGCAGCAGCGCGTGCGTCCTTTTCTTTCTTGCGGCGGCGGGCCTCTCTTTTCTTGAGTGCTTTCTGACTTTTCCGCTCCCTCTGTGCGGCTTTGGCCGCCTCTTGCTCTACCGCCCATTCGGCCTTGGCATGTTCAAATTCCTCCCACATATTTGTGAGGTCGCGAGCGGCGATGAGCTCGGCACGGCGGGATGCCATCGCTTCCCTACCATTTTGTGTGCGGTCGTGGGCGGCGAGGAACTCGGCGTGGCGGGATGCCATCGCTGCCTTACCGGTTAGTGTGCAGCGCGGTGGCATGAACGACGCTTGGTGAGAGCTCTGGGGTGGAGTGCTCGGACAACCGTATAGTGCATTGGTTTGTCAAGAGCTCAAGGACAGAAGGCGAAGCAAATTTGGATTCCCCTTCAATCCTGGTCATTTATTACCGAGTAAAATGCATTGGCGGTAATCGAACTTGTCTTGATAGCTCACTTTGATCATTGTATACGAGATATGGTGATTATACGGTCACTGGCTCAGCGTATAACTTCGTATTTGTCTGGTTGACTAGTCAAACAGTCCGCATGCGCCTCATCAGCTCGTGTTCTTTATCTATCTATGCGGGCCTACCTGTCAATGGAAAAAGAAATACTGTAAAAACCAAAATTATGCGTATGTGGGGAATCAAACCACGGACTCGTCGCTGCAACACACCCTCGTCAGTCAAATGAAAATGAAATACTTCGCGTCAGGAACTCACGCTCACACTGTCAAAGCATGCTAATGCATGCACGTCGCCCTCTAAATCAAAGTCCTGCTCATGGCGCAACGCAAACGGCGAGCCCATCACCTGTGCGCCCCGGCGGTGCCTGACATTACTGTTTAGACATTTGATTGATGGAGGCCTACGCAAACGCCGAGCATGTAGTCACCTGGTTCAACACCAACGGTCATACTCGAACCGCCTTGCTCATGTATATCGTCCATCACAACGACAATCTATAAAATAGCCTAAGCTAGAGAGGGTACCATGGTAGTATGGTACGGAGTATGTACTATCGTGAGCGACCGATCTTAGTGCCACTGCACACCGAAACCCCTTCCATCGATGGCGCGTGCTTCCCGCCTGAAACGATCACCGTCTCTCCAGAATGTCAATGCCGCATTCACCGGACTTAACTGCAGGTGCAATTGGTGTGTCACTGACATGCGGGCCAGATGCCTGTTGGGCCCACATGTCAGTAACCCAAACGCATCTGCAGTTAAGTCACTGAAGCAGCGTCCGCATTCATGCCCGACGAACCTACTCCGGCGCCAGTTGTCCATCAGTCTGCCGCGGCTCATTGCCATTTGCCCGCTATATTAACTTGAGCCCCAGCTCCCAGCCATAGCCAAAGACCCACACTTATTCTCCTCCGGTCCCTTCCTTCTGTCGGCACCACTTCAACCATGGCCTCCTGGCGCTCCGAAGCTCTCTTGGACGTACTGTCGCAGGAGCAAACGAGGGACATCGGTGGCTCCGCTCTGGGCGCGCTCCAAAGCTCTCTTCGACGTACTATCGCAGGAGCAAACGAAGGAGATCACCGGCACCCCCCCGGCCGCCCTCCGTCGCCACGACCACGAAGCCGGCGTGCGTGCGCGGGCGCAGCCGGCAGCGAGGAAGAGTAGTACACGGTAGGTCGCCGCCGCTCTGGTCCCGGGAAGGCCACCGCTACTCCACTCAGTCGACGCAAAGCTTGGTGGGGTAAACATCGGCGGCCGATTAGCCGCTTGACGGCGACGTGGAGGCGGAAATCTTCAAAACCTTGTGCTCCGGAGGAGGAGGTTATCGAGGCAGATGAGGAGGACGCAAAGGCAATGGCCGGCTTTCTCGGGTTCATGGCCGGACATGGTGGTCGGGCGCCGGCAATCGTTTAGATTAGGTTTACATTAGGTTTTAGTACGGTTTGTGCAAAATATGTAATGAATTTCGTCCAGTTTGTAGGAAATTTTTTCGAAATGTAATGAATTTCATCTGGTTAATTTGAAATTTGCATTGTTTGCACGAATTTCGTCCGGTTAGTTCATATAGTTGTCGAAAGGTATGCGGGCAGCATCGGATGGCATCCATTAGTGTCCTCGGACAGATGCCGGTGTAAGTTTGTGGGCCAGCGCTGGAGATGCCCTAACTATCATGCTATAATCGCTAACAATCCTCCATTATTTGGCAGGGAACAGTTATCCCTCGATCAAAATCAGATCCACGGTGTTTCGCACTCCTCCCGCGTAAGAGTGTAAACTCTTGCTTACATAAAAATGGAGCAAGTGGACGGCACTGTAGCACGTCATATCACTCGAACTAGCCCGCCTTACGAGCGGGAAAGCACCGCCCTCATCATTTTGTTCTGGATTTCTATCGATCGATCGCGCGAAAATGTTACGCTTCGCAAGTTCTAAAGGAAAAGGCGGCACACTTACGACTCGTACGCGTCGCAACCCCGACAGTCCGGCTCGCACGCCGCTCACCAGAGGGGACACGCGTTGTCTTGCAATTTCACTGACATGTGGGACCGTAATTGAATAAACCGTCGATAACCGAAATCTAATCGCTCGGCGGGCGTCGGCTGAGAAGAGAGAAACGGGGGAGGGAGAAGAGATCGCCCGCCCGCCTCGCACGGACTCCAAGAAATATATGGTGATAATGTGAGGTGGGCCATGCTGGAGTCCGGACTGCTTCCGGAGCCCGCTCTCACCGCCCTGGCCCCTCAAGACGCCAGCTGCCCGCCGCATGCATGCATAGCAAGTAGTACTCCTTATGTGGAGGAGAGAGAGGCATTGACAAAGTCAAGGAGTGGGCTCTGCAAGAGCCCGTCTCTACACGTGCTCCTAGGTATAAAAAATATAATTCTAAAAAAGGCATAAAAAACAATTGTGTCTTAAAAAAGAAAGGTAAAAAACATTTGAGAGGAAATAGATAGAGAGAAAGTGAGAAAAAGTTGTAACCTGGGCATTACATGAGGAAGGAGGGAGTGGTGCACATGCCAAGTTCACTGGGCTGCCGTGTTTCACACTCCTCCGTCGTAACAGTGGAGACAATAGCTTTCATCAAAAATAAACAATGAATACTCGTTGCTCGTTCTCTATATCGGAAAGAATACTTTCATTCACCGACATGTGGGACGTCGACCATCCTGGTCCACCTGCCATGCACAAAATTATCATGGTCTACCCCGGTCATATCGCCGGCCCAACCTTTCCCACTGTAAGTTGTTCGGACGAAGGAACCATCATGACTTCGTTGAATTCCGCTTCTTCAAGAAAACTTACTATACCCGCAATACTGCTACCACACGCGAAGACTGGACGGCACTGTACCACGTCATATCACTGAAACCCACTAGGCCAAACTAGCCCGCCTAGGTCATCTATTTTGGAATGGAGGGAGTGCGTCTCTGCACTGCTATGATTTTGTGTTGCACGTTCTCTGTACTTTTGCTACAATTTTCCTACCCTATGAACCAAATGAGGCCTGAATGTATGTCGACTATTGTCTGATCGATCGCTAAGCCTACAATTTTAGGAGCTAGGGCTATTGGTCGATCGACGAGGGATAAGTATAAGCGTACCACGAGCTCATCAGCCCCAACGTTTCTCTTCGGTGAGTGTTTTGCAAGTACTATAGCTCGCACAGTAGCTAGCCTACTAACACTAAGAATCATCAAACAAGCCTTGCTGATATGATAAACAGTTCAAACTTACATCTAAGCATGCCATATATTACATCAAAAGCTGGTGAGGATACATCTGTTTCCATAACTCGGAGAGGGTTCGCATGATTCATCGCATGATTCACTATCAAACAAAAGTAGCAAGATCCGCCCACACAAGACAGTGCACTAGCCCTAATATGGTTTGATAACACGCATCGTTCTGGTAATTAAACACAGGGCAATGCAAACTACCCTGAAGGATTAGCGCGACCAACTATTTCTTGTCATCGATCTCTCGGGCAATGACCACAGCACGGACAGCGGCATGGGAATCGATTTCTGGGGCGATGTCCACAGGACTGACCGCGACATCGGAATCGATCTCTGGGGCGATGTCCACAGGATGGACAGCGACATCGGAATCGATCTCCGGGGCGATGCCAACAAGACGGGCCACGACATCGGAATCATCAAGGACGTCCACCGGCACCTGCACAACCCTAACATATTAGCAAGCACATTGCAAATAATCAAAAACCACAACTTTGGTAATAAGCCATTATTTTTTACCTTGTGCAGCTCACCGGGGGATCTCATCCCTCCGGGGGCCATCTCCTCGTCCTCGATGGGGGCCATGACCTTGCCAGGGGAATACTACTTCTCAACGGCGACTATCTCTTCAAACTCGGTCTTGAGCCTCACATAGGTGGCAATCAGAGTTCCTGGGGTAGGCACGGTGGGGCCCTTGCTGTTCTTCCAACTTTCTTTGAGGAGTTCGTCCGCCAACGTCCTCAACTCTTTGGCCAGTGCTTGTTTCTTGGAGTTCTTCGTCTCCATGGGTTGGCCCGCCAACATGGTCAACTCGTTGGTCGGTGCTCGCTTCCTGGAGATCGCTGTCTCCAGTGGGTTGTCCGCCGGCAACTCTTTGCCCAGTGCTCTAGGATCCATCAATGAACTGACAAACAAAAGCAATTGAAAGGAAACCACAATCGCAATGTAAACGGGAAAAGAATAGGATGTGAGAATCGGTCGGTGCTTCGCAAAAAGAAGATTCTTGGAATGAAAATATAGCAGCATAACTGATTCGCCCACCTTTCCTTCGTCGGTACAGAAGAAAAATGGCAGAAGTGAGTAGCCTGGAGTGAGGTTTTCTTCAAGAAAGGGAAGAAAGGGCTTGAACGAGCATTCTAGTGAAATGATGGTTGCTTCGTCCAGTCCAACTTGGAGGCCACCTTACCACTGCTGGTAAAGGTGTGGGTTTTGTGATATGACGGGTCATAACGGCCACACCGGGGTGACAGGTGAGTCTCGACTGTAGCACCTCGCTATGATTTGGTGGATGGCACGCGGGCCCGGATGCTTTGAAATGTCCCGCATGTAGATAGAGCGGCTAGTCATATAGGAGTGCTCAATATTGTGCACCGCGACCAAGGCGGAGAGGAAAACGAGAGAACTACGTAATTAATGCATGAGTTTAATTAGGGTAGTTTTGTAAAGTACGAGATACATTCCTCCAATCGCAAAATGCCTTGGTTCATGAGATTTGAGCCCTATAAACCAGAAGGGAGGGAGTACTGCACACGGTGTAGTCTAGTCACTTGTTGAAATCTCTAGAAAGGCAAATACTCCTTTCCGGTTTACAGGGCTATACTACTCCCTCCGTCTAGGTGTGTAAGTCATCTTATGAAAACCAAATAGTCCCAAAACACTTAGGCGCGGTGCATTAACTTCTACCTTGTTTCTTGTTTCTTGACATATCAACCAATAAGAGATGAGAGGTGTGCATGCTTTTAATGACTTGCAATGGCTAGTTCATTGCATGCAATGCTATTAATTAGCAAATAAACATTGGTGACCGCAGGAGGAAACGGTGCTAAGCGCGTGGACCTATGCAGAATGAGTATCAACCAATGGATAATGGAGTTTAATTGTTAAACAATAGCAATTTTGTCTGATGCAAGAGCATGGCTAGTACTCCAAGGAACCGCACCACGCGAGCGTTCACGACTGCCACGTTCGGGTTGCGCTTGGCTCTTCGCCTCTTCGAGAAGACGAACAATGATGTTACTCCTACTTCTACAGTATCGAATTCACTGCTGCATGTCCGTCCACCTCGTGCGGGAGGGATAGCATGTAGCAAAAGCTTCTACTTACTGCTCCTGCCTTTGCGTCTATGACAGGTGGACCCAACAGGTGGTTGGCCCTCATGTCATGCAGCCAAAGGCAGGTGCAGTTAAGGCACCGGAGCTCAGTCCGCGAGGGAGAGGGCATTGTAGTAATCAAATTTCTCGGTCTTGTACGAGTTGACGCGACACATCAAAGCACTGCACTCGATATAAGTCTTTTTACACATTTCAAATGGGCTACTTCGTATGTAGGAGTAGACATGTTCTGCTTCGTATGTAGTCACTTGTTGCAATCTCTAAAAAGACTTATATTTGGAAACAGAGGGAGTACAACGCATGCATGCATGCCGTAACTTTCCTTTTGATGCTTGCATGTGTTGATTTGATGCACCTTGCCAAATTTTGACTATAAATTTAACTAACTAAATTTTCATGCATGTCACAAAAAATTACGGGGCTGTTTGGATTGTGACTATGTTTGTCTTATGTTGCCACATGTGTGGTTCACTGCTAATAAAAAATTCTTGTCTTAGGTGTGGCTTATAAAAAAGACTTATATTTAGGAACGGAGGGAGTAGAAAATATAATAATAATGCATGTTGGGGCAACCCACGTTTCCACTAATTTTAGCCATGGGCTTGTTCACAATTTTTACGAGGGGGTGGTTGTTCATTTAATGGAGGGATTTGTAGTACCAGACTTGAACAATACAAAGTGCGACCTGGCACACCGTAACACCACTTGGAACAAGCGGGTAGCTATCTCAAAAAACAATCAACAACTAAAAAAACCGCGACCTGGCATGTAGTAGTACACTTTAAACGATTGTTTTGATGGAGTGAAAAAGGAAAACTACCCCACTACGTATATATAGGCCGGAGCCTCCGCGCTTGCTTGCTAGGGTTGCTCTATTCACACACTCTCATCCTCTCCAGATCTAAACAAGATAGGGGTAGTAACACTGTCTTTCTCCCTTCAAAAAACACTGGCTTTCTATCCTCACCGCTGGTTACAAATCTGGACGTATCCCCCTCCGCCGGTGAAGGGGAGGAGGGGCAGCGTTTAGGCCGTCGTCGACAGGGAGGGAGGAGACCCACTGGCGGCTGCACCGTTATCTCTGGCCAAGCGCCAGTGCGGGAGGACCTCCGATCCCTTCGTCGTTGCCTGTGGGCGGATCTGGCCTCCCGCCGCCCACCTATCCACATCCCGACGACCTTCAGGTATATCTTCGTTTGAAACCGCCTTAGCTCTACTTCCCCAGCTCGCTACGTCGCTGCATGTGCATCATTTTCTACCTCTCAGCCCCTCTCGATCGGATGGTCCAACGTCACATTTTCTTCTTCTATTGTTAGAGGTAAAGCTACTTCATGGAGTCGAATCTTGTACTCCCTCCGTCCGAAAATACTTGTCATTGAAATGGATGTATCTAGATGTATTTTAGTTCTAGACACATCCATTTTGATGACAAGTAATTTCGGACGCAGGGAGTACTTGGTTCAAACAAGAAATAAAGTGGGGGTGGGGGAATTTAGTATGTACATCGGACTTGGTACAAATAGGAAGGAAAGGGGGGTGAAAGTAGTACACACTGGTCATCCAACCGGTCTCTTGGTTGAAAAGGGAAATATAGGGGTAACGCTGTACATAGTGGTATGACCAGGACTAGATTTGCTATCCACACATAGGAGTAGGTGGCTAGAGTGAACAAAAATGGGACCAACCCAGATATGTTTCTTGGATGTTTGTTTCTCGGGGCAACAAACTATGAATCACCACTTTATGCCCCTGTTTACGTACATGGTGCTGGACTGCTGGTGCACCCACTGTCCCATGCCCTTATACCAAATATTTAGGCTCCGTTCGGAATAAAGGGGTAGAAAACATAGGTCTTGATGAAAATAGAGGAATAGGAAAGGAATGTAGGTATAAAACTATGGAACAGCGAACCGGAGGAAACTCTCAAGAGAATGTGTTCGGATGGACTACGAAATGTAAAGATTTGTTTTTTAGAGTAGCATGCTTGGCAGTATGAGATGCTATTTGTTTATTCAGCTGCACAGTGACTACTCTTGTCCTCACCTCACGTACCACACATAGGTTGATTTTTTTATTCCGGCAACACAACACAGCAACCTGTCTAACGCATGGCAGCGAGCGCCTGCCTCGGGCTTCCGCCCAAAAAATGAGCAGCGCGTGGATGTTTCTAATCCTATGGAATCAGTACTACCAGACCAGCTTTCCTATGAAACACTATTCACCTTTCCCGTGCTCCGAACGGTTGGAAGGGAAAGAATACCGTAGGAATTGGGTTCCTACGAAAATCCTCCACCAAACCTGCGAACCGAACGCAGCCTTAGCTGTTCTTAATCTAATGTCCCTGGTAAAAATGAAGCCATGCCACTGTTATAAGCCATGACAAGTTTAGCCAAATGTTTTTGCCTGTAATTGTTTGAGACTCTGACTGTTTCCTCTGTGCCTTTTTGTGCAAACAGGGATATCCAATTCACCTGGTTGCTGTTGTGACCTTTTGGTGCACTGCACAAAACTCTTCTTAAAAGAAGTGACTTTTGTGCTGTTTAACTGGAATGTCAGAATGGAACAGTTGGTTCATTTTGGTGGAACTGCACAAAGGGAGATCTGTGTTCCAATCCTCATCATCCATATTGGCGCCATAACCTTCCTTTAGGTAAGAATGATATTTAATGCATGTGTTCATCTCTATTTTCTGACTGCCATGAGAAAATAATGCTGTTTTTTACTAGTACACTTGTACTCCCTCACTGACAAAACCAATTCTGAATTAGAAGGCCAATCATGTACTTGGTTTCACCAACTGGTGAGGAGAAAGAGAAATAGAGCATGAAGAGGAAGAAGAAGAAGAAACAGTGCCAAGGCGATCTTGCTGAAGCCAGAGGCCTCAGTCGAGGCCATTCAAGGGCTCCGACAACGACTACCTTACATGTGAGACGATCCTCCAGGGAGCCCTTCCACTTCTGTTGTCTCACTTAGTTAAATAAATCTTTAGTAGGACCCTATGCTGAATCATGTACGTGTGTATGTTTGTCTATGGAGGTGAATCATGTGGTGGAGCAGGGAGGGAATATTATTAGTGTCATGACATAATAGTGCTATTGTTTTGCATGTCAATTTATTGCCATTGGTTCAATGAGGCAATGTTTTGCGTATTGTCCATCATGAATTTGATGCTACTGTTTGAGTAATATGCTAATGTCTTCCTATCCTTTCTCACTAAGCTAATGAAGGTTTCACCTTGTTCCTACTTGTGCAAACAAGGATCATGTTCTGCCAATCATACATTTTAGTGGAACTACACAAGACAATACAATGAACTATATCCCAGCCAGTGCTTTAACTCTGCTGGAAGTTCTTGATAATCTTTCGATATAATCTCAGCACTGGTAAACAAGAGTGATTTCAACCATACATTTGAAGTGCACAAAAATATATACTATTGTGTGGTTCCAGTGAGTGCTTTATCATCTCTTATGGGACTACATGAATAAGCTTTTTTTCTCAGGTTGGTATGGGCCTAAGGCCTTCATCCATATTAGTTTGCTGTCATCTCTATTTGTATCGTGCTACTGTCATGAGAAACTCCTTTATCTTTGCACGTTAAAGTTTTGCAACCTATGATAAATGGCAATTCTTTGAGTGTTGAGTTGAGCTAATTGGCACTGATTAAATAAACTAATACCTCTCTTTAAGCAAGACTACTATGTTGCTAACTTTACCCATTAAGATAATGAGGGTGCTTCTATTTGTTAGTGTATGTTTCATCAACTAGTCCCACTATTACAGTAATCTCACTCTCTCAATATATGTGCCAACAGGGATGCTCGATTTTGGTGGAACTGCACAAAAACTTTGGGTCCTTCATTGCCTCGACAACTTCCGTCCTTTCCTGTCAGTCGCTAATCTCCGCTTGCTTTCTTCCTTTGCTGTCAGTGACTTGGCTTATCTCGGCTTCCAGTCAAAGGAAATAGTAATTGATATGCTACCTCACACAGGTTGGTACTGGTCTTTATCCTGATTATTGTGCCTGTCATATGTATTGGTAATTTGGTATTGTGCTACTGTTTGCCGATTTCATAAAGGAGTAATTTGGAGCCTGAACTCGGAGGCAAATCATTACATCGGGTGATTTCAGTAGAATTGCACAAAATGATCAGATGGACAGGTACTTATGCTGCTGCTATGTACTCCAAAGTTCACTCAGACAAGCATCGATGTTGACAAGAAGTGCCTATATTCATTCGAGTATCAACCGGCGTAAACCAATTGTCAAACTCCAAGTATTAGGAGAGTGAACGCCAAAAATATTGCTTGGTGCATAGCCCAGAAAAACGCAGTCCAGTCTTTGGTCCCAACTTGTGCCTTTTGGTTATCGGCACATATGGTAGCAAACTATATGGCATGGAGTCTAAAGATTCTAGACAAGTTGGTTGACGCGTATATTCATCTGGCACTTAATCAGTCTGCACGCCAAGGATGCTCCATTTCAGTTGAACTGCACAAAAAATTTGGGTGGTTCATTTTCTCAACCGCCTCCTTTCTTGTCTGCAATGTAGAATTTTGGCGAGATACAGGACCAAGATGAGCCAGTAAACTAGTTGGATGAAAGTAGTGGCCAAGTTGCTCAAACCTCCCTCGGCACGAGGCCACTATTTGAGGATAAACCTACAAGCAAAGTTCAGATTGTCTGTGCTGCCTCTTATGTACTCGAAAGTTTACTCGTACAAGAACTAATTTTAGCAAGAAGTACCTCCGATTGAACACCATTTACCAGTCTGTACCCTAGGTAATTAAAGTTCATCCATGGATCATATTGGCTGTGATCTCAATCATTTGGATGCATAAACATACTGAACATGTGTATATCTGAATCTTTTTGTGAATTATGTATGAATATTGTCGTGTGATCTATCAATCATTTGGATGCATAGATATGCTGAGCTTGTGTATATATAAATCTTTTGAGTTGTTGATAGTGAATGTTGGCTATGAATATGAACGTGTCCTGTGAACCTGAGTTTGATATGAATGTTTACCTTTTCTGTTGTATTTGTGTGTGAACTTGTTAGTATGCCTACTGTGGGGTATAAAACGCAGGTCTCTTATAAAAGTAATGTTGTGTCCAATTTATGTTTTCCCTTCTAACCACATTATATATATTTATATTATTACTATTATCGTATATTTTATAGAGACTTATATATACATTATAAAAACATCCCACGTGTTATTAACTTATAAAACTAAATGTTTAACGGAAGTTGGCAAGGAAAATCCTGGTTGTTTTTGACTCACAGGCAAGGAAAATCCTCGTGATTGCGTACAAAAGCTTGCGAAGATTTTAAGGACCAATTTAATAATAACGCGCTCATTTTTATTTTGAGCAATAACTCGCTAATTTCTTAATTATATATATATATAATGTGCCTCTCCGGTTTATTCTTTGACATTAATTGATCCTTCTAACATAACATTATATATATAACGAGCCCACCTAATACGTGTATTTCAAGGAAGTGCAAATGGGCTGGGATTTCTTAGAAAATATAAATGGGACCAATTGACGCGAAATTATTTGTTCACCCAGCCCAGCAAATGGACTGTACATTCTAGAAAACATGGGTTAAATATATGCCACATTTTTGCAGGCTGACATGTGGGCCAATAGGTCGAAGCCTACGCAGGGCGTTGTCAACTTGGTCAACAAATGATTGTGTCATCCACATCCATTGGATTTATATCCAATGGCCGGCATGCACCTTCAATCTCTCGTCTTCTTCCTCCAGCGTCGCCGGGACCGCCTGGTCCGGCCTCCAGCGGCTAGCGGCTCTGCTTAGCACACATCACTGTGAAGCGCTACCCCACCACCGGTCAGGCTATCCCTCCACCCCTCGACACCTCCTGTTATTCTCCACAGACTATAGCCCCACGCCACAACAGAACCAGTTATAACCCTTCTCCTCCTCTCAATCTGCGACTCCACTACCGCGTTTTCCCATCTCCGAGTCGTTCTCGTTCGGGGCCTCGCCGTCGTCCACCGCCTCGCTGCGTTTGGTGCGGCGTGGTCAACAAACGAGAGTCATCGGAAGAGGACTGTACGTGGAGAGCGTGACGGCTGGGACCCACGAGGTCCATGGTCGCACGTAAGGAAAGTTCCTCCTTATTAAGCTGAAAAAAATGTTTCCTCCACCTGACAGCTGGGACCCACCGGCTATATCTTCGCACGGAAGGAAGTGCCTCCTTGTTTTGCGAAAAAATTATTCATCCCGTTGACAGCTGGGACCCGTCAGATTTGGTGACTGACTTGTGGGCCTACTAAGTGGATGTTTACGCACGGCTTTGTCAACTTAATCAACAAATGATTCTAGCAGCTGGACTGTTGGATGTTAATCCAACAGCCATGCTCCTTCTTCAACCTCTGTTCTTGCTCCTGTCTCCCGTGGGCGGCACCGCGGCTGTGCTGCCGCGCACCAGAACTAGTGAAGTTTCCCACTCCTCTCCATCTGCGACTCCACTGCCCCGTCTTCCCATCTCCGGGTCGTTCCAGTCTGGGTGCGCTCGGCACGGTGTGGTCAATGTGGTCAACAACCGAGAGTCATCGGAAGATGACTGTACGTGAGAGGCTGACAGTGGGGACGCACCACGCCCATGGACGCATGCATGCAACAGAACGCGGCGAGGTCAACGTGGTCAAGGAACGACTTCCATCGGAAGTATACTGTACGTGGAGAGTCTCAGCTGGGTCCACGGCCGCAGCAAGTAAGTGCCTCCTTATTACGCGGAAAATAATGATTCCTCCAACTGACAGCAGGGACCCACTGGATGGGCTACCGTATTTTGCGAAAAAAACGTTTGCCCCCTGACTGCTGGGACCAACCTGACGGGCCACCATATTTCACGAAAAAACGTTCCCCCCGCTGTCAGCTCGGACCCACCGGAAGTGCCTCCTTATTACGCACAAAAAATGAATACTCCCCCGGCTAGCTGGGACCCACCTTGGTGGGAGGCTGACTTGTGGGCCTACTAAGTTGACGGGGACGAAGGGCTTTGTCAACTTAGTCAATATGAACGATTCTAGCTCCAGTGACCGTACGATGTCCATCCAACGGCCGTAGTGCTTCTTCAACCTCTGGTCTTCTTGCTCCAGCCGCCCAAAGCAGCGCCGGTCTTCGCGGAGGCTTCACCGCCCCCTACTATTCCCACCGCTGGCCAAGCCCTGCGGCAACGGCAGCCTCGCACCGCAGCCGAACCAGTGAACCCTCGTACTCCTCTCCGCGCGGGCTTCCACTGCCGCGTCTTCCCCGGCTCCGCGTCGTCCCCTTCCTAGGCCTCGCCGTCGTCCACCGCCGTGGTGCTCTCCGCGCGGCGTGGTCAACGTGGTCAAGGAACGACTTCCATCGGAAGAGTACTGTATGACGAGAGGCTGACAGCTGGGTCCACGGCCACAGCCCAATTTTTTGTGATTTGCCAAGAAAGTCACTTTGTCAGGCCTGTTGGGCTACAATCTTTCAAGACGAGGAGAGCTTTCATTCGGCTGGCCGAGAAAATGGCCCATCAGTAATGAGAAATAGGTTGTACATTTTTAAAACACATCAAACCGGCAATTAGTTTCAAATATTTTTTTTCATTTCGAGATTTTAAATTACATTAATTTTAATGCATGGAGAATTTGTTGGATTTTATATTGATATACATTTATTTTAAAAATCAGTTTGAATGTGAGTCGAAATTTCAGGATTAAGAACAGTTCGGACCGCACCGAAATATGCAAAATTTCGTATAATTTTTTAACCGTGGCCACAATATGGGATGTAATGCTAACAAAAAGAATATGGGCTCCAAAAAACCTTAATAATTAGCAAATGGGCTGTAAATTATTAGAAATAATGGCAGATGGGTTGTATGCTATTTTCCACAGATTTGAGGCTTTCCTAAAAAAAAGGTTGACGCACAAGCAGTGAATGTTGGATGGCCATCCAACGGCCGTCGTGCTTCTTCAATCTCTGCTCTTCCTGCTCCAGCCGCTCAAACAAGCGCCGGCGAGACTGCCTGCTCCCTCCTTCCCGCGGCCGGCTCTGCTGCCGCGCAGGCCTCACCGCCCCACCGTACTCGCATCGCTGGCCTAGCCATCCCTCTACTCACCCACACCTGCTGTTATTCTTCGGCGACGGCAGACGAACCAGTAAACCCTCGTACAGTCGTACTCCCCTCCGCGTGGGAAACAACTGCCGAGTCTTCCCTGCCTCCGTGTCGTTCCCATCCTAGGCCTCACCGTCGTCCATCGCCCTGGTGCTCTCGGCGCGGCCTGGTCAACGTGGTTAACAACCGACATGCATCTGAAGTGGACTGTACGTGGAGAGGCCGATAGCTGGGTCCACGGCCGCACGCAAGGAAATGCCTCCTTATTACGCGCAAAATAATGATTCCTCCACCTGACATCAGGGACCCATCGAAAGGGCCTCTGTATTGCGCAAAAAAAATGTTACTGCTGCTGACAGCTCGGACCCACGAGCTATATCTTCGCACGCAAGGAAGTGCCTCCTTATTACGCACAAAAAAATGAATACTCCCCCTGTTAGCTGGGACCCAGTATAGTGGCAGGCTGACTTGTGGGCCTACTAAGTTGACGGGGACAGAGGGCTTTGTTAACTTAGTCAATATGCACGATTCTAGCTCCAGTGACCATACGATGTCCATCCAACGGCCGTAGTGCTTCTTCAACCTCTGGTCTTCTTGCTCCAGCCGCCCAAACCAGCGCCGGTCGTGCCTCGTGCTCCTGCCTCCCATGGCCGGCTGCGATGCGGCGGAGGCCTCACCGACCCCTACTACTCCCACCGCTGGCCAGGCCATCCCTCTACTCACCCACACCCCCTGTTATTCTGCGGCGACAGCAGCCTCACACCACAGCGAACCAGTGAACCCTCGTACTCCTCTATGCGTGGGCATCCACTGCCGCATCTTCCCCGGCTCCGCATCGTCCCCTTCCTAGGCCTCGCCGTCGTCCAGCGCCCTGGTGCTCTCGGCGCAGCATGGTCAACGTGGTCAAGGAACGGCTTCCATCGAACATGGACTGTACGTGGAGAGGCTGATAGTTGGGTCCACGGCCGCAGCAAGGAAGTGCCTACTTATTACGTGCAAAATAATTATTTCTCCACCTGACAGCGGGGACCCACGGACGGGTCACCGTATTTCGCGAAAAGAATGTTTGCCTCTGACTGCTGGGACCCACCAGCTACATCTTCGCACGCAAGGAAGTGCGTCCGGGCAAAAAAAACGATTCGCCCCCCTGACTGCTGGGACCCACCAGCTACATCTTCGCAGGCAAGGAAGTGCCTGACAGTCGGGACCCACCTGGTCGAAGCGTACGTAGCGTTGTCATTCTGGTCGAGAACGTGTACGTACATATATACTGGTGGATGTAGAGGCGCGCACGTGTCGTAGTAGAGGCGCGTACGTGTCGTAGTAGAGGCGCACACGTAGCATGTACACGTACGTACAGCGGCCAGGGTGCAAGAAAGAAAATACGGCCACGTATGTGTACATATGGGCGGGGTCTCGAACACCTACTCGCGCATACGTACGGCCAGGGCTCGTGTACATGGCTGGGTCAGAACGGAGAAACAGCGTAGTCGTCGTGTTCATGGGGAGGCAACGGAATGCGTCGTGTTCATGGGGAGGCAACGGAATGCGTCATGTTCATCGGGAGGCAACGGAACGCGTGGGAGCCAACCGGCTGGGTCGGAACGGAATGCGTGGTCATGTTCATCGGGAGGGCTTGGACGGAACAGGCGATGGAAACGAGGCCTGGCGTACCGCACAACGGAGGAAATGGACCTCCTACGTTCGGAACGAGGTCCTGTTGATCGGGAGGGGTGTGGCGTACCGCAAAACAGAGGAAACGGACCTCCTGCGGTCGAAACGGGGGTCCTGTTGATCAGGAGGGGTGTGGCGTACCGCAAAACGAACGAAAAGGACCTCCTACAGTCAAAACGGGGGTCCTGTTGATTGGGAGGGGTGTGGCGTACCGCAAAATGTACGAAACGGACCTCCTACGGTCGAAATGGGGGTCCTGTTCATCGGGAGGGGTGTGGCGTACCGCGAAACGGGACTCCACGGGATACTGTTCATCTCCACCGTCGACCTCCTCCAGCCTCCACGGGCTCCTGTTCATCCAGCCTCCACCGCGCGCTACTCCACCGGCTACTGTTCAACCACCCCTCCACGGGCACCCCTCCACCGTCTACTGTTCATCCAGCCCTCCACACCACGGGGTCCTGTTCAACCACCCCTCCACGGGCACCCCTCCACCGTCTACTGTTCATCCAGCCCTCCACCACACCACGGGGTCCTGTTCATCCAGAGGCAACGCCACCGCTCACTGTTCATCCACCCCCCCCCCCCCCGCAACGCTCACTGTTCATCCCAGAGGCAGCATCGATCGGCTTCAGTTAGCAGCAGTAGTGAAGGAATCGCTCGATCGGGTTCAGTTAACAGCCATCGATCGATCGCTCGGGTTCAGTAACGCGTAGCCTGCAGTGCAATCGCTCAGGTTCAGTTAGAGCCCAACGCCTCGCTCGGGTTCAGTTAGAGCCAACACCTCGCACACACGCGCGTACGTGTACGAGAAACGCGCATCGCTCGGCCCCCAACCTCTCACCGTAACCGGGAACTCCCCGAAATTTTCCACGCCCTCGCTTCTACCACGGTTTTTTCCGTCATGGATGGCCCAAAGAATGTCATGCAACTGCGTCTCCGGCCCGCCCAGGACGAAAAGCCCATTTTCTGTCATGATTTTTTGTCATAGAAGTAGGAGCCCACCACATCTATGATGATACCGGGTTTTGTCACAATTATTGTCATAGAAGTGTCATATGTATGACAGAAATTTTGTTCGTTCGGCCCAAAATGTCACGGATGTGTCTTTTTTTTGTAGTGCTGCCCTCGGAATTACTTCTAGAAGACCACATCTGAGGGCTGTCGCTTGGCACTAGGGTATGATTGGACGGCTGACGTTCGGAGCTAGGGTTAGGCGAAAACCCGCAGGGTTTAGAGGGGTTTTGAGCTGTTCAACGGGGTTTCAAAGGCTTTGACTGAGCATAAATAATTTTAAAAAAATCGAAAAAATATGAAACCTTCACCGTTCGTCGTTTTATAGGACACAATAACGACGAAAAATACTAAACTTGGTATTCGTACAGTTAGAGAAAAAAACCTAGCTAGCAAAAATGAGCACCATTAATTAAAAAAATCAAAAAATTATAAAACCTGCGCACAATGTTGTCTTGTGTGACATGTTACCAACCAAAAATCATAAACTTTGTCTATGGACATATTCATGAAAAAACCTTCATACATATGAGCTATCATGTACAACGTTTCATAGAGATCAAGGAAGGGTTTCCCTTTGGTTTTTGAATTTTTTTTAAAAAATGAAAAAAATCACCAAAGCTTGATTTCAAAGTGAATAAGAAGGATCTGAACTTAGTTTTCCATTTTCATATGGTAAACGTTTTTTAATGGTTTTTCTATTAAAGTATATTTTTCTAAAAAAATGTAAAAATAGAATGATTAATTTAATAAACAGTGATTCTTTGAATCTACACTATATAGATTGATTTGGTGTTAATAAAAAAAAATTTGGCTCATTTGGAGTAGGTCCAAAAAAACTTGATTACAAATGGGGCTGTTTATCCTAGCTTGGGAGCTCATTTGGAGCACATTTCTCATGACTACAAGTTTTGTAGACGCAAAAGAGATCGGATTGATCACCCTAACGTTTATAATAATTCAGCAAACTGTGCAACTCACACCACAGGGGAATGGACTGAAGTGTTGGTTCAAATTCAAAGTTTGCTTCAGTAGTTCAAATTCAAAGTTTACATATACAATTATTACACCTTACAAGTTTTCACAGTACTTCAAATTGACGACAGAATCCTTATTACAAATCTTTAAAGTTCAAAGTTTATGACTTGCATTCAAGCTCAAATTCAAATCTTTGCCTTGCTCCTTGTGTTCCGGGATGGGTTAATAGTCTTGCTTCTGGTTTCCCTGGCTGGGATATTTTGTGCTTTTGAAAGCTTTGTCTTGTTGCTTCTGATCTTTACTTCTGGTGGTGGCGGTTTTGTTGAGCTTTGACTGATCGAGCAAGTGATGACCAGTTGACGGCCATTTGTGGGCTCACTAATCTTTAAAGGAACTCCAGACAAAATAACTCCCTCCTATCTTATAGCTTCAAAACCGTCGTAAGCCATGGTTTCAAATTCCGCATCAGATGATGGTTCAACCGAAGTTTCTTCCTCTCTAGGTCTTTTCTGTCTTGTGCCTCTAATTATCCTAGAGCTGGGTCAAACAGAAATAAGCTTAGCCATCGATAAAAAAGAGAACAAATGGAAAAAATGGAAAGATTGCACACATACCAAGCTGCTACTTCAGTTGCTTCATTCTCTAAACTTGTTGCACTCTCCTCTGCTGCTGCATTATCCTCTAAACTTGTTGCATTCTCCGCTGCTGCTGCATTCTCCTCTGCATTTGATGTTGCCCATTGTTCCTCTTCTCCAAATGATGCATCAACTGGATTGGTACAACGCCTAGCAATATGCCCTAAGATACCACATCTTTTGCACTTATGCTGTTTTTTACACGACCCTCTTCACCAGCTCTTATCCTGTTTTTCCTTGGTCTTCCTGGTGGTCTAGTCAATACAGGAGAATGGAGTTTGAACCCTGGGTCTACTATGTTCCATTGGTCTTTTCCCAAGAGTGCAGGCACATTTTCAGCATAAGCAACCCTAAATTTGGCAACAGAGAAATATTCGGAGCAATACTGATCAACTTCACCATCTTCACCTCCAATAACAGTCATGAGATGTAGGGCATGTATGCACGGCTTCCCGCGGATCTGCCATTGCCTACAGCTGCATTCATTGGTTGCAAGGTTCACTGGATATCTCCATTCCCTATTCTTAGTCCTCTTGCCTTGGCATGCAATGCCTTAATCAGAGATGGGAGCATAAGATGGCCAACATATTGTGTTTCTGCAATTCTTTTACGAAGAGCCATCTTTACCATGATCATCTGCCTGATCTTATCAAATGCTTGCCACAACAAAAGCCCTTTCACTGACTTGAACTTTGCATTGAAGCACTCAGCGAGGTTATTGGTCACATAGTCTACTTTGCAGATTTCATTGAATTTGCTTCTTGACCACAGCTTTCCATGATGTTCATCCATGTACTCCTTCACCAAAGGATTATGAGCATACAACACTCTCAAATGGTGCCCATGCTTCCTCAAGTTGCATGTGTATGATGCTGGCCATAGATTCTCATCATAAACTTTGCCTTTGAATTTCTTTTTAAAATTTTGTGCTAGGTGTCGCATACATTCCCTATGTTCCACTCTAGGGAATACAATTTCTATTGCAGTTTCTAAACCCTTGCAAGCATCTGTGTGTATAACTAAACCTGAGGGTGTACCTATAATGTTGCGCAACTGCTGCAGAAACCAAACCCAACTCTCCTCACTCTCTACCTCCAATACACCAAATGCAACTGGGAATAGCCAATTGTATCCATCAACTGCAGAAGCTGCTGCTAGCTGGCCTCTCCATCTTCCATTCAAAATAGTCGCATCGACAACCAAATAGGGCCTACAACCATTCAGAAACCCCTGCCAGCAAGCCCTGAAACAAACAAAAGTCCTCCTGAAGCACTCCTTCTCTATTGCCTTCCCTTTAAATTTGTACTTAACTGTATGCTTGTCAATCTCTACAACACTCCCTGGACTAGCCGTCTCCACTTCAGCTTTGAAGGTGTAAAGCAACTGAAAACTCTCATTCCATGGACCATTAATCCTATCAAGAGCCCTTTCCTTAGCATAGAAAATCTTCATGTATTGTACATTAATCTTGTACTTCTCAAATAGCTTCCCATGGAGTGTTGTTGGACCAATTGTTCGTGTTTCCCTCACCCAATCCAAGATTGCATCTGCCACCCACCTAGTCTTTGCAAGCTTAGATTTGTCCTTTCCCGCTCCCCCTCCAGGTGGGCAAGTGTGCCCGTGTGGGTTGCTTTTTATCTAAAACAAAATGAATAATGATGTCTAATACAATTAAGAAACAGTACACATGATCTGAATATAGAATGGATAAATAATCTGATAACAATATTCAGTTGTAATACCAGAATCAATTTGCTCTTTCGCATAGTGGATGCATGCAACCTCCACCCACACCTATCATAAGGGCAATGAACAGTGAATCTTCCTAGCTCACTCCTATCAACCTCATAAGAGTTTCCAGTGAGAATGCAATATGTAGTCACTGCATTACGACAGTCCACCATCGATTCGAATAGGTTCCTGCAGTAAGGTCAGGATTCTCCCCGTTCCACTCAATTGTTGGCATGTCCTCACCATCATGTTCTTGTAAAACTAAGGAGTCGATGTTCTCCTCCCTCTCTTCATCATCAGTGTCATCAAATCTAGCACGACTGCTAGGCTCCTCTGCATATTCATCTTCAACTGCATGTTACCTGACTCTATCTACCAGTTCAGGGAATAGAATCTCATCCTCATCATCATGTCGAGGCACTTCCTCGTCAGGCTCTGCATCTACTTCTACATTAGGTGCAGAAGGGAGAGGAGAAGTGGCAGAATTAACGGCAACCGACATGTTGTGGCTTTCAGAACCACTAGGTTTACTTGGTCTCGACCTACAAGGAGTGCGAGGACGCTCGCTATTAGCAGAGACAGATGATGTCTGAACACCCTTCGGGATATGTTGTTTGCGTGCCTGAAGCACACCGATATGGATTTTACCGAAACGGCTGTCAGCATTCAAACTAAATAGCAATCCCAGATGCTCATCACAAGTTAATGGGAGAAATCTCTGCTCGGTACTGTCGAAATATCTCTGTTCAACAACATCAGTAGGGCTCCACGGATACTCACAACAGAGTGCCTCGCGGAAATCTCTGAACGAAACGCTGGTTTCTACCACTTTAGGATAGAAAAATCCAGAAATCACACACGGTTTAGTTCCATGCGGCTCGCTAGTTTCCATTCTAACCGCCAGCCGAAAAGCAAGTGCAGGATCAACCCTATTCGATTGAAATAAGATAAAGGGTGCAGTTAGGCCGAAAAACTTCAGATAAATTGCGCTGATTCATGCTAACGGTGGTTACATACAGCCTAATTTACGGATCTCCTAATCAATTTGAGAGGAAAACGATGCTTACCCAGGTGGAATCCATGAATTATCAGCCTCTGATTCGACCCAATCATCTCCACGGTCGATGGGCCGGACGGGGTGCCCCCCCGACATCGCTTCCTAATCCTAGATGGGGAGAGAGGGTAGATGCGGCGGAGGCGGCATGACTGCGGCGGAGGCGGCAAGAGTGCGGCGGAGGTGGCATGACGGCGGCAGAGGCGGCACGACGGCGGCGGAGGGGGCAGCGCGGAAGCGACTGGATCTGATTCAGGTTACCGTGAGTGTCAGTTTCGTGGCCCCACTGGTTACCACGTAACGGTCAAAATGTGGACTCCGCCCTACTTGGCCCCACTAGTCAGAGTTAACGGTCAAGCCATTGACCCAACGGCGACGTCCGCTGTGACTAGTTCTGAGGGTTTCGGCCAATGGAGTGGGGAAAAGTGAGCAAAAGTTAAGAGCGTGGGGATGAATGAGTAGAACTAACGAACCAGGGGCACAGAAATAAAAATCCCATTAAAAAAACCCACATGCGGCAACGCCTAAAATACATAAGAGCAAAAGAAGAAGGAAGACATAGACAATGATCTGGCTCGCTGATCTCTACTTTCTTGATGTGTTGCTGCAGGCCACAGAGACTAGTTCTCGCAGCGAGCGGTGATGAGCTCTTTCATATCTCAATACGCTGCTTGAGAGCATCCACGGATTCCTCCACCAGCCTTTGGCGCTCGATGCGGAGCATGGCATTCTCGTCTATAAGTTTCTTGATGATGACGTCCGTCCTCTTCAACAAGGCAGTGGTCTTCTCGTGCTGCTTCATCGTTCCGACGATCTTCTCCCTCAGTAGGTCACGCTTGGTGTGGAGTTCACCTTGTCATCCCCTAGTCCCCGGATGACGCTCGTAGCATTTTCAAACGAGGCATTCATCTCGTCCTGCAGCTTCATCCAGCCAGAGATCGGATCCATCAGGTCATTGAGCATAGCACACACGCGCTTGTGAGAGTCCTCGTCTGCCCATGAGACATTTTCCCAGGCCGTTGCGGCATGGGAGGACCTCTCTGCTGCATTCGCGGTGCGACGGGACATCTCTGCTGCTTCCGTGGCGCAGCTGGACCAGTCTGCTGCATCGACAGCATGGCAGGACCTCTGTGCTGCTTCGGCGGCGCAGTGGGACCTCTGTGCTACTACAGCGGCGTGGCGGGGCATGTTGGCTGCTTTCGCGGCGAGGCAGGACATCTCTCGTGCTTCCGCTTCCATGCTCGCCTCTCCCTGGTGGTAATCTCTCGACCCAGAACTCATGCGGGCCATGGTAGACGCAAGGGAATGACGATGAAGGACTTGTTTGTTTCTGTGGATGAGGAGTTGAGGAGGAATGTGTAGTCATCTTGGAGTAGGTAGTATTTATAACCGAGTACTAATACGCTCCTAAGTGGGAAACCTTTAGGTTTTGATCGGTGTGAACAGGTTTGCAATTAAAAATAGTGTGGTAGTGGTAGTAATTCGGAATGTGATGGGACGCAAGCTCAAAATTTATTGACGGTTCTAGTTTCGAAGTGCGGCACTATTCCCGGATGGCGTAACGTGGGCACGCGTTCTCGACCGCGTATGTGGCATTTGCACCATAGGATGCACTGCAACAGGCGATGTCAGCACACATCTTGTTCCATCAACAGTGCGCGCTCGTTATTACCATCACGCACGCTTCTTTTAATTAGAATGTGTGCCCATCTAGCGCACACACACCTTGATCTGTCTAACTATTTATGATTGTTGTGGCCAATCGCAAATAGTTCATCCATGTGAAGTGTATGCCGTCAATCGCAGACACCTTGATCTGGCTGACCGTGTTTGTTGTGTTGCCTAATCGCATACAGTTCATCCGAGTGAACTATATGTCGTCAATCGCACACACACTTTGACCTACCTCGCCGTTTCTGTTATGTTTCCTAATCGCAAACAGTTCATCCGAGTGAACGGTATGTTGTACATCGCACACACCTTCATCTGGCTGCCCGTTTCTGTTGTTAAGCTCATCACAAATAGTTCATTTGAGTGAACCGTATGCCACGCATCGCACATGCAACTATAATCTAAACCGTGTTTGATGTCTCCGCCATGGAAAACGTTTTGCATCATTTTTGACAGTTTGATGACATCACCGTTTGCGATTAATGCATCGCACATAGTTTCATCGAAGGGTCTCTAATTGTAGTGTCGCGTTAGCAGCATCCTGCATTAGTGATTGCTTCTACAACTATTACTAACGCATAGCGATAAAGTAAAGCAATTACATGTCGTTATTACTTGACACGCGGGCCATACAATAAATTAAAGACAACCCTATGGCTCCCGCCGGTTGTCGTACTCATCGACATGCAAGTCGTGAACCTGTTACAAAACATGATCATCTCATACATCAACATATATCACATCACGTTCCAGCCATACCACATCACAACATGCCCTGCAAAAATAAGTTAGACGTCCTGTACTTTGTTGTTGCAAGTTTTACGTGGCTGCTATGGGCAACTAGCAAGAAATGTTCTTACCTACGCAAAGTCACAATGGTGCTAATCAAGTTGTCTTTTAACCTTCTACAAGGACCGCCCCCGTCAAATAAGATTCAACTAAAGTGGGAGAGACAGACACCCGCAAAGCCACTTTTATGCAATACAAGTTGCACGTCAAACAGTGGAACCGGTCTCATGTGCGTGGACATGTAAGGTTGGTCCAAGCCACTTCATCCCACAATACCGTCGAATCCAAATAAGACAAGGGAAGTAAGCAATCTGAACATCAACACCCACAAAAACTTTGTGTTCTACTTGTGCAAATACATCTACACATAGACCTAGCTCATGATGCCACTGATGGGGCACGTTCCATGAAAATCAAAAAAATTCCTACGAATCACCCAAGATCTATCTATGAGAAGCATAGCAATGAGAGGGGATAATGTGTCCATGTACTCTCATAGACTGTTAAGCGGAAGCGTATAATACGTGGTTGATGTAGTCTTACTCTTCATGATCCAATCGCGAAACAATCCGATGAAGTGCCGAATGGATGAGACCTCCGCATTCAACACATGTGTGGCTCGATAACGTCTCCTCCTTGATCCAGCAAGCGAGGGTGGATAAGCAGATGGGATCTCAACCAGCACGATGGCGTGGTGGAGATGGTAGTGGTGTAGTGCCAGCAGGGCTTCCCCAAACGCTGCCGGAACCAATTTGAGGAGAAAACGGAGTTATGGGAGAGGTAGGGCTGCCGATGGGGCATGGGAATTGGTGCGTTTAGCCCCTCCCTCTCCCCCGCTATATATAGGAGGCAAGGGGGAGGGCTGGGTCGCAGCCCTAGCCCCTCCTCCAAGGAGGGTAAGCGGCCAAGGGAGGACTCCTCCCTCCCCAAAGCACCTAGGGGGTGCCTTCCCCCTTAGGACACTTCCTCCTCCACCTCCCCTTGGTGCATGGGCCTCTTGAGGCTGGTTGATGTCTACTACACAGCTTGTTCTTGTAGACTCGTGTTGGGCCTCCAAGCGCAGAGTTTTGTATGACAATAGCAAATTTTCCTCAAGTGGATGACCTAAGGTTTATCAATCTGTGGGAGGCGTAGGATGAAGATGGTCTCTCTCAAACAACCCTGCAATCAAATACAAGAAATCTCTTGCGTCCCCAACACACCAAATACAATGGTAAATTGAATAGGTGCACTAGTTCGGCGAAGAGATGGTGATACAAGCGTAGTATGGATAGTAGATATAGGTTTTTGTAATCTAAAAATATAAAAACATCAAGGTAGCAAGTGATAAAACAGAGCACAAACGGTATTGCAATGCTTAGAAGAAAGGCCTAGGGTTCATACTTTCACTAGTGCAATCTCTCAGTGGTGCTAACGTAGTTGAATCATATAACAATCCCTCAATGTGTGACAAAGAATATCTCCAAAGTCTTTCTCTAGCGGAGAACATAAGATGAAATTGTTTGTAGGGTACGAAACCACCTCAAAGTTATGTTTTCCGATCAATCTATTGATCCATCCCTATAAGTGTCACGAACAGCCCTATAGAGTTCGTACTAAAATAACACCATATGATACGCATCAACCACTCTAATGTTTCCTAGATACTCCAATGTCGCCATAAGTATCCGTGAGTCAATTATACGATATGCATCAAACAACTTCAGATTCATAATATTCAATCCAACACAAAGAAATTCAAAGAGTGCCCCAAGATTTCTACCAGATAAATTAGGATGAAAACATGCATCAACCCCTATGCATAGATTACCCCAATGTCACCGCGGGGAATCCGCGAGTTGAGTGCCAAAACATATATCAAGTGAATCAATATAATACCCCATTGTCACAACATGTATTCATATGCAAGACATACAAGTGTTCTCAAATCCAACAAATATTCTATCCGATAATAGTGAAACCTCAAAGGTAACAACTCAATTCATCAGAACAAGATAGAGAGGGAGAAACACCATATGATCCAACTATATTAACAAAGCTCGTGGTACATCAAGATCGTGCCAAGTCAAGAACACGAGAGAGAGAGAGAGGGAGAGAGAGAGCGAGAGAGAGAGAGATCAAACACATAGCTACTTGTACATACCCCTAGCCTCGAGGGAGAACTATTCCCTCCTCGTCATGGAGACCGCTGGAATGATGAAGATGGCCTCCAGTGATGATTTCCCCCTCCGATAGGGTGACAAAATAGGGCTCCAGATGGTATATTCAAGGTACAAAGGCGTGCGCGGTGGAGTCGAAGTTCTAGGGTTATTTCTGGTGGTTTATCTATTTATAGGATTTTTTAGCGTCGGTCTCATGCTAAGATGGGCCCACTAGGCACCAGGGCGCGCCCTAGGCCCCTAGCGCGTCCTTGTGGGTAGTGGCCACCTCCTTCACCTTCTGGTCCTCCCACGAAGCTTCTAGTGCCTCATTTGTTCCAAAAAAACGTCAAACCGTTTCAACCCATTCCAAGAACTTTTATTTCTGCACAAAAAACACCACCAGGGTGGTTCTGCTAAAAACAACATCAGTCAGGGTTAGTTCCACTCAAATCATACCAAAACGATATAGAATTGTTGTAAAAATGGCATGTATACTTCATAAATTATAGATACATTGGAGACGTATCACTGGTGCCCCTGGCCCATGTAGGCTAGGGGGGCCCCTACAGCCCATGTTGGCCCAGGGGGAAGGTGGACCCCCGGACCCCTTTCGACACTCCCGGTACAATACCAATAATGCCCGAAACTTTTTCGGCGACCAAAACAGGACTTCCTATATATAAATATTTACCTCCGGACCTTCTCGTGACGTCCGAGATCTCATTTGGGACTCCAAATAGCATCCGGTCAGCAACGTACATATCCTAATACTACTCTAGCTAGCGTCACCAAACGTTAAGCGTGCGGACCCTACGGGTTCGAGAATTATGTAGACATGAATGAGAAACATCTCCGGTGAATAACCTTTAGCGGGACCTGGATTCCCATATTTGTTCCCACATATTCCACGAAGATCTTTTATCGGTGGAACCACGATATCGAGGATTCAGGTAATCCAGTATGCAATTCCCTTTCTCCAGTGATATGTTACTTGCCCGAGATTCGATCGTCGGTATCTCCATACCTAGTTCAATCTCGTTACCGGCAAGTCTCTTTACTCGTTTCGTAATACAAGATCCCGTGACTAACTAATTAGCCACAAGCTCTTTACGATGTTGTATCACTGAGAGGGCCCAGAGATATCTCTCCATCATTTGGAGCGACAAATCCTAGTCTCGATCCATGGAACTCAATAGACAACCTTCGGAGATACCTGTAAAGCACCTTTATGATCACCCAGTTACGGAGTGAAATTTGATAGCACACAAGGAATTCCTCCGATATCCGAGAGTGACATGATCTCAAGGTCTAAGGAACTGATACTTGACATTAAGAAAGTTGTAGCAAATAACTAAATGATCTTATTGAAGTAAATATGCCCTAGAGGCAATAATAAAGTTGTTATTTTATATTTCCTTATTCATGATAAATGTTTAATATTCAAGCTAGAATTGTATTGATCGGAAACCAAAATACATGTGTGAATACATAGACAAACACTATGTCCCTAGTGAGCCTCTACTTGACTAGCTCGTTGATCAAAGATGGTTAAGGTTTCCAGACCATGGACATAAGTTGTCAGTTGATAACGGGATCACATCATTAGGAGAATGATGTGAAGGACGAGACCCATCCGTTAGCTTAGCATTATGATCGTTCAATTTCATTGCTATTGCTTTCTTAATGTCAAATACATATTCCTTCCACTATGAGATTATGCAACTCCCGGATACCGGAGGAATGCCTTGTGTGCTATCAAACGTCACAACGTAACTGGGTGATTATAAAGATGCTCTACAGGTATCTCCGAAGGTGTTTGTTGAGTTGACATAGATCGAGATTAGGATTTGTCACTCCGAGTATCAGAGAGGTATCTCTGGGCCCTCTCGGTAATACACATCATAAGCATGCAAGCAAATGACTAAGGAGTTGGTCACGAGGTGATGTATTACGGAACGAGTAAAAAGACTTGCCGGTAACGAGATTGAACTAGGTATGAAGATACCAACGATCGAATCTCGGGCAAGTAACATACCGATGGACAAAAGGAATAACGTATGTTGTCATAACGGTTCGACCGATAAAGATCTTCGTAGGATATGTAGGAGACAATATGAGCATCAAGGTTCCGCTACTAGTTATTGATCGGAGAGGTGTCTCAGTCATGTCTACATAGTTCTCGAACCCATAGGGTCCGCACGCTTAACGTTCGATGACGATATTGTATTATATGAGTTATGTGATTTGGTGACCGAATGTTGTTCGGAGTTCTGGATGAGATCACGGACATGACGAGGAGTCTCGAAATTGTCTAGAGGTGAAGATTGTTATATAGGACGATAGTATTCGGATATCGGAAGTGTTCCGGAGGGTACCGGGTACATATCGGGTCACCGGAAGGGGTTCCGGGCACCCCTGGCAAAAAAGATATGGGCCTTATGGGCCAAGAGGGGAAACACACCAGCCACCAGGGGCTGGTGCGCCCCCCATATGAGCCGAACCAAGGGGAGAAGGAAAGAGGGGAAGAGAAAGGAAAGGGGGGATCGGCCTCCCCCTTCCCTTTCTCCCCCTCCTCTTTCCTTCCCCCTCCGGTAAATAAGGAAGGGGCGCCGGCCTAGGAGGAACCCATGTAGGATTCGGTCTTACTTGGGGCGCCTCATGGCCTCTTCCCTCTCCCTCCCACCTATATATATGTGGGGGCGCCCCTAGCACACACCAGACAATTGCCTAGCCGTGTGCGGCGCCCCCTCCACAGTTTACATCCTCGGTCATATCTTCGTGGTGCTTAGGCGAAGCCCTGCGAGGATCACTTCACCATCACCATCACCATGTCGTCGTGCTGACGGAACTCGTCTACTACCTCGACGTCTTGCTGGATCAAGAAGGCGAGGGACGTCACCGAGCTTAACGTGTGCAGAACTCGGAGGTGACGTACGTTTGGTACTTGATCGGTCAGAGCTAGAAGAAGTCTGAATACATCAACCGTGTTGTCAAACGCTTCCGCTTACGGTCTATGAGGGTACGTAAACACACTCTCCCCCTCATTGCTATGCATCTCCATGGATAGATCATTGCGTGTGCGTAGAAACTTTTTGTTTTCCATGCAACTTTTCCCAACAGTGGTATCAGAGGTAGGTCTATGCATATATAATATGTACGAGTAGAACACAAAGAGTTGTGGGCGGTGATAGTCATACTGCTTACTACCAACCTCTTATTTTGATTTGCCGGTATTGTAAGATGAAGCGGCCTGATACGTCTCCAACGTATCTATAATTTTTTATTGTTCCATGCTGTTATATTATCAATCTTGCATGTTTTATAATCATTTTATATCATTTTTTGGTACTAACCTATTGACATAGTGCCAAGTGCCAGTTGTTGTTTTTTTGCATGTTTTTTACATTGCAGGAAATCAATATCAGACGGTGTCCAAATGCAACGAAACTTCGCGGAGATTTTTTTGGGACCAGAAGGAACATATATAATGGGCCCTGGCTGCGCCTGGGGGTGCCCCGAGGAGGGCACAACCCACCAGGTGCGCCAGGAGGCCCTGGCGCGCCCTGGTGGGTTGTGCCCACCCCGGGTGCCCCCCTGACCGCCTCTTTGCTCTATAAATACCCCAATATTCCCAAAACCCTAGGGGAGTCGATGAAATATTCAGCCAGCCGCCGCAGAGTCCAGAACCACCAGATCCAGTCTAGACACCATCTCGGATGGGGTTCACCACCTCCATTAGTGCCTCTCCAATGATGCGTGAGTAGTTCTTTGTAGACCTTCGGGTCCATAGTCAGTAGCTAGATGGCTTCATCTCTCTCTCTCTCTAAATTCTCAATACAATGGTCTCTTGGAGATCCATATGATGTAACTCTTTTGCGGTGTGTTTGTTGGGATCGATGAACTTGAGTTTACGATCAGATCTATCTTTTTATATCGATGAAAGTATTTGAGTTTCTTTGATCTCTTTTATGCATGATCTCTTATAGCCTCGTATTTCTTCTCTGATATGTGGGTTTTGTTTGGCCAACTTGATCTATTTATCTTGCAATGGGAAGAGGTGCTTTGTAGTGGGTTCGATCTTACGGTGCTTGATCCCAGTGACAGAAAGGGAACCGACACGTATGTATCGTTGCTACTAAGGATAAAACGATGGGGTCTATCTCTACATAGATAGATCTTGTCTACATCATGTCATCGTTCTTATTGCATTACTTCATTTTTCCATGAACTTAATACACTAGATGCATGCTGGATAGCGGTCGATGTGTGGAGTAATAGTAGTAGATGCAGGCAGGAGTCAGTCAACTAATCTTGGAAGTGATGCCTATATAATGATGATTGCCTGGATATCGTCATGAGTATTTGAAGTTCTATCAATTGCCCAACAGTAATTTGTTCACCCACCGTTTGCTATTTTTCTGGAGAGAAGCCACTAGTGAAACATACGGCCCCCGGGTCTCTTTCTCATTTATTTGCCTTTGCGATCTACTTTTTCCTTGCATTTATTTTCAGATCTATCAAACCAAAAATACAAAAATATCTTGCTGTGTTTTTTCTATTTATTTTATTTGGCGTTCGATCTATCAATCCACTACAATTTATCTCACGTTCGTTTGCCTATCTTGAGGCGTCGTACCCCGGAAGGGATTGACAACCCCTTTAACATGCCGGGTTGCGAGGATTTGTTATCTGTGTGCAGGGGATGTTTACGTTGTGTTGCTTGGTTCTCCTACTGGTTCGAAAACCTTGGTTTCATATCTGAGGGAAATACCTACCGCCGCTGTGCTGCATCATCCCTTCCTCTTTGGGGAAATACCGAATTTGACTACGGCCGGTCCTTGAAGAAGGTTAAAGCAGCAACCTTGACAAAACACCGTTGTGGTTTTGTGCGTAGGTAAGAACGGTTCTTGCTAGAAGCACGTAGCAGCCACGTAAAACTTGCAACAACAAAGTAGAGGACGTCTAACTTGTTTTTGCAGGGCATGTTATGATGTGATATGGTCAAGACATGATGTGATATACGTTATTGTATGAGATGATCATGTTTTGTAAAAGTTATCGGCAACCGACAGGAGCTTTAGCGATAGTTGTAGAAGCAATAGTTGGCGAGACGACCACGACGCAACGATGGAGATCAAGGTGTCGAGTCAGTGACGATGGAGATCATGACGATGCTTTGGAGATGGAGATCAAAAGCACAAGATGATGGCCATATCATGTCACATTTTTTGATTGCATGTGATGTTTATCTTTTATGCATCTTATTTTTGCTTAGTACGGCGGTAGCATTATAAGATGATCCCTTCACTAAATTTCAAGGTATAAGTGTTCTCCCTGAGTATGCACCGTTGCGACAGTTCGTCATGTTGAGACACCACATGATGATCAGGTGTGATAGACTCTACGTTCACATACAATGGGTGCAAGACAGTTTTGCACATGCGGAATACTCGGGTTAAACTTGACGAGCCTAGCATGTACAAACACGGCCTCGGAACATTGGAGATTGAAAGGTCGAACGTGAATCATATAGTAGATATGATCAACATAGAGATGTTCACCATTGATGACTACCCCATCTCACGTGATGATCGGACATGGGTTAGTTGATTTGGATCACCCATCATTTAGATGACTTGAGGGATGTCTATCTAAGTGGGAGTTCTTAAGTAATTTGATAAACTGAACTTAATTTATCATGAACTTAGTCCTAATAGTATTTGCATATCTATGTTGTAGATCAATGGCCCATGCTATCGTTCCCCTGAATTTTAATGCATTCCTAGAGAAAGCTAAGTTGAAAGATGATGTTAGCAACTACACGGACTGGGTCCGTAACTTGAGGATTATCCTCATTGCTGCACAGAAAAATTATGTCCTTGATGCATCGCTAGGTGTGCCACCCCCTCTAGCAACTGCGGACGTTGTGAACGCCTGGCAATCGCGTCTTGATGACTACTCGATAGTTCAGTGTGCCATGCTTTACGGCTTATAATCGGGACTTCAAAGACGTTTTGAATGTCATGGAGCATATGAGATGTTCTAGGAGTTGAAGTTAATATTTCAAGCAAATGTTCGAGTTGAGAGATATGAAGTCTCCAACAAGTTATATAGCTGCAAGATGGAGGAGAACGGTTCTGTCAGTGAACACATACTCAAAATGTCTGGGTATCATAATCATTTGACTCAGCTGGGAGTTAATCTTCCAGATCATAGTGTTATTGACAGAGTTCTTCAGTCACTACCACCAAGCTACAAAGGCTTCGTGATGAACTATAATATAAAAGGGATGGAGAAGACAATTCCCGAGCTCTTCGCAATGCTCAAAGCCGCGGAGGTAGAAATCAGGAAGGAGCATCAAGTGTTGATGGTTAACAAGACCACTAGTTTCAAGAAAAAGGGCAAGGGAAAGAAGGGGAACTTCAATAAGAATGGCAAGCAAGTTGCCACTCCCGGGAAGAAGCCAAAAGCTGGACCCAAGCCTAAAACTGAGTGCTTCTACTACAAAGGGACTGGTCACTGGAAGCGGAACTGCCCCAAGTATTTGGCGGATAAGAAGGATGGCAATGTGAACAAAGGTATATTTGATATACATGTTATTGATGTGTACCTTACTAATGCTCATAGTAGCGCCTAGGTATTTGACAATGGTTCGGTTGCTCATATTTGTAACTTGAAACAGGAGCTACGGATTAAATGAAGATTGGCTAAGGACGAGGTGACGCTGCGCGTCAGAAATGGTTCTAAGGTCGATGTGATCGTCGTCGGCACACTACCTCTACATCTACCTTCAGGATTAGTTTTAGATCTGAATAATTGTTATTTTGTGCCAGCGTTGAGCATGAACATTATATCTGGATCTTGTTTAGTGCGACACAGTTATTCATTTAAATCCGAGAATAATGGTTGTTCTTTTTATATGAATAATATCTTTTATGGCCATGCAGCCTTGAAGAGTGGTCTATTTTTGTTTAATCTCGATTGTGGTGATACACATATTCATAATATTGATGCCAAAAGATGCAAAGTTGATAATGATAGTGCAACATATTTGTGGCACTGCCGTTTAGGTCATATTGGTGTAAAGTGCATGAAGAAGCTCCATGATGCTGGACTTTTGGAATCACTTGATTATGAATCATTTGATACTTGCGAACCATGCCTCATGGGCAAGATGACTAAAACTCCGTTCTCCGGAACAATGGAGCGAGCCAATGACTTATTGGAAATAATACATACCGATGTATGCGGTCCGATGAGGGTTGAGGCACGCGGCGGGTATCGTTTTTTCTGACCTTCACAGATGATTTGAGCAGATATGGGTATATCTACTTAATGAAACACAAGTCTGAAACGTTTGAAAAGTTCAAAGAATTTCACAGTAAAGTGGAGAATCATCGGAACAAGAAAATAAAGTTTCTACGATCTGATCGTGGTGGCAAATATTTGAGTTACGAGTTTGGCCTTCATTTAAAACAATGTGGAATAGTTTCACAACTCATGCCACCTGGAACACCACAGCGTAATGGTGTGTCCGAACGTCGTAACCGTACTTTATTAGATATGGTGCGATCTATGATGTCTCTTATCGATTTACCACTACCGTTTTGGGGCTATGCATTAGAGACAGCTGCATTCACGTTAAATAGGGCACCGTCTAAATCTGTTGAGACGACATTGTATGAACTGTGGTTTGGCAAGAAACCTAAGTTGTTGTTTCTAAAAGTTTGGGGTTGCGACACTTATGTCAAATGCTTTAGCCTGATAAGCTCGAACCCAAATCGGAGAAGTGCGTCTTCATAGGATACCCTATGGAAACAATTGGGTACACCTTCTACCACAGATCCAAAGGCAAGATCTTTGTTGCCAAGAATGGAACATTTCTAGAGAAGGAGTTTCTCTCGAAAGAAGTGAGTGGGAGGAAAGTAGAACTTGATGAGGTAATTGTACCTTATCTCATTTGGAAAGTAGCACATCTGTTCCCGTAATGCCTACACCAACTAGAAAGGAAGCTAATGATGATGATCATGAAACTTCAGATCAAGTTACTACTGGACCTCATAGGTCGAACAGAGCATGTTCCGCACCAGAGTGGTATGGTAATCCTGTTCTGGAAGTCATGTTACTGGACCATGGCGAACCTACAATCTATGAAGAAGCTATGATGAGCCCAGATTCCGATAAATGGCTTGAGGCCATGAAATCTAAGATATGATCCATGTATGACAACAAAGTGTGGACTTTGGTGGACTTGCCCGATGATCGGCGAGCCATAGAGAATAAATGGATCTTCAAGAAGAAGACTGACGCTGATGGTAATGTTGTTGTCTACAAAGCTCGACTTGTCACGAAAGGTTTTCGACAAGTTCAAGGAGTTGAATACGATGAGATTTTCTCACCCGTAGCGATGCTTAAGTCTGTCCGAATCATGTTAGCAATTGCCGCATTTTATGATTATGAAATCTGGCAAATGGACGTCAAAACTACATTCCTTAATGGATTTCTTAAAGAAGAGTTGTATATGATGCAACCAGAAGGTTTTTTTGATCCTAAAGGTGCTAACAAAGTGTGCAAGCATCTCAGAGTTGGAATATACACTTTGATGAGGTGATCAAAGCATATGGTTTTATTTTATACAAACTTTTGGTGAAGCCTGTATTTACAAGAAAGTGAGTGGGAGCTCTGTATCATTTCTAATATTATATGTGGATGGCATATTGTTGATTGGAAATGATGTTGAATTTCTTGATAGCATAAAAAGATACTTGAATAAGAGTTTTTCAATGAAAGACCTCGGTGAAGCTGCTTATATATTGGGCATCAAGATCTATAGAGATAGATCAAGACGCTTAATAGGACTTTCACAAAGCACATACCTTGATAAAGTTTTGAAGAAGTTTTGAAGAAAGGGTTCTTGCCTGTGTTACAAGGTGTGAAGTTGAGTCAGACTCAATGCCCGACCACTGCAGAAGATAGAGAGAAAATGAAAGTCATTCCCTATGCCTCAGCCATAGGTTCTGTCATGTATGCCATGTTGTGTACCAGACCTGATGTGTGCCTTGCTATAAGTTTGGCAGGGAGGTACCAAAGTAATCCAGGAGTTGATCACTGGACAGCGGTCAAGAACATCCTGAAGTACCTGAAAAAGACTTAGGTTATGTTTCTCGTTTATGAAGGGGACAAAGAGCTCGTCGTAAATGGTTACGTCGATGCTAGTTTTGACACTGATCCGGATGACTCTAAGTCACAAACCGGATACCTATTTATATTGAATGGTGGAGCTGTCAGTTGGTGAAGTTCCAAGCAGAGCGTCGTGGCGGGATCTACGTGTGAAGAAGAGTACATAGCTGCTTCAGAAGCAACAAATAAAGGAGTCTGGATAAGGAGTTCATATCCGATCTAGGTGTAATACCTAGTGCATCGGGTCCAATGAAAATATTTTGTGACAATACTGGAGCAATTGCCTTAGCGAAGGAATCCCGATTTCACAAAAGAACCAAACACATCAAGAGGCACTTCAAATCCATCCGTGATCAAGTCAAGGAGGGAGACATAGAGATTTGCAAAATACATACGGATCCGAATGTAGTAGACTCGTTGAATAAGCCTCTTCCACGAGCAAAACATGATCAACACCGAGACTCCATGGGTGTTAGAATCATTACAATGTAATCTAGATTATTGACTCTAGTGCAAGTGGCAGACTGAAGGAAATATGCCCTAGAGGCAATAATAAAGTTGTTATTTTATATTTCCTTATTCATGATAAATGTTTATTATTCATTCTAGAATTATATTGATCGGAAACCTAAATACATGAGTGAATACTTAGACAAACACTATGTCCCTAGTGAGCCTCTACTTGACTAGCTCGTTGATCACAGATGGTTAAGGTTTCCTGACCATGGACATGAGTTGTCATTTGATAACGGGGTCACATCGTTAGGAGAATGATGTGATGGAAAAGACCCATCCGTTAGCTTAGCATTATGATCGTTCCGTTTTATTGCTATTGCTTTCTTCACGTCAAATACATATTCCTTCGACTATGAGATTATGCAACTCCCACATACCGGAGGAATGCCTTGTGTGCTATCAAACGTCACAACATAACTGGGTGATTATAAAGATGCTCTACAGGTATCTCCGAAGGTGTTTTTTGAGTTGACATAGATCAAGGTTAGGATTTGGCACTCCGAGTATCGGAGAGGTATCTCTGGGGCCTCTCGGTAATACACATCATAAGCTTGCAAGCAAACGACTAAGGAGTTGGTCACGAGGTGATGTATTACGGAACGAGTAAAGAGACTTGCCGGTAAAGGGATTGAACTAGGTATGAAGATACCGACGATCGAATCTCGGGCAAGTAACATACCGATGGACAAAGGGAATAACGTATGTTGTCATAACGGTTCGACCGATAAAGATCTTTGTAGAATATGTGGGAGCCAATATGAGCATCCAGGTTCCGCTATTGGTTATTGACGAGAGAGGTGTCTCGGTCATGTCTACATAGTTCTCGAACCCGTAGGGTCTGCACGCTTAACGTTCGATGACGATATTGTATTATACGAGTTATGTGATTTGGTGTCTGGATGTTGTTCCGAGTCCTGGATGAGATCATGGACATGATGAGGAGTCTCAAAATGGTCGAGAGGTAAAGATTGATATATACTACGATAGTATTCGGACACCAAAAGTGTTCCGGAGGGTACCGGGTACATATCGGGTCACCGGAAGGGGTTCCGGGCACCCCCGGCAAAAGATATGGGCCTTATGGGCCAAGAGGGGAAACGCACTAGACACCAGGGGCTGGTGCGCCCCTCATATGGGCCGAACCAAGGGGAGAAGGAAAGATGGGAAGAGAAAGGAAAGGGGGGATTCGGCCTCCACCTTCGCTTTCTCCCCCTCCTCTTTCCTTCCCCGTCCGGTAAATAAGGAAGGGGGCCGGCCTAGGAGGAACCCAAGTAGGATTTGATCCTACTTGGGGCGCCTCCTTGACTCTCCACTCTCCCTCCCACCTATATATATGTGGGGGGGCGCCCCTAGCACACACCAGACAATTGCCTAGCCGTGTGCGGTGCCCCCCTCCACAGTTTACACCCTCGGTCATATCTTCGTGGTGCTTAGGCGAAGCCCTGCGAGGATCACTTCACCATAACTGTCACCACGCCGTCGTGCTGACAGAACTCATCTACTACCTCGACGTCTTGCTGGATCAAGAAGGCAAGGGATGTCACCCAGCTGAACGTCTGCAGAACTCGGAGGCGCCGTGCGTTCGGTACTTGATCGGGCGGAGCTAGAAGAAGTTCGGCTACATCAACCGCGTTGTCAAACGCTTCCTCTTATGGTCTACGAGGATACATAGATACACTCTCCCCCTCGTTGCTATGCATCTCCATGGATAGATCATTGCGTGTGCTTAGAATTTTGTTTGTTTTCCATACAACGTTTCCCAACACTTATGCTAAGCTTATGGTTGGGTCTTGTCCATCACATCATTCTCCTAATGATGTGATCCCATTATCAAATGACAACTCATGTCTATGGTTAGGAAACCATAACCATCAACGAGCTTGTCTAGTAGAGGCTTACTAGGGACACAGTGTAGTTTATGTATTCACACATGTATTTAAGTTTCCGGCCAATACAATTCTAGCATGAATAATAAACATTTATCATGAATGGGAAATATGATAATAACCAATTTATTCTTGCATCTATGGCATGTTTCCAACATTTACGACCTCCACAACATCAGCAAGGGGGGCAACGAGTCCGCTCACGACTTCGTTGCACGCTGGCTCAAGAAGAGGAATACTCTGACCAACATCTCCGATGAAACAACCATTGAAGTATTTCTTAATGGAGCACAAGACCCTTATTTCGCCACAAGCTAGGCAAGAAGCGGGGGATGACAAGCTGACATCAATGGCAGCACTCATGAAGATCACAAACGACTACACCACTGGTGAAGAAATGACAAAGGCAGGTCATTGCCCCATGCAAGGATTGAATGCCATAGAGCCCGTCAATGGTAATGGCTCCAAAGGTCGCAACAACAAAGGCAAAGAGGACCGCAAATGCAAGGAGGATCAAGATTCCAAGCTGGTCGCTGCAGCAAACGAGGCAGAACAAACTGGCACCAAGAAGCAAAAGTGGGGAGGCAAGCCAAAGTGACGTCCTCACACATATGAAGAAATAATGAGAGGACCATGCTTATATCATAGTTAAGAAACCCACAAGATCTCCCATTCCAAAAGAAAATGCCAACTAAACGAACAAATCATCAAAGAGAAGAGCATCCAAGCAAATAGAGATGACAATGCCAACAAAGACATGATCCCCCCTATTTGGCAGCCCGGCCAACTTAATAGCACGCAGCTCGAGTTAATAGGCGTTCCCCAAAGATGTACGCACGGTCAATATGATATCCTTGGAGCTCAAGCCAAAACGCGCAAGGAAGCGAGCAAGCCGATGACCATCTGCACGCGCCACGAGAACCAAATGGTTCCTTGACTGGTTAGAGTACACCATCTTCTTTGGATAGACGGATCACCCGGAGCACGCTCCAAACCCAGGCGGAACTGCCCTCATCGGGGGCTACTGTCTCTCCAAAGTGCTCATGGACGGGGGCTCTAGCATAAATATACTATATGCCAGCACCCTATCCCAAATGGGGATACCTCTCATAGCCCTCCGACCATCTCTGATACAGTTCCATGGCGTCATACCAGTAAAGAAGGCAGAGCCCCTCGGCCAAATAAACCTGGAGGTTATCTTTGGGCAAGCACATAACTCACAGTCTGAGGTCCTCTGCTTTGAGGTCATACCCTTCTATGGGGGCTACCACGTAGTGCTAGTAGGATGACCTTCACCAAATTCATGGCAATTCCATGCTATGCATACACATGAAGCTTAATATGCCGGGACCACATGACATCATCATAGTCTGCAACGAACCCCTTGATAACCCACAAGTATAGGGGATCAATGGTAGCTTTTTCGATAAATCAGAGTGTCGAACCCAACGAGGAGCTAAAAGTAGAATCAATATTCCCTTCAAGTTCTATCGACCACCGAGACAACTGTACGCACACTTAACGTTCGCTTTACCTAGAACAAGTATGAAACTATTTTGTAGGTGATAGGATAGGTTTGCAAGAATAAAACTAGAGGTACTTGGCGTAAATAAAACTAGGAGTAATTTGCGAGATAATAAAAGTTAATTTTAGTAGAGAGCTTTTCGTAACATAAGAAAGTTATTTTCCCTAGGCAATCGATAACTAGACCGATAATCATTATTGCAATTTTATATGAGGGAGAGGTATGAGCTAACATACTTTCCATACTTGGATCATATACACTTATGACTCGAACTCTAGCAATCATCCGCAACTACCAAAGATCATTAATGTAAAATCTAAACATAGCATTAAGTATCGAGTCCTCTTTACTCCCATACGCAACAACCCCCTTACTCGGGTGTAAGCTTCTGTCACTCTAGCCACCCACTATAAGCGAATTATCAATGTATTGCAACAACATACGATGGGAATCCCTCATGCTTGTGCGACACGGAGGGCACCATAGGACAACACCAAAATAAACCATACAACTCAAACCAATCACGCTCATGCATCAACCCATAGGACAAAAAGAATCTACTCAAACATCATAGGATGGCAACACATCATTGGATAATAATATGTGGCATTAAGCACCATATTTAAGTGAGATTGTAGCGGGGAGAAGAGGTGTTACACCGCTACATAGAGGGGGAGAGAGTTGGTGTTGACGGCAGTGAAGTTGTTGGTGTAGATTGTCATCACGATGATTGCCCCGGCGGCGCTCCGGTGCCACCGGGAGAGAGGGGGAGAGAGCCCCCTCCTTCTTTTTCTTGCTTGGCCTCCCCCCTAAATGGTAGGAGGTTCTCCCCTCTGTTCCTTGGCCTCCATGGTACCCAGAGGGGCAAGAGCCCCTCCGAGATTGGATCTCTCTCTCTGTTCTCTTCTGTTTCACGTTCCTATTTTCTGGCCCTTCACCGTTTCTTATATTCCTGGAGATCCGTAACTCCGATCGAGCTGAAATTTTAACATGATTTTTTTTCGAATATTACCTTTCTTGTGGCCAAAGAAGGGGGTCAACCGACTTACAAGGTGCCCAAAACACCCCTAGGCGCGCCCATACCCCCTGGGCACGCCCTGGTGCCTTGTGGGCCCCTCGAGCATCGTCTTGCATTGATTCTTCTTCCAAAAATTTACATATATTCCAAAATAAATCTTCGTAAAATTTTGTCGCGTTTCGACTTCGTTTGATAGGTATATTCTGCGAAACAAAAAACATGCAACAAACAAGAACTGGCACTGGGCACTGGATCAATATGTTTGTCCCAAAAATAATATAAATCATTGCCAAAAGTATATAAAATTTGTAGAATATATGCATGAAACAATCACGGATTATATATACGACGGAGACGTATCAGCATCCCCAAGCTTAATTCATGTTCGTCCTCGAGTAGGTAAATGATAAAAGGATAATTTTTGATGTGGAATGGTACCTAGCATAATCTTGATCATATAATCTAATCGTGGCATGAATATTAAGACACGAGTGATTCAAAGCAATAGTCTATAATTTGATATAAAGACATCAATACTCAGGCATCCCAGGAAACAATCATGTCTTTCAAAATATCAATGCTAAAGAATGTTATCCCTACAAAATCATATAGCCTTGCCATGCTCCATCTTCTTAACACAAAGTATTTATCATGCACAAGCCCGATGACAAGCCGAGCAATTGGTTCATACCTTTTAACGCGCTTCAGCCTTTTCTACCCCCACGCAATACATGAGCGCAAGCCATGGATATAGCACTATGGGTGGAATAGAATACAGTGGTAGATATTAATATGGAGAAGACAAAACTGGAAGTAAGTCTCACATCGACGCGGCCAATCAACGAGCTAAGGAGATGCCCATCAATTGATGTCAATGCAATGAGTAGGGTTTGCCATGCAACGGATGCACTAAGAGTTGTAAGTGTATGAAAGCTCAATATCAAAACTAAGTGGGTGTGCATCCAACTTGCTTGCTCAAGACCTCAGGCAATTGAGGAAGCCCATCATCGGAATATACAAGCCAAGTTCTATAATGAAAAATTCCCACTAGTATACGAAAGTGACAACTTAGGAGACTCTCTATATGAAAAACATGGTGCTACTTTGAAGCACGAGTGTGGAAAGGATAGTAACAATGCCCCTTCTCTCCTTTTCTCTCATTTTTTTGGTTTTTTTCTTGGGCTCCTTTTGGCCTCTTTTTTTCTTTGTTTTCGACTGGAGTCGCATCCCTACTTGTGGGGGAATCATAGTCTCCATCATCCATTCCTCACTGGGGCAATGCTCTAATAATGAATGTGATGATCATCACACTTTTATTAACTTACAACTCAAAATTACAAGTCGATACTAAACAAAATATGACTCTATATGAATGCCTCTGGCAGTGTATCGGGATGTGCAATGATCTAGCGTGGCAAAGATATAAAAAAACGGACAAGCCATGAAAATATCATGCTAGCTATCTTACGATCATGCAAAGCACTATAACAATGAATGCTCAAGTCATGTATATGATGATGATGGAAGTTGCATGGCAATATATCTCGGAATAGCTATGGAAATGCCATGATAGGTAGGTATGGTGGCTGTTTTGAGGAAGATATAAGGAGGCTTATGTGTGATAGAGCATATCATATCACGCGGTTTAGATGCGCCGGCAAAGTTTGCACCAAATCTCGAGGTGAGAAAGGGCAATGCATGTTACCGAAGAGGCTAGCATATCGCGGAAAGGTAAGAGTGTGTATAATCCATGGACCCACATTAGTCATAAAGAACTCACATACTTATTGCGAAAGTTTATTAGCCCTCGAAGCAAAGTACTACTACGCATGCCCCTAGGGGGATAGATTGGTAGGAAAAGACCATCGCTCGTCCCCGACCGCCACTCATATGGAAGACACTCAATAGTAAATCATGCTCCAACTTCTTTGCATAACAAGAGACTATATCTGCATGCTTCGGGAATCATGAACCTTAACACCAATATTCTTACTAAACCACAATCATTCACTAGTACCTCCCACATATTACCATCTCTATATCGCAAAACTATTGCAAGGAATCAAACATATCATATTCAGTGATCTACAAGTTTTATGTAGGATTTTATGACTTATGTGAATGACCAATTCCTGTCGACTCTCCAAATAGATATAAGTGAAGCATGAGAGTTTAATTCTTTCTACAAAAGAATTGCCCATGCTCTAATAAATATAAGTGAAGCAAAACAGCATTCTACAAATAACGTTTTCTATATGTAGAGAAATAGGCATCCAAACTTCAAATGATATAAGTGAAGCACATGAAGCATTCTATAAAGCCATACTCAAAAGATATAAGTGAAGTGCAAAGAGCATTATATAAATCAACTAAGGACTATCTCATACAAGCTGGTGCATTATTAAAAGAAAAAGAAAAAGCACACGATGCTCCAAGAATTTACGCATATCATGTGAACAAAACAAAAACCGAAACATAATGATACTTGTTGAAGAAAGATGGGATGCCTTCCGGGGAATCCCCAAGCTTGGACGCTTGAGTCTCCTTGAATATTTACTTAGGGTGCCTTGGGCATCCCCAATCTTGAACTCTTGCCTCTCCTTATTCTCCTCATATCGATACCTCCTCGATCTTCAAACACTTCATCCACACAAAACTTAAATGAACTTTTTATTAGAGGGGTTAGTACATATAACATCAAATCCCATCATGTCCTGCTGTAACATTATTGTAAAATTACAATCAAACATTACCCACTGCATGCTATCACAATTCTATAGTTCCCAAGTCAACGGGGCTCAACAACATTTCAAACATAAGCAAATAACGAAACTATAACAGCACTCTGTGAAAACAGGACAGTCTGTAAAGATGCAGATGGTACATATTCTTATGTAACTCAAAAATTCTGAAAAATTAGGAAATTTTTTTGCATAGCAACACCATGTAAAAATTTCAGAAACTTTTGACGTTCCAGTAAAAAAATGTAAATTCACGCACTACAGCCAAAGTTTCTGTTTTTGCACTGCACACACCAAGCAAGCAATTTAAACATCCTAAAGGCAAACCTTGGCACATTATTTTTATTTTTATAATACAAAGGATTTGTACAAGGGGATAATTATTTTTGTGAGAAAATTCCATGAAAAATTCTACATTATTTCCATGAGCATGAACGCAAGTGTTCAAGGTTGACCCTCACTTCTCCAATGCATAACCTTCCAGTCGCTTCTTTTTTAAATAGGTTCCCCTCTATTTTTTTGTTTTTAATTTTTTTAAAGCACACAAAAGAATAAAATGGCTCTCTAAAACTTCCGGGTTGTCTACCTGGCAGCGCTTTCTTTAAAGCCATTAAGCTAGGCATAAAGTGCTCAAGTAATTGATCCACCCGGATCCCAAGGTATATCAAAGCCAATTTTAATTAACAATGATTTGTAATTTAATAGTGGGCCACTCTCTTCCTATGCATCAGCATGTCACAAAAGAACAATTCATGCACATCGAGTAAAGGCCAATACATAGCATAAACAGTTTCTTGCAATTTTATCGTGTTGGAAACATAGAGAGGTGGAGATGTAGTCCCTCTCTCATAATAATTGCAAGTAGGAGAAGCAAGCACATGCATATTATATTCATCAAAATCATCATGTGTAGCAGTAAAACACAACGCATTAATATAATCCCAAATAAGAGAAAACTTCTCCAATATAGTGTAGTTGGGAGAATTCAAAAAGATAATAGGACTATCATGCATGGGTGCAATACCAACAATTTCATTCTTAACCATAAGGGACTATAGCAAGTTCATCTCCATAAGCATAATTCATATTGGCATCATGGCCACAAGCATAGCAAGCATCAATTTCATCAAAAAGGGATATTTCAAATGAATCAACGGGATCATAACAATTATCATAGCATTCATCCTTCGGTAAGCATGAAGCAAAATTAAACAATGTATGAGTTGAAGAGTTACTCTCATTAGAAGGTGGGCATGGGTAGCTAATCCGCTCTTCCTCCTTTTGTTCTTCGCTCTCCTAGTCATCTTTTTCATCAGATGAGCTCACACTTTTAGCAGTTTCTTCTTCCATAGATTCCTGTAAAATATTAGTCTCCTCTTGGTCAGTGGAGGCATCCTCAATATATTCTCTAACATAAGCGTTAGAAGCATCATTTTCATGGCAATATTTAAGTATGACAAACTTTCCAGATTTGTAAAGAGTAACATCATAGTTTTCAACCAAAGAAGAAATTTCATAAGCACCCATAAAAGCAACAAATTCTTCAATTTGTTCAATATCATAGTAATTATAAACACCTTTGGCATAATAACATATGATTCCATTATCCTTAAACTCACATTGGAAGGGAAGGTGTTTAATAGGGTCTTCAGAGCAACAAGTAATATCATGTATTTCGCGTAAATTCCAAGCATAGCAATGCAAATTATTAATATGATGCCATAAAAGTTTCCCCTTTTGAGATTAGTGGTGTCGCACAAAATAAGCATGCTCATTTAATGATTTTCCCTCGACTAAGCTAGTTGGGTTTTCAGCACGAGCACAAAGGGATTGAAGATGACCCTATTGGGGAACGTTGCAGAAATTAAAAAAATTCTACGCATCACCAAGATCAATCTATGGAGAGACTAGCAACGAGTGAGAGGGGAGTGCATCTTCATACCCTTGAAGATTGCGGCGCGGAAGCGTTACAGGAATGCGGATGAAGGAGTCGTACTCGAAGCGATTCAGATTGCGGTTGATTCCGATCTAAGCGCCGAACAACGGCGCCTCCGCGTTCAACACACGTACAGCCCGGGGACGTCTCCTCCTTCTTGATCTAGCAAGGGGGAAGGAGAAGTTGGGGAAGAACTCCGGCAGCACGACGGCATGGTGGTGGAGCTTGCAGTTCTCCGGCAGGGCTTCGCCAAGCACTACGGAGGAGGAGGTGTTGGGGAGGGAGAGGGCTGCTCCAGGGGAAGGGTGCAGCAGCCCTCCCACCTCCCCTCTATTTATAGGGGCAAGGGAGAGGGGGCCGGCCCCCTCCAGATGGATCTAGAGGGGGGGCGGCGGCCAAGGGGAGGGGGCTTGCCCCCCAAGCCAAGGGGGGCGCCCCCTTTAGGGTTCCCCCCCAACCCTAGGCGCATGGGCCCTAGGGGGGATGGCGCCCAGCCCACCCAGGGGCTGGTTCCCCTCCATATTCAGCCCATAGGGCCCTCTGGGGCAGGTAGACCCTCCCGGTGGACCCCCGGAACCCTTTCGGTAGTCCCGGTACAATACCGATAAACCCCCGAACACTTCTGGCGACCGAATAAGGACTTCCCGTATATAAATCTTTATCTCCGGACCATTCCGGAACTCCTCGTGACGTCCGGGATCTCATCCGGGACTCCGAACAACATTTGGTAACCGCATACTAATTCCCATAACAACTCTAGCGTCACCGAACCTTAAGTGTGTAGACCCTACGGGTTCGGGAATCACGCAGACATGACCGAGACATCTCTTCGGCCAACCAACAGCGGGATCTGTATACCCATGTTGGTTCCCACATGTTCCACGATGATCTCATCGGATGAACCACGATGTCGGGGATTCAAACAATCCCGTACACAATTCCTTTGTCTACCGGTATGATACTTGCCCGAGATTCGATCGTCGGTATCCCTATACCTTGTTCAATCTCGTTATCGGCAAGTCTCTTTACTCATTTCGTAACACATCATCCCGTGATCAACTCCTTGGTCACATTGAGCTCATTATGATGATGTCTTACCGAGTGGGCCCAGAGATACCTCTCCGTCATACGGAGTGACAAATCCCAGTCTCGGTTCGTGCCAACCCAACAGACACTTTCGGAGATGCCCGTAGTGCACCTTTATAGCCACCCTGTTACATTGTGACATTTGGCACATCCAAAGCATTCCTATAGTATCCGGGAGTTTCACAATCTCATGGTCTAAGGAAAAGATACTTGACATTAGAAAAGCTTTAGCAGACGAACTACACGATCTTGTGCTATGCTTAGGATTGGGTCTTGTCCATCACATCATTCTCCTAATGATGTGATCCCGTTATCAACGACATCCAATGTCCATGGTCAGGAAACCCTAACCATCTATTGATCAACGAGCTAGTCAACTAGAGGCTCACTAGGGACATGTTGTGGTCTATGTATTCACACATGTATTACGATTTCCGGATAACACAATTATAGCATGAATAATAGACAATTATCATGAACGAGGAAATATAATAATAACCATTTTATTATTGCCTCTAGGGCATATTTCCAACAGTCTCCCACTTGCACTAGAGTCAATAATCTAGTTACATTGTGATGAATCGAACACCCATAGAGTTCTGGTGTTGATCATGTTTTGCTCGTGGAAGAGGTTTAGTTAACGGATCTGCGACATTCAGATCCGTATGCACTTTACAAATATCTACGTCTCCATCTTGAACATTTTCACGAATGGAGTTGAAGCGACGCTTGATATGCCTGGTCTTCTTGTGAAACCTGGGCTCCTTGGCAAGGGCAATAACACCAGTGTTGTCACAGAAGAGAGTTATCAGGCCCGACGCATTGGGAATAACTCCTAGGTCAGTAATGAACTCCTTCATCAACATTGCTTCACATGCTGCCTCCGAGGCTGCCATGTACTCCGCTTCACATGTAGATCCCGCCACGACGCTTTGCTTGCAACTGCACCAGCTGACTGCCCCACCATTCAAAATATACACGTATCTGGTTTGCGACTTGGAGTCATCCAGATCTGTGTCGAAGCTAGCATTGACGTAACCCTTTACGATGAGCTCTTCGTCACCTCCATAAACGAGAAACGTATTGAAAGATCGTCGACGTCGGCTAGAGGGGGGTGAATAGGCGCTTTAAAATAATTACGGTTGAGGCTTGAACAAATGCGGAATAAACCTAGCGGTTAATTTGTCAAGCATAAAACCTACAACAACTAGGCTCACCTATGTGCACCAACAACTTATGCTAAGCAAGAAAACCTACTTAGGTGATAGCAAGATATATGACAAGAAACAATATGGCTATCACAAAGTAAAGTGCATAAGTAAAGGGCTCGGGTAAGAGATAACCGAGGCACGCAGAGACGACGATGTATCCCGAAGTTCACACCCTTGCGGATGCTAATCTCCGTTTGGAGCGGTGTGGAGGCACAATGCTCCCCAAGAAGCCACTAGGGCCACCGTAATCTCCTCACGCCCTCGCACAATGCAAGATGCCGTGATTCCACTAAGGGACCCTTGAGGGCGGTCACCGAACCCGTACAAATGGCAACCCTTGGGGGCGGTCACCGAACCCGTACACTTTGGCAACCCTTGGGGGCGGTCACCGGAACCCGTCAAATTGCTCGGGGCGATCTCCACCACCTAATTGGAGACCCCGACGCTTGCCCGGAGCTTTACACCACAATGATTGAGCTCCGAACACCACCAACCGTCTAGGGCGCCCAAGCACCCAAGAGGAACAAGCTCAAGGGTACCAAGCACCCAAGAGTAATAAGCTTCTCAACTTGTAACTTCCACTCATCACCGTGGAGAACTCAAACCGATGCACCAAATGCAATGGCAAGGGCACACGGAGTGCCCAAGTCCTTCTCTCTCAAATCCCACCGAAGCAACTAATGCTAGGGAGGAAAATGAGAGGAAGAACAAGAAGGAGAACCCCAAGAACTCCAAGATCTAGATCCAAGGGGTTCCCCTCACATAGAGGAGAAAGTGATTGGTGGAAATGTGGATCTAGATCTCCTCTCTCTTTTCCCTCAAAAACTAGCAAGAATCCATGGAGGGATTGAGAGTTAGCAAGCTCGAAGAAGGTCAACAATGGGGGAAGAACACGAGCTCAAAGGATAAGGTTCATTGGGGAAGAAGACCCCCTTTTATAGGAGGGGGAAAATCCAACCGTTATCCACCAACTCAGCCTACGCAGCGCGGTACTACCGCACCTGAGGCGCGGTACTACCGCAGGGGCACGCGGTACTACCGCACCTGAGGCGCGGTACTACCGCAGGGGCACACGGTACTACCGCAGAGCCCCGCGGTACTACCGCCCACGCAGCAGAGACCAGAACAGCCACACATGCACTAAGGCAGAGGGCGGTAGTACTGCTGGCGCGGTACTACAGCTCCCCCTTGTGGTACTACCACAAGGCAGGGGCTGTCCAGGGAGGGGAAGGCACGGATATAAAAAATTACATCCGTGGCTACTTCCGCAGTGATGGAGTCGATGCAAAAACCCGACGCGGTAGTACCATAAGCCAGCCGCGGTACTACCGCGCGAGGCGCGGATGTAAAAAATTACATCCGCCCCTTACTGTCGCGTACCTGCGGAACTAAGCAGGGACCACGGTACTACCGCTTACTAGAAGCGGTACTACCGTGGGACCTTGCGGTACTACCGCACCAGAGGGCGGTACTACCGCAAGGGCCTGCGGTACTACCGCTCTAACGAGTAGTACTACCGCACCCCTAGTTCGGCAAACAAGAGCAATATTTGCATAGACAAGGAAAACATAGGATGCTATCAAATAGCAGCTAAAGACAACAGATGGATCCAATAAAACCAGAACTGCCATAACTTCTGCAAATGAGCTCCGAATTGAGCAAACTCAAGCTTGTTGGATACAAGACAACGAGTGGCATCAACACAGTGACAGGGGAGGTATGCCTAACACATAGAGGAGTGAAACCTTCAACAGAGAAGAACCGGCATAACCTCCAACATCGAAAACATCATAGAAGATGCAAGTGAACTCCGTTTTCGATGAACTCGAGCTTGTCAACAAGATGACCAGAAGCTCCAAAACTCACAAAGAGAAGCAAACAAGAGCCAAGAAAGATGATGCAAGGATGCAATGGTTTGAGCTCTCTACGAATGATACGATCAAGCTACTCATCGAGAGCCCCCCTTGATAGTACGGCAATCGATCCTATAACCCGGTCCCCCAACTACCATCATGAGACCGGTAAAATAGAAAACCTATCAAGGGCAAACCTTTGCCTTGCATATGGTCCACTTGAGCTAGATGAAGACGATCTTGACTCCCTCAAGTTGGACCACCTTTCTTGAATGCGTTGGCTCGATGAAGACTAGTTGATTGCTCCCCCATACTCCACTATGGGTGAGCCACTCTTCCGCACATCTTCACAAGTCCATTGTCACCACAATGGACGACAAGCTTCAAGCATTTGATCTCTTCGTGATGCTTCCTTGAACTTGCACACCGCAACCTAACCCCACAAAGAACTCTCACGAAGATCATGGGTTAGTACACAAAGCGTAATTGACAATGCTTACCATACCATGGGATCGCTTGATCCCTCTCGGTACATCTTCTACGCTTTGTGTGTTGATCAACTTGATTCACTCTTTTACTTAGTCTTGATCAACCTCTCACAAGACCAATCTTTAGGTAATTCCTTGAATAGCACCTTGGTCATCACAAACTCTCCTTGAAACCAACAAATGTACTCCAAGAAAATCCTATGGACAAAACCTTCAAATATAACTCAAGGCAACCATTAGTCCATAGAGATTGTCATCAATTACCAAAACCAAACATGGGGGCACCACATGTTCTTTCACATATCCTTAGTCCTTTTCAGGTACTTCAGGATATTCTTGACCGCTGTCCAGTGTTCCATGTCGGGATTACTTTGGTACCTTCCTACCAAACTTACGGCAAGGTTCACATCAGGTCTGGTACACAACATGGCATACATAATAGACCCTATGGCCGAGGCATAGGGGATGACACTCATCTTTTCTCTATCTTCTGCTGTGGTCGGGCATTGAGCCGTGCTCAATCTCACACCTTGCAATACAGGCAAGAACCCCTTCTTGGACTGATCCATACTGAACTTTTTCAATATCTTGTCAAGGTATGTGCTTTGTGAAAGACCAATGAGGCGTCTCGATCTATCTCTATAGATATTGATGCCTAATATGTAAGCAGCTTCTCCAAGCTCCTTCATTGAAAAACACTTATTCAAGTAGGCCTTTATGCTTTCCAAGAATTCTATATCATTTCCCATCAATAGTATGTCATCCACATATAATATGAGAAATGCTACAGAGCTCCCACTCACTTTCTTGTAAACACAGGCTTCTCCATAAGTCTATGTAAACCCAAACGCTTTGATCATCTCATCAAAGCGAATGTTCCAACTCCGAGATGCTTGCACCAGCCCATAGATTGAGCGCTGGAGCTTGCATACCTTGTCAGCATTCTTAGGGTCGACAAAACCTTCCGGCTGCATCATATACAATTCTTCCTTAAGGAAACCATTAAGGAATGCCGTTTTGACATCCATTTGCCTTATCTCATAATCATAGAATGCGGCAATTGCTAACATGATTCGTACGGACTTCAGCTTCGCTACGGGTGAGAAGGTCTCATCGTAGTCAACCCCTTGAACTTGTCGATAACCCTTAGCGACAAGCCGGGCCTTATAGATGGTCACATTACCATCCGCGTCTATCTTCTTCTTAAAGATCCATTTATTTTCTATGGCTCGCCGATCATCGGGCAAGTCAGTCAAAGTCCATACTTCGTTTTCATACATGGATCCTATCTCGGATTTCATGGCTTCAAGCCATTTGTCGGAATCCGGGCCCGCCATCGCTTCTTCATAGTTCGAAGGTTCACCATTGTCTAACAACATGATTTCCAGGACAGGGTTGTCGTACCACTCTGGTGCGGAACGTGTCCTTGTGGACCTACGAAGTTCAGTAGCAACTTGATCTGAAGTTTCATGTCATCATCATTAACTTCCTCTCTAGTAGGTGCAGGCACCATAGAAACATCTTCCTGAGCTGCGCTACTCTCCGGTTCAAGAGGCAATACCTCATCAAGTTCTACTTTCCTCCCACTTACTTCTTTCGAGAGAAACTCTTTCTCTAGAAAGGATCCATTCTTGGCAACAAAGACCTTGCCTTCGGATCTGAGGTAGAAGGTATACCCTATAGTTTCCTTAGGGTATCCTATGAAGACGCATTTTTCCGATTTGGGTTCGAGCTTTTCAGGTTGAAGTTTCTTGACATAAGCATCGCCTCCCCAAACTTTTAGAAACGACAGCTTAGGTTTCTTCCCAAACCACAATTCATACGGTGTCGTCTCAACGGATTTCGACGGAGCCCTATTTAAAGTGAATGCGGCAGTCTCTAAAGCATAACCCCAAAATGATAGCGGTAGGTCGGTAAGAGACATCATAGATCGCACCATGTCCAACAGAGTACGATTACGTTCGGACACACCATTACGCTGAGGTGTTCCAGGCGGCGTGAGTTGTGAAACGATTCCACATTTCCTTAAGTGCGTGCCAAATTCGTGACTCAAATATTCCCCTCCACGATCTGATCGTAAGAACTTTAATTTCCTGTCACGTTGATTCTCAACCTAACTCTGAAATTCCTTGAACTTTTCAAAGGTCTCAGACTTGTGTTTCATTAAGTAGACATACCCATATCTACTTAAGTCATCGGTGAGGGTGAGAACATAACGATGACCACCGCGAGCCTCAACGCTCATTGGACCGCACACATCAGTATGTATGATTTCCAATAAGTTGGTTGCTCGCTCCGTTGTTCCGGAGAACGGAGTCTTGGTCATTTTGCCCATGAGGCATGGTTCGCATGTGTCAAATGATTCATAATCAAGAGACTCCAAAAGTCCATCTGCATGGAGTTTCTTCATGCGTTTGACACCAATGTGGCCAAGGCGGCAGTGCCACAAGTATGTGGGACTATCATTATCAACCTTACATCTTTTGGCATTCACACTATGAATATGTGTAACATCACGTTCGAGATTTAATAAGAATAAACCATTGACCAGCGGGGCATGACCATAAAACATATCTCTCATATAAATAGAATAACCATTATTCTTAGATTTAAATGAGTAGCCATCTCGCATTAAACGAGATCCAGATACAATGTCCATGCTCAAAGCTGGCACTAAATAACAATTATTGAGGTTTAAAACTAATCCCGTAGGTAAATGTAGAGGTAGCGTGCCGACGGCGATCACATCGACCTTGGAACCATTCCCGACGCGCATCGTCACCTCGTCCTTCGCCAGTCTCCGCTTATTCCGCAGCTCCTGTTTTGAGTTACAAATATGAGCAACCGCTCCGGTATCAAATACCCAGGAGCTACTACGAGTGCTGGTAAGGTACACATCAATAACATGTATATCATATATACCTTTGGTATTGCCGGCCTTCTTATCCGCTAAGTACTTAGGGCAGTTCCGCTTCCAGTGATCGTTTCCCTTGCAATAAAAGCACTCAGTCTCAGGCTTGGGTCCATGCTTTGGCTTCTTCCCGGCAACTGGCTTACCGGGCGCGGAAACTCCCTTGCCGTCCTTAGTTCTTCTTACCCTTGCCTGTTGGAAATATGCCCTAGAGGCAATAATAAAATGGTTATTATTGTATTTCCTTGTTCATGATAATTGTCTGTTGTTCATGCTATAATTGTATTAACTGGAAACCGTAATACATGTGTGAATACATAGACCACAACATGTCCCTAGTAAGCCTCTAGTTGACTAGCTCGTTGATCAATAGATGGTTATGGTTTCCTGACCATGGACATTGGATGTCATTGATAACGGGATCACATCATTAGGAGAATGATGTGATGGACAAGACCCAATCCTAAGCATAGCACAAGATCGTGTAGTTTGTTTGCTAGAGCTTTTCTAATGTCAAGTATCATTTCCTTAGACCATGAGATTGTGCAACTCCCGGATACCGTAAGAATGCTTTGGGTGTACCAAACGTCAAAACGTAACTGGGTGGCTATAAAGGTGCACTACAGGTATCTCCGAAAGTGTCTGTTGGGTTGGCACGAATCGAGACTGGGATTTGTCACTCCGTATGACGGAGAGGTATCTCTGGGCCCACTCGGTAATGCATCATCATAATGAGCTCAATGTGACCAAGTGTTTGGTCACGGGATCATGCATTACGGTACGAGTAAAGTGACTTGCCGGTAATGAGATTGAACAAGGTATTGGGATACCGACGATCGAATCTCGGGCAAGTAACGTACCGATTGACAAAGGGAATTGTATACGGGATTGATTGAATCCTCGACATCGTGGTTCATCCGATGAGATCATCGTGGAACATGTGGGAGCCATCATGGGTATCCAGATCCCGCTGTTGGTTATTGACCGGAGAGTCGTCTCGGTCATGTCTGCATGTCTCCCGAACCCGTAGTGTCTACACACTTAAGGTTCGGTGACGCTAGGGTTGTAGAGATATTAGTATGCGGAAATCCGAAAGTCGTTTGGAGTCCCGGATGAGATCCCGGGCGTCACGAGGAGTTCTGGAATGGTCCGGAGGTAAAGATTAATATATGGGAAGTCCTATTTTGGCCACCGGAAAATGTTCGGGATTTTTCGGTATTGTACCGGGAAGGTTCTAGAAGGTTCCGAAGTGGGGCCCACCTGCATGGGGGACCCACATGAACGTGGGTAGTGGGGGCAAGGCCCCACACCCCTGGTCAAGGTGCACCAAGATCCCACCTTAGAAGGAATAAGATCATATCCCGAAGGGATAAGATCAAGATCCCTAAAAAAGGGGGATAACAATCGGTGGGGAAGGGAAATGATGGGATTTCTTTCCCCCACCTTTGCCAACGCCCCAATGGACTTGGAGGGCAAGAAACCAGCCCCCTCCACCCCTATATATAGTGGGGAGGCGCATGGGAGCAGCACCCCAAGCCCTGGCGCCTCCCTCCCTCCCGTGACACCTCTTCCTCCCCGCTTGCGCTTGGCGAAGCCCTGCCGGGATCCCGCTACTTCCACCACCACGCCGTCGTGCTGCTGGATCTCCATCAACTTCTCCTCCCCCCTTGCTGGATCAAGAAGGAGGAGACGTCCCCGCTCCGTACGTGTGTTGAACGCGGAGGTGCCGTCCGTTCGGCGCTAGGATCATCGGTGATTTGGATCACGACGAGTACGACTCCATCAACCCCGTTCTCTTGAACGCTTCCGCTCGCGATCTAAAAGGGTATGTAGATGCACTCATCCCCTCTCGTTTCTAGCATCTCCTAGATTGATCTTGGTGACACGTAGGAAAATTTTGAATTTCTGCTACGTTACCCAACAGTGGCATCATGAGCCAGGTCTATGCGTAGACTCTATGCACGAGTAGAACACAAATTAGTTGTGGGCGATGATTTGTTCAATTTGCTTACCATTACTAGTCCTATCTTGATTCGGCGGCATTGTGGGATGAAGCGGCCCGGACCGACCTTACACGTACTCTTACGTGAGACAGGTTCCACCGATTGACATGCACTTGATGCATAAGGTGGCTAGCGGGTGTCTGTCTCTCCCACTTTAGTCGGATCGGATTCGATGAAGAGGGTCCTTAAGAAGGGTAAATAGCAATTGGCATATCACCGTTGTGGCTTTTGCGTAGGTAAGAAACGTTCTTGCTAGAAACCCATAGCAGCCACGTAAAACATGCAACAACAATTAGAGGACGTCTAACTTGTTTTTGCAGGGTATGCTATGTGATGTGATATGGCCAAAAGGATGTGATGAATTATATATGTGATGTATGAGATTGATCATGTTCTTGTAATAGGAATCACGACTTGCATGTCGATGAGTATGGCAACCGGCAGGAGCCATAGGAGTTGTCTTAATTTATTGTATGACCTGCGTGTCAATGAAAAACGCCATGTAATTACTTTACTTTATTACTAACCGTTAGCCATAGTAGTAGAAGTAATAGTTGGCGAGACAACTTCATGAAGACACGATGATGGAGATCATGGTGTCATGCCGGTGACGAAGGTGATCATGCCGCGCCTCGAAGATGGAGATCAAAAGGCGCAAGATGATATTGGCCATATCATGTCACTTTATGATTTGCATGTGATGTTTGTCATGTTTACATCTTATTTTCTTAGAACGACGGTAGCATAAATAAGATGATCCCTCACTAAAATTTCAAGAGATGTGTTCCCCCTAACTGTGCACCGTTGCGAAGGTTCGTTGTTTCGAAGCACCACGTGATGATCGGGTGTGTTAGATTCTAACGTTCGCATACAACAGGTGTTGACGAGCCTAGCATGTACAGACATGGCCTCGGAACACAAGCAAAACACTTAGGTTGACTTGACGAGCCTAGCATGTACAGACATGGCCTCGGAACACAAGAGACTGAAAGGTCGAACATGAGTCGTATAGTAGATACGATCAACATGGAGATGTTCACCGATGATGACTAGTCCGTCTCACGTGATGATCGGACACGGCCTAGTCGATTCGGATCATGTATCACTTAGATGACTAGAGGGATGTCTATCTAAGTGGGAGTTCATTAAATAATCAGATGAACTTAATTATCATGAACATAGTCAAAAGGTCTTTGCAAATAATTTCATAGCTTACGCTTTAGTTCTACTAAGATATGTTCCTAGAGAAAATTTAGTTGAAAGTTGATAGTAGCAATTATGCGGACTGGGTCCGTAAACTGAGGATTGTCCTCATTGCTGCACAGAAGGCTTATGTCCTTAATGCACCGCTCGGTGTGCTGAACCTCGAGCGTCGTCTGTAGATGTTGCGAAACATCTGACATACACGTTTTGATGACTACGTGATAGTTCAGTGTGTGATGCTAACGGTTTAAAATTGTGGCACCAAAGACGGTTTTGAAACATCGCAGAACATATGAGATGTTCCAAAGACTGAAATTGGGATTTCAGACTAGTGCCCACGTCAAGAGGTATGAGACCTCTGACAAGTTTCTTAAGCCTGCAAACTAAGGGAGAAAAGCTCAATCGTTGAGCATGTGCTCAGATTGTCTGAGTACTACAATCACTTGAATCGAGTGGGAGTTAATCTTCCAGATGAGATAGTGATGGTTCTCCATAGTCACTGCCACCAAGCTATTAGAGCTTCGTGATGAACTATAACATATCAGGGATAGACATGATGATCCTTGAGCAACTCGCGATGTTTGACACCGCGAAAGTAGAAATCAAGTAGGAGCACCAATTGTTGATGGTTAGTAAAACCACTAGTTTCTAGAAGGGCAAGGGCAAGAAGGGATACTTCATGAAACGGCAAATCAGTTGCTACTCTAGTGAAGAAACCCAAGGTAGAACCCAAACCCGAGACTAAGTGCTTTGTAATGAGGGGAACGGTCACTGAAGCAGAACTACCCTAGATACTTGGTAGATGAGAAGGCTGGTAAGGTCGACAGAAGTATATTGAATATACATTATATGAATGTGTACTTTACTAGTACTCCTAGTAACACCAAGGTATTAGATACCGGTTCGGTTGCTAAGTGTTGGTAACTCGAAATAAAAGGCTACGGAATAAATGGAGACTAGCTAAAGGTGAGATGACGATATGTGTTGGAAGTGTTTCCAAGGTTGATGTGATCAAGCATCGCATGCTCCCTCTACCATCGAGATTGGTGTTAAACCTAAATAATTGTTATTTGGTGTTTGCGTTGAGCATAGACATGATTGGATTATGTTTATCGCAATACGGTTATTCATTTAAGGAGAATAATGGTTACTCTGTTTATTTGAATAATACCTTCAATGGTCTTGCACCTAAAATGAATGGTTTATTGAATCTCGATCGTAGTGATACACATGATCATGCCAAAAGATATAAGATAGTAATGATAGTACCACATACTTGTGGCACTGCCATTTGAGTAATATTGGTATAAAACGCATGAAGAAGCTCCATGTTGATGGATCTTTGGACTCACTCGTTTTTGAAAAGATTGAGACATGCGAACCATGTCTATTGGTAGATATGCATGAAGAAACTCCATACAGATGGATCATTTGGACTCACTTGATTTTGAATCACTTGAGACATGCAAATCATAACACATGGGCAAGATGACTGAAAGGCCTCGTTTTCAGTAAGATGGAACAAGAAAGCAACTTGTTGGAAGTAATACATTTTGATGTGTGCAGTCCAATGAGTGCTGAGGCACGCAGTGGATATCCTTATGTTCTTACTTCACAGATGATTTGAGTAGATGCTGAGTATATTTACTTGATGAAACACAAGTCTGAATTATTGAAAGGTTCAAGTAATTTCAGAGTGAAGTTGAAGATCGTCGTGACAAGAGGATAAAATGTCTGTGATATGATCATAGAGATGAATATCTGAGTTACGAGTTTGGCTCATAATTAAGACATTGTGGAAATTGTTTCACAACTAATACTACGTGGAACACCATAGTGTGATGGTGTGTCCGAACATCATAACTGCACCCTATTGGATATGGTGCATACCATGATGTCTCTTATCGAATTACTGCTATCATTTATGGGCTGGGCATTAGAGACAACCGCATTCCTTTAAATAGGGCACCATGCAATTCCGTTGAGACGGCACCATATGAACTATGGTTTAGAGAAACCTAAGCTGTCGTCTCTTAAAAGTTTGGGGCTGCGACGCTTATGTGCAAAAGTTTCAGGCTGATAAGCTCGAACCCAAAGCGGATAAATGCATCTTCCTAGAATACCCAAAACAGTTGGGTATACCTCCTATTTCAGATCTGGAAGCAAAAGTGATTGTTTCTAGAAACGGGTCCTTTCTCGAGGAAAAGTTTCTCTCGAAAGAATTGAGTGGGAGGATGGTGGAGACTTGATGAGGTCATTGAACTGTCACTTCAACTAATGTGTAGCAGGGCACAGGAAGTTGTTCCTGTGGCACCTACACCAATTGAAGTGGAAGCTTATGATAGTGATCATGAAACTTCAGATCAAGTCACTACCAAACCTCATAGGACGACAAGGATGCGTACTACTTCAGAGTGGTACGTAATCCTGTCTTGGAAGTCATGTTGCTAGACAACAATGAACCTACGAGCTATGGAGAAGCGATGGTGGGCCCGGATTCCGACGAATGGCTTGAGGCCATAAAATCCGAGAGGATCCATGTATGAAAACAAAGTATAGACTTTGAAAGAACTACTTGATGGTCGTAAGGCTGTTGGGTACAGATGGATTTTAAAGGGAAGAAAGACAATGATGGTAAGAGTCACCATTAAGAAAGCTCGACTTGTCGTTAAGATGTTTTCCGGCAAGTTCAAGGAGTTGACTGCGATGAGACTTTCTCACTCGTAGCGATGCTAAGAGTCTGTTAGAATTATATTAGCAGTTACTGCATTATTTATGAAATCTTGCAGATAGGATGTCAAAACATTGTTTCCTCGACGATTTTCTTGAGGAAAGGTTGTATGTGATACAACCAGAAGGTTTTGTCAATCCTGAAAGATGCTAACAAGTATGCAAAGCTCCAGCAATCCTTCTAAGGATTGGAGTAAGCATCTCGGAGTTGGAATGAACACTTTGATGAGATAATCAAAGATTTTGGGTTTATACAAGGTTCATGAGAAACTTGTATTTCCAAAGAAGTGAGTGGGAGCACTATAGAATTTTTGATGAGTATATGTTGTTAACATATTGTTGATCAGAAATGATGTAGAATTTCTGGAAAGCATACAGGGTTATTTGAAAAGTGTTTTTAATGGAAAACCTGGATTAAGCTACTTGAACATTGAGCATCAAGATCTATAAGGATAGATCAAAAACGCTTAATAGTACTTTCAAATGAATACATACCGTGACAAGATTTTGAAGGAGTTCAAAATAGATCAGCAAAGAAGGAGTTCTTGGCTGTGTTACAAGGTGTGAGTATTGAGTAAGACTCAAGACCTGACCACGGCAGAAGACAGAGAAAGGACGAAGGTCGTCCCCTATGCTTTAGACGTAGGCTCTACAGTATGCTATGCTGTGTACCGCACCTGAAGTGTGCCTTGCCATGAGTTAGTCAAGGGGTACAATAGTGATCCGGGAATGGATCACATGACAGTGGTCGAACTTATCCTTAGTATCTAGTGGACTAAGGAATTTTCTCGATTATGGAGGTGGTAAAACAGTTCGTCGTAAAGGGTTACGTCGATGCAAACTTTGACACTAATCCGGATGACTCTGAGTAGTAAACCGGATTCGTATAGTAGAGCAGTTATTTGGAATAGCTCCAAGTAGCGCGTGGTAGCTACATCTACAAGATGACATAGATTTGTAAAGCACACACGGATCTGAATGTTGCAGACCCGTTGACTAAAACCTCTCTCGTAAGCATAACATGATCAAACCCTAGAACTCATTGAGTGTTAATCACATGGTGATGTGGACTAGATTATTGACTCTAGTGAACTTTGAGTGTTAATCACATGGTGATGTGAACTAGATTATTGACTCTAGTGCAAGTGGGAGACTGTTGGAAATATGCCCTAGAGGCAATAATAAAATGGTTATTATTGTATTTCCTTGTTCATGATAATTGTCTGTTGTTCATGCTATAATTGTATTAACTGGAAACCGTAATACATGTGTGAATACATAGACCACAACATGTGCCTAGTAAGCCTCTAGTTGACTAGCTCGTTGATCAATAGATGGTTATGGTTTCCTGACCATGGACATTGGATGTCATTGATAACGGGATCACATCATTAGGAGAATGATGTGATGGACAAGACCCAATCCTAAGCATAGCACAAGATCGTGTAGTTCGTTTGCTAGAGCTTTTCTAATGTCAAGTATCATTTCCTTAGACCATGAGATTGTGGAACTCCTGGATACCGTAGGAATGCTTTTGGTGTACCAAACGTCACAACGTAACTGGGTGGCTATAAAGGTGCACTACAGGTATCTCCGAAAGTGTTTGTTGGGTTGGCACAAATCGAGACTGGGATTTGTCACTCCGTATGACGGAGAGGCATTCTGGGCCCACTCGGTAATGCATCATCATAATGAGCACAATGTGACCAAGTGTTTGGTCACGGGATCATGCATTACGGTACGAGTAAAGTGACTTGCCGGTAACGAGATTGAACAAGGTATTGGGATACCGGCGATCGAATCTCGGGCAAGTAACGTACCGATTGACAAAGGGAATTGTATACAGGATTGATTGAATCCTCGACATCGTGGTTCATCCGATGAGATCATCGTGGAACATGTGGGAGCCAACATGGGTATCCAGATCCCGCTGTTGGTTATTGACCGGAGAGTCGTCTCGGTCATGTCTGCATGTCTCCCGAACCCGTAGGGTCTACACACTTAAGGTTCGGTGACGCTAGGGTTGTAGAGATATTAGTATGCGGAAATCCGAAAGTCGTTCGGAGTCCCAGATGAGATCCCGGGCGTCACGAGGAGTTCCCGAATGGTCCGGAGGTAAAGATTAATATATGGGAAGTCCTATTTTGGCCACCGGAAAATGTTCGGGATTTTTCGGTATTGTACCGGGAAGGTTCTAGAAGGTTCCGAAGTGGGGCCCACCTGCATGGGGGGGCCCACATGAACGTGGGTAGTGGGGGCAAGGCCCCACGCCCCTGGTCAAGGCGCACCAAGATCCCACCTTAGAAGGAATAAGATCATATCCCGAAGGGATAAGATCAAGATCCCTAAAAAAGGGGGATAACAATAGGTGGGGAAGGGAAATGATGGGATTTCTTTCCCGCACCTTTGCCAACGCCCCAATGGACTTGGTGTAGCGACCAGACCTCAAACAGTCTATGCTGCTGTGCACCAGTGTCATCCTTGGATCAGTAATGCTGACACGCACAGTACAAATGGAGGATTTATAACAGAGTAGCAATCACACACTTATTACAACGAATATCTCAAAAGAGAATAAGTATGATAAATATGGCTTAAGGCCATCTAACACGATAACAGCGGAAGACTTGGAAGATAAGTGAGTCCATCAACTCCAACGGCATCACTGAGTATAAGACCACGACCTAAAGGCACCTTACTCGTCGTCTGAAAAGTCTGCAACATGAAACGTTGCAGCCCGAAAACGGGTCAGCACATGGAATATGCTGGCAATGTAACACATAGAGAGTAATGAACATAATAATACTATACTACATGCATATATGGCTGGTAGAAAGCTCTATGGTTACAGTTTTGCAAAAAGCCAGTTTTTCCCTACTACAAAGGAATAAATTTTATTTAACTATCATGGTGGTTGTTAAACATTGAGATGGTTGACAGCATCTCAATCCCAATTAAATATCATCATTAACCCAACAATATTAATTAAAGTAACATGGTGATGAGATTCACATGATAATCCAAGTACTAGATACTCAAGATGTCCATAACTGGGGACACGGCTAACCATGATTAGTTTATACACTCTGCAGAGGTTTGTGCACTTTTCCCACAAGACTCGATCTCCTCCGCTGGATTCTCGCACTACATGATGTTTGAGAAATGGATGACCGAGACATAGTCTTTCAGAAGCGTTTGCACCTTATGATGTGATAGGCCATACCACCTACATCCCCTACATCTGCTAGTCTACCACTGTAAGAGTTCACACAACTTAATCAACTATGCTATAGCCCATAATAGCTTGCGGCTGCACACGGAAGTTTCTAGCATGAAAAATCTCATGATCCCTTTGAACCTGGGTGGCGGTCCAAAAGAAAAACAGGCAATCCTGGAATACCCAGGTACCTCAATCCACCCAGATGTGAGTTTTAGTTGCCACCTTAAGTAAACCATTAATTAACAATCTCACATCTGTAGTGAATATCTCTCAAACCCAATCCACGTCTACAAGCATAGCATAGCAACATAAGCAAACGTAGAAGTAACTCCCGAGGGTTTGATAATAAAACAGGTAATAGGTACTACCTCAACTACTTCCCAATACCCACAATTTAATTAGATCCTAACCATGCAATGTTTGAGGATTGATCTAATGCAATAAAACTGGGTAGTAAAAGAGGTATGATCAAAGTGTTACTTGCCTAGCTAATGATCCGTGAAACCTAGAGATTCGAAGTAGCAAGCGGCGCACTCCGGGTACTCTATCGCAAACAAACAAGCAAACAATAAGCACTCATCTAATGCACAAGTAAATCTCAAATAAAGATCTAACCAGAAAGTTCAACTTAAGAACTCCGGTTTGCAAAAAGAATCAAATCAAACGAAGCAACGAAAGTCAAACGGCGAAAGAAACAAGCTTCGTTTACTAATCTGGATCTAAGTCAAATTTTACAGTAGCAAAACTTGTTTGAGTAGGTTAAACGGAAAGAGAATTTCGAGACGAAACTCTAGGCGCTTGAATCGCCTGATTCCGATAAACGAGCGAAAAGTTAAACCAGAACGAAAATCTGATCAGAAATCGCGATCTGAAATAATCGCGGAAAATCCGACGAAAAAGAAAACTGACGAACAGTTAAACGAACGGACATTCGTTAACAGCGTCAAACCAACGAACACGTTCGTTAAAACGAACGGAACGGTGAACGTTCACTAGATAATTAAACCGAAGAAAAAATAAAATAAATAAAACCGAACTAAAAAAATAAACCGAACGGCGCCTGCGGCTACCTCGTCGGGGCAACTCCGGCGGGGCTCGGGACGGGCTCCGGCGGGGCTCCGGCGCGTCGGCGAGGGCGGCGAGGGGCGGCGGGGTGCGGGCGTCGGCGGGGGCGACGAACGGGGCGGCGGGCGGCGGCGTACAGCGGCTCCGGCGGCTCCTCCTTCGGCGGCGGCGGCGGCTTCGGGGACGGGGTGAGGGAGAGGCGGCGGGGTAGGGGGTATATAAGGAGGGGGGCCTGCCTTGGGGAGGGGGCGACGGGCGGCGGCGGGTCTCGTCCCCGATCGGGACTCGGCGGCGGCGGTCTCCTGGAGGGAGACGGCTCGCGGGCAGGCTGGGCCGCGCGGCTGGGCTTCGGCCCAGTCGGCGCTCGGCTTTTTTTTAAATAGTTTCGCCGAATCTAAAAAAATCGCAGAAAAATAAATAAAAATCCAAAAATGCTAAAACAAATTTTTCCCGTCTAACTAAAATAATTAGAACGAGATGAACATTTTCTTGGCCCAAAAATGCAGTTTTGAAAACGTGCAAATTTTTTAATGCAATTAAAATTGCCAATAAAATTCGAATAAAATCCAATATTTGATTTTAATATTTGTCCCCCAATATTTCAATTATTTTGGAGAAGTCATATTTTCTCCTCTCATTTATTTTAATACGAAATATTTTTCGGAGAGAAAAATAATTAAAAACAAAAATAAAACTCCTGATTTCATTATTTGATAAAAATCAAATATGAAAATCGAGAAAATCCCCAACTCTCTCCGAGGGTCCTTGAGTTGCTTAGGATTTTTCGAGGATTTGCCGAAAATGCAAATAAATATGCTATGCAATGATGATCTAATGTATAACATTCCAAATTGAAAATTTGGGATGTTACAAACCTACCCCCTTAAGATGAATCTCGCCCTCGAGATTCGGGTTGGCTAGAAAATAGGTGGGAGTGGTTCTTCCGTAGATCTTCCTCTCGCTCCCAGGTGGCTTCATCCTCAGTGTGGTGACTCCACAGAACTTTGCAAAACTTGATAACCTTGCTGCGGGTGACTCGGCTGGCATACTCAAGAATCTTAACTGGTTTCTCCTCATAGGTCAAATCACTTTCCAGCTGAATCGCTTCTAGTGGCACTGTATCTCTCAGTGGTATCTCAGCCATCTCTGCGTGGCACTTCTTCAATTGGGAAACGTGGAATAGATCATGAACTCCTGACAATCCTTCAGGCAATTCCAGCTTGTAGGCAACTTCTCCCATACGCTCCAAAACTCTGTATGGTCCTACAAAACGAGGCGCTAACTTTCCCTTAACTCCAAAGCGCTTCACTCCTCGAAGTGGTGATACTCGAAGATAAACTCTGTCTCCGACTTCGTGAACTGTCTCCTTACGTTTAGAATCCGCATAACTCTTCTGCCGGGACTGGGCTACCTTGAGCCTATCGCGAATCAACCTCACTTTCTGTTCAGACTCTTTAATCAAATCTGGTCCAAACAACTGACGGTGTCCAACTTCGTCCTATAACAATGCTGTTCCACACCTCCTTCCGTACAAAGCTTCGAAAGGGGCCACCTTCAAACTGGTTTGATAACTGTTGTTGTAAGAAAACTCTGCATATGGCAAATTGTCGTCCCAACTAGATCCATAATCTAGCGCACAGGCTCTCAACATGTCTTCCAAAATCTGATTGACTCTCTCGGTCTGTCCATCTGTCTGTGGGTGAAAGGCTGTACTGAATTCTAGCCTGGTTCCTAAAGTTTCATGTAACTGATTCCAAAACTTCGAGGTAAACTGGGTTCCTCTATCTGATACAATGGTCCTCGGAACTCCATGCAAACGTACGATTCTGATCATGTATATCTTTGCCAACTTAGCACTGGTGTAAGTGGTCTTCACTGGGATGAAATGAGCTACTTTCGCCAAACGGTCGACTACAACCCATATTGAGTCATAGCCTGAACGAGTCCTGGGCAATCCCGTGATAAAATCCATGCCTAGTTTATCCCACTTCCATTCGGGTATCGGCAGTGGCTGTAGCAATCCTGCTGGCTTCTGATGCTCTGCCTTCACTCTCTGACATACATCACAAACTGCTACATACTCCGCAATATCCTTCTTCATACCGGTCCACCAGAACGTATCCTTCAAGTCCAAATACATCTTGGTATTTCCTGGGTGAATCGAATACGGTGAATCATGGGCCTCTTGCAAGATCAATTTACTGATCTCCGGATCATTAGGCACAAAAACGCGGTCCTCAAACCATAAGGTATCGTGCTCATCCTCACGAAATCCCTTGGCTTTTCCTTTGCTCATCTTTTCCTTTATCTCATTAATTTCCTCGTCTGTCTTCTGAGCTTCCCTGATCTTTTCCATCAAGGTAGACTGGATCTCCAATGTTGCTAAATAACCTCTCGGTACTATCTCCAAACATAGCTTGCGAAGATCCTCGGCTAACTCTTGGGGTAACTCTCCTGTCATGAGTGTGTTCACATGGCTCTTGCGGCTCAACGCATCTGCTACTACGTTAGCCTTCCCTGGGTGATAATGCAATCTCATATCATAATCCTTAATGAGCTCCAACCATCTCCTCTGCCTGAGATTCAACTCCTTCTGCGTGAAAATGTACTTCAAACTCTTGTGATCCGTGTACACCTCACAATGGTTTCCGATGAGAAAATGCCTCCATGTCTTCAACGCATGCACTACGGCTGCTAATTCCAAATCATGCGTGGCATAGTTCTTCTCATGGGGTTTAAGTTGTCGTGAAGCATATGAAACAACTCTTCCTTCCTGCATAAGCACTGCTCCAAGTCCTCGACGAGAAGCATCACAATAAACTTCATAATCCTTGCGTTGATCTGGCAGAATCAACACTGGTGATGTAACTAAACGTTTCTTCAACTCTTGGAAACTAGCTTCACATTCCTCAGTCCATTTGAACTTGGTGTCTTTCTTCAATAGCTCAGTCATGGGTTTTGCAATCTTTGAGAAATTCTCAATGAATCTCCGGTAGTATCCTGCGAGTCCAAGGAAACTCCGGATCTCTCCAACTGACGTGGGTGATTCCCAACTTGTTACTGTGTCAACTTTGGCGGGGTCTACCGCTATTCCTTCTCCGGATATAACATGTCCGAGGAATCCAACTTCCTTCAGCCAAAACTCACACTTGCTGAATTTGGCGTACAACTGATGTTCTCTGAGTTTCTCAAGTACCAAACGCAAATGCTCCTTATGCTCCTCTTCATTCTTTGAGTAGACCAAAATATCATCAATGAACACCACGACGAACTTATCCAAAAACTCCATAAACACTTTGTTCATCAAGTTCATGAAATAGGCAGGTGCGTTAGTCAGACCAAATGACATAACGGTATACTCATACAGCCCATACCTGGTGGTAAAAGCCGTCTTAGGTATATCCTGCTCTCGAATCGTCAACTGGTGGTATCCTGATCGTAGATCAATCTTGGAAAATACCTTAGCTCCTTGTAAGCGGTCAAACAAATCATTGATCATCGGCAGTGGGTACTTGTTCTTGATGGTCACTTCGTTCAATCCTCGATAATCAACAACCATCATCAACGATCCATCTTTCTTCTCCACTAGAAGTACTGGTGATCCCCAAGGTGACAACTTGGGCGAATATAGCCTTTATCCAGTAACTCCTTAATCTGCTTCTTAATCTCCTCCAAATCTTTTGCGGGCATCCTGTACGATCTCTTAGATATTGGTCCTGTGCCTGGCAAAAGCTCGATCAGAAACTCGATGTCTCTATCTGGTGGCATGCCTGGCAACTCTTCTGGGAAAACATCCGGGTAATTCTTCACCACTGGTACTTCCTCCTGTACAACTCCTGATAAGGAATTCACCTGAGTTCTCTTCGGCATATGCCGAGAAACATAATTAATCCTCCTTCCTTCTGGGGTGGTAAGAAAAATTGTTTTACTAACACAATCAATGTTCCCTCCATACTTCGATAACCAATCCATGCCTAATATCACATCCAATCCTTGCGATTCCAATATTATTAGGTACACGTAGTTACCAATCCTTAATGGTAACCGATCACACCATAAACTAGCCATATACTCTGCTCCTGGCGAGGTTACTAACATGGGTGACCTAAGGGCTTGGGTTGGCAGTTTATACTTATCCACAAATCCCCTTGATATGTATGAATGCGATGCACCAGTATCAAAAAGAACGAGTGCAGTAAATGACTTAACCAGAAACTTACCTATTACTGCATCAGGCTGTGCTTCAACCTCTTCCATGCTAACGTGGTTCACATGTCCTTTGTTGAAAGGGTTCGGCTTCTTCCCAGAGCTTCCATGTCCATTACCATTCTGGGCTTCGGGAGATTCATTGGCATAATGTCCAGTCTTCTGGCACTTAAAGCAAGTGACTTGACTCAGGTCTCTCTTAGCTGGGGTTGAAGGGTTGGTACAGTTCTGTCCGTTGCTTCCTCCGTTCCCATTACCATTCTTGGAGCCATTATGGTTGTGCGAATTACCTCCTCCATAGGTATGCTGAAACTGTCCTCCCGATTTCGGGGTAAAACGTGGCTTCTGCTGGGCTCCGGAATTATACTTCCCTTGTCCATACTTCCTCTTACGGTTTTCAATCTGCTGCTGCTTCCCTTCAATCATGAGTGCTCTATCTACCAACTCCTGGTAGTTGTTGAAGGTTGCTACCATTAACTGCATGCTCAGCTCATCATTCAGTCCTTCCAGAAACTTCTCCTGCTTGGCTGCATCTGTAGCAATGTCATCTGGGGCATAACGTGCTAACTTACTAAAGTCCTCCACATACTGGTCTATGGTGCGTCCTCCTTGGCGTAGGTTGCGAAACTCACGCTTCTTCATAGCCATAGCTCCTGTTGAAACATGGGCTGCACGAAAAGCTTGTTGAAACTGGTCCCATGTGACGGTGTCAATAGGGTGAGTGGCTGTGTAATTCTCCCACCATGATGTTGCGGGTCCATCAAGCTGATGTGCGGCAAAACGCACTCTCTCCGCATCTGTGCATCCTGCAGTGGTCAACTCCCTTCCAACTTTGCGGAGCCAATCATATGGAACAATCGGCTCGGTGTTGCTGAAAAACACCGGCGGATTTAGCCTCAAGAAACGGGCTAAGTGATCAACAGGTGGTGGTGGTGGTGGGTTGTTGTTGTTGTTGCCTTGGTTCTGTACTAACACTTGCATCAGGGCATTCTGCTGCTGAATCAACTGACTGATCTCCGGTGGGAAAACAAATCCGGTGTCGCGTCTCGGAGGCATCTGATAGGTTTAGAAAAGATGGGAATTTAGAATAGAATAAGGTCTAGAGAGAAAACACTACCCATATGCTCATGAGACAAACACAATCAATATCACTCAATCAAATCAAACAAGGCATACAATCGATCTAACTGTCGTTACAAAGTGCTCGAACTATACTATATATATATGGGGGAATACTACTACTGATATGGTGGTCTACTAGAAATTTTGATCAGTCGAAGACTCCATGATATCTGCTCCAGCTTCATCAACAAAGTCATCTTCACTGGGGTCCGAGTCGGTGTCGTCGATGATGATGTAGTTATCCGGGCAAGCGCATTCATCATCTTCTCCTTTTGATGTTGGATTTCCCATGAATACTCCAATCTTCTTCTCCAGGTCATCATTCTTCCCTACTAGTGCGACGATTTCTTCCAAATAATCCTCGCGTGTAGCCTTGAGTTCATCCTCCAACTCCTGGATCTTGGTTAATGCCTTCTTCAGATCTATCATGTCTAAGCACATCTGGTTCTCCTGGCGACGAATGTGTTGGTTTTGCTCCTGGATGAAAGCTGCAATTGATCCATCCTTCTTGGTGCTAATCATCTCCCATTGCTCGTCTCGGCGTCCACAAATCTGATAAATAGTATCCTTAAGCTCCCTGTGGTAGACTTCTCCAATGCGTCCCATAGAGATGTGGGCTGCCATGCTCTTCCCTAAACTCCAGGTTGGTGCTTCAAAAGAAAACTTTATAAGCTTAGTGACTGGCGTAAACGTCCTTCCTGGAACTTGAACTTGAATCTTCCAGCTCTCCTCTTCTGGAAATGTGGCGTTGTAGGTTCGGGTGATGCTTGGTATTCCAATGTTTAAGTACTTAGTGACTTCCTTCAAGTGTCGTCCAAAAGGTGTATCTTCATCTGGTTGCATGAACTTATTCCTTGCATCCGCCATTCCTAAAAGAGTAGAAAGTGGAGAGGAGTCAGAAATGAGAAGAGAGTAGTGTTCTTGTAGCGACCAGACCTCAAATGGTCTGTGCTGCTGTGCACCAGTGTCATCCCTGGATCAGTAATGCTGACACGCACAGTACAAATGAAGGATTTATAACAGAGTAGCAATCACACACTTATTACATCGAATATCTCCAAAGAGAATAAGTATGATAAACATGGCTTAAGGCCATCTAATACGATAACAGCGGAAGACTTGGAAGATAAGTGAGTCCATCAACTCCAGCGGCATCACTGAGTATAAGACCACGACCTAAGGCACCTTACTCGTCGTCTGAAAAGTCTGCAACATGAAACGTTGCAGCCCGAAAACGGGTCAGCACATAGAATATGCTGGCAATGTAACACATAGAGAATAATGAACAATAATAATGCTATACTACATGCATATAAGGCTTGGTGGAAAGCTCTATGGTTACAATTTTGCGAAAAGCCAATTTTATCCTACTTTAAAGGAATAAATTTTATTTAACTATCATGGTGGTTGTGAAACATTGAGATGGTTGACAGCATCTCAATCCCAATTAAATGTCATCAATAACCCAACAAAATTTTTTAGAAGTAACATGGTGATGAGATTCACATGATAATCCAAGTACTAGATACTCAAGTTGTCCATAACCGGGGACACGGCTAACCATGATTAGTTTGTACACTCTGCAGAGGTTTGTGCACTTTTCCCCACAAGACTCGATCTCCTCCGTTGGATTACTCGCACTACATGGTGTTTGAGTAACGGATGACCGAGACACAGTCTTTCAGAAGTGTTTGCACCTTACGTATGGGTAGACAGTTACACCTACTTTCCCCTACATCTTCTAGTCTACCACTGTAAGAGTTCACACAACTTAGTCAACTATGCTAGAGCCCATAATAGCTTGCGGCTGCACACGGAAGTTTCTAGCATGAAAAATCTCATGATCCCTTTGAACCTGGGTGGCAGTCCAAAAGAAAAACAGGCAATCCTGGAATACCCAGGTACCTCAATCCACCCAGATGTGAGTTTTAGTTGCCACCTTAAGTAAACCATTAATTAACAATCTCACATCTGTCATGGAAATCTATCAAACCCAATCCACGTCTACGAGCATAGCATGGCAATATAATAGCAAACGTAAAAGTAACTCCCAAGGGTTTGATAATAAAACAGGTAATAGGTACTACCTCAACTACTTCCCAATACCCACAATTTAATTAGATCCTAATCATGCAATGTTTGAGGATTGATCTAATGCAATAAAAACTGGGTATGGAAAGGTATGATCAAAGTGTTACTTGCCTTGCTGATGATCCGCAAAACCTAGCGATTCGAAGTAACAAGCGGCACACTCCGGGTACTCTATCGCAAACAAACAAGCATACAATCAGTACTCATCTAATGCACAGGTAAAACTCGAATGAAAGATCCAACCAGAAAGTTCAACTTAAGAACTCCGGTTTGCAAAAAGAATCAACTCGAAAGAAGCAACGAAAGTCAAACTGCGAAAGAAAGAAACTTCGTTTACTAATCTGGATCTAGGTCAAATTTTACTGTAGCAAAAACCTGTTTGAGTAGGTTAAACGGAAAGAGAATTTCGAGACGAAACTCTAGGCGCTTGAATCGCCTGATTCCGATAAACGAGCGAGAAGTTAAACAGAAACGAAGATTCGATCAGAAATCGAATCTGAGAAAAAATATCGGAAAAATACGACGAAAAAGAAAAACGGACGAACGGTTAAAGAACGGACGTTCGTTAACAGAGAAAAACCGACGAACACGTTCGTTAAAACGAACGGTTCGGTGAACGCTCGCAAAATAACAAAACCGAAAAAAAAACAATCTAGGGTTTTTTTAAAACGAAGGGTTTTTTTTAAACCAAAAACCGGCGATGAACGGGGCAGGCAGTACCTCGTCGGGGCGGGGGCTCCGGCGGGGCTCCGGCGGCGAGGGGCGCGGGGTGCGGGGCTCGGGGGGTGCGAGGGCGGCGCGGGGCGGCGGCAAACGGCGGCGGCGGCGGCTCCCGTGCGGGCGGCGGGGGCGGGGTGGGGCGGCGGCGGGATGAGGGAAAAGGGGGGGTACGGGATATATAAGGGGGGGTGCTCCGGTGGCTTGGGGAAGGGGGCGGGCGAGCGGGGAGGCTCCCGTGTCCATGGCGGACACGGCGGCGCGGCGGCGTGCTGGGGAAGGAGAGGGGCGCGGGGTGGGCCGGCAGCCTGGCGCGGCTGGGCTCGGCCCGGCGGGCGCGCGCGTTTTTTTTTCTTTTATGTTCCGCGGAAAATAATTCGTAGAAAAATAAATAAAAGTCCAAAAAATATAAACTAAATTTTCCCCGTCTAGTTAGAAAATCTAGAATAGGGTGAACATTTTTTTAACACAAAATAAATATTTTGAAAACATGCAATATTTTTAATGCAATAAAAATTGCAAATAAAATGCAATAAATGATTTTAACATTTTTCTTCCAGTATTTCAATTGTTTTGGAGAAGTCATATTTTCTCCTCTCATTTATTTTTAAATGAAATATTTTTCCGGAGAGAAAAATAATTAAAACCAAAATCCTCGTTTTATTAATTGATGAAAATCAAATATGAAAATTCGAGAAAATCCCCAACTCTCTCCGAGGGTCCTTGAGTTGCTTAGGATTTATCGAGGATTTGTCAAAATGCAATAAAACATGATATGCAATGATGATCTATGTATAACATACCAAATTAAAAATTTGGGATGTTACAGTTCTAGGGTTTAAGCTTAGTGGTCGTGTCCTACAGTCAACTTGGCTCTGATACCACCTTTGTAGCGACCAGACCTCAAACAGTCTGTGCTGCTGTGCACCAGTGTCATCCCTGGATCAGTAATACTGACACGCACAGTACAAATGGAGGATTTATAACAGAGTAGCAATCACACACTTATTACAACGAATATCTCAAAAGAGAATAAGTATGATAAATATGGCTTAAGGCCATCTAACACGATAACAGCGGAAGACTTGGAAGATAAGTGAGTCCATCAACTCCAACGGCATCACTGAGTATAAGACCACGACCTAAAGGCACCTTACTCGTCGTCCAAAAAGTCTGCAACATGAAACGTTGCAGCCCGAAAACGGGTCAGCACATGGAATATGCTGGCAATGTAACACATAGAGAGTAATGAACATAATAATACTATACTACATGCATATATGGCTGGTAGAAAGCTCTATGGTTACAGTTTTGCGAAAAGCCAGTTTTTCCCTACTACAAAGGAATAAATTTTATTTAACTATCATGGTGGTTGTTAAACATTGAGATGGTTGACAGCATCTCAATCCCAATTAAGTATCATCATTAACCCAACAATATTAATTAAAGTAACATGGTGATGAGATTCACATGATAATCCAAGTACTAGATACTCAGGATGTCCATAACCGGGGACACGGCTAACCATGATTAGTTTATACACTCTGCAGAGGTTTGTGCACTTTTCCCACAATACTCGATCGCCTCCGCTGGATTCTCGCACTACATGATGTTTGAGAAACGGATGACCGAGACATAGTCTTTCAGAAGCGTTTGCACCATACGATGTGATAGACCGTACCACCTACATCCCCTACATCTGCTAGTCTACCACTGTAAGAGTTCACACAACTTAATCAACTATGCTAGAGCCCATAATAGCTTGCGGCTGCACACGGAAGTTTCTAGCATGAAAAATCTCATGATCCCTTTGAACCTGGGTGGCGGTCCAAAAGAAAAACAGGCAATCCTGGAATACTCAGGTACCTCAATCCACCCAGATGTGAGTTTTAGTTGCCACCTTAAGTAAACCATTAATTAACAATCTCACATCTGTAGTGAATATCTCTCAAACCCAATCCACGTCTACAAGCATAGCATAGCAACATAAGCAAACGTAGAAGTAACTCCCGAGGGTTTGATAATAAAACAGGTAATAGGTACTACCTCAACTACTTCCCAATACCCACAATTTAATTAGATCCTAACCATGCAATGTTTGAGGATTGATCTAATGCAATAAAACTGGGTAGTAAAAGAGGTATGATCAAAGTGTTACTTGCCTTGCTAATGATCCGTGAAACCTAGAGATTCGAAGTAGCAAGCGGCGCACTCCGGGTACTCTATCGCAAACAAACAAGCAAACAATAAGCACTCATCTAATGCACAAGTAAATCTCAAATAAAGATCTAACCAGAAAGTTCAACTTAAGAACTCCGGTTTGCAAAAAGAATCAAATCAAACGAAGCAACGAAAGTCAAACGGCGAAAGAAACAAGCTTCGTTTACTAATCTGGATCTAAGTCAAATTTTACAGTAGCAAAACTTGTTTGAGTAGGTTAAACGGAAAGAGAATTTCGAGACGAAACTCTAGGCGCTTGAATCGCCTGATTCCGATAAACGAGCGAAAAGTTAAACCAGAACGAAAATCTGATCAGAAATCGCGATCTGAAATAATCGCGGAAAATCCGACGAAAAAGAAAACTGGCGAACAGTTAAACGAACGGACGTTCGTTAACAGCATCAAACCGACGAACACGTTCGTTAAAACGAACGGAACGATGAACGTTCACTAGATAATTAAACTGAAGAAAAAAATAAAATAAATAAAACCGAACTAAAAAAATAAACCGAACGTTTTTTTTTAAACCGAACGGCGGCTGCGGCTACCTCGTCGGGGCAACTCCGGCGGGGCTCGGGATGGGAGCCGGCGGGGCTCCGGCGGGTCGGCGAGGGCGGCGAGGGGCGGCGGGGTGCGGGCGTCGGCGGGGGCGACGAACGGGGCGGCGGCGTACGGCGGCTCCTCCTTCGGCGGCGGGGCGGGCGGCTCCGGCGGGGCTCCTCGGTGACGGCGGCTTCGGGGACGGGGTGAGGGAGAGGCGGCGGGGTAGGGGGGTATATAAGGAGGGGGGCCTGCCTTGGGGAGGGGGCGACGGGCGGCGGCGGATCTCGTCCCCGATCGGGACTCGGCGGCGGCGGTCTCCAGGAGGGAGACGGCTCGCGGGCAGGCTGGGCCGCGCGGCTGCGCTTCGGCCCAGTCGGCGCTCGGCGTTTTTTTTAAAATAGTTTCGCCGAATCTAAAAAAATCACAGAAAAATAAATAAAAATCCAAAAATGCTAAAACAAATTTTTCCCGTCTAATTAAAATAATTAGAACAAGATGAACATTTTCTTGGCCCAAAAATGCAGTTTTGAAAACGTGCAAATTTTTTAATGCAATTAAAATTGCCAATAAAATTCGAATAAAATCCAAGATTTGATTTTAATATTTTTCCTCCAATATTTCAATTATTTTGGAGAAGTCATATTTTCTCCTCTCATTTATTTTAATACGAAATATTTTTCGGAGAGAAAAATAATTAAAAACAAAAATAAAACTCCTGGTTTCATTATTTGATAAAAATCAAATATGAAAATCGAGAAAATCCCCAACTCTCTCCAAGGGTCCTTGAGTTGCTTAGGATTTTTCGAGGATTTGCCGAAAATGCAAATAAATATGCTATGCAATGATGATCTAATGTATAACATTCCAAATTGAAAATTTGGGATGTTACACTTGGAGGGCAAGAAACCAGCCCCCTCCACCCCTATATATAGTGGGGAGGCGCATGGGAGCAGCACCCCAAGCCCTGGCGCCTCCCTCCCTCCCGTGACACCTCTTCCTCCCCGCTTGCGCTTGGCGAAGCCCTGCCGGGATCCCGCTACTTCCACCACCACGCCGTCGTGCTGCTGGATCTCCATCAACTTCTCCTCCCCCCCTTGCTGGATAAAGAAGGAGGAGACGTCCCCACTCCGTACGTGTGTTGAACGCGGAGGTGCCGTCCGTTCGGCGCTAGGATCATCGGTGATTTGGATCACGACGAGTACGACTCCATCAACCCCGTTCTCTTGAACGCTTCCGCTCGCGATCCACAAGGGTATGTAGATGCACTCCTCCCCTCTCGTTGCTAGCATCTCCTAGATTGATCTTGGTGACACGTAGGAAAATTTTGAATTTCTGCTACGTTACCCAACATTGCCTTTCTTGAAACTAGTGGTTTTATTGACCATCAACACTTGATGTTCCTTTTTGATCTCCACCTCCGCTGATTTCAGCATTGAATATACCTCAGGAATGGTTTTCTCCATCCCCTGCATGTTGAAATTCATCACAAAGCTCTTGTAGCTAGGTGGGAACGACTGAAGGATTCTGTCAACGACCGTGTCATCCGGGAGATTAACTCCCAACTGAGACAAGCGGTTGTGCAACCCAGACATTTTGAGTATGTGTTCATAACGTCTAGAGTTGCTGGGAAAACAGGTGCGTCACCTAGCGGTGCTTCAAGGACATATGCTTTCTTGGCAGCTATGAGGATAATCCTCAAGTTACGGACCCAGTCCGTGTAGTTGCTACCATCGTCTTTCAGCTTGGTTTTCTCTAGGAACGCGTTGAAGTTGAGGGCAACATTAGCGTGGGCCATTTGATCTACAAGACATATTGCAAAGATTTTTAGACTATGTTCATGATAATTAAGTTCATCTAATCAAATTATTTAATGAACTCCCACTCAGATAGACATCCCTCTAGTCATCTAAGTGTTACATGATCCGAGTCAACTAGGCCGTGTCCGATCATCACGTGAGACGGACTAGTCATCATCGGTGAACATCTTCATGTTGATCGTATCTTCTATACGACTCATGTTCGACCTTTCGGTCTTCCGTGTTCCGATGCCATGTCTGTACATGCTAGGCTCGTCAAGTCAACCTAAGTGTATTGCGTGTGTAAATCTGGCTTACACCCGCTGTATGCGAACGTTAGAACCTATCACACCCGATCATCACGTGGTGCTTCGGAACAACGGACCTTAGCAACGGTGCACAGTTAGGGGGAACACTTTCTTGAAATTATTGCGAGGGATCATCCTATTTAAGCTACCGTCGTTCTAAGCAAATAAGATGTAAAAACATGATAAACATCACATGCAATCAAATAGTGACATGATATGGCCAATATCATTTTGCTCCTTTTGATCTCCATCTTTGGGGCGCCATGATCATCATCGTCACCGGCATGACACCATGATCTCCATCATCATGATCACCATCATCGTGTCTTCATGAAGTTGTCTCGCCAACTATTACTTCTACTACTATGGCTAACGGTTAGCAATAAAGTAAAGTAATTACATGGCGTTGTCAGTGACACGCAGGTCATACAATAAATTAAGACAACTCCTATGGCTCCTTGTGGTTGTCATACTCATCGACATGCAAGTCGTGATTCCTATTACAAGAACATGATCAATCTCATACATCACATATATCAATCATCACATCCTTTCGTCCATATCACATCACATGGCATATGCTGCAAGAACAAGTTAGACGTCCTCTAATTGTTGTTGCAAGTTTTTTTTTACATGGCTGCTATAGGTTTCTAGCAAGAATGTTTCTTACCTACGCCAAAACCACAACGTGATATGCCAATTTCTATTTACCCTTCATAAGGACCCTTTTCATCGAATCCGATCCGACTAAAGTGGGAGAGACTGTCACCCGCTAGCCACCTTATGCAACTAGTGCATGTCAGTCGATAGAACCTGTCTCACATAAGCGTACGTGTAAGGTCGGTCCGGGCTGCTTCATCCCACGATGCCGCCGAATCAAGATAGGACTAGTAACGGCAAGTGAATTGACAAAACAAAATCGACACCCACAACAACTTGTGTTTTACTCGTGCATAGAAACTACGCATAGACCTAGCTCATGATGCCACTGTTGGGGAACGTTGCAGAAATTAAAAAAATTCTACGCATCACCAAGATCAATCTATGGAGAGACTAGCAACGAGTGAGAGGGGAGTGCATCTTCATACCCTTGAAGATCGCGACGCGGAAGCGTTACAGGAACGCAGATGAAGGAGTCGTACTCGAAGCGATTCAGATCACGGTTGATTCCGATCTAAGCGTCGAACAACGGCGCCTCCGCGTTCAACACACGTACAGCCCGGGGACGTCTCCTCCTTCTTGATCCAGCAAGGGGGAAGGAGAAGTTGGGGAAGAACTACGGCAGCATGACGGCGTGGTGGTGGAGCTTGCAGTTCTCCGGCAGGGCTTCGCCAAGCACTACGGAGGAGGAGGAGGTATTGGGGAGGGAGAGGGCTGCGCCAGGGGAAGGGTGCAGCAGCCCTCCCACCTCCCCTCTATTTACAGGGGCAAGGGAGAGGGGGGCCGGCCCCCTCCAGATGGATCTAGAGGGGGGCGGCGGACAAGGGGAGGGGGCTTGCCCCCCAAGCCAAGGGGGGCGCCCCCTTTAGGGTTCCCCCCAACCCTAGGCGCATGGGCCCTGGGGGAATGGCGCCCAGCCCACCTAGGGGCTGGTTCCCCTCAATATTCAGCCCATAGGGCCCTCCGGGGCAAGTGGACCCTCCCGATGGACCCTCGGAACCCTTTCGGTGGTCCCGGTACAATACCGATAAACCCCCGAACACTTCCGGCGACCGAATAAGGACTTCCCATATATAAATCTTTATCTCCGGACCATTCCGGAACTCCTCGTAATGTACGGGATCTCATCCGGGACTTCGAACAACATTCGGTAACCACATACTAATTCCCATAACAACTCTAGCGTCACCGAACCTTAAGTGTGTAGACCCTACGGGTTCGGGAATCACGCAGACATGACCGAGACATCTCTTCGGCCAATAACCAACAGCGGGATCTGGATACACATGTTGGTTCCCACATGTTCCGTGATGATCTCATCGGATGAACCACGATGTCGGGGATTCAGACAATCCCGTACACAATTCCCTTTGTCTACCGGTATGATACTTGCCCGAGATTCGATCGTCGGTATCCCTATACCTTGTTCAATCTCGTTACCGGCAAGTCTCTTTACTCGTTCCGTAACACATCATCCCGTGATCAACTCCTTGGTCACATTGAGCTCATTATGATGATGTCTTACCGAGTGGGCCCAGAGATACCTCTCCGTCATACGGAGTGACAAATCCCAGTCTCGATTCGTGCCAACCCAACAGACACTTTCGGAGATGCCCGTAGTGCACCTTTATAGCCACCCAGTTACGTTGTGACGTTTGGCACACCCAAAGCATTCCTATAGTATCCGGGAGTTGCACAATCTCATGGTCCAAGGAAAAGATACTTGACATTAGAAAAGCTTTAGCAGACGAACTACACGATCTTGTGCTATGCTTAGGATTGGGTCTTGTCCATCACATCATTCTCCTAATGATGTGATCCCGTTATCAACGACATCCAATGTCCATGGTCAGGAAACCGTAACCATCTATTGATCAACGAGCTAGTCAACTAGAGGCTCACTAGGGACATGTTGTGGTCTATGTATTCACACATGTATTACGATTTCCGGATAACACAAGTATAGCATGAATAAAATACAATTATCATGAACGAGGAAATATAATAATAACCATTTTATTATTGCCTCTAGGGCATATTTCTAATAGATCCAAATAGAAAGCTTCAGTAGTATGATAGATTTTTGGTGGTTCTTCAACCATTGGGTTAGCAGACATAACTATTTTTTTTGGTATTTTACGTTTCCTACCCATAACTAAAGATAGAAAACAAGAGCACAAAATAAAATCTACTTAGTGATAAAGCAAACAAGCACACACGAGAATATTAACCCCACGCTATTGCTCCCCGGCAACGGTGCCAGAAAAAGGTCTTGATAACCCACAAGTATAGGGGATCAATTATAGTTTTTTCGATAAATAAGAGTGTCGAACCCAACGAGGAGCTAAAGGTAGAATCAATATTCCCTTCACGTTCTATCGACCACCGATACAACTCTATACGCACTTAACATTCGCTTTACCTAGAACAAGTATAAAACTATTTTGTAGGTGATAGGATAGGTTTGCAAGACTAAAACTAGAGGTACTTGGTGGAAATAAAACTAGGAGTAATTTGTGAGATAATAAAAGTTAATTTTAGTAGAGAGCTTTTTGTAACACAAGAAAGTTATTTGTCCCTAGGCAATCGATAACTAGACCGGTAATCATTATTGCAATTTTATATGAGGGAGAGGCATGAGCTAACATACTTTTCGTACTTGGATCATATGCACTTATGATTGGAACTCTAGCAAGCATCTGCAACTACCAAAGATCAATAAGGTAAAACCCGACCATAGCATTAAGTATCAAGTCCTAGTTACTCCCATATGCAACAACCCCCTTACTCGGGTCTAAGCTTCTGTCACTCTAGACACCCACTATAATTGAATTATGAACGTATTGCAACACCCTACAGAAGGAATCCCTCACGCTTGCGTGACACAGAGGGCATCATAGGACAACACCAAAATAAAACATACAACTCAAACCAATCACGATCATGAATCAACCCATAGGACAAAAATAATCTACTCAAACATCATAGGATGGCAACACATCATTGGATAATAATATGTGGCATTAAGAACGATGTTTAAGTAGAGATTACAGTGGGGAGAAGAGGTGTTACACCACTGCATAGAGGGGGGAGAGTTGGTTTTGACGGTGGCGAAGTTGTTGGTGTAGATCACCGGCACGATGATTGCCCCGGCAGCGCTCCGGCGCCACCGGGAGAGAGGGGGAGGGAGCCCCCCCCCCCCTCCTCCTTCTTCTTCTTGCTTGGACTCCCCCCTAGATGGGAGGATGTTTTCCCCTCTGATCCTTGGCCTCCATGGCACCCGGAGGGGCGAGAGCCCCTCCGTGATTGGATCTCTCTCTCTGTTCTTTTGCGTTCCTATTTTCTGGCCCTTCAACATTTCTTAATTCCTGGAGATCCGTAACTCCGATCAGGCTGAAATTTTAAATGATTTTTTCTGGATATTATCTTTTCTTGCGGCAAAAGAAGGGGGGTCAACCGATTTACGAGGTGCCCACAACACACCTGGGCGTGCCCATACCTCCTGCGCGCGCCCTGGTGCCTTGTGGGCCCCTCGAGCACCGTCTTACATTGATTCTTCTTTCCAAAAATCACATATATTCCAAAATAAATCTCCGTAAAATTTTATCGCATTTGGACTTTGCTTGATATGGATATTCTGCGAAACAAAAAACATGCAACAAACAGGAACTCGCACTGGGCACTGGATCAATATGTTAGTCCCAAAAATAATACTCCCTTCGTAAACTAATGTAAGAGCATTTAGATCACTACTTTAGTGATCTAAACGCTCTTACATTAGTTTACACAGGGAGTATAAATCATTGCCAAAATTATAAATAAATTGTAGAATATTGGCATGAAACAATAAAAAATTATAGATACGATGGAGACGTATCACCAATGAACGCATATGAAGCAAAAATGGCCACCTGGCGCAAGCTGAGGACAAATTCTCCTTCCTTGGCAGCTCAAGGGCACACACAACCATGGCAGTACCCATCAAGTGGTGGCCCCATATTTTACGCATTTTCATGGCTCATTTGTTGCAAATTATCTCCGTCTATCTAGTTATATCATGTCCCATTGAGCCAATTACATGTCCATATGCATGATTTCCAGTTTTTACTCTTTTCACCGCGAGTATTGCATATTCTTTATTCTTAGTTAGTTTTTATTAGTTTTATTTGTATTTGTGTGTCTTCGAGGTGCACGGACTTCCCGTGCACTTTGCAGGATGAAAGGTGTACAAGTGGAGGACATCCAGTACCCCAGACTTATCCATTTCGGGGAGTGAAAAAGTAATTTTTCCAAAGTGCTCAGAATCAAGATCTAAAGCTAGATGGATTGGCATCATTCAAACAAACCAAACAATCCAATGAACATCAAATTTTGAGTTTGTAGGAAGAAATGGTGGCCATTTTATCAGAAGAGGTCACAGCCAAAGATGACATTTCATGTGACTGTGGCTAGTTATATGGACACTCGTTTGAGGCCAAAACTTCACCGAAAGTTACCTTTCTTCACGGGATTATTCATGGATTTTGTCCCCATTTATACGTGCAACCTCCTTGGTCATCAAGGGATGTTTTGGGAGAGGATTGGGCTCACCTAGAGCCCTTGGATCAAAGGAGAGATGCTACATCAATGGAGGAGGCTACAGGAGAGCTCTTATATATATACACCATCAACCCTAGCCGCTACCAATCATTCATCATTCATCTTCACGTCTAGCCGCCGTCCACATCAGGAACACCATTGTTGCAACAAATAGGGAGACGAAAAGGAGCCACCGACGCTGGGGCGTGGCCATGGGCCGCTGCTGTCGCGCCTCCATCAACACCCCTTCTTCCTCCTCCATCATGGTCTCTGTTATGGGTTGTAACAACTCTTGAACACCTTTTTATGTGATGTTATTTGAGTAAGTGTTGGCTATGGGTCGGCGATGCGTCTCCATTGTATCTACTTTTCCAAACACTTTTCTCTTGTTTTGGATTCTAATTTTCATGATTTGAATGTAACTAACTCAGACCGATGTTGTTTTCAGCAGAACTACCAACGTGTTGTTTTTGTGCAGAAATAAAAGTTGTCAGAATCCAACAAAACTTTGCGGAGATTTTTTATTGAATAAAAAAATATTTGAACGAAGATCTACTGGAGGGGACCCACATGCTTCCCAGAAGGCAACAGGGCGGGCCTACCCCCAAGGAGCGCCCTGATGTCTTGCGGGGCCCACAACGCTCCGTCTGACCTAATTTCAAGCCTATAAATTACGTCTTCCCGAGGAAAAAAATAAAAGAAGTTTCATCGTGTTTTACAATACGCAGCCGTCGCCACCTCCTATTCTTCATGGGCAGGGCTGTTCTGGAGTCCGTTCAGTCTCCGGAGAGGGGATTCATCATCGTCGTCATCATCAACCCTTCTTCATCAACAGTTCCATTATGCTCACCACCGAGAGTGAGTAATTCCTTTGTAGGCTTGCTAGACGGTGATGGATATGGATGGGATTTTTCATGTAATCGAGTCAATTTGTTAGGGCTTGATCCCTAGTAACCACTATGTTCTGAGATTGATGTTGTTATGACTTCGCTATGCTTAATACTTGTCACTAGGGCCCGAGTGCCATTATTTCATATCTGAACCCTTTATGTTTTCATGAATATACTTGAGTTCTTGATCCTATCTGCTAGTTGTATGCACTTGTTATTGTTCTGAACCATAGACCCCAAGGTGACAATAATTGGGATACTCTCCAAGGATGAATGTAATCCGAGGAGTTCGTGTATTCACCATGTGTTAATGCTTTGTCCCGGTTCTCTATTAAAAGGAGGCCATAATATCCCTTAGATTTCCTTATGGACCCCGCTGGGAGGACAAAAGATGTCATGCAAGTTCTTATTATAAGCATGTATGACTATATATGGAATACATGCCTACATTGAATTGATGAATTGGAGCTATTGTGTATCGCTCTAGGTTGCGACTGTTACATGATGAATGTCATCCATACAAATATCCATCGCTGATCCAATGCCTACACTTTGCTCATATTGTCTTTGCTAATTAAGTTACTCCTGTTGCTGCTACTGTTATAATCACTACAAAACTGCTACTGCTACTATCAAACTATCATTACTACTGTGCTACTAAACACTTTGTTGCAGAGAAATAACTTTCCAGGTGTGGTTGAATTGAAAACTCAACTGCTAAGGCTCATAAATATTCTTTGGCTCCTCTTGTGTCGAAACAATAAATTCAGGTGAAATACTACCCTCGAAGACTATTGCGATCCCCTATACTTGTGGGTCGTCAAGACTATTTTCTGGCGCCGTTGTCGGAGAGCATAGCTCTATTTATTGAGTTCACTTGGGAATTATATCTCTGCTGATCACTATGAAGAATCCGAAACACTCCGAGACCAAGATCGTACCCTCTAAGACGAGGGAAGGTAAGGAACTGTCATCTAACTCTACACTTGATTAACCTTCTATTTTAAGTCTACTTGGGACACCACCATCTACTATGCAATCTGATATGTCGCAAGTGATTGATGATACTGCTTCTGCTAAGAATGATACTCGTGATGATGCTAGTACCTTGCTTGATGAAACTCTGCCACTAGGTGAATTTCTTGATGAGCAAATTGCTAAAGCTAAAGAACATGAGAATGATGAAACTTGTGAAAATTATGATTCACCTGCTATGAGGATGAGTCCCATGAGTATAACGTGGCAGTAGAGGCTGCCCGTCTCGCTGAGGAAGCCGTGCAGAACGCCATTCCGAGCTGCTATTATGATTACTATCCCAACCAACAGTGGTGATTACCAAATTAGGCCAAAACCCTAAGCTTGGGGGAGTACGTATCCTCACCAAAATTACATTCATGTATCACACATTCATTTTAGTTGTCGGTGTTCATCGTTTTCATTGTATATCCATGTTTCGCTTTATTTTATTTTGTGTGTTTAAAAACTTCGAAAATACAAAAATACTTCTCGCTTCTTTTCAATTTTTCTTTCTTGTTTAGTTAGTTCTTAGTAGTAAAAAGGAAACCCCAAAAGATTTCTTGTTTCTTTTTTTATTGTTTCTTGGGAGTTCTTTGATGTAAATAGTTTTTTCTCGCTTTTCATTTTTCTTCTTTAGTTCGCTTTCTTTAGAAAAACAAAAAAATCCAGAAATATTTCAATGTGTTTCTCTGAATTTTTTTCTTTTCTTTCAGTCGTCGTATGGAGAAGACTTCGTAAGAATTATTCGGTGGCCCTTATATGCATTGTTGTTGACCTAAAGAAGAGCCAATACTTCCTTGTCTTCTCCCTTGAATAAACAGTTTGCAGATTTCAGCTTAGTCCACGGCACATTTGCACTATTACCATTTTCACATCATTCGGTCGTGCAAGTGAAAGGCCATTATGACGATAATTTGATGAAGTGGCTATAGTGAAGAAAAGATGGTATGAACTTCTCTTGTTTTTGTTTTGTAAATATGTTTAACTTAGTAGCCCCGATTCAGCATATTATGAGTAAACATGTTTGTGATGACAACTAAAGATTATAGTTGCTCATGCCATGCTTAATTAGCTAGGAGTGAATAATGAGTTATCTTGAGTGTCAACATGCATTAAAATGATTATGATATAGTATGTTAGGATGGTATCCTCCTCTGAAGAATTCAAGTGGCTTGACTTGGCACATGTTCACACATATAGTTCATTCAAAACCAATGCAGCCTTTATGATATTTATATCCAGAGTATTTATATCCTACTCATGCTCATGTTCAATGTTAAATATTCATAATGCATGATTATGATAGTCGTCGCCCTCTAGTTCGTCGCATCTCAATCTATTTGCTAGCCTTTGCCTGTACTAAGCGGAAATACTGCTTGTGCATCCAAAATCCTGAAACCCCAAAGTTGTTCCAAAAGAGTCCACCATATCTACCTATATACAGCATTACCGTGCTATTCTAAGTAAATTTGCACATGTCATCTCTAATCATTCAAATAAACATCTGTTTTGTGTGCCCGTATCGCTCATGGAGCAACAGGGCGGTCAATATATTCGATGTTAAGTGGGTTATTCTCATGACGAGAGTTTATTCACTTGTCATGCACGAGGGTAACTGAGATGCCCAGTCTCGTCAAACAAAAACAAAGAAAATATAATAAAACAAAACTCCCTCTGGAAAGTTGATTGTTTGGAGGGTACCCGTGGATTCGGCTAGCCATGGCTTATGTTTGTATGGTTGTGGGGGAGTTATAAATTTTCCTTTCTGCATGGGAACCGTCAATAGTGTGTTTAGCATGGAAGATGTTGAAAGCCTTTGTCGTAACATTGACAGGAAAGGCACACCACTCAAAAATGTATTCATCTTTGTTTTAAGCTTTGAGCTCTGGCACCGCTCCAAATCTCGGCTTCCCTCTACGAAGGCCCTTTCTATTTACTTTCACGTTATTTACTTTTACTGTTGAGTCATCACCTTCCCATTCAAGCACCAGCATAGAGAGCGCTATTGTCCTTCTTAGTTCAACATGAATTGAGTCTAGTTAATATTGGAAATGAGCATGACTGGATCTCATCTACCCTGAATTACAATGTTTAGTCGCTCCTTGAACTTCAGAGGTGCTCTTCATTTATCAGAAAGGGCTTGCGAGATACCATGTTATCATATTATATCATGATTATTTTGACAAATTGTTGGTATTTGAGATATGTTATTATTATTCGCTAGTTGATTATGCCATTGATATGAGTAAATGTGAGTTATAAGTGTTATCATTCACATGGTTAGTTCATGATCGTTGCTGAAAACTTGGTTACTAGTTAAGTTTATATACAACAACAAAAACAAAAGAGTTTGTAAAAGTTTTTCTTGATCACTTTCAGTTTATCAACTGAACTACTTGAGGACAAGCAAAGAGTTAAGCTTGGGGGAGTTGATACGTCTCCATCGTATCTACTTTTCCAAACACTTTTGCGCTAGTTTTCCAAACTCTGGTGGTGGCCCACTAGTGTGCGTATGGTTGCGAGGGAGTTATAAAGATTTTTGACAAAGTGCTCACAACGTGCTTGGCCGAGGACCTACGCACACTAGTGGTCCACCACCAGAGTGCCTTCGTTCGTGGACGATCCCTGCACGACAACTTCATGTTGGTGCTATACACGGCGCGACGGCTACATGCACTTAAAGAGCCTATGATAATGCTAAAGCTCGACATCTCGAAGGTTTTCGATTTGGTAAAGTGGCCTTTTCTGCTTGAGGTGCTCAGGTGGATGGGATTTGGTACGAGTTGGATAGCGTGGATATGTGGTCTATTAGAAACTTCCTCCACACGAATCATGATAAATGGCATACCTCGGCGGCCTATCCTCAACTATCAAGGAATGCGGCAAGGATGCCCGCTATCTCCGATGATTTTCATACTTTGCATGGAGCTGCTGCAAGTACTCTTCAATCTAGCCGCCCAAAGAGGACTGCTTGCACCTCTAGCTCGCACCAGTATACATCAAAGGGTATCCATGTTTGCGGATGATGTTATGGTATTCTTCTGGCCCAGCAAGACGGAGGTAAACGTGTGTGGAACGATCTTGCAAACCTTCGGCCATTTCTTAGGGCTCTCGGTGAATATGATGAAGAGCGCGGTTGTACCAACCGGGTGTTCCCAGGAGGACGTCGCGCTGGTTTGCTCCTCACTCGGATGTGTGAGCTCATCCTTTCCGTGCAAGTATGTGGGCTTACCGTTGACTCTGCGCAAGCAAACAACCACACAATTGCAGGGGCTAGTGGACTGGGTTGCAGGGGCTAGTGGACTGGAGGGCGGCTCTGCTGTCGAAGAGTGGCCTTCTCATACTCATGACGTCAGTCTTGTGCACGATTCCGATACATGCAATGCTGGCTATGGACATACCTGCGAAGACCCTAAAGGCCCAGATCAAAATCTGCCATGGGTTCCTGTGGTGCGGCACATCAGAGGCAACGGTCGTAATTGTGTAGTTACCTGGGACACAGTCTGCAGGCCGAAGTGGGCAGGAGGATTGGGCATTCCTGATCTGCATTGGTTAAATTCGGCGCTGCAAGCGCGTTGGCCATGGTTACAGAGAGCAAACAAATCAAAGCCTTGGTTTGAGTTTAAAATCTCGGTTCCGTCCAATTCTAGGGCAATTTTCAATGCGGCAGCAAGGGCTACCGTTGGCAATGGACGTACGACTCTATTTTGGGAGGATAGATGGATCAATGAGTTCCGTGTTTGCGTGTTGGCACCCCTCGTATATGGTAAGATGGCGACGCGGGCCAAGTCGGCGAGGACGGTTGCGGAGGCGTTGTTGCATGACTCCTGGGCACTTGACGTTGGCCCGGATCTCATGGCCGATGAGATACATCAGTTCATGAGCTTGTGGCCAAGAGCGGCAGAAGTTTAGCTCGACCCCACCTTAGAGGACTCCATCAACTAGTCTTGGGAAAAAGACGGTGCCTTCTCGGCACGCTCGGCGTACGTGGCCAAATTTGCAGGTCTGGAGGTGTCTCCAACAACATCATTTGCGTGGAAATCAAGAGCCCCACTGCAGTGTCGCTTCTTCAACTGGCTAGAGATCAGGAACCGTTGTTGGACGTCGAAACATGCTTGCCCGGCGCGGCCTACCCCATCAGGCAGCATGCCCATTCTGCGACCAACATGACGAGACCATGGACCACCTCCTGGTGACCTGCGTTTTTGCGCGCGAGATTTGGCATTGGGTACTCACAGCTGCCGGCAGGCAAACCGTGGTGCCCACGGATAGTGAGACTCTACAGAGTTGGTGCATCCAGCAAGAGCAAGTACAAGACCATAGGAGAACCACTCGCGCCATTAGCTTGCTAGTCGTGTGGGAGCTGTGGAAGCACCGCAATGGCATCGTCTTCGATGGGGTCACGCCGTCAACACTAACAGTAATTGAGCGGATCAACACTGAGGGACGAGTTTGGCGGGATGTTGGATTGCTCAAAGGAGACCTCGAGGGATTCTTTGCGGGCTTTTTGAGGAGGGTAGTTCGGGAATAGTCGCTATGTGTTTTAGGTGCTCGTGGACGGTTGATCCGATGTGTGGATGCGCCGCTATGTAACTCCGTGGACCTTGGGATTCTTTTCCCTCTCCTCTATTAATGAATGATACGCACATTCATGCGTATTCCAGAAAAAAAGATAGCCAAAAACTCAGCTTGCAACTCCTAGTGTTCCCGCGAACCAAACCTATGGTTGGATGACTAGAGGGACAGTGGTATCCCAGCCCACCAGGGTTCAAGTCCTGGTGCTCGCATTATTTCTGAATTTATTTAAGAATTTCCGGCGATGCGCTTTCAGTGCGAGGAGACGTTCACGTCGACGACAAGGCGTCTACGGTGATTTCGTAAATCTCAAAATGATATGCCGCTCAGTCTGTCAAAGGTGCTCATAGAGGTAGGGTGTCCATATGTGCGTACATAGAGATGAATGTATGCGCGTATGTATGAGCGCTTGTGTCTGTACTGTGTTAAAAAAAAACTAATATTCCCTCTACGACTATACCTCACTACTACTCCAAAGCTTGCTGGGTGGCCGGTGGAGGACGGCCGAAAAACTTGGACGGCATCAAAGCCCAAATGGTCTCTTTTCATTGGGCAAACGGAATGACCGATGGACGACGATGTATAATTGCATTTGCCGTTGCCCTCCTTCCATCGCCTTTACATTACTACCGCATGATTATATTACTATCCAAAGGCGCGGTCCGATTTAAATAAAAGTCACGCGCATCTCGTAGCCTAAAATGCAGCGCAAGCTTTAGAGGGGAAAGGCTCGTCGTTTTTAATTACGTTTTCGCTTATTCAGTGCATGAGCAGTCATGGTGCAATGACCTGCGACGGAGGAAATCGCTGTACCAAATCGTTCAGGGATCTGCCATTTTCCAGACAAACAAGGTGGCACTGTGCCAAATCGGCGGGGATAAAGGTCAGGAAGAAAGTAATCTTATCACAGGTGATGGCGTGGTCCCAAAACAGACAAGTGGGCACTGAACTGGTAAATCCACAACGGTGCCCAGGCTCATATGCTCTCAATGAACAATAAGTTTAAAAAAATAATAGCAATCAAATTTTAAAAATTCTGAATTTTTTTTACATCCAAAATGCTCCAGTTTTCGAGAAACGTGCAAATTTTTGTACGCAAATGTAGAGATTTTGAATGGTTAGAAGGATAGTGGTATCATTGGCCCACCAGGGCTTGCATTTTCCTGCATTTATTTTAGGATTTTCGGCAAAGCGCGTTCAGCGGGAGGAGATGTTTCCGCCCACTACGAGGTGTCTATGGTCATTTCCTAATATGACGTCTTAGTCTCTTGAATGTGCTCATAGAGATAGGATGTGCGTGTGTGCGTTCATATAGGTGAGTGTATGCATATATATATATATATGAGCGTTTGCGTCTATACTGCGTTTAAGAAAAAGAACTCATGCAAAAAAATGTCTAAATTTTGTTTTAAAGATTATTTGAAAACTTTTTTTTTGGCCACGACCTCCTCGAATACCCTAACACCACGAAATTTTACAGGTACCATGCCATAATAAATCAGATGTTTTTTGAATTGTTTTACAGATTTTTCTGTTCACATGCGGGTGTAGACGAGCCTGGTTAGCCGCCCTCGCCCTGAACCGACTACTAATTAATAAACGTGGTAAGACTGTGAGCTACAGAGAAATAATGCGCGACATCAACTGCAAGCTGAGAGCGACAAATCAGCAGGCCTCTTCTGGATGCCCTTGGAGACATATCGAATTGGAGCGTGATATCCAAGATGGGGAGATGTCACCGGTTTCTCCTCGGTTTTGTTTCCCTCTTGCCATTAAGGCGATCTGCATCAGTTCAACTTGCTTCTAACAAAATCATCCATGTGTGCACGCACCAGACGCAGAGGGCGAGAGGTAGACGAGGTTCTTCCTTGGCCAGGAAGAAACGCCGATGGCATAGCGTATGAAGAAAGCCTAAGCACCATATACTATGGAATGTACATACACCAATCCATGGCCATGAATCTTTCCTTTTTGTTTTTGTATATATTACCCGACGCACCCGTAGTTTATGCTTAGGCTAATGTCTTCGGTTCGGTACAAAGGTGGTAGGTAGCTGAGGCCGAGCCACGTACATGCGTATATAAGCCAGTGGCAGTAGGTGAACTCATACGTGTAGGACTTCTTCTTAGATAAACGCTGATATCTTGGATCGCTTTCCATTCTTTAGTTAACATTTTCATTTCTCAGAGGATCTGTATCTAGGTTGAGCACCAGCTCGAAAGGGATTGTCCATATTTGTCATTGCTCTGTATTATTATTTTTTGTAAGAATTTGAAAAAGATTTGAGAAGTGGTGTGGTCCTAAATGCCCCGGAGAAAACAAGATACTGATATCCGAAACCAAAATGATGGATATTTCCTTGATTAAATCCATGTATATGTCTCTACGCACAACCCCCCCCCCCCCCCCCCCCCCACACACACACACACACACACACCCAAAAAAGAGTACGAAAAAAAAGGTACAAAAATCTACAAGATTGTCTCTAGAGGAAACGAGTCAATTGCACAAAACCACCATATTTGCGGCTAGGTTTGCGGAAAACCACCAACTCGTTAATCCGTTGCAAAAAACACCACAAAATCACTTAAGTCGTTGCAAAAAGCATTGATCGGGTGATTTGGGCCGTTTAATCACTTTCTTACAAGTGGGCCCAGATTGTAAGGAGCTTAGATGGCAAAAAGTTGACATACACACCCCTGAAATAAATAAATAAATGCAATCAACTCCCTAATATACACAACAGCCAGCCCAGAGCAATTTTGACCGGGTCTTCTCTGCCTCAAAGCGCAGCCGCGGCGCCCCCGGCCATGCCATCTGGTAGGCACGACGGTGCTCTGCTCGCCGTTCGCTGGGATTCTTCTCCTCCAGCACATCCTTGGCGCTCGCGGCCTGGGGTCGCCGCCGCCATTCTTTCTGGTGCTCGTCGGCGAGAGCGTGCCAGTGGACCTCCATGGCGGACGCCGCACGGCGGCACACGGGCCGGCGCTGCTCCTCTACTTCGTCTCTCGTCAGGTGATCCACATCACCGATCCGGCCGCCGCCGAGGAGTGCCTGACAGCCCACGACATCGTTTCCCCCAACTGGCCCGAGCTCCCCTCCGCACGCCACCTCCCCAATGACTCTCCACGGGCCTCCTCCTCCGCTCCGCGGCCGTCCGCGTGGACGAGGTCCGCCTCCGACACCTCTCCACTGAAGCCGCCAGTGCTCGGCGTGCTGGACATCGGCGGCGCCAAGCGGCGGCCAGTGCGGCTTCCGAGAAGGGCGGCGGCGCAGCGAGTCATCGACGAGCACCGCGCTTCCTTCGACGAACATGACGGGATGAGCGGCGGCAGGAAGATGGTCGGCGACCTGCTGGACATGCAGGCGGTAGAGGCCAGCCGTGACCACGCCGCCGGCGACGCAGAACTCATACAAATACACGCGAGGGGGAGGGGGTCTGATTGCTTTTGTTTTTTAGATCTAGGGGTGTGTGTGTAATTTTTTCGCTAAGTCAATTCCTTACAATCTGGGCCCACTTGTAAGAAAGTGATTAAACGGGTCAAATCACCCGATCAGTGCTTTTTGCAACGACTTAAGCGATTTTGTGGTGTTTTTTGCAATGGATTAACGAGTTGATGGTTTTCCGTAAATCTAGCCACAAATGTGGTGGTTTCTTGCAATTGACTCAGAGAAAACAAACTATTAGAATGTCCTCATGTACCAGAATCATTAAACTGCATAACTGTCATTACCATATGTTGCTTCTTTGAAGAAGCACTTAGATTGTATATACACACAAGCCAAATGGGTAGTTGGACAGTATACGCATCACCCACACGCGAGCAAGCATACTCCGTGATAATCCATCCCTGTCCCGTAATATATCACCACTAGTGCTTTTATTAGGACAAAAAAAGGACAGTGTTTCATCAAGCTAGTTGAAGGCCGGTATCTGAATCTCCATCAGAAAAGATCGCTACTGCTGATCCTTCCATGTCATGTCAAGCTATGTCATCTATCAGGCTAGTTAGAAAGCAAGAACTCCTATTACAGGTTCACCTAGCTAGAGTTTTGTACTTTTGTTGTCTTATTACTGGCCAACCAAATTGTACTAACAAGTATAGTAACAACCAAGAGTGATATATACATCACACGTGATTTATTTCGTTTTCAACATACTTAGGCCCTGCTTGAATTGATAGTAATTTTGGTCTGCTCTCCGGTATCTAGCACAAGCTTCAACTAAATACCGGACAGTACACAAAAATTGCAGTCAATACAGGGCAGGGTCTATGATAGTTCGACAGTGTAATCTTAGGAGGGAAATGGATTGAAAGGGAAACACCAACAGCTTGATTTTCGTTATGACCTCCTGTGACCTAGACAGCCCCCATGATTTTGAGATGCTGGCCTTTGATTTGTTGCTGTCAAGCCTGGTTAATTAGCACTAACGGTCAGCATCTTCTACCTGCACCTCCTCCCACTTGCAGGAATAGGAGAAGATGGTGCACAAGTTGCACACACGATTACTAGTTCCGTTCAGAAAGAGTACTAGCTAGAGAGAAACGACCATGGCAACAATGCCTTGGGAATAGGAGAGAAAGAAGTTCGTAGACATGAATTCCATGAATTCAGCCAGATTTATAGGCATCCATCCTGCGTTTGAGTACTTGTATGCACTTCATAAAATTCTGACAAGAATGTTCAGTACCAAAGCATGTCAGGAGTTTATTCACCTCATAGGGTATGTATATGCCAAGTTAGGAGCTTATTCACAACATAATAAGCCAAATAAAGAAGCACCTGCCCTATATATCAATCAAAAACACATCTAGTTTGCAAACCTTTGGTACGAGTGAGTTAACACCAAACTCTTTTTTGAAAAACTATTCTTTTTCAGCACACCATTAGTGCCAAACATCTTTTGGTTAATCTGTGATATGCACATTGTTGGTGTGTGAGTGGCAGAATCTGGTGCTTTTCTCTCTCCCTTTGTTCATCTTTACTTGAGCAAGGGAAAGATAAGTGCGTGTCTGCTTTGGGGATTCCCACACCATCCGGGGACTTGGTAGGGCGACGATCATGAGCCTGCCTGCCTTTGCCCCCCACGAAGGAGGACTGTCGCTCTCTCCTTTTTGTCTTTCCTTTTGAAGATCGCCATCCGCAGTATGTTTTTCTCGGGAGGCAACACCGGTCAAAGCCATCCGGTGACGGAGGGGCGGTTGCAAAGCAGTTCGTTGCTGAATCATCCGAGGCGATAAAATATGCTAAGGTTCAACTCATCCAAAAGCAAACTCTCCAATGCGTTGATCCATGGTCATTTCCAATCGCATTTTAAAGTAAATGTTATTATGTTTTAAAAGCAATATTGGTCGGGCGTGCGCCGGCCGTGTGCTACGATTGGTTGCTCTAGAGTGGCAGCGGATGAGAGCAAAAACGTAATCAGATGAACCAAGACGGGTGTCACACACAGCCAAAAAGATGGTACTCCGTAGCACTGCCTAGCAACAGCGGAAACCTGTGATGGCATCAGGGCAGCAGCCACAGGCCGGCGACACATGGGGGTTCGACGGTACGCGATACAGTGCGTCAGCATCATCGCCTGAGCGAGCCTTTCCATCCCGACATGCGCCACAGGAGGCAGACACGTTACGGTCATGGGAGCACGGCGTCTCACGACATACATTGATACATACGACCTACTGTAGTCACGTGGCGTCGGCGCTTTAATCAGCTTCACAAGTGGTACGATCACGATCCGAATGCGACTTGGGCGGCGGAGCTGATCGGTTCATCTGCCCAGCAGCGAACGGCCCCCGTAACGATGTAAACTATGCTGCGACGAATTGAAGGTTTACCAACCGCCGATTACGTAGCAATTAATCTAGCAGCTTCAACCGATGCCTCTTAACCAGTGAGAATCATCGGTCACTTTCGTTCCTTCTCAGACGCAGTTGGGGGCAAAAACAACGTTTCAGCATCTGTGACAGTGGAAATGTCAAAGAGAGAAAAATTAACTGCTTGTGAGAGAAGAAAACAGTACTACTGCCACCAACCTCAAATTAATAGAACAAACAATCGTTACAGTAATACTGAGGAAGTAACATATTCACGAGTATTTAGGCAAGATGCCGTCAAATTCTGGAGGCTCGAACCAGGGGAGAACGCAAGTGCACAACGCGATGGGACCAAACCGCAAACTATGATTTCAATAACGGTCATCACGTTGACGTGAATAAATGGATCTTCATGTATATATGAATAATTGCAAGCAAATTCATTCAAGTGAAACAAAAAATTCCAAATGTAGTAGTACTACGGAGTTTAAATACCAGAGGGATTCAGTGTATATAAGAAGACCTAGGTGAAGAAAACTCAAAACCGCGTCTTAAATCTTATACGAGGAACCGCTTATAACATGGAAGAAAGGGAATACTCTACTCTTTCATACACAAAAAAGAAAACCCAATTTTCTGGTCTTACCCTTTCGGCACATCACTGATGGTAACTCTCCACCAGTTGGTAATGACAGAACGCTCACGGATGGTATTCCTCCTCAAATTACATTATGGTGAGCTGACATTACGGTCGCAAAAAAGTACGCAGTGGTGGTTCTCCTGTCCCTACCCAACTTTTAACACTCGACGAAACAGGGGTTATGAAACAACTACAGGGGAGAGTACAAGAAGAAGCAGATGGATCATATGCAAATACAAGAAACGCCAGAAACCCCGAAAATTTTAGCTGTTTGAAATGAAAGAACAAAACTAGCAAGAAACCAAGCTGTTGGCACTGTGCACACCTGAACTGTAACACCAGCACCTGAGCTGTAACAGCAGCAAAATTGTTTAATATACTTTGAAATATCTCCAGTTTTAAAAGAAATAATCATCACACTGGAACACTGAGAAATTTTCATGAAAACCTTGCAAATTACTCGGGGCCAGACCTATTTATTTGTAACTAATTCTGTAACATGCAGGAAAAGACCAGACAAAGGAATCTTCTAGATGAGATTGGCATGGACTGTCAGAATAAAGCTGGTCAAGCCAACAATGAAATGAAAAACTCTTGAAGTAACAAAACAAGGCATCACTGAACTTAACTCGTACACACAAATAAAAGCAAGCATCTCCATCCACAATTGCAGTAGTAGTGGCCATACCACTATGACCAACATTCACATAGAATGATGAAATCTTGCATATGCCAGTAATTGAAACTTTGACCATGTGGCGTATCTGAACTATCAAAAGGAGGCTCCCATAGCAGCCATTAGAGATGCAAAACATGACAACAACAAATTGGCAGAACTTTAGATGTCAGCACCAGGAAAGTAAACAGCGCACTCATGGAAGAGATGATTTAATCCGAAATCTTCTGCCAGAAACAATGACATGGAGCGACCCTCTCACAAGGGCCTCAAGATGTTGATAGTTGAATTGCTGATCTGGGATACTAATTCGAAAATTGAGATCAAATCCTTTACAGTATGAAGTTAGTCAGAAAAGGAGAAGTTTGTACTTGTCTTTCTAAAGGTTTGAAAACTTGAGTAAAAACCATGCTCCTGAGCGGTTTTTAACTGAAACAATTTTCTATTTCAGATGTTATCACTATTAAGGTAACATGAAAGTTGTAGATATCTAAGCTGGTATCTTTTGCGCTGTTTGGATAAACATACTAATAATTAAGGAGAAAATAGCATGGAAATAGAGAATTAAACCGCGTTTTGATGTAAGGAGCAAAGTTGGGTTTTAGAAATTTTGTCGAGCATCGTGGAGATAGTAGAATATGCTTGTCCAACATCGTCTGAGATGGTTTGGGCATATTCAGCGCAGGCCCCCGGAAGCTCCAGTGCATAGCGGACGGCTAAAGTGTGCTGATAATGCCAAGAGAGGTCGGTGTAGACCAAACTTGACATGGGAGGAGTCCGTAAAGAGAGATCTGAAGGACTGGAATAACACGAAAGAATTGGCCATGGACAGGGGTGCGTGGAAGCTAGCTATCCATGTGCCAGAACCATGAGTTGGTTGCGAGATCTGATGGGTTTCAGCTCTAGCCTACCCCGACTTGTTTGGGACTAAGGCTTTGCTGTTGTTGTTGTCGAGTATGGAGATAGTAGAATATGCTTGTGTGATGATCTTCAAATAGTTTCTTAAGTGAGGTTTGCTCCACAGGTCTGAGGAGTTCCAATGCAATGGATATTTCTTCAGATGCTCGGAAGGGTCAAGACAAGTCCATGATGGGATAATAACCTTTTTCTGGCTATTTTTGCATAAAATTTATTTCTTAGTACTTGTTCTTTATGTTCATGATATTTGCCATGGTCATAATTATATGACAATGTAGAAATATGTATACTGCAAACACTCTACTCACATTTCATATTTTCCACATCACCATAGTGACAAAGATACGAAGAGCTAGTTTGCTCGGCACCTTGAACTTTCAATGCTCAACAAGTAGATGCCGATGGATGTCTACTCAAGAGATACCGGTATACGAAATGCAGTGAGATGCAGTGAGCATGTGGACACATATGATCATCATTATTTGTGTTGGTGATAAGATACTATTTATAAATATTCAGTGTTGTGTTTTATGCATACTTGCTAAGTTTTTATACTCATCTTTTGTTATTTCGATGTGTTTAGGTAACTCCTAAGGACAACATGCTGAAGATAAAGGGAGTAACACCCTCATCTTCGCAGTTCATGTTTATACAATATCTCACACATCATTTTTCTTGGAACTTTGCCATTGACGATAAGTTAGAAGCTCTACCCTACCGTGATTAGTAAATTGGTCGGTCATAGAAGTTAAGTATTAAGGATTTTATCAGTTAACTAATAAATCACTAGCAAGATTAAAACTCTGTTGTGATGCCTTTAGTGAGCCTACGGTAGCTCGTTATTGTTATAGTTGCTTGGATTTAAAGTTCAGTTATGTGTGGCTCTGTTATATGCAAGTGATATTTTCATTATTTTTGTGCAATGTTTTCTAAATGTTAGAAAAATGGAATATGAAAGTAGACTGGCAAAATTTACAAAACAGCTGATCTGATACCACTTTAGGAAACAAAAGGAAAATTAAAGGAGAATGCGACAAAAATAAGGTCTAAACGTTAGGTAAATATAACAGCTGATCTGATACCACTTTGATACACACAAGCATTAGCTTACAAGGAAGATATACAGTATAGCCTATGTTTTTAAGGCGTCCGTAAGGCGACGCTTAGGCGACGCCTAGGCGTCGAGGCGCCCCCCCCAGCGCTTTGCAAATATGTCCGCTTTAGGCGCCTAGGCGTCGAGGCGCCCCCCCAGCGCCTTAAAGCGAAGCGTCGCCTTAAAAACATAGAGTATAGCATAATATATAGCGAAAAATAAACATGGAGTGATGGACAAACTGATGGTAGATTTTGCAAGTGCAAGGTTGCTAGCATTGCAATGACAATGCATTTTCCAATGGATTTTACAAGTGTTATTTGACGAAGCAAGTTGACATTAATCGCTATCTTGCCAAGGACTACAGAATTTAAATGTTGAGGATACAGATACAACAAGATGAAAAATAAAAGTAACTACATCTCATATTCTGCAAAACTGAGCAGGTATGCAACATACCCAGTGCTTAGTCAGTGTGGTTTTGGGACATGCCCATCAACAGCAAAATTTCTGGTAGCTGCTGGCAGTGCTAATCTTATGCCATCAAGTTCAGGGCTTGCAATTACTTGGCAACCAAGGCGAGATCTAAAACAATGGGACCAGGTTAGTTTAACTGGAGTAATACATTTTGTACAATTCACAAAAAAATAAAAATAAGCATACGTTTCTGTAAGGCCAAAAGCAAGGTCCAGCATATCGTTTTCCTCATCTTCAGGATCTTCCAATTTGTTATAGTAGTCTACGTCCTGAATAGAACTTTCTCATCAAACTGCACTTTGAACTGTCTCAACTGAAAACTTAGAAATGTATGTAGAACTACGTACCGTTACAATCACATGACAGGTAGAACATGCAAGAGAGCCCTCACATGCTCCTGGTGATCATGGCAGAACAAGCAATTCAGATATATATGGCAAAAAAGGTTAGGGAGTACTGTAAGTCAACATGCAACAGAATTTAAACGAAAATTCTAACAGATGCAGAATCAAAGGAGGCATACAATGACAGAAAGGTATCATGATATATCTATACCTAATATTGAACTTACATATCAATGTAAGCTCCTTTAGCTAATAAAAATACAGGTGATATTAAGTCCAAAGAAGCACATGAAGTCAAGTACAGGTGTGGTATTACTGCAGGATGTTCAAGATTCAAACCAAAATTAGTAAAAAGGAGTACTGCAGAGGACCTTCAAGTTCTATGTCATTCTCATGAGCAGCTTCCAGCATTGACATCCCAATCGGAACATTGATAACCGTTTCATCGCCATCCTTATCAACAAATGTCACAGATATCCTGCAAAGTAAATTCCAATCATTGATACTGATTGCCAAGGGTAGGACAAAATGGTAAAAATTTAAGAACCAAAAGCATGCGCTGCCCATCAGATATTAAGTAACAAATCAGCTAAAAGGGACGGGGATGGAATCCTAACTTCAATATTAAGTTCCTAATTAATCAATGGAACATGTAACATATTCTACACACAAAACCAGAAAATGACAGAAGAAAAGGCTTTAAAATACAAAAACTATTGAAAAAAGACACACTCCCAGGCGTGTTAAACTTGAATAAGCTGTAAAGTAAAGCAGATAGACCTCATAAAGACCCTATGCATCAAAATAGAGGCAGAACTGGTAAAATTGACAGAAGTTCTCGCATGTCTGGATATCACCGTTTATTGCTAAATTAATTTCATGCCCTAAATGCTGCATAGGCTCCATATGGACAAAATATGAAATAACCACCTGCATGAGGCCTGATTGTGTTAAAAACCAAAGGACAAAATATTGCTCGAAAAGCATACTTGGCCCAGAACTATGGCCAGTTGGCCACAACAGGAGGGCATCCCAGGAGAAAGGAGCACTTGCCCTACGGGTGGAGCTATTCCTAACTAAGGGATGAGTGTCCCAGATATCTGTATGTTGGGATATTGAATTCTTACGAGTACCAAGGTTGTCGCTTTCCAACCTTAGGTTCTTAAGCCGGCTCTATAATGCCTAGCCATATTCTTACAAACCAAGCAAGATATTCTTCCAATTACCTCTAACAATTGCCTAATTAACGGATAAGGATCTCAGTTATCTTTTAGTTTGGATTTCCCAGCTACCTTTAAGTTCGGATTCAAATCTCTTAAGGGTTCCCAAGGTTGTTACTTTCCATGCTTGGGTTTGTAAGCGGGCTATATAATCCTAGCCCATTTCGTACCAATTAAACAAGAACTTATCCCAATTACCTCTCCCACAATTGTAAGCAATGCCTATGTAGCATACTAGTCCCTTCAAGGGTGGTGTTGTAAGCAGGGTACATAACATCTGGAACTTTTCTTACCAATCTGGCAGTTCCTTCACAAGTGGTCTTATGCCACAAAATGCAGGGCCACATCCCCCCCCCCCCCCCCCCCCCCCCCGTGGCACGTTGAGCAGCTTGTGTTCTTTAGCGAGGAGGTACAAGCTATGGAAAACAGGAATGGACACACTGCAGCTTGTAGGAATGCTGCTTTTAAGAATAGTGGAAGACAACAACAACAGCCAGAGAGGGGCCCAAAAACCATGTTAAGTCAGGTGGATGGCTTCTAGGTGGACAAATGTTTACTTCCAGGAATTTCCAAAATCATTTTTGGAACAGGAATTGAACTTAAAGGCCTCTTTACTGTTCATAATAATTCAATGAGTGGATCTACCAATTCCTTTTTTTGCTCCATCTTGTAGTCAGCCTGTGTGCCGGACATGTTGTTGGCTGTTGGATCACGTACATCGTGTTTTCCTCCCTATATTCTGTTGTATGTTTTACCTGAAATGGAGCTGTTTGGACGACCTGCCATATCTATCTTTACCTTGCTCCTACACATTTTGGAGTTGGTGATGATGGCCCGCCTGCCATCCCACTTTCCCTCCAGACAAGTGGGGTATCTCTATGGAGATTGATGTGCCACATATGATATGATTTGATATGTTTGATTATTACTACTACCATAGCAATACCGGCACATTTAGCTAGTTTTACATGATTCAATTTATTTTATTATTATTATTACTTCCCTAACGATATGGGGGCATTTCACTAGTTTTATTTGCTTCTCTGATCAGCTGCCTCGCAGAGACTATGACTACCCAAGTGCAAAAGGGGCACAAGTGAAGAAACATTTTTATAACATCTGAACGTTCTATTTTAGAAAATATACAAATGTCATGCCTCCAAAGGGGTAACGGCATGAGTCCACATCAACCTGCCACAAAGTGAAATGACGACAGAAGTCCGTTGCAAAATTATTTGCCAATAGTTTCAACCATCAAATGGTTTAGCATCAAGGGCAAACATCACTATGAAGGCTTAATTCACCAACCTAATGTGCTCTCTCTAATCCTTTACAAAATAATAATTTTCCATGCATAGCTTAAATTGGTAATTTTTTTTAATTAGACTCCTTATGCCCATCTATTTTGGTGGGTGTACTTATATTCATGTAATCCTAGTCCGTCCTAGTGCTCCAACAGTTACAGTCTAACTGTATCATTGTTGAACTGGCTGTATTTAGTTAGTCGTCAAAATTGGTAAGTAAGGTTTATTGTGTTGGTCTCACAGAGCCAATGAGCCATTAGAAGCTTTTATAAACAGCTAAGAAATTCATCCAAGGACCATAGGGTTGCTTCCATGAGCTTTGGTTATTATTCTGAATCCTTACTGACGCAGAGATAGATCAGTAAATATTAATATTAGTGTGACACAATAGTCTGTACTGCTGAATTGAAAATATTGAGCATAGAAAACATTTTAGTACTTATGTTACGCCCAACAATAAGTAAGTAAAAGCTGACTGGCTAGGCATCAACAGTAAAAAGACTTACTTAGCTTTCGGCTGTTCGCTCCTGTCATTGACTTTAGCTTCCGTGGCGGAACATAGAGAACGATTACCCTGAAAAGAGTCCCATTTGTTATTCCATCTTTGAACAAAGTTATTCCAGTTTCTCTACATTATATTTTTCATTTTAAATAAATTAAAAAAAAGTAAAGCAGAGACACGAGATCTGTATATCTGCACATCTTTTCAAACATCGATATCTGATAAGTATGAAAACTATATAGTCAACTTTGCTTCAGTACACCCCCCTAGAAAAGTTTATGGATTTCAATGCAGATTAAAGGTGGAGATTAGAAGGTACCCTTTATATGAAAAAGGATAATATATTTTTTTTATCCAAATCAATCTATTCAATACGTTAGATCTGCAAACTATGAAACTAATATGAGGATAGCCTTTTTAAGTAACTTTAAGATTTGTGCAAACTTTTAAGGGGGGTGTACCAAAGCAAAGATTAACAAGTTCTGCAGGTTAACGGCACAGTTAGGATTGCTCGAAGAAATTCCCTGCAAAAAAAATGCTTGAAGGCCTAGCAAATGGACAGTTCCAGCAACCAGGGAAACTCCTTTGTATAAGTTGGCAGTAAATGTAGGCAAGTTAACAATGCAACATTTGAGAGAGAGAGAGAGAGAGAGAGAGAGAGAGAGAGAGAGAGAGAGAGAGAGCTGACCACATAGTTCATACAGGCTCTGATGGGTTCTTCCTGATTCCTTGAAGTTACTGACTTTTGACCTGATAAATGTCAGAATAATTCAGTGGACATAGAGAAACGAAAGATGGCCATAACAAACAGACAAGCATGCCAGTCTAAAGAATGTGTTCTCTTAAAATTTACTTAAAGCGCTAGTCAAAAATAACTAAACAGACCCTAGGCTCACATACCAAGAATAACTAAACATACATTTCTTCCAAAATGTATATCTAAACATAAAAGGGGAACATCTTGAATAGTATGGTTCACCTTAAAAAACACATAAACAAACATTACATGTTATTATGGAAAACTGAGCAGGCCAATCCAACTTGCATATTTGTATACCCCATAATCAGGGTGAGCAATGAGACACCGCATCAGTTGTCTTGACAAAGAGCTAGAAAGCACTCTTACAGAAGATACTGCCCACATTCCTTAAAACAGACACCAATCCACAGGAAATACAAAAAACCCACTAACTAGTGCCTCCGTGCCAACTACCAGATGTAGGATTAACTCTGCGTGACCAAATAGCAGGAAATCAGTGTGGCCACAACCAACAGGTATATCCCCTCGATGCTGCTGCTGCTGCTAGTAGCTACTTCATCAAAGCACCTCGCATTTGCTCCCAGATGTCAATCAACTAATCATCAGCCTGACCGCATCCACAAACTCGAAACTAGGCGCGTCATTGCATCCGAATGACCTGGAATTAACACCCGGGGCAAGTAGCACGCTGGGCTCAGCACAAATTTGACAGGGCACCCCAGGTGACCACGAGGAAAACCCACGGAGTAGTTCGTGAGCAACTCAGGAATCAGGCGCTCGATGCCCTCTAGTTCTAACCGAGACATACTCCAAATAAAACAACGCCGCAGCGGAGGCAAATGAAATCGCGAAGCCGATGGGCGACGGTGGAGAGGGGAGGAGAAGCTCACCTAGCCTCGCCCGGCTCAGGGCGTGGACGCCGAGGCGGGAGATCCTTGACAGCATCTTCACCGGAGGGGCAAAACCGAGACGGACGCAGCGGCGGCAGCAGATTCGGGGCGCGGGTTTGGGAGGATCAGCGGAGGAGGAAGAGGGGTTCGGCTTCGCTTGAGAAGGAAGTAGAGAGCGCGGGCCGAGCAGCTGGGCCGGGAGGGTAGCCCAACTGAACAGTTTTATGCGAATCTTATAGTTGGGCCATTTCTCCAGCTTATATTGACCCAAATCTCGATAAAGAAACTGATCCTCGAATGTCTCCAAAAAACGGATCCCAAAATTCGGCAATCTGATTTAAGGAAGAAAAACGAAAATGGAGACGCGGGGAATCGAACCCCGTGCCTCTCGCATGCGAAGCGAGCGCTCTACCATATGAGCTACGTCCCCAAGCTGACGAATGCAAGATCTAAAGCTTAATATTCGTTTCAGTTAAGAACTGAGAGGTTAGGTCCATTTATTTTCGAAACGGAGGCAAAGATTGCCTCATCTATTAATTAAGTAGAAGAGAATTGCCCAGTTAATTACGGAAAACCGGAACAACAAGCGCCAAGCCCACTCCATAGACTGAAACACACAGGGCAAAGCCCACCCTAATCGACGACAAATCGACCTACGGCCAGACAACGCAGCTCCGACTCTGACGGAGAATTCAGAAAAACAAAACCAGGCACGGTTGGCGCCACGGAAGATCGCCGAAAGGGCCACTGCAGCCAGTCATCGTACACCACAGGGCCCCGCCGCCGCAGCTTCGACTCCACAGCAACAAGCAAACCGAGGCAAAACCGTGGACACGCCAGAGAAGAGTCGACTACCCTAACCATTGCCGCGTCGCCGACATCGCTCCCACCATCATCGTTGCCACAGAAAGTCTGATCGCCACAGAGATTCTCTCGGGGCCGCCGCCCCGACATCCACCGCTCCGTCGCGCCCAGCGCAATCAACCGGCACCGCCTTCCGGGGCCGCCGCCCCGACATACCACCGCTCCCCTCGACCAGCAACGCCGCACAACCCAGCTGCCCGCAGCCCACGCTGCTCAGTGCAACCGCTCGCAGACCACGAACGTCGCACCACATCCGGGGCCGCCGCCCCGACATAAAGTCAGACCGCCCCCTCTGGGGCGCATCGACCGAGCCGACACCCCTACCTCCCAAGCGGGACAAGGATGCCACCCAACCAATGTCGAGATAGAGCCCCACCTCATAGAGCTGTCACTCACATTGTTCCCGAGATCACCATCTCGACGCACAATCAGAAACCACCCGGAGCCGCCGCCCCGACGTCCACTGTCCCCGACGATGAAGAGATCCGTGCAAACTGCAACATGCTGACTCTCCAAGGCGATGCCTCAAAGAAGGAAACGACATAGCCGCCGTCATCGCCCGCTTCGACCATCCGAAGCTAGGGATTTCTCCCGGAGAGTCGTGTAATGGAGCTCCACGGCAACACCTTCAAGAAGGGGAACGACAACATGGCCATGGCACCGATGTTGCCGGCACCAACCCAAGGTCAGTGCTGAACTTTGGCCCGGAGCTCCTCCACACCTCCGAATCCGAGCAGATCCGGAGCACTGCACAACACACAATCCCATGGTCGACGTCCACCGTCTCCACCTGAATCCGAGCAGATCCGAAGCTGTTGCTCCTGCATCCTCACAGCGAAGCCGCTCCACCATGCCGCCTGAGCAGCAGCCCCTCACCGCGCCGTCGCGCAACTTCCCGGCGACAGATCCGCGCCACCGGACCCCTTGTGCAGCACCTTCCCGTGCAGCAGCACCTCATCCCAGCTCCTCCTGAGCCCCTCACGCCGCGGAGCAGAGTACCCAAGCACCCGAGGCCGTGGAGCAGAGCACCCAAGCAGCAGAGCAGCGCTCGACCACAAATGGGCGCCCGAGCCGCCACGCACGCGCGGCGCCCACGCAGCCCCATCACGCTCCTCTCCGTGGCCCGCTCAGATCCACGCCCTCCGCTCCGTGCGCCCGCGCCAACGCCTGCGGCGAGCCGCCGCGCGTAGAACCGCGCCAGCCGGCCCCGAAGCGCGCTCGAGCCGCCCCTGCGCTACCTCGCCGCGCCGCCTCAAGCAAGCATATCCGCCGGCCGAGCTCCCGTCGAAGAGGACGGCCCGCGCCGCGCCGCTCCGACCGAAAGGAGGAAAGGGCCCCGCCGCCGCCGAGCCGCACGGGCTTTGCCCGGCGACGCCGTCCGGTGGCGGCGAGGGGAGGCGGGGGAGGTGGGTGCTGCGCTGCTGGCGGCTAGGGTTCGCTCCCGGCCGCCCGCGGGAGCGACCAGGAAGCGAGCGAGATTGCGGTATGTAGGTTAGGTCCATTTTGACTACTGCAGTAGGCAATAGCCAGCTTCAAACGAGCAACAACTGATAACCTGTGCAGAGAAAGAGCGTGTGGTAAAACAGAAATGCAGGCAAGGAGGCAGATAAAATTACTAGCCCTCACTCGAATATGAATGACCGACCGTGCATCCTCGCGTCGATTCGACCAACAGTTCCACCGTACAAACGACACTTTCCGGCTGATTTTTGCGCGACATGCCAAATCCAGCCGTTGATGCATGGGGTGAAAGTGCAGCGGGGCATTCGATTTAGCATTGTGCACGTATCGGACGAGGAAGGGTCGTTGGCACAGTAGTTTTGAACGACCAAAGACATCTCTAGTCCTCAGAGTGGCTGTTTCTTTCCCCACACACGCGGATGGGAGAAAATGTCCAACCGGTAGCTGTTCCTCGAGCTTCTCTAGACAGTTCTACTAGCGCCTTGTAGGGCCAGCATCGCGTGATCATCAATTGCTACGGTTAGATCGAGCTTTGGTCCTGAAGCAAAGCACCGTCACTCCATCAGCAGCAGAGCGGCACTGGTCCATTTCCGTTTCTGACTAATTAAATCGCCCGGACAGATCGCCGTATTCCCTCACATGCAGGGCAGCAGGGAAGGCGGGGCTGCCGGGCCCGGGAGGCGGACACGACGTGACCCTCTGTGGCAGGAGACAGGTTCGAGAAACGCCGATGGGATAGGAGGCGTGGCCGTGGCGGACGGTTGAGCCATCCGCGCAGCACCAGACAGCCGTGCACCTGGTCCAGGGGACAGCGGATGAACCAACCAAACCCCGCCGCACCAACATTTGTTGCGCACGGAAATAGTAAGAGCAACTCCAACGTCTCGTTTCAAACGGATTCTTACTTTGTCCGAATTCTGTCCGATTAAATAGATCGCCCCTTTACGTCCAAATAGATCGCCCCTTTACGTCCCATGAGGCCGACACGACGCGACGCGTTTTATGTCCGCGCATAAATTTTAAAAGGCTTGCGGCCATATATTATGCCAGCGGCCATGCCATCGTCTCAGAGTTCATGCCGGCGTGCCAGCTGCCGGCATACAATGTCAGCCTTCAAAAAATCACCATACAGTTCATGCTGGTGCATTTGCCAGCGGTCGACACACATGCCAGTACATAAAAAGGGGCGGAAGTTCGACCACGCTATCTCGACTGTGGTCATGCCAGCACACTTGCCGGCATAAAAAGAAGATGGCGCTCTCTGCCATAAATCACTCGTCGTCGAACTTGAGCATGTCGGCCTGCATCTTCTTGGATCATGGCATCTTCCTCAGCGAAAAGGTGCTCAAGTCCACCTTCATGATCTTCACCCCTGTCATCATGCTAGCGAGCACTTCTTTTGCCTTGGTCTTGGCATTGGCGGTCTCGATCTCAAGCATCTTGGCTTGCTTCTCTGCCTCCATCTCAAGCATCTTGGCCTGCTTCTCCGCTTCGAGCTCAAGCCGCCTCCTTTGGATCTTAGAAGGCATTCATTTGCTCTTCCTTGTCTTGCCGGTGCTTCTCGTCCCTTGTGTCCTTCTTGGTCATCATGCCCTCCAAAGTGGCATGCAAGGCAATCGACGCCGCATCGCGCTTCTCCTCCTTCTTCGAGTTGGTTTTCCCCCGCGGTCGTGGCTTCTCGCCCTCCATGTGCTCCTCGACGGCTCCCCCCCCCCCCCCCCGCGCGCCTTGGCGACGGCATATTGCGACGTGAACTTCTGCTCCCCGTTGATGACCATCCAACAATGAAAGAGGTTGAAGGACTTGCCCTCATGTTGGGCCTTAAACGCCTCCAAAGCTTGGAATGCCTAAAAATAAATAGCATGCAAGCATATGGGCAAATGGACATGCAAGCATAAGAAAACGGATACAAAGAGGGGCGCGTGTATACCATATCTTTCATGCCGATGCTGCTCACGGGGCGTGCCTTGATGGTCTTAAGGGTGGCACATAACTTGTTGCACTCTTGTTGTATCACCCTCCATCGCTTCGGGAGGGACACCCACCCACGCTTGCTCTGCATTCGATACGGCACAATCTTCTTGCTCATGGTACTCACGATGAACACGAAGCCAAAAGGAATTTGTGGTCAAACGAGAAGGTGCTGCCCATGCGACCTGATCTTCCATGAAGGTGTCGTCCATGCTAGCTTGATCATAGGTCACCGACATGAATGGCGCTCAGCCATCTTGGCTTTGGGTCTCCTCGAGATCGTAGGCAGCCGCAGCGGCATCGCCAGCGGAGGCAGCAGTCGCCGCACCGCCTTCGAAGATGATGTTCTCGATGGTGAAACGGTTGCTCGTTCCGTCGTCACCAGCCGCTGGCATTCTGTCGATCAGGTTGCGGGCGCCGGGAAGCATGTCGGCTGGTATCTCCCACGGGCGTTTCCTCGCCCCTCCGGAGGATGATGCACCGGCCACCGGTGTAGCGTTGAGGTCGATGGCTACGAGCGAGGGCGCGGGTGTTGACGGCTGCTACTTGTGAGCTACGTCGGGATTTCCTCAAATAGGAGAGGATGATCCAATACAGTAGAGATAAGTATTTCCCTTAATTATGAAACCAAGGTTATCAATCCAGTAGCAGAACCAAGCAACACTATGTAAACATGTACACAAATAACAAATACTTGCAACCCAACACGTAGAGGGGTGTCAATCCCTCAACGGTTATGAGCAAGATTAAAAGATATAGTTTTTGATAGATAGATCCGACAAAAAGTATAAAATAAAATAAATAAAAGAAAATTGCAGCAAGGTATTTTTGGTTTTAATATATGATGGAAAATAGACCCGGGGGCCATAGTTTTCACTAGAGGCGTCTCTCGAGAAAATAGCGTACGGTGGATAGACAAATTACTGTTGGACAATTGACAGAAAAGTAAATAATTATGATGATATCCAAGGCAATGATCATGTATATAGACATCACGTCCAAGACTAGCAGACCGAAACGATTATGCATCTACTACTATTACTCCACACATCGACCGTTATCCAGCATGCATCTAGTGTATTAAGTTCATAAAAAACGGAGTAATGCCTTAAGCAAGATGACATGATGTAGACAAGATAAACTCATGGATGAAATAAATTCCAGCTTGTTACCCTTAATAGCAACGATACATGTGTGTCATGTCTCTTTCTGTCACTGAGATTGAGCATCGCAAGATCGAACCCATCACAAAGCACCCCTTTCCATGGCAAGATAAATCAATTTAGTTGACCAAACCGAACCAATAAATCGGAGAAGAAATACGAGGCTATAACAATCATGCATAAAAGAGTTCAGAGAAAACTCAAATAATATTTATGGAAAGATTTGATCATAAACTCACAATTCATCGGATCCCAACAAACACATCGCAAAAAGTCATTAAATCAAATAGATCTCCAAGAACACCGAGGAGAACATTGTATTGAAGATCAAAAAGAAAGAAGAAGTCGTCTAGCTACTAACTATGGACTCGTACGTCTGTGGTAAACTACTCACGCATTATTGGAAGGGGCAGCAAGGATGATGATGAACCCTCCGTGATCGTTTCCCCCTCCGGCAGAGTGCCGGAAAAGGCCTCTAGATGGGATCCCGTGGTTCTGGAACTTGCGACGACGAAAAAAATATTCCGTGGACTCCTCGTAGGTTTTATGATTTTAGGGTATTTATAGATGCATAGATAGGTCGAACGGAGGCTCGTGGGCCCCACTACCCACCAGGGCGCACCAAAGGCCCCTGGCGCGCCCTGGTGCTTAGTGGGCCACTCATTCATCTTCTCATGGCCTCCAGACGCTTCCAGGGTCTCTTATCGCCAGAAAAATATCTTCAAAAAGTTTCGTGGCATCTGCACTTCGTTTGGTACTGATATTTTGCAAAGTCAAAAACAAGCAAAAAACAGCAACTCGCACTGGGCACTAAGTTAATAGGTTAGTCCAAAAAATGATATAAAGTTGCTAGTAATGTATATAAAACATCTAAGGTTGATAATATAATAGCATGGAACAATAAAAAAATTATAGATACGTTGGAGACATATCAACGGGGCCACCACGCTCACCTTCGGTGAGCATTCCCCGGAGAAGCGGGAGGCTTGCGGATAGACGTGGAAGCCGGGAATCGGCTATGTGGCAGACGCGCACGGCGACTCTGGCAGCACCATTTGAGGAAATGTCGACGAGCCCGTGCTGGCCGCGACCACGGTGGTGCTGACAAGCCCGTGCTGGCCAAGGTTTAACCCTAGGTAGAGCAGGGCCTCCCTCGTTGCCGCGGCGACCCGGGCATTAGTTTCCTCCTGCTGTGAGGCGGCAGAGAGGGTAGCGATGGCCGCTGCTTCGTCCATTGCGTCCTGCGCGTGCCTCCGGCCCTTCCTCTTGGCTAACTGCACGGCCCGCCCCACAGGCGTGAGCTGCTTCTTCTTGGGCGGCGCTGCGGTCTTGCGGGGCGCGCAGGGCTTGCCTTTGGCGGAGGCGACGAAGGTGAGGCCGGACGAGGCGAGGGAGGCGAGGCCGGCGGCGGCATCGACAGTCGGCGCGTCGTCCATGGCGAGCGGCTGGGAGCGCGAGTGGGCGGAAGTGTTTTGGGAAAGTGGAGGGAAATGGTGGTTGTTGTGCCACCGACTAGCGGGCCAGGAGAAGGAGTAGGCGCGCGCCCGCTTCGTATCTGCGTCGAAGCAAATGGGGTTCAAATTTGAGCTAGGAATGGGTCGCCAGACGGACGAAAAGCAGACGCGCGTCCGTCTGGGTCGGAGCGTTGGGCTGATTTTTCTATCCACGACGACCCAAACATTCACGCGTGGACAACATGAGTCAGCGCGTTGGATTTGCTCTGTCTTACCGTTGCCATGAGTGGTTCCGCAGATCATGGTGCACCACCCACCACCGTGCGAGCGACCCCAAATATGGCTCCTCAGATCTCGTGGAGCTCCACCGCCACCTTCCTTCAAAATTTCCACCCAAGTTATAGGCAATGAAAGGTTTTTTTTTTTGAACATCAGTACACACAAGCGCTCATATACACGCGCATACATTCATCACTATGAACGCACAAATGCACACCCTACCCCTATGAGCACCTCCGAAAGATCGAGCCGGCATATCATCTTGAGATTTACGAAGTCACCGTAGGCGCCTCGTCGTCGACGGTAACGTCTCCTCTCACTGAAAGTGCATCGCCGGAAATTCTGAAATAAATTCAGAAATAATGCGAGCACCAGGACTTGAATGACCTGAGAATACCACTGTTCCTCTTACCATCCAACCACATGTTGCTTCGCATAGGCAACGAAAGATAAATATCCCAACCTCGACGAATAGTCGTGCCATGGCGTCGTCAACGTCGATCACCACACAAATTTATGACCTGTCAGACATCAACAGCTCCGTCCGCTTGACCCTGCAATGCAAAGGAGGACGGTGACATCGGAAAATTCAGGCAAGCCTCCCGTCGATCTGACACCAGGAATTCTTCGAAGCAAATTATTGGTGCCGTGCCCTTTCTCTGAACCAGCCCTAAGCAAGAAGAGGATGGATACCTTACAATAATCTATCAGAGGAGTGGCTCACCAGAGATTCACCTTTTCTCTCTCAAAAAATAAAAAAACTAGAGACTCACTTTGTTTTAGAAAGACCATGCTGCTAAACTAGGCCTTAGCCATGCATTACACTCGTCAAGCTCCTTGATGACTTTCCTTGAAAACCTTCACCAAAACGCTCAACGATCGATAAATATCCTAGTTCTCGTCGGCAAATGAGGTGCCCCGTGCAGTCAGTATCACGAGCAAGTACACCCTCCGATCTGTCAAACGTCAAGAGGCCCATCCTTTTGACCCTAACCGTACAGAGAAGACTGAGCACACATAACCTTCACATCGATCTGACACCACCCTCGAACACGAATCGAGCAAATTATTGGTGCCATTTCTTCAACTAGCCCGACCAACCAGGGAGGACGCCTGACAATAATCACAGGAGTGGAGGCTCACTTAGCCATGCATTATTGCAGACATATTTTACACTGCATGCATTAGCACATGCTGCCCGCGGGCCTTGTACAGAGCAGCTAGAGCTCAACATCCCCTCTGATCTAGTGCATCTACTGGTAGGATTTACACACACACACACACTTCACATCGGTCTCATTCGCCTCAGGTCGTTGCACGTCGCCGGTTGCCTACTACCAAAGTTTTCCTTGAGCTACCACTCGGATCCATCTAGCACATCCTTTGCTACGAAAACTCGCACCATCTCACGTGGAGTGGATGTTTACAGCGGAAGTAGTACTAGTAGTACATAACTGATACAGTAACATATACTGGGACAGGGTTCCATCTTCCGGTCAAGTTTGCAGCTACTCTCCTTGTGCTCGTGCGCTTCTCCGTCTTGGTGGATCTTCTTCCTTTTTCACGGTTAGCGGTCGAGCGAACTGATCACCACCCTGCAAGAGACAAGGTTCAGAGGCATCAGATTTATGGCTACTGTACTAGATAGAGTCATGGTGGTTGGATCTAGCATTTGGGTTCGTGATGTGGTGCGCTCGAAAACAAGAGGGGATATTCGGTTTGAACTTTGAAGCCAACGCACCAGTCGAAGACGGTGGGGCTCCTGGGGGTGCCGGGGCTGGCCTCCATGCCGTCGGCGGCCATCCTGCCTTTGCGGCGCAGCTTACTCCAACCACTCTCTCCCCTGGGTGTCGTTGCTGCAGTCACAAGCAAGCATGTCAGCCACATCACGCCGGCCTCGTCGTACGAGATAAAAATAGGAGGCAAAGGTGTGATAAGATACCTGTGCCGAAGGGGGAGTCGGGGACGCTGGCCGGGGACGAGGGCGCGGAGCCGGAGCCGGACTCGCCGCGCGGCGACGTCACGGACAGAGCCGGCGGGCGGAGGATGGTGATGCTCCGCGTCACCGCCGGCGCCGCCACGTCGGCCGACGGCACGGCAGCGGTCGTGCCGGCCGCCGCGGAGGACGGGGAGAAGGAGGCGTACTTGCGGAGCCTGCCGAGGCCGTGGTCCGGCCGCGGCCCGGCCACCGTGTCGTCCCACAGCTGGTCAAGAAGCCCCATGGAGCGCACGACGATCCGATCAAACCTGCGCGTTGCACGTACGTGGTAGATCAGGAGCCACGTTCATACAATCATGATCATCTCCTCTTCTTCCTCCGGTTAATCTGTTCTTGCCTCGCGTGTTCTTGGCCGAGAGGGAGGGGCAAGGGGATGGAACTGATTATTACCTTTGGTGTCGAAGGGTGTGTGTGGCGCAGGCGCAGGCGCAGTGGATCCTCCTTCGTTCCTTCCTTCTTTGTTGGAGGGAGGGAGCGGGTGGAGTTTTATAGATGAGGCCGAGGGGTGGTGGGGAGGGGACGTAGGCGAGATATTTGGGGGGCGTACGCAACTCTGGGATCGCCCATCTTTCTGTTTCCGGGCTCCGCCTTGCGCGGTCGGCTCGGCTCCTGCGGTCCAGCGTAGCCGACGCAGTTTTCAGCCGTCCGGGATTAGGAAATGGATAGAGTGGGAGTGGATAAAATGGGAGGTGTGGTGTTATTTTCGGGGTCTTCGTCGGTAATTGCGGGTGATGAGTCAAACAAACCGGATAGGGTTGTTATATCGGATAAAAGTAGTTTGGATAAAAGTAGTTTGGGATGCGGATTCCCGCTAGTGTCGGAGTACTGAATCGGCTCAACCTGCAAAATGGATCTTTTTTTTTCTTTGAGGATCTGCAAAATGGATCTTGAGGTGTCAAGGACATGATAATGATGTCATCTATATCTACACCAATATAAAAAGACTCAAAGTAGCAGATTCAATTAATCTCGTCCATTAAATCATGTCGATCCAACGACCTAGACCGCTTCAATGTCGAGCGCTCAACACGTTTAGCGTGCATTTAATTTCATGCTAAATATAGTGCTAATCACATAATAACACGCAAATAATATCCTACTTAATATCCGCATGCACTAGTAAAACTATTCATCACCCAGGATGCAGAATAAGTTATTCTTCACCCGAGATAATCTTACGGTCGCTTCATAAACAAATTACGTTCGGAATACAAATAGTTACATTCATATTGATTCACTATGTAAAATTTGGTATAAGAAAAAAAAAACGGTTATAAGATCAGAAATATCGCATTTTATGTATGTTTTACACTATGTTTTTACGTTCGTAATTTTACGTAACATAAAATATTTTTTACGGCGAGTATATATTTTCTTACGTTCTTTTTTACGTATGAAATAAGAAGAAATTTACGAAACCTAAAAATACGGTGCAGTGATGTCAAAATAGAGAGGGGGTGAAGAATAACTATTCCTCACCCAGGGTGACGAATAGCGCGACCCATGCACTTAATATACTTTCAAATTAACATGCATTACACGTACACGTTGACTAGTCTAGTAAATGTGACATACTCAGAAAACCTAAAAAAAAGTGTCTTCTTTTAAGGACTCAATAGTTGGCAACATTTTTGCTTGCAGTTTCTTTAGAACCCGTTGCATTTTCTTCCGAGAAGCATGGCAACATCTGAGAAGATGGAAATTTTGAGGCAAAAACGAGCAGAAATTGTCATCATTTGATACCGTGTTGCAACTAAAACGGGGCGTTTGTGTGTGTGTATATATATATATATATCTTGTTACTACAGATAAGGCTAAGATATAATTCATGATACATTTGCTTATTACCAGCTCTAAATTACGTGGCAAAGCTAAGATAAGTGGATTTTTTTTGGTCCTTGCCATTACCGAACTTGATATTCGGATCACCCCCTCCCCCTCAAACTTTCCTATTTTAGTCTGTACCACTAGCTTTGCAAAGAAATAATGTGTATGTCCTTACGCGTCGTCTTCGCCAATTGCCTCCAGGTTGATTTTACTTTGCTCTATTTCCTTCCATATGGGACCACTACGCAGCGTCAACCGCAATGTTGAGGAGTGTTAGAGGAAGAAGAGATTCAACACACTTGCATTAGCTCAGAGGCTGGGTTTGTATACAGTTACATGACCGCAGCCACGGCTAGATCGTGTGCCACTACTCTTGCCACTACGCCCACTACAGGCACTACCACGGTCTGGCCGTGAACACAACTGCACGCGCACACGCGCTGGCAACACATGCACACACACATTGACTATGTCTGCTGACACCCCCCGCAGTCGTGACGTCGGAGGAGGAGACGCAAAGACTGGAGCGGAATTCTCTGAAGATGTCTGCTGGCAGCCCCTTGATCATCACGTCGGCGAACTGCTGTCGCGTGGGGACATGCAGGATGCGGAACTCGCCCAACGCTACGCGCTCGTGGACGAAGTGGATGTCGAGCTCGACGTGCTTCGTGCGCTGGTGATGAACGGGGTTGCTGGAGAGGTAGACAGCTGAGATGCTGTCACAGAAAACCAGTGTGGCGGAGCGCAACGGGCAGAGCAGCTCACCGAGGAGCTGCCGGAGCCAGACGCACTCGGCGACTGCATTCGCCACGACGCGGTACTCAGCTTCCGCGCTGGAGCGGGACAGAGTAGCTTGGCGCTTGGATGACCAGCTGACGAGGGCGTCGCCGAGGTAGACGCAGAATCCAGAAGTGGAGCGGCGCGTATCTGGGCAACCGGCCTAGTCCGCGTCAGTGTAGGTGCGTAGATCGAGGTTCGTCGAGGCATGGAGATGGAGGCCGAGACCGGTGGAGCCCCGAACGTAGCGAAGCACACGTTTGAGCAGAGCCAGGTGCCCAGCCCGCGGGTCGTGCATGTGTAGACACACTTGTTGCACAACATAGGCCAGCTCGGGCCGCGTGATCGTGAGATACTGCAGAGCGCCCGCCAGGCTGCGGTATGCAGTAGGGTCATCGACAGGCGGCCCGTCGGCGGCGGGCAGCTTGGCCTTGGTGTCGACCGGAGTAGCGACGAGCTTGCATGTGTCCATGCCGCCGCGCTCGAGGATGTCGTCCGCGTATTGCTGCTGGGAGAGGAAGAACCCCGACGGCGAGCGAGTGACACGGATGCCAAGAAAGTAGTGCAGTTCGCCGAGGTCTTTCATGGCGAACTCGCCAGTGAGCTTGGAGACGATGCGGTGGAGAAGGGCAACACTTGATGCGGTGAGGATGATGTCGTCCACATACAACAGCAAGAAGGCAGCGTCCGTGCCGCTCTTGTAGAGGAACAGTGAGCTGTCAGAGCGCGTGGCGCGGAAGCCGATCGTACTGACGAAGCCGGGGAAGCGCAGGAACCAGGCTCGTGGCACCTGTTTCAGACCGTACAGAGACTTGGCGAGCTTGCAGACATGGTCAGGTTTGGCAGCATCAACAAAGCCGGCAGGTTGCAAGCAGTAGACCTCTTCGCGCAGATCGCCATGAAGAAAGGCGTTCTTCACGTTGAGTTGATGGACAGGCCAGCGCCGGGAAGCAGCGATCGTCAGAACGGTGCGGATGGTCGCCGGCTTGACAACAGGCGAAAAAGTCTCACCGTAGTCGACGCCCATGCGCTGACGGAAACCGCAGACGACCCACCTGGCCTTGTACCGCTCGAGCGAGCCATCGGCGCGAGTTTTGTGGCGGTAAACCCATTTGCCCGTGATGAGATTAGCACGAGGCGGACGGGGAAGCAGCTCCCAGGTGCGGTTGCTGACAAGGGCAGTGAACTCGTCGCGCATGGCGGCGAGCCAGTTTGGATCGCGGAGCGCGGCGCGAACCGAGGTGGGAAGTGGAGAGGCGCCGGCAGGCGGCGCGGTGTCGACAACACATGCGTAGTCGCGTGCATAGCGCAGGTTAGGTCGGAAGAGACCGGCGCGCACGCGTGACAACACCTGGAGGTGGAGGTGGAACGAGCGACAGCGTGGGACCTGCAGATGAGGAGCTAGCTGAGCTCGACGAGGAAGAGCACGCAGAAGATCCCGCTGGATTGGAATCAGGTGTGCGCGCGGCGCTAGACGAGGCACACTGGCCGTCCGATGATGATCGGGTGACGGAGTTTAAACCAGGGAAGCGCGCGCACGGGGAGGAGTCAGCCGAACCGCTGGATAGCGATCGAGCAGCTCCAGTTGAACTGAGGGGAGGCGCGGGCGGGGATCGCGCGCTGGCGTGCGCGGGTGATCGCGGAGGCGGACAGAGCCCATCGGCGAGGGGTGGTGAGATGGGAGGTGGGCAGGGCGACGCGGCGGAGATGGATGAAGTGATGGCAAACGGAAAAGTGTCCTCATCAAACAGCACATGCCGCGAGGTGAGAACACGACCCGAGGTGCGATCAAAACACCGATAGCCGCGGTGATCAGATGAGTAGCCAAGGAAGACGCAGGCGATCGAGCGATGATCAAGCTTGTGACGGGAGGCGCGGAGGTGTTTGGGTAGCACAAGCACCCAAAACGCGGAGAGGAGCATAATCAGGTGCAACTCCGAGAAGGAGCTCGTGCGGCGTCGTGGGCGAACTGGCGCGGCAGGGCCGACGATTCAAGAGAAAAGTGGACGTGCTAAGGGCCTCGACCCAGAAACGTGGCGGCATGGATGAGTGGAACAGGAGAGCGCGGACACGATCATTGAGTGTGCGCAAGATCCACTCAGCTTTGCTGTTCTGTTGACTCGTATAAGAGCAGGAGAGGCGTAGGACAGTGCCGTGAGCAGCGAGGAGAGAGCGAGTAGCAGCATTGTCGAACTCGCGGCCATTGTCAGTTTGTAAGGCGAGGAGAGGGCGCTCGAATTGAGTCTGCACATACGCATAAAACTGAACAATGACAGACAAGGCTTCGGATTTGTGGCGTAAAGGGAAAGTCCATACATAGTGCGTGTAATCATCAAGAATTACAAGGTAGAATTGATAACCAGAGACACTCGCGACAGGAGAAGTCTAGACATCTAAATGCAACAATTGAAAGGGAAAGAAACTATCACTATGTGCTTGCTGGAAGGGAAGGCGCGTGTGTTTGCCCAGACGACACGCGCGGCATGAGTGTGGCGAGGACGGGGTGCACACGAACTCGAAGCCGGCGATCGGAGCGCGCCCGGGGTGGCCCAACCGTTGATGCCAGAGGTCAGTGGTGACCGCACCGGCGAACGGGAGAGCGGGGCGAGACGGGGATGCACCGGTCACTCGATAAAGATCGCCCTCGGAATCACTGCGGAGAATCACCATCCGGGTGCGGAGGTCCTTCACAGAAAAACCAAACTCATCAAATTCTACTGAAACTGAATTTTCACGACAGAGTTGTCGGACATAGAGCAGGTTTTTGATGAGGGAGGGGGTGAGAAGAACGCTGCGGAGGATGAGGGGAGTGGTGGTCGTGGGTAGGGAACCAGTGCCGACGTGGGTGATGGGAAGATGAGTGCGTCGCCAACAATGACGGCGGTGTGAGAGGAGGAGGGATGAAGAGAGGAGAGTGTACCCGGGTTGGACGCCATATGAGCTGCAGCGCCTGAATCAAGGTACCAGTCGGAGGTACTGCCTGACGAAGATGGCCCGGATGTAGCGCTGTGCAGGGCCGCTTGAAGCGACGCCATGTCCCACGCAGGTTGCGGCTGCGGGGGAGGAGGCGGAGCAGGTGCGTAGATGTAGGGCGGCGGAGCACCGGCGCCCTCCCGTAACAGTAGGCGGGGTGGGCAGGTGGTGCGGTCGGCACGGCCATCATGGATTGTTGATGCGGAGTACCAGGACGGGGCCCGAAAACTCCGGCGCCAGGGGCACGCCAGGCAACCGGCCAGGCCTGGACGAGGCCGGTCCATGAGTTCGCGCCCGGCGCAGGAGCAGGGTAGCCCGGTGGAGGACGGGGCGGCTGTGGCCTAGCGGAGCTAGAGGCCCCCCCCGTGCCCACGGCCACGTTTGCGCCCATGACCACGCCCACGGCCAGTGGCGGAGGAGCCGGGTCGGCGATCAGAGCAGGCGGTGCACGCGCGGCCGGACGAGCGGCGACGAGAGCGTGGACGTTTTGGTGGCGGGCAGCCTGATCAGCGCGAAGCTCCTCCAGGAGCAGGAAGGAGCGCGTCTCCATAAAGGAGGGGAGAGGATCGCGCGACGTGATGTGGGGAATGGCCGCGTGGTACTGGCGGTTCAGGCCGTGTAGCAGATGAAAGACATGCCGCGGCTCGGACACCGGCTGGCCCAGATCACGAAGCTGGTTAGTGAAGACCTTGAGCTTGGTGCAGTACTGCATGACGGTCAGATCCCCTTGCACGAGGGCGTGGTACTCCGCGTCGATGTAGACGGCGCGCGAGAGTTGATTCGCGCGGAAGATGGCGTCGACGGCGGCCCAGACAGCGACAACCGTGTCCTTGGGCTGCATAACCGCATCGAGAAGATCCGGCGAGATGGTGGAGGAGAGCCAATGGACGACGGCGTGATCGGCCATCACCCACTCGGGGTCATCGGGGCGATGTAGAGCGTCGGCGTCGACGTGGTCGTGGAGCCCGAACATGCCCAGCGCAGTGTCGAAGTGGCGGCGCCACTGGGTGTAGTTGTCAGCGGCGAGATCGAGCACCACCGGGACGAGACGGCGGATGTCAACCGTCTGGAGGATCGAGGGAGGTGCGGGCTGGGCTGCGCGCGTGAGAGCAGCCAGGGCGGCACGAGCGGGTGCGATGCGGAGAGGCCGCGGGAGCGCTGGGTGGAGAGCCCGCGGGCGCACCGTCAGTGGGCGCGGCGGCGTCGTCCGGAGCGGCATTGGAGGGAGGAGGGGTGCGAACGGGGTTGGAGTGCATGGCAGCGGAAGAAGGATCATGCGCGAGAGGGGCATCCTCTGCGTCTGATACCATGTTAAAGGAAGAAGAGATTCAACACACTTGCATTAGCTCAGAGGCTGGTTTTATATACAGTTACATGACCGCAGCCACGGCTAGATCGTGTGCCACTACTCTTGCCACTACACCCACTATAGGCACTACCACGGTCTGGCCGTGAACACAACTGCACGTGCACACGCGCTGGCAACACACGCACACACACACTGACTATGTCTGCTGAGAAGGAGGACGTAATTTTCATTTTGCAAGTCTGATTTGGGCCCACCAATACTGATAGGAGACTCTTTGACCGTTACCAAATGCGGGGCCCACCCTTGAGGCCATAATTTTCATTTTGCCACTCTGATGCGAGTCTTCAACCATTGTGGGCCCACCCGCAACGCTCGAGAGTGACACATTCCTGATATTTGGCCAGGGTAGTTGATGTTGACATGTAAATAATTTTTGGCAATAGAGCCCCTTTCTTCCTGTCATTTCCAGTCATGTTATCCCCTTGTTCTTCCGCCATCACCATCTCTGGGTCACTGTTGCCGAACTCAAGTGCCTGTTGGGAATCGTAGCATAATTTTAAAATTTTCCTACGCTCACCAAGATGCATCTATGGAGTCTACTAGCAACGAGGGGAAAGGAGTGCATCTACATACCCTTGTAGATCGCGAGCGGAAGCGTTCCAATGAACGTGGATGACGGAATCGTACTCGCCGTGATCCAAATCACCGATGACCGAGTGCCGAACGGACGGCACCTCCGCGTTCAATACACGTACGGTGCAGCGACGTCTCCTCCTTCTTGATCCAGCAAGGGGCAAGGAGAGGTTGATGGAGATCCAACAGCACGACGGCGTGGTGGTGGATGTAGCGGGTCTCCGGCAGGGCTTCGCCGAGCTTCTGCGAGAGAGAGAGAGGTGTTGCAGGGGAGGAGGGAGGCGCCCAAGGCTGTAGGTTGCTGCCCTCCCTCCCCCCGACTATTTATAGGACCCCTGGGGGGGCGCCAGCCCTTGGGAGATCAGATCTCCAAGGGGGGCGGCGGCCAAGTGGGGAAAAGGGGGTGCCTTGCCCCCCAAGGCAAGGGGGAAGCTCCCCCCTAGGGTTCCCAACCCTAGGCGCATGGGGAAGGCCCATGGGGGGGCGCCCAGCCCACTAGGGGCTGGTTCCCTTCCACTTTCAGCCCATGGGGCCCTCCGGGATAGGTGGCCCCACCCGGTGGACCCCCGGGACCCTTCCGGTGGTCCCGGTACAATACCGGTAACCCCCGAAACTTTCCCGGTGGCCGAAACTTGACTTCCTATATATAATTCTTCACCTCCGGACCATTCCGGAACCTCTCGTGACGTCCGGGATCTCATCCGGGACTCCGAACAACTTTCGGGTTTCCGCATACATATATCTCTACAACCCTAGCGTCACCGAACCTTAAGTGTGTAGACCCTACGGGTTCGGGAGACATGCAGACATGACCGAGACGCCTCTCCGGTGAATAACCAACAGCGGGATCTGGATACCCATGTTGGCTCCCACATGTTCCACGATGATCTCATCGGATGAACCACGGTGTCGAGGATTCAATCAATCCGTATGCAATTCCTTTGTCAATCGGTATGTTACTTGCCCGAGATTCGATCGTCGGTATCCCAATACCTTGTTCAATCTCGTTACCGGCAAGTCTCTTTACTCGTACCGCAATGCATGATCCCGTGACTAACGCCTTAGTCACATTGAGCTCATTATGATGATGCATTACCGAGTGGGCCCAGAGATACCTCTCCGTCACACGGAGTGACAAATCCCAGTCTCGATCCGTGCCAACCCAACAGACATTTTCGGAGATACCCGTAATGCACCTTTATAGTCACCCAGTTACGTTGTGACGTTTGGCACACCCAAAGCACTCCTACGGTATCCGGGAGTTGCACGATCTCATGGTCTAAGGAAAAGATACTTGACATTGGAAAAGCTCTAGCAAACGAAACTACACGATCTTTTATGCTATGCTTAGGATTGGGTCTTGTCCATCACATCATTCTCCTAATGATGTGATCCCGTTATCAATGACATCCAATGTCCATAGTCAGGAAACCATGACTATCTGTTGATCAACGAGCTAGTCAACTAGAGGCTTACTAGGGACACTTTGTGGTCTATGTATTCACACATGTATTACGATTTCCGGACAATACAATTATAGCATGAACAATAGACAATTACCATGAACAAAGAAATATAATAATAACCATTTATTATTGCCTCTAGGGCATATTTCCAACAGTCTCCCACTTGCACTAGAGTCAATAATCTAGGTACATTGTGATGAATCGAACACCCATTGCGTCCTGGTGTTGATCATGTTTTGCCCTAGGGAGAGGTTTAGTCAACGGATCTGCTACATTCAGGTCAGTGTGTACTTTAAAAATATCTATGTATCCATTTTGAACACTTTCACGAATGGAGTTGAAGCGACGCTTGATATGCCCGGTCTTCCTGTGAAACCTGGGCTCCTTCGCAAGGGCAATAGCTCCAGTGTTGTCACAGAAGAGAGTCATTGGGCCCGACGCATTGGGAATCACCCCTAGGTCGGTAATGAACTCCTTCATCCAGACTGCTTCCTGTGCTGCCTCCGAGGCTGCCATGCACTCCGCTTCACATGTAGATCCCGCCACGACGCTTTGCTTGCAACTGCACCAGCTTACTGCTCCTCCATTCAAAATATACATGTATCCGGTCTGTGACTTTGAGTCATCCAGATCTGTGTCGAAGCTAGCGTCGACATAACCCTTTACGACGAGCTCTTCGTCACCTCCATAAATGAGAAACATATCCTTAGTCCTCTTCAGGTACTTCAGGATATTCTTGACCGCTGTCCAGTGTTCCTTGCCGGGATTACTTTGGTACCTTCCTACCAAACTTACGGCAAGGTTTACATCAGGTCTGGTACACAGCATGGCATACATAATAGACCCTATGGCCGAGGCATAGGGCATGACACTCATCTCTTCTATATCTTCTGCCGTGGTCGGGCATTGAGCCGTGCTCAATTGCACACCTTGCAATACAGGCAAGAACCCCTTCTTGGACTGATCCATACTGAACTTCCTCAATATCTTGTCAAGGTATGTACTCTGTGAAAGACCAATGAGGCGTCTTGATCTATCTCTATAGATCTTGATGCCTAATATATAAGCAGCTTCTCCAAGGTCCTTCATTGAAAAACACTTATTCAAATAGGCCTTTATACTTTCCAAGAATTCCATATCATTTCCCATCAATAATATGTCATCCACATATAATATGAGAAATGCTACAGAGCTCCCACTCACTTTCTTGTAAACACAGGCTTCTCCATAAGTCTGTGTAAACCCAAACGCTTTGATCATCTCATCAAAGCGAATGTTCCAACTCCGAGATGCTTGCACCAGCCCATAGATTGAGCGCTGGAGCTTGCATACTTTGTTAGCATTCTTAGGATCGACAAAACCTTCCGGCTGCATCATATACAACTCTTCCTTAAGGAAGCCATTAAGGAATGCCGTTTTGACGTCCATCTGCCATATCTCATAATCATAGTATGCGGCAATTGCTAACATGATTCGGACGGACTTCAGCTTCGCTACGGGTGAGAAAGTCTCATCATAGTCAACCCCTTGAACTTGTCGATAACCCTTAGCGACAAGTCGAGCTTTGTAGATGGTCACATTACCATCTGCGTCCGTCTTCTTCTTAAAGATCCATTTGTTTTCTATGGCTCGCCGCTCATCGGGCAAGTCAGTCAAACTCCATACTTTGTTTTCATACATGGATTCTATCTCGGATTTCATGGCTTCTAGCCATTTGTCGGAATCCGGGCCTGCCATCGCTTCTTCATAGTTCGAAGGTTCACCGTTGTCTAACAACATGATTTCCAGGACAGGGTTGCCGTACCACTCTGGTGTGGAACGTGTCCTTGTGGACCTACGAAGTTCAGTAACTTGATCCGAAGCTTCATGATCATCATCATGAACTTCCTCCCCAGTCGGTGTAGGCACCACAGGAACATTTTCCCGCGCTGCGCTACTTTCCGGTTCGGAAGGGGTGACTATCAGCTCATCAAGTTCCACTTTCCTCCCACTCAATTCTTTCGAGAGAAACTCCTTCTCCAGAAAGGACCCGTTCTTGGCAACGAAGATCTTGCCTTCGGATCTGCGGTAGAAGGTATACCCAATAGTTTCCTTAGGGTATCCTATGAAGAGGCATTTTTCCGATTTGGGTTTGAGCTTTTCAGGTTGAAGTTTCTTGACATAAGCATCGCATCCCCAAACTTTTAGAAACGACAGCTTAGGTTTCTTCCCAAACCATAATTCATACGGTGTCGTCTCAACGGATTTCGACGGAGCCCTATTTAAAGTGAATGCGGCAGTCTCTAAAGCATAACCCCAAAATGAGAGCGGTAAATCGGTAAGAGACATCATAGATCGCACCATATCCAATAGAGTGCGATTACGACGTTCGGACACACCATTTCTCTGAGGTGTTCCAGGCGGCGTGAGTTGTGAAACTATTCCACATTTCCTTAAGTGTGCACCAAACTCGTGACTTAAATATTCTCCACCACGATCTGATCGTAGGAATTTTATTCTCCTGTCACGTTGATTCTCAACCTCACTCTGAAATTCTTTGAACTTTTCAAAGGTTTCAGACTTGTGTTTCATCAGGTAGACATATCCATATCTACTTAAATCATCAGTGAGAGTGAGAACATAACGATATCCTCCGCGAGCCTCAGCACTCATTGGACCACACACATCGGTATGTATGATTTCCAATAAGTTGGTTGCTCGCTCCATTGTTCCGGAGAACGGAGTCTTGGTCATCTTACCCATGAGGCATGGTTCGCACGTGTCAAATGATTCATAATCAAGAGACTCCAAAAGTCCATCTGCATGGAGCTTCTTCATGCGCTTGACACCAATGTGACCAAGGCGGCAGTGCCACAAGTATGTGGGACTATCGTTATCAACTTTACATCTTTTGGTATTCACACTATGAACATGTGTAACATCACGTTCGAGATTCATCAAAAATAAACCATTGACCAGCGGGGCATGACCATAAAACATATCTCTCAAATAAATAGAACAACCATTATTCTCGGATTTAAATGAGTAGCCATGTCGAATTAAACGAGATCCAGATACAATGTTCATGCTTAAAGCTGGCACTAAATAACAATTATTGAGGTTTAAAACTAATCCCGTGGGTAGATGCAGAGGTAGCGTGCCGACGGCGATCACATCGACCTTGGAACCATTCCCGACGCGCATCGTCACCTCGTCCTTTGCCAGTCTCCGTTTATTCCGTAGTTCCTGCTTTGAGTTACAAATATGAGCAACCGCACTGGTATCAAATACCCAGGAGCTACTACAAGTACTGGTAAGGTACACATCAATTACTTGTATATCACATATACCTTGGGTGTTGCCGGCCTTCTTCTTGTCCGCTAAATATTTGGGGCAGTTCCGCTTCCAGTGACCACTTCCCTTGCAATAAAAGCACTCAGTCCCGGGCTTGGGTCCATTCTTTGACTTCTTCCCAGTAACTGGTTTACCGGGCGCGGCAACTCCCTTGCCGTCCTTCTTGAAGTTCTTCTTACCCTTGCCCTTCTTGAACTTAGTGGTTTTATTCACCATCAACACTTGATGTTCTTTTCTGATCTCCCCTTCCGCTGATTTTCAGCATTGAATATTCCTCGGGAATGGTCTTTTCCATCCCCTGCATATTGTAGTTCATCACAAAGCTCTTGTAGCTTGGTGGAAGCGACTGGAGGATTCTGTCAATGACCGCGTCATCCGGGAGATTAACTCCCAGCTGAGACAAGCGGTTGTGCAACCCAGACATTCTGAGTATGTGCTCACTAACAGAACTGTTCTCCTCCATTTTACAGCTGAAGAACTTGTCGGAGACATCATATCTCTCGACCCGGGCATGAGCTTGGAAAACCAATTTCAGCTCCTCGAACATCTCATATGCTCCATGTTTCTCAAAACGCTTTTGGAGACCCGGTTCTAAGCTATAAAGCATGCCGCACTGAACGAGGGAGTAATCATCAGCACGCTGCTGCCAAGCGTTCATAACGTCTTGGTTCTCAGGGATTGGTGCTTCACCTAGCGGTGCTTCTAAGACATAATCTTTCTTGGCTACTATGAGGATGATCCTCAGGTTCCGGACCCAGTCCGTATAGTTGCTGCCATCATCTTTCAGCTTGGTTTTCTCTAGGAACGCGTTGAAATTGAGGACAACGTTGGTCATTTGATCTACAAGACATAGTGTAAAGATTTTAGACTAAATTCATGATAATTGAGTTCATCTAATCAAATTATTTAATGAACTCCCACTCAGATAGACATCCCTCTCGTCATCTAAGTGAAACATGATCCGAGTTTAACTAGGCCGTGTCCGATCATCACGTGAGACGGACTAGTCAAGATCGGTGAACATATCCATGTTGATCGTATCTTCTATACGACTCATGCTCGACCTTTCGGTCCTCCGTGTTCCGAGGCCATGTCTGTACATGCTAGGCTCGTCAAGTCAACCTAAGTGTATTGCGTGTGTTCCGAGGCCATGTCTGTACATGCTAGGCTCGTCAACACCCGTTGTATTCGAACGTTAGAATCTATCACACCCGATCATCACGTGGTGCTTCAAAACAACGAACCTTCGCAACGGTGCACAGTTAGGGTGAACACTTTTCTTGAAATTATTATAAGGGATCATCCTACTTGCTACCGTCGTTCTAAGCAAATAAGATGCAAAAACATGATAAACATCACATGCAATCAAATAGTGACATGATATGGCCAATATCATTATGCTCCTTTGATCTCCATCTTTGGGGCACCATGATCATCTTCGTCACCGCATGACACCATGATCTCCATCATTGTGTCTTCATGAAGTCGTCACGCCAACGATTACTTCTACTTCTATGGCTAACGCGTTTAGCAATAAAGTAAAGTAATTTACATGGCGTTATTCAATGACACGCAGGTCATACAAAATAATAAAGACAACTCCTATGGCTCCTGCCGGTTGTCATACTCATCGACATGCAAGTCGTGATTCCTATTACAAGAATATGATCAATCTCATACATCACATATATCATTCATCACATCTTCTGGCCATATCACATCACCTAGCACTTGCTGCAAAAACAAGTTAGACGTCCTCTAATTGTTGTTGCAAGTTTTTACGTGGTTTGTAGGTTTCTAGGAAGAACGTTTTCTTACCTACGTATGACCACAACGCGATTTGCCAATTTCTATTTACCCTTCATAAGGACCCTTTTCATCGAATCCGTTCCGACTAAAGTAGGAGAGACAGACACCCGCTAGCCACCTTATGCATCTAGTGCATGTCAGTCGGTGGAACCTGTCTCACGTAAGCGTACGTGTAAGGTCGGTCCGGGCCGCTTCATCCTACAATGCCGCCGAAACAAGAAAAGACTAGTAGCGGCAAGAAGAATTGGCAAACTCAACGTCCACAACTGCTTTGTGTTCTACTCGTGCATAGTAACTACGCATAGGCCTGGCTCATGATGCCATTGTTGGGAATCGTAGCATAATTTTAAAATTTTCCTACGCTCACCAAGATGCATCTATGGAGTCTACTAGCAACGAGGGGAAAGGAGTGCATCTACATACCCTTGTAGATCGCGAGCGGAAGCGTTCCAATGAACGTGGATGACGGAGTCGTACTCGCCGTGATCCAAATCACCGATGACCGAGTGCCGAACGGACGGCACCTCCGCGTTCAACACACGTACGGTGCAGCGACGTATCCTCCTTCTTGATCCAGCAAGGGGGAAGGAGAGGTTGATGGAGATCCAACAGCACGACGGCGTGGTGGTGGATGTAGCGGGTCTCCGGCAGGGCTTCGCCGAGCTTCTGCGAGAGAGAGAGAGGTGTTGCAGGGGAGGAGGGAGGCGCCCAAGGCTGTAGGTTGCTGCCCTCCCTCCCCCCACTATTTATAGGACCCCTGGGGGGGCGCCAGCCCTTGGGAGATCAGATCTCCAAGGGGGGCGGCGGCCAAGTGGGGAAAAGGGGGTGCCTTGCCCCCCAAGGCAAGGGGGAAGCTCCCCCCTAGGGTTCCCAACCCTAGGCGCATGGGGAAGGCCCATGGGGGGGGCGCCCAGCCCACTAGGGGCTGGTTCCCTTCCACTTTCAGCCCATGGGGCCCTCCGGGATAGGTGGCCCCACCCGGTGGACCCCCGGGACCCTTCCGGTGGTCCCGGTACAATACCGGTAACCCCCAAAACTTTCCCGGTGGCCGAAACTTGACTTCCTATATATAATTCTTCACCTCCGGACCATTCCGGAACCTCTCGTGACGTCCGGGATCTCATCCGGGACTCCGAACAACTTTCGGGTTTCCGCATACATATATCTCTACAACCCTAGCGTCACCGAACCTTAAGTGTGTAGACCCTACGGGTTCGGGAGACATGCAGACATGACCGAGACGCCTCTCCGGTCAATAACCAACAGCGGGATCTGGATACCCATGTTGGCTCCCACATGTTCCACGATGATCTCATCGGATGAACCACGGTGTCGAGGATTCAATCAATCCATATGCAATTCCCTTTGTCAATCGGTATGTTACTTGCCCGAGATTCGATCGTCGGTATCCCAATACCTTGTTCAATCTCGTTACCGGCAAGTCTCTTTACTCGTACCGCAATGCATGATCCCGTGACTAACGCCTTAGTCACATTGAGCTCATTATGATGATGCATTACCGAGTGGGCCCAGAGATACCTCTCCGTCACACGGAGTGACAAATCCCAGTCTCGATCCGTGCCAACCCAACAGACACTTTCGGAGATACCCGTAATGCACCTTTATAGTCACCCAGTTACGTTGTGACGTTTGGCACACCCAAAGCACTCCTACGGTATCCGGGAGTTGCACGATCTCATGGTCTAAGGAAAAGATACTTGACATTGGAAAAGCTCTAGCAAACGAAACTACACGATCTTTTATGCTATGCTTAGGATTGGGTCTTGTCCATCACATCATTCTCCTAATGATGTGATCCCGTTATCAGTGACATCCAATGTCCATAGTCAGGAAACCATGACTATCTGTTGATCAACGAGCTAGTCAACTAGAGGCTTACTAGGGACACTTTGTGGTCTATGTATTCACACATGTATTACGATTTCCGGACAATACAATTATAGCATGAACAATAGACAATTACCATGAACAAAGAAATATAATAATAACCATTTATTATTGCCTCTAGGGCATATTTCCAACAGTGCCACCAACGCCACCACCATGACCTCCATCGGCCCCGATTGTGACTACGGCAATGAACGGTGACCTCTGTAGCCCCGTGAAAGAGTCATTTCTCCCATGGGGAGGGGGTAAGAATTTTGGGAAACGTAGTAGAAAACATTTTTTCTCCCTACGATCACCAAGGAACAATATGAAGATGCATAAATGGTTTGGATCATGATTGTTACCGACTCTGGAGTGCAGCGGAAGTAGACGTGTCGGTGTACATCGTACTTGGAGTCCTCGAACCGTTGATGAACGATCTCGCGAACCGCCCACGAACGATCCCTCGAACGAAAGACCGAAAGCACGACCTCTCTACTTTGTTGCAAGCGTACGTTGCTACTTGTGAGCTGCGTTGGGATTTCCTTGAAGAGGGGAGGATGATGCAGTATAGTAGAGATAACTATTTCCCTCAGTTAAGAACCAAGCTTATCAATCCAGTAGGAGAAGCACGCAACACCTCGTGAACAACACCTACACACAAAATAACAAATACTTGCACCCAATGCAAACAAGGGGTTGTCAATTCCTTGATGGTTAATTGCAAGGATCATATCTTGTAGTGATAGATAGATAACAAAAACACAAAATAAAAATAAAGGTAAATAAATTGCAGTCAATGCAAGGAGTGGGGATTGCCATGCAACGGATGCACTAAGAGCTATAAGTGTATGAAAGCTCAAAAACAAAACTAAATTGGTCTGCATCCAACCCTCTTGCTCATGAAGACCTCCGGCATTTGAGGAAGCCCGTCATTGAAATATACAAGTCAAGTTCTATAATAAAAAATTCCCACTAGTTATATGAAAATGAAAGCATAAGAGACTCTCTATATCAAAAACATGGTGCTACTTCGAAGCACAAGTGTGGAAAGGATAGTAACATTGTTCCTTCTCTCTTTTTTCTCTCATTTTTTCTTTTCTTTCTTTTTCTTTTTTTTTCTTTTCTTTTCTTTTCTTGAGCTCTTTTGGCCTTTTTTTATTTCCTCACTTGGGACGATGCTCTAATAATGAATAATGATGATCATCACACTTCTATTTACTTACAACTCGATACTAGAACAAAATATGACTCTATATGAATGCCTCTGGCGGTGTACCAAGATGTGCAATGATCTAGCGTAACATGTATGAAAACTGATGAATGGTGTCTGAGCCACAAATACTATGTCAGCTACATGATCATGCAAAGCAATATGACAATGATGATGTGCGTCATAAAAACGGAACGGTGGAAGTTGCATGGCAATATATCTCGGAATGGCTATGGGAATGCCATAATAGGTAGGTACGGTGGCTGTTTTGAGGAAGATATAAGGAGGCTTATGTGTGATAGAGCGTATCATATCACTGGCTTTGGATGCACCAGCGAAATTTGCACCACATCTCAAGGTGAGAAAGGGCAATGCACTGTACCGAAGAGGCTAGCAAATTGAGGAAAGGTGAGAGTGCGTATAATCCATGGACTCACATTAGTCATAAAGAACTCACATACTTATTTGAAATTTTATTAGCCCTCAAAGAAAAGTACTACTATGCTAGGGCTAAAACCTGTAGTTTTGAAGTTGCAAACTCCAGCTTCGAAGCTGGAGTGCTTTAGCCCTTTTTTAAGCAAGAATCACCGTCTTGAGCGCCTTGCGCGCTCAAGAACAAGCAAGGGATGAGCGCTTTGTTGCTAAAGCGGATACGTTTTCTTGCTGGGGCCCCTAGGAGGATAGATTGGTAGGAAAAGACCATTGCTCGTCCCCGACCGCCATTCATAAGGAAGACAATCAATAAAAAATCATGCTCCAACTTCTTAGCATAATGAGAGACTATGCGTGCATGCTTCGGGAATGACAAACTTAACACCAATATTATTACTAAATCACAATCATTCACTAGTACCTCCCACACATGACCATCTTTATATCGCAATGATCATGTATATAGGCATCACATCCGAGACAAGTAGACCGACTCCTGCCAGCATCTACTACTATTACTCCACACATCGACCGCTATCCAGCATGGATCTAGAGTATTAAGTTCATAAAGAACGGAGTTACGCCTTAAGCAAGATGACATGATGTAGACAAAGTAAACTCAATCAATATGAATAAACCCCAACGTTTTACCCTTAATGGCAATAATACAAATACGTGTCTTGTCCCCTTCTGTCACTGGAATATAGATCACCGCAAGATTGAACCCATTACAAAGCACCCCTCTCATTGCAAGATAAATCAATCTAGTTGGCCAAACTAGATCAATTGATCGGAGAGAAATACAAAGTTATAATAATCATGCATAAAAGAGTTCAGAGAAGACCCAAATAATATTCATGGATAATCTGATCATGAACCTACAATTCATCGGATCCCAACAAACACACCGCAAAAAAGGTTACATCGAATAGATCTCCAAGAACATCAAGGAGAACATTGTATTGAAGATCAAAGAGAGAGAAGAAGCTATCTAGCTACTAGCTATGGACCCGTAGGTCTGTGGTAAACTGATCACACATCATCGAAAGGGAAGCAAGGTTGATGTAGAGCCCCTCCGTGGTTGATTCCCCCTCCGGCAGAGTACCGGGCAAGGCCTCCAGATGGAATCTCTCGAGAACAGAAACTTGCGGCATCAGAAAAAGTATTTTGGGTGGCTCTCTGATGTATGGGGAATATTTGAGAATTTATAGAGGCGAAATTAAGTCAAGAGGTGCACGAGGGGCCCACAAGCCTGGGGGCGCGCCTCCCGAGCTTATCACTCCCTCGTGGCTCGTCAGGTCTTCTCCCGAAGCTTCTAGGGTCCCTTCTGGTCCAGAAAAAATTAATCCAAAGTTTTTTCTATGTTTGGACTCTGTTTGATATTGATTTCTTGAAAAGCCAAAAACAAGCAAAAAACAACAACTAGCACTAGGCACTAGGTTAATAGGTTAGTCCCAAAAAATGATATACAATTGCATAATAAACATCCAAGATTGATACTATAATGGCATGGAACAATAAAAAATTATAGATACGTTGGAGACGTAACAAGCATCCCCAAGTTTAATTCCTGCTCATCCTCGAGTAGGTAAATGATGGAAAACAATTTTTTTGATGTGAACTGCTACCTATCATATTCATTATGTAATCTCTCTTTTGTGGCATGAATATTAAGATCCGAATGATTCAAAACAATAATCTGTAATTTGACATAAAGACATAAATACTCAGGCATCCCAACAAACGATCATGTCTTTCAGGATATAATTGCTAAAGAACATTATCCCTACATAATCATATAGCCTTCTCATGCTCCATCTTCTTAACACAAAAGTATTTATCATGCACAACCCCGATGACAAGCCGGGCAATTGGTTCATACTTTTTAATGCGCTTCAGGTTTTTCAACTCCCACGCAATACATGAGCGCAAGCCATGGATATAGCACTATGGGTGGAATAGAGTACGGTGGTGGAAATAATATGGAAAAGACGAAAAATGAGAAAGTCTCACATCGACGAGGCTAATCAACTGGCTATGGCGATGCCCATCAGTTGATGTCAATGCAAGGAGTAGGGAGTGCCATGCAACAGATGCACTAAGAGTTATAAGTGTATGAAAGCTCAAAAAGAAAACTAAGTGGGTATGCATCCAACTTGCTTGCCATGAAGACCTCGGGCATTTGAGGAAGCCCATCATTGAAATATACAAGCCAAGTTCTGTAATGAAAAATTCCCACTAGTTATATGAAAGTGAAAACATAAGAGACTCTCTATATGAAAAACATGGTGCTACTTTGAAGCACAAGTGTAGAAAGGATAGTAACATTGTTCCTTCTCTCTTTTTCTCTCATTTTTTTCTTTTTTCTTTCTCCTTTTTCTTTTTTCTTTTCTTTTCTTGGGCTCTTTTTGGCCTCTTTTTTTCTTTTTTATTTCCTCACTTGGGACAATGCTCTAATAATGAATAATGATGATCATCACACTTCTATTTACTTACAACTCGATACTAGAACAAAATATGACTCTATATGAATGCCTCTGGCAGTGTACCAGGATGTGCAATGATCTAGCATAACATGTAAAAGATGATGAATGGTGGCTGAGCCATAAATACTATGTCAGCTACATGATCATGCAAAGCAATATGACAATGATGATGTGTGTCATAGAAATGGAACGGTGGAAGTTACGTGACAATATATCTCGGACTGGCTATGGAAATGCCATAATAGGTAGGTATGGTGGCTGTTTTGAGGAAGATATAAGGAGGCTTATGTGTGATAGAGCATATCATATCACGGGGTTTGGATGCAGCGGTGAAATTTACACCACATCTCAAGGTGAGAAGGGCAATGCACGATACCGAAGAGGCTACAAATTGCGGAAAGGTGAGAGTTTATGATGTGTACTACACAACTTTATTCTTGTAGACATGTGCTGGGCCTCCAAGAGCAGAGTTTTGTGGGACAGTAGCAATTTTCCCTCAAGTGGATGACCTAAGGTTTATCAATCCTTGGGAGGCGTAGGATGAAGATACTCTCTCTCAAACGACCGTGCAACCAAATACAAGAAATCTCTTGTGTCCCCAACACCCCATACAATGGAAAATTGTATAGGTGCACTAGTTCAACGAACAGGGGGTGATGAAAGTGTAATATGGATGGTAGAAATATATTTTTATAATCTGAATAAATAAAAACAGCAAGGTAGCAAATAGTAAACGGGCACAAAAATGGTATTGCAATGCTTGAAAATGAGGCCTAGGGTCCGTACTTTCACTAGTGCAACCTCTCAACAATGCTAATATAATTGGATCATATAACCGTCCCTCAAGATGCAACGAAGAATCACTCCAAAGTTCCTATCTAGCGGAGAACATAAGACGGAATTGTTTGTAGGGTACGATACCACCTCAAAGCTATTCTTTCCGATCAATCTATCCTAGAGTTTGTACTAAAATAACACAAGGCTATTCTTTCCGATCGATCTAACCAAGAGTTCGTACTAAAATAACACCAAAGCAAATTCAGATTCATAATATTCAATCCAACACAAAGAACTTCAAAGAGTGCCCCAAGATTTCTACCGGAGAAACAAAGACAAGAACGTGTATCAACCCCTATGCATAGATTACCCCAATGTCCCCTCGGGAATACGCGAGTTGAGTGCCAAAACATATATCAAGTGAATCAATACGATACCCCATTGTCACCACGAGTATTCAGTTGCAAGACATATATCAAGTGTTCTCAAAGCCATAAAAGTATTCAATCCAATAAAACGAAATCTCAAAGGGAAAACTCAATTCATCACAAGATAGAGAGGGGAAAACACCATATGATCCGACTATATTAACAAAGCCCGCGATACATCAAGATCGTGACATCTCAAGAACACGAGAGAGAGAGAGAGAGACAGATTAAACACATAGCTACTGGTACAAACCCTCCGCCCCGAGAGTGGACTACTCCCTCCTCATCGTGGTGGCCGCCGGGATGATGAAGATGGCCACTGGAGATGATTCCCCCTTCGGCAGAGTGCCGAAACGAAGTCTAGATTGGTTTTTGGTGGCTACAGAGCCTTGTAGCGGCGGAACTTCTGATCTAGGTTAACCCCAAGGGTTTTTGGAATATTTGTGAATTTATAGGGTAAAGAGGGGGGTGCGGGAGGCCACCGAGGTGGGCACAACCCACCTAGGCGCGCCTGGGCCCCCAGCTGCGCCCTGGTGGGTTGTGCCCCCCTCGGGGCACCCCCAGGTGCTACTTTGGCCCATTGGTGGTCTTTTGGTCCATAAAAAATCCACAAAAGGTTTCGCGGTGTTTGGACTCCATTTGATATTGATTTCCTACGATGTAAAAACAAGCAAAAAAACAGCAACTAGCACTGGGCACTGGGTCAATAGGTTAGTCCCAAAAAATGATATAAAGTTGCTATAAAATGATTGTAAAACATCCAAGAATGATAATATAGCAGCATGAATACTTCACAAATTATAGATACGTTGGAGACATATCAGTTTATGACCCACAAGTATAGAGGATCAATCGTAGTCCATTCGATAAGTAAGAGTGTCGAACCCAACGAGGATCAGAAGGAAATGACAATTGGTTTTCAGCAAGGTATTTTCTGCAAGCACTGAAATTATCGGTAACAAATAGTTTTGTAGCGAGATAATTCGTACGGGTAACAAGTAACAAGTGTAACAAAAGTGCAGTGATGCATCTCCAACGTATCTATAATTTTTGATTGTTCTATGGTGTTATATTATCATTCTTGGATGTTTTACAATCATTTTATAGTATCATTTTCTGGGACTAACCTATTGACATAGTGACCAGTGCCAGTTGCTGTTTTTGCTTGTTTTTTACTTCGTAGAATATCAGTACCAAACGGAGTCCAAACGCAGCGAAACTTTTTGGAGATTTTTTCTAGACCGGAAGACACCCAATGGGCCAAAGAAGTACCAGAGGGGAGGCCCGTGGGGAGCACAACCCACCAGGGCGCGCCCAGGAGCCCCCTGCACCGCCTCTTCGCCCTATAAATTCCCAAATATTCCAGGAACTTTAGAGGAGTCGACGAAACACAATTCCAGCCACCGCAAGTTCTAGAACCACGAGATCCAATCTAACACCATCACGGAGGGGTTCATAATACTCATTGGTGCCTCTCTGATGATGCGTGAGTAGTCCACCATAGACCTGCGGGTCCCTAGGCAGTAGCTAGATGGCTTCCTCTCTCTCTTTAGATTCTCAATACAATGGTCTCTTGGAGATCTACTTGATGTAACATTTTTTGCTGTGTGTTTGTTGGGATCCGATGAACTTTGAGTTTATGATAAGATCTATATCGATGAATATTATTTGAGTCTTCTTTGATCTCTTATATGCATGATTATTTATAGCCTCGTATTTCTTCTTCGAATCTTTGGTTTAGTTAGGCCAACTAGATTGATTTTTCTTGCCATGGGAAGAGGTGCTTTGTGATGGGTTCGATCTTGCGGTGTTCTTTCCCAGTGACAGAAGGGGCAGCAAGACACGCATGTATCGTTGCTATTAAGGATAACAAGATGGGGGCTATTCCTACATGAAGAGATCTCGTCTACATCATGTCATCGATCTTATTGCATTACTCCGTTTCTCCATGAACTTAATACACTAGATGCATGCTGGATAGCGGTCGATGCGTGGAGTAATAGTAGTAGATGTAGGCAGGAGTCGGTCTACTAATCTTGGATGTGATGCCTATATATGATCATTGCCTTGGATATCGTCATAATTATTCGATCTTCTATCAATTGCTCAACAGTAATTTGTTTACCCACCGTGTGCTATTTCTTGAGAGAAGCCACTAGTGAAATCTACGGCCCCGGGGTCTATTCTTTATCATATTTGCTTTGAGATCTATTTTTATTCGCTTTTATTTTCAGATATATTATTCCAAAACACAAAAATACCTTGCTGCACTTTTTTATTAATTTTTTGATTTCGTGTTTTATCAAGAGCTATTTATCCAATCTATCACAATTGTTCTCCCGTCGACTTGCCAATTTCTGGCGCCGTTACCTAGGAGGGATTGACTGAAGGAAATATGCCCTAGAGGCAATAATAAAGTTATTATTTATTTCCTTATTTCATGATAAATGTTTATCATTCATGCTAGAATTGTATTAACCGGAAACATAATACTTGTGTGAATACATAGACAAACAGAGTGTCACTAGTATGCCTCTACTTGACTAGCTCATTAATCAAAGATGGTTATGTTTCCTAGCCATAGACATGAGTTGTCATTTGATTAACGTGATCACATCATTAGGAGAATGATGTGATTGACTTGACCCATTCCGTTAGCATAGCACTTGATCGTTTAGTATTCTGCTATTGCTTTCTTCATGACTTATACATGTTCCTATGACTATGAGATTATGCAACTCCCGTTTATCGGAGGAACACTTTGTGTGCCACCAAACGTCACAACGTAACTGGGTGATTATAAAGGTGCTCTACAGGTGTCTCCGAAGGTACTTGTTGGGTTGGCGTATTTCCAGATTAGGATTTGTCACTCCGATTGTCGGAGAGGTATCTCTAGGCCCACTCGGTAATGCACATCACGATAAGCCTTGCAAGCATTGCAACTAATGAGTTAGTTGCAGGATGATGTATTACAGAACGAGTAAAGAGACTTGCCGGTAACGAGATTGAACTAGGTATTGAGATACCAACGATCGAATCTCGGGCAAGTAACATACCGATGACAAAGGGAACAACGTATGTTGTTATGCGGTCTGACCGATAAAGATCTTCGTAGAATATGTAGGAGCCAATATGGGCATCCAGGTCCCGCTATTGGTTATTGACCAGAGAGGTGTCTCGGTCATGTCTACATAGTTCTCGGACCCGTAGGGTCCGCACGCTTAACGTTCATTGACGATATAGTACTATGAGTTATGTATGTTGGTGACCGAATGTTGTTCGGAGTTTTGGATGAGATCACGGATATGACGAGGAACTTCGGAATGGTCCGGAAGTGAAGATTGACATGTGGATAGTAGTGTTTGATCTCCGGAAAGGTTCCGGAATCCATCGGAAGGGGTTCCGGATGTTTCCCGAAATGTTTGGGCACGAGAACACTTTATCTGGGCCAAAGGGGAAAGCCCAGGAGGTTTTTGGAAAGCGCAAAAGGAAGTTTTGCGGAGTCCCGGGGCAAGACGCCAGGGTCCCTGGCGTCTGGGTCCAGACGCCGGGAACCCTGGCGTCTGGCCCTGGAGTCCGAGAAGGACTCTTGCCTTTCGGGTGAAACCGACTTTGTGGAGGCTTTTACTCCAAGTTTCGACCCCAAGGCTCAACATATAAATAGAGGGATAGGGCTAGCACCCAAGACACATCAAGAAACACCAAGCCGTGTGCCGGCAACCCCGTCCCCCTAGTTTATCCTCCGTCATAGTTTTCGTAGTGCTTAGGCGAAGCCCTGCGGAGATTGTTCTTCACCAACACCGTCACCACGCCGCCGTGTTGCCGGAACTCATCTACTACTTCGCCCCTCTTGCTGGATCGAGAAGGCGGGGACGCCATCGAGCTGAACGTGTGCAGAACTCGGAGGTGCCGTGCTTTCGGTACTTGGATCGGTCGGATCGTGAAGACGTACGACTACATCAACCGCGTTGATATAACGCTTCTGGTTACGGTCTACGAGGGTACGTAGACAACACTCTCCCCTCTCGTTGCTATGCATCACCATGATCTTGCGTGTGCGTAGGATTTTTTTTGAAATTACTACGTTCCCCAACAGTGGCATCCGAGCCTGGTTTTATGCGTAGATGTCATATGCAAAAGTAGAACACAAGTGAGTTGTGGGCGATATAAGTCATACTGCTTACCAGCATGTCATACTTTGGTTCGGCGGTATTGTTGGATGAAGCGGCCTGGACCGACATTACGCGTACGCTTACGCGAGACTGGTTCTACCGACGTGCTTTGCACACAGGTGGCTGGCGGGTGTCAGTTTCTCCAACTTTAGTTGAACCGAGTGTGGCTACGCCCGGTCCTTGCGAAGGTTAAAACAGCACCAACTTGACAAACTATCGTTGTGGTTTTGATGCGTAGGTAAGAATGGTTCTTGCTCAACCCGTAGCAGCCACGTAAAATTTGCAACAACAAAGTAGAGGACGTCTAACTTGTTTTTGCAGGGCATGTTGTGATGTGATATGGTCAAGACATGATGCTAAATTTTATTGTATGAGATGATCATGTTTTGTAACCGAGTTATCGGCAACTAGCAGGAGCCATATGGTTGTTGCTTTATTGTATGCAATGCAATCGCCCTGTAATGCTTTACTTTATCACTAAGCGGTAGCGATAGTCGTAGAAGCATAAGATTGGCGAGACGACAACGATGCTACGATGGAGATCAAGGTGTCGCGCCGGTGCCGATGGTGATCATGACGGTGCTTCGGAGATGGAGATCACAAGCACAAGATGATGATGGCCATATCATATCACTTATATTGATTGCATGTGATGTTTATCTTTTATGCATCTTATCTTGCTTTGATTGACGGTAGCATTATAAGATGATCCCTCACTAAATTATCAAAGTATAAGTGTTCTCCCTGAGTATGCACCGTTGCGAAAGTTCTTCGTGCTGAGACACCACGTGATGATCGGGTGTGATAGGCTCTACGTTCAAATACAACGGGCAAAACAGTTGCACACGCGGAATACTCAGGTTAAACTTGACGAGCCTAGCATATAACAGATATGGCCTCGGAATACGGAGACCGAAAGGTCGAGCGTGAATCATATAATAGATATGATCAACATAGTGATGTTTACCGTTGAAACTACTCAATCTCACGTGATGATCGGACATGGTTTAGTTGATATGGATCACGTGATCACTTAGAGGATTAGAGGGATGTCTATCTAAGTGGGAGTTCTTAAGTAATATGATTAATTGAACTTTAATTTATTATGAACTTAGTCTTGGTAGTATTAGCATATCTATGTTGTAGATTAATAGCTCACGTTGTTGCTTCCCTATGTTTTATATATGTTCCTAGAGAAAACTAAGTTGAAAGATGTTAGTAGCAATGATGCGGATTGGATCTGTGATCTGAGGTTTATCCTCATTGCTGCACAGAAGAATTATGTCCTTGATGCACCGTTAGGTGACAAACCTATTGCAGGAGCAGATGCAGACGTTATGAACGTTTGGCTAGCTCAATATGATGACTACTTGATAGTTTAGTGCACCATGCTTAACGGCTTAGAATCGGGACTTCAAAGACGTTTTGAACGTCATGGACCATATGAGATGTTCCAAGAATTGAAGTTAATATTTCAAGCAAATACCCGAGTTGAGAGATATGAAGTCTCCAACAAGTTCTATAGCTAAAAGTTGGAGGAGAATAGCTCAAGCAGTGAGCATGTGCTCAGATTGTCTGGGTACCACAATCGCTTGAATCAAGTGGGAGTTAATCTTCCAGATAAAATAGTGATTGACAGAATTCTCTAGTCACCATCACCAAGTTAGTAGAACTTCGTGATGAACTATAATATGCAAGGGATGACGAAAATAATTCCCAAGCTCTTCGTGATGCTGAAATCGACGAAGGTAGAAATCAAGAAAAACATCAAGTGTTGATGGTTAACAAGACCACTAGTTTCAAGAAAAGGGCAAAGGGAAGAAGGGGAACTTCAAGAAGAACGGCAACAAGTTGCTGCTCAAGTGAAGAAGCCCAAGTCTGGACCTAAGCCTGAGACTAAGTGCTTCTACTGCAAAGGGACTGGTCACTGGAAGCGGAACTACCCCAAGTAATTGGCGGATAAGAAGGATGGCAAAGTGAACATAGGTATATTTGATATACATGTTATTAATGTGTACTTTACTAGTGTTTATAGCAACCCTCAGTATTTGATACTAGTTCAGTTGCTAAGATTAGTAACTCAAAACGGGAGTTATCAGAATGAACATAAACTAGTTAAGGGCGAGGTGACGATGTGTGTTGGAAGTAGTTCTAAGATTGATATGATCATCATCGCACACTCCCTATACTTTCGGGATTAGTGTTGAACCTAAATAAGTGTTATTTGGTGTTTGCGTTGAGCATGAATATGATTTGATCATGTTTATTGCAATACGGTTATTCATTTAAGTTAGAGAATAATTGTTGTTCTGTTTACATGAATAAAACCATCTATGGTCATACACCCAATGAAAATGGTTTGTTGGATCTCGATCGTAGTAATACACATATTCATAATATTGAAGCCAAAAGATGCAAAGTTAATAATGATGGTGCAACTTATTTGTGGCACTGCTGTTTAGGTCATATTGGTGTAAAGCGCATGAAGAAACTCCATGCTGATGGAATTTTGGAATCACTTGATTATGAATCACTTGATGCTTGCGAAGCATGCCTTATGGGCAAGATGACTAAAACTCCGTTCTCCGGAACAATGGAGCAAGCAACTGACTTATTGGAAATAATACATACTGATGTATGCAATCCGATGAGTGTTGAGGCTCGCGGCGGGTATCATTATTTTCTGACCTTCACAGATGATTTGAGTAGATATGGGTATATCTAGTTGATGAAAGACATGTCTGAAACATTTGAAAAGTTCAAAGAATTTCAGAGTGAAGTGGAGAATCATCGTAACAAAAATAAAAGTTTCTACGATATGATCGCGGAGGTAAAATATTTGAGTTACGAGTTTGGCCTTCAATTAAAACAATGTGGAATAGTTTCACAAAATTCGTGCCACCTAGAACACCACAACATAATGGTGTGTCCAAATGTCATAACCGTACTTTATTGGATATAGTGCAATCTATGATGTTTCTTACCAATTTACCACTATAGTTTTGGGGTTATGCATTAGAGACAGCTGCATTCACATTAAAAAGGGCACCATCTATATCCGTTGAGACGACACCGTATGAACTGTGGTTTGGCAAGAAACAAAAGTTGTCATTTCTTAAAATTTGGGGTTGCGATGCTTATAAGAAAAAGTTTCATCCTGATAAGCTCAAACCCAAATCGGAGAAATGTGTCCTCATAGGATACCCAAAGGAGACAGTTGGGTACACCTTCTATCACAGATCCGAAGGCAAGATATTCGTTGCTAAGAATGGATCCTTTCTAGAAAAGGAGTTTCTCTCGAAAGAAGTGAGTGGGAGGAAAGTAGAACTTGATGAGGTAACTATACCTGCTCCCCTATTGGAAAGTAGTTCATCGCAGAAATCTGTTCCTGTGACTACTACACCAATTAGTGAGGAAGCTAATGATGATGATCATGTAACTTCAGATCAAGTTACTACCGAACCTCGTAGGTCAACCAGAGTGAGATCCGCACCAGAGTGGTACGGTAATCCTGTTCTGGAGGTCATGTTACTTGACCATGATGAACCTACGAACTATGAGGAAGCGATGATGAGCCCAGATTCCGCGAAATGGTTTGAGGCCATGAAATCTGAGATAGGATCCATGTATGAGAACAAAGTATGGACTTTGGTTGTCTTGCCCGATGATTGGCAAACCATAGAAAATAAATGGATCTTCAAGAGGAAGACAGACGCTGATAGTAGTGTTACTATCTACAAAGCTAGACTTGTCGAAAAAGGTTTTGACAAAGTTCAAGGTGTTGACTACGATGAGATTTTCTCACTCGTATCGATGCTTAAAGTCTGTCCGAATCATGTTAGCAATTGCCGCATTTTATGAAATCTGGCAAATGGATAACAAAACTGCAATCCTTAATGGATTTCTTAAAGAAGAGTTGTATATGATGCAACCATAAGGTTTTGTCAATCCTAAAGGTGCTAACAAAATGTGCAAGCTCCAGCGATCCATCTATGGACTAGTGCAAGCATCTCGGAGTTGGAATATACGCTTTGATGAGTTGATCAAAGCATATAGTTTTATACAGACTTGCGGTGAAGCCTGTATTTACAAGAAAGTGAGTGGGAGCACTACAACATTTCTGATAAGTATATGTGAATAACATATTGTTGATCGGAAATAATGTAGAATTATTCTACAAAGCATAAAGGAGTGTTTGAAAAGAGTTTTTCAAAGAAAGACCTCGGTGAAGCTGCTTACATATTAGCATCAAGATCTATAGAGATAGATCAAAACGCTTGATAAGTTTTTTCAATGAGTACATACCTTGACAAGAGTTTGAAGTAGTTCAAAATGGAACAGTCAAAGAAAGAGTTCTTGCCTGTGTTACAAGGTGTGAAATTGAGCAAGACTCAAAGCACGACCACGGCAGAAGATAGAAAGAGAATGAAAGTCATTCCCTATGCCTTAGCCATAGGTTCTAGAAAGAGGTGACAAAAGGTTCGTCGTAAAGGGTTACGTCGATGCAAGTTTTGACACTGATCCAGATGACTCTAAGTATCAATGTAGATACATATTGAAAGTGGGAGCAATTAGCTAAAGTAGCTCCGTGCAGAGCATTGTAGACATAGAAATTTGCAAAATACATACGAATCTGAATATGGCAGACCCGTTGACTAAACTTCTCTCACAAGCAAAACATGATCACACCTTGGTACTCTTTGGGTGTTAATCACATAGCGATGTGAACTAGATTATTGACTCTAGTAAACCCTTTGGGTGTTGGTCACATGACGATGTGAACTGTAACATCCCAAATTTCCAATTTGGAATGTTATACAATAGATCATCATTGCATAGCATATTTTATTGCATTTTGGCAAATCCTCGATAAATCCTAAGCAACTCAAGGACCCTCGGAGAGAGTTGGGGATTTTCCCGATTTTTCATATTTGATTTTTATCAAATAATAAAACGAGGATTTTGGTTTTAATTATTTTTCTCTCTGAAAAATATTTCATATTAAAATAAATGAGAGGAGAAAATATGACTTCTCCAAAACAATTGAAATATTGGAGGAAAAATATTAAAATCATATATTGGATTTTATTCGGATTTTATTTGCAATTTTACTTGCATTAAAAAATATTTGCATGTTTTCAAAACTGCATTTTTGGCCAAGAAAAATCTTCACCTTGTTCTAATTATTTTAATTAGATGGGGAAAATTTGTTTTATCATTTTTGGATTTTTATTTATTTTTCTGCGATTTTTTTGATTCGGCGGAATATTAAAAAAAAAACCCGCGCCCGACCGGGCCGAGGCCTAGCTGAGCCATGAGCCGGCCCACCCCGTCGTCTCCCTCGCGCGCACGATGCCGCCGCCGCCCGAGTCCGAGGCGAGCACACCGCCGCCGCCTTGCCCCCTCCTCCAAGACAGCCCCCTCTCTTATATACCCGCCGCCGCCCCTCTCCCTCACCCCGAGCCCCGCCCCAAGCCGCCGCCGCCGGACACCGACGCCGCCACCCGAGGAGTCGCCGCCCCGCTCGCCGTACGCCGCCGCCGACGCCGCCCCTCCCCGCACCCGAGCCCCGCCGCCCCATCGCCCTCGCCGGAGCCCCAAGCCGCCCCCGCCGGAGCCCGTCCCGACGAGGTACCGCGCCGCCGCCGCCTTGCCGATTTTCTAAAAAAAACCGTTCGTTTTTTTCTAAACCCTAGATCGGTTTATTTTTTTTTCGGTTTTATTATTTAGTGAACGTTCACCGACCCGTTCGTTTTAACGAACGTGTTCGTCGGATTTTCGCTGTTAACGAACGTCCGTTCATTTAACTGTTCGTCAGTTTTCATTTTCGTCGGATTTTTCCGCGATTATTCCAGATCTCGATTTCTGATCAGATCTTCGTTTTCGTTTAACTTTTCGCTCATTTATCGGAATCAGGCGATTCAAGCGCCTAGAGTTTCGTCTCGAAATTGTTTTTCCGTTTAACCTACTAAAACAAGTTTTTGCTACTGTAAAATTTGACCTAGATCCAGATTAGTAAACGAAGCTTGTTTCTTTCGCCGTTTGACTTTCGTTGCTTCGTTCGATTTGATTCTTTTTGCAAACCGGAGTTCTTAAGTTGAACTTTCTGGTTGGATCTTTTATTCGAGTTTTACCTGTGCATTAGATGAGTACTTATTGTTTGCTTATTTGTTTGCGATAGAGTACCCGGAGTGCGCCGCTTGTTACTGCGAATCTCTAGGTTTCGCGGGTCATCAGCAAGGCACGTAACACTTTGATCATACTTTTCCATACCTAGTTTTATACATTAGTTTCATCCTCAAACATTACATGATTAGGATCTAATTAAGTTGTGGGTATTGGGAAGTAGTTCAGGTAGTACCTATTACCTGTTTTATTTATCAAACCCTTGGGAGTTACTTCTACGTTTGCTATTATATTGCTATGCTATGCTCGTAGACGTGGATTGGGTTTGAGAGTATTCATGACATACGTGAGATTGTTAATTAATGGTTTACTTAAGCTGGCAACTAAAACTCACATCTGGGTGGATTGAGGTACCTGGGTATTCCAGGATTGCCTGTTTTTCTTTTGGACCGCCACCCAGGTTCAAAGGGATCATGAGATTATTCATGCTAGAAACTTCCGTGTGCAGCCGCAAGCTATTATGGGCTCTAGCATAGTTGATTAAGTTGTGTGAACTCTTACAGTGGTAGACTAGCGGATGTAGGGGATGTAGGTGGTACGGTCTATCACATCGTAAGGTGCAAACCCTTCTGAAAGACTGTGTCTCGGTCATCCGTTTATCAAACATCATGAAGTGCGAGAATCAAGCGGAGGCGATCGAGTCTTGTGGGAAAAGTGCACAAACCTCTGCAGAGTGTATAAACTAATCATGGTTAGCCGTGTCCCCGGTTATGGACAACTTGAGTATCTAGTACTTGGATTATCATGTGAATCTCATCATCATGTTACTTTAATTAATTTTGATGGGTTAATGATGATACTTAATTGGGATTGAGAATGCTGTCAACCATTCTCAATTTTTAACAACCACCATGATAGTTAAATAAAATTTATTCCTTTGTAGTAGGGAAAAATGGCTTTTCGCAAAACTGTAACCATAGAGCTTTCCACCAGCCATATATGCATGTAGTATAGCATTATTATGTTCATTACTCTCTATGTGTTACATTGCCAGCATATTCCATGTGCTGACCCGTTTTCGGGCTGCAACGTTTCATGTTGCAGACTTTTCAGACGACGAGTAAGGTGCCTTAGGTCGTGGTCTTATACTCAGTGATGCCGTTGGAGTTGATGGACTCACTTCTCTTCCAAGCCTTCCGCTGTTATCGTATTAGATGGCCTTAAGCCATATTTATCATACTTATTCTCTTTTGAGATATTCGATGTAATAAGTGTGTGATTGCTACTCTGTTATAAATCCTCCATTTGTACTGTGCGTGCCAGCATTACTGATCCAGGGATGACACTGGTGCACAGCAGCACAGACTATTTGAGGTCTGGTCGCTACAAAGGTGGTATCAGAGCACACGCTGACTGTAGGACACGACCACTAAGCTTAAACCCTAGAACACTTCTCTCTTCTCATTTCTGACCCCTCTCCACTTTCTACTCTTTTAGGAATGGCGGATGCAAGGAGCAAGTTCATGCAACCAGATGAAGACACGCCTTTTGGACGTCACTTGAAGGAAGTCACTAAGTACTTGAACATAGGAATACCAAGCATCACCGGAACCTACAACGCCACATTACCAGAAGAGGAGAGCTGGAAGATTCAAGTTCAAGTTCCAGGAAGGACGTTTGCGCCAGTCACTGAGCCTATAAAATTGGCTTTTGAAGCACCAACCTGGAGTTTAGGGAAGAGCATGGCAGCCCACATCGCTATGGGACGCATTGGAGAAGTCTACCACAGGGAGCTTAAGGATACTATTTATCAGATTTGTGGACGCCGAGACGAGCAATAGGAGATGATTAGCACCAAGAAGGATGGATCAATTGCAGCTTTCATCCAGGAGCAAAACCAACACATTCGTCGCCAGGAGAACCAGATGTGCTCAGACAAGATAGATCTGAAGAAGGCGTTGACAAGGATCAAGGAGCTGGAGGAAGAACTCAAGGCTACACGCGAGGATTATTTGGAGGAAATCGTCGCACTAGTAGGGAAGAATGACGACCTGGAGAAGAAGATTGGAGTATTCATGGGAAATCCAGTGCCAAAAGCAGGAGATGATGAATGCGCTTGCCCGGATAACTACATCATCATCGACGACACCGACTCGGACCCCAGTGAAGATGACTTTGTTCATGAAGCTGGAGCAGATATCATGGAGTCTTCAACTGATCAGAATTTCTAGTAGACCACCATATCAGTAGTAGTTTCCCCCCATTTATATAGTATAGTTCAAGCACTTTTGTAACGCTAGATAGATCGATTGTATGCCTTGTTTGAATTGATTGAGTGATATTGATTGTGTTTGTCTCATGAGCATATGGGTAGTGTTTTCTCTCTAGACCTCATTCTATTCTAAACTCTCATCTTTTCTAACCTATCAGATGCCTCCGAGACGCGACACCGGATTTGTTTTCCCACCGGAGATCACTCAGTTGATTCAAGAACAGAATGCCCTGATGCAAGTGCTAGTACAGAACCAAGGCAACAACAACAACAACAACAACAACCCACCACCACCACCTGTTGATCACTTAGCCCGTTTCCTGAGGCTAAATCCGCCGGTGTTTTCCAGCAGCACCGAGCCGATTGTTGCAGATGATTGGCTCCGCAAAGTTGGAAGGGAGTTGGCCACTGCAGGATGCATAGATGCGGAAAGAGTGCGTTTTGCCGCACATCAGCTTCATGGACCCGCAGCATCATGGTGGGAGAATTACACAGCCACACACCCTATTGACACTGTCACATGGGACCAGTTTCAGCAAGCTTTCCGTACAGCCCATGTATCAGCCACACCTGGATAACTTAGTATCTGTAGCAAAGTATTTAGTAGCAAAGTAGTATGGAAGTAACAGTAACAGTAGCAAAAGTAATATTTTTGGGTTTTGTAGTGATTGTAACAGTAGCAACGGAAAAGTAAATAAGCGAGGAACAATATGTGAAAAGCTCGTAGGCATTGGATCGGTGATGGAGAATTATGCCGGATGCGGTTCATCATGTAACAATCATAACATAGGGTGACACAGAACTAGCTCCAATTCATCAATGTAATGTAGGCATGTATTCCGAATATAGTCATACGTGCTTATGGAAAAGAACTTGCATGCCATCTTTTGTCCTACCCTCCCGTGGCAGGGGGGTCCTAATGGGAACTAAGGGATATTAAGGCCTCCTTTTAATAGAGTACCGGACCAAAGCATTAACACATAGTGAATACATGAACTCCTCAAACTATGGTCATCACCGGGAGTGGTCCCGATTATTGTCACTTCGGGGTTGCCGGATCATAGACTTGCAAGATAGGATCAAGAACTCACATATATTCATGAAAACATAATAGGTTCAGATCTGAAATTATGGCACTCGGGCCCTAGTGACAAGCATTAAGCATAGCAAAGTCATAGCAACATCAATCTCATAACATAGTGGATACTAGGGATCAAACCCTAACAAAACTAACTCGATTACATGATAGATCTCATCCAACCCATCACCGTCCAGCAAGCCTACGATGGAATTACTCACGCACGGCGGTGAGCATCATGAAATTGGTGATGGAGGATGGTTGATGATGACGACGGCGACGAATCCCCCTCCCCGGAGCCCCGAACGGACTCCAGATCAGCCCCCGGAGAGGTTTTAGGGCTTGGCGGCGGCTCCGTATCGTAAAACGCGATGAATCCTTCTCTTTTATTTTTCTCTCCTTGAAAGTGAATATATGGAGTTGGAGTTGAGGTCGGTGGAGCGTCAGGGGGCCCACGAGGCAGGGGGGCGCGCTGATGTGGATTCTTCTTCCAGTATTTTTAATATTTTCCAAAAATACGTTCCGTGGAGTTTCAGGTCATTCCGAGAACTTTTGTTTCTGCACATAAATAACACCATGGCAATTCTGCTGAAAACAACGTCAGTCCGGGTTAGTTCCATTCAATTCATGCAAGTTAGAGTCCAAAACAAGGGCAAAAGTGTTTGGAAAAGTAGATACGACGGAGACGTATCAACTCCCCCAAGCTTAAACCTTTGCTTGTCCTCAAGCAATTCAGTTGATAAACTGAAAGTGATAAAGAAAAACTTTTACAAACTCTGTTTGCTCTTGTTGTTGTAAATATGTAAAGCCAGCGTTCAAGTTTTCAGCAAAGATTATGACTAACCACATTCACAATAACTCTTAGGTCTCATGTTTACTCATGTCAATAACATAATCAACTAGCGAGCAATAATAATAAATCTCGGATGACAACACTTTCTCAAAACAATCATGATATGATATAATAAGATGGTATCTCGCTAGCCCTTTCTGAGACCGCAGAACATAAATGTAGAGCACCTTTAAAGATCAAGGACTGACTAAACATTGTAATTCATGGTAAAAGAGATCCAGTCATAGTCATACCCAATATAAATTAATAGTAATGGATGCAAATGACAGCAGTGCTCTCCAGCTGGTGCTTTTTAATAAGAGGGTGACGACTCAACATGAAAATAAATAGATAGGCCCTTCGCAGAGGGAAGCAGGGATTTGTAGAGGTGCCAGAGCTCGGTTTTAAAGCAGAGATAAATAATATTTTGAGCGACATACTTTCATTGTCAACATAACAACCAAGAGATGGCGATATCTTCCATGCTACACACATTATAGGCAGTTCCCAAACAGAATGGTAAATTTATACTCCCCCTCCACCAACAAGCATCAACCCGTGGCTTGCTCGAAACAACGAGTGCGTCCAACTAGCAACAGCCCGGGGGAGCTTTGTTTGCAATTATTTTGATTTAGTTTGCATAAAGCATGGGACTGGGCATCCCGGTGACCAGCCATTTTCTCGTGAGTGAGGAACGGTGTCCACTCCTCTTGAGAATAACCCGCCTAGCATGGAAGATACAGACAGCCCTAGTTGATACATGAGCTATTCGAGCATACAAAACCGAATTTCATTTGAAGGTTTGGAGTTTGGCACATACAAATTTACTTGGAATGGCAGGTAGATACCGCATATAGGAAGGTATGGTGGACTCATATGGCATAACTTTGGGGTTTAAGGGATTGGATGCACAAGCAGTATTCCCGCTTAGTACAAGTGAAGGCTAGCAAAAGGCTGGGAAGCGACCAACTAGAGAGCGACAACAGTCATGAACATGCATTAAAATTAATAAACATTGAGTGCAAGCATGAGTAGGATATAATCCACCATGAACATAAATATCGTGAAGGCTATTTTGATTTGTTTCAACTACATGCGTGAACATGTGCCAAGTCGAGTCACTTAAATCATTCAAAGGAGGATACCACCCCACTATACCACATCACAACCATTTTAATAGCATGTTGGCACGCAAGGTAAACCATTATAACTCATAGCTAATCAAGCATGGCACGAGCAACTATGATCTCTAATTTTCATTGCAAACATGTTTATTCATAATAGGCTGAATCTGGAATGATGAACTAATCATATTTACAAAAACAAGAGAGGTCGAGTTCATACCAGCTTCTCTCATCTCAGCCAGTCCATCATATATCGTCATAATTGCCTTTCACTTGCACGACCGAACGATGTGAAAATAATAAGAGTGCACGTGCATTTGACTAAGCTGGAATCTGCGAGCATTCAATAAACAGGGGAAGACAAGGCAATATGGGATCTTGGTTAAATCAACAATAATGCATATAAGAGCCACTTCAACAATTTAACTATGGTCTTCTCCTATTGACCCCAAAGAAAAGAAAAGAAATAAAACTATTTACACGGGAAAGCTCGCAACAAGCAAAAGAAGAACGGAAAATCTTTTTGGGCTTTCTTTTAATTATTACTACTACATCAAGAAAAGTGAACTAACTAAAAGTTACAACTATTTTTTTGTTTTTCTTAAGGTTTAACAAACACACAAGAAGAAAGCAAGAAAAAGGAAAATAAACTAGCATGGATATTACAGTGAAAGAGTATGAGCACCGACATCTAGCAATGAGTGTGTGAACATGAATGTAATGTCGGTGGGAAATACGTACTCCCCCAAGCTTAGGCTTTTGGCCTAAGTTGGTTTATTGCCACGGATGGCCTGGCGGATATCCATAGTTGTAGCTGGGCTTGTACTGCGATGAAGAAGACCCTGATTGCCACTGGTTGGCAATTGTCTCCGGATCCCACTGGTAATTAGACTGTCGTGGAGGTTCAAATTGTGGTTCCGGCTCCATGGCTGGTGTAGGGTTCCGGTAGGCGTGAATGGCTGCCAGCGGAACGAGATACAGACCTGTAGATAAATTAAGCAAGGAGGGAGCATGCAAGGTAATAGTCTCAGGGTGATGTTTATCAAAGAACAATTTGTATTTAAGCGCCCCTTCCCTATTCTTAACAATAAAGTCATGCGCTACCATACTCTTATAATCTAAATAAGCAGTGGGCAGCAATTTTTCTTCTTTTTCATAGTGCCTAATAGGTATGTTATAATGTGCAGCAAGGCGTGAAGCGTAAATACCTCCAAAGATGGGGCCCTTTGTACTGTTCAAACTTAACCGTTTAGCAATAATACCGCCCATACTAACAGTGTTATCGCAGAATAAACCATGGAACAAAATGATAATATCAGGAACACTAAGGTTTCCACAGTTTCCGCGACCTATTAAGCAACGACTAGCAAATATGGCAAAGTAGCGTAAAACAGGAAAATGTATGCTAGTGATTCTTGCATCGGAAACCTTCCTAGTTTCCCCTACAGTAATAGTGTCAATAAACCCGTCCACATCTTTATGATGTGGTTCCTCTAAACTACCCTCGAAAGGTATTTTGCAAACCTTGCAAAATTCATCTAGTGGCATCTTGTTAACCACATCATATAAATGAAACTCTACTGAAGGAGGTGTTTCCTTAGGATAATAGTAGAAGTTTTGCACAAAAGTATTGGTGAGTAAGAGATACTGTTCGCGTTGGTCGCGGAGGAAGTCGGTGAGGCCTGCATTCTCAAGCAACTCATAAAAATCATCATATATCCCGGTTGCTCTCAAGAAATCGTCGGAAGGCCATTCACACGGCCGGACCTCCGCGGTGCGAGGCAAATTATATTTGGGCCTCTGTGCTTCTTCACTTTGCTTTTCCTTCGAGCTTCGGCTCGATGAGCCCCTCAAAAATCTCTTCATTATTTTCTGAAAAATTCTGAAATTTTTAGTAACTTCAAATAAAAGTGAACCAAGCTCAACAAAATTGATAGCAACTACTCCTACAAGTGTCTAGAGACTATATCATGCATTAGAACTACTTGGAACCATATAAATTTGACATGCAAGCTCAAGAACATGGTCACCTAGGCAACACAAATTTGCAATGAATAAAGCACTAGAACAAAAACTAATTGGACCAATGGAGGAGTCACATACCAAGGAACAATCCCCCAAGCAGTTTTGTGAGAGGTGCTTTGAGCAAGGAGATCGAAAATCGCAGCAAAATGAGCTAGAACTCGTGCTTGAGCTGGATGGTGATTTTTTGGGAGGAAGAAGAAGTGTGTGGGTGCAGGAATAAGTGGAGGGGAGCCACCGTGGGCCCACGAGGTAGGGGGGCGTGCCCTGGACCCTCGTGGCCAGGTGCTTGCTCCCCCTGCTGTGTTCTCAGTGCCAGATATTCTACAATATTCCAGAAAAAATCATATTCCATTTTCAGGGCATTTGGAGAACTTTTATTTTCGGGGTATTTTTATATTGGACGGATAATTCAAAAAACAGACAGGAAAATACTATTTTTACTTTATTTCAACTAAATAACAGAAAGTAGAGAGAGGGTACAGAAAGTTGTGCCTTCTAGTTTCATCCATCTCATGCTCATCAAAAGGAATCCACTAACAAGGTTGATCAAGTCTTGTTAACAAACTCATTCTGAATAACATGGAACCAGAGAAATTTCAAATAACACTATGTTACCTCAACGGGGATATGCACATCCCCAATAATAAGAATATCATATTTCTTTTTGACAGTAGCAAGAGGAAATTCAAAACCTCCAAAAATAATCGATGGAATTTTTCCAATAGAATTGATACTATGGACTTGAGGTTGTTTCCTCGGAAAGTGTACCGTATGCTCATTACCATTAACATGAAAAGTGACATTGCCTTTTTTGCAATCAATAACAGCCCCTGCAGTATTCAAAAAGGGTCTTCCAAGAATAATAGACATACTATTGTCCTCGGGAATATCAAGAATAACAAAGTCTGTTAAAATAGTAACGTTTGCAACCACAACAAGCACATCCTCACAAATACTGACAGGTATAACAGTTGATTTATCAGCCATTTGCAAAGATATTTCAGTAGGTGTCAACTTATTCAAATCAAGTCTATGATATAAAGAGAGAGGCATAACACTAACACCGGCTCCAAGATCACATAAAGCAGTTTTAACATAGTTTCTTTTAATAGAGCATGGTATAGTGGGTACTCCTGGATCTCCAAGTTTCTTTGGTATTCCACTCTTAAAAGTGTAATTAGCAAGCATGGTGGAAATTTCAGCTTCCAGTATCTTTCTTTTATTTGTAACAATATCCTTCATGTACTTAGCATAAGGATTCATTTTGAGCATATCAGTTAATCGCATACGCAAGAAGATAGGTCTAATCATTTCAGCAAAGCGCTCAAAATCCTCATCATCCTTTTTCTTGGATGGTTTGGGAGGAAAAGGCATGGGTTTCTGAACCCAAGGTTCTCTTTCTTTACCGTGTTTCCTAGCAACAAAATCTCTCTTATCATAACGTTGATTCTTTGATTGTGGGTTATCAAGATCAACAGCAGGTTGAATTTCTACATCATTATCATTACTAGGTTGAGCATCATCATGAACATTATCATTAACATTTTCACTAGGTTCATGTTCATTACCAGATTGTGTTTCAGCATCAGAAATAGAAATATCATTGGGATTCTCAGGTGGTTCAGCAATAGGTTCACTAGAAGTATGCAAAGTCCTATCATTTTTCTTTTTCTTCTTTTTAGAAGGACTAGGTGCATCTATATTATTTCTCTGAGAATCTTGCTCAATTCTCTTAGGGTGGCCTTCAGGATACAAAGGTTCCTGAGTCATTTTACCAGTTCTAGTAGCCACTCTAACAACATAATCATTATTCTTACTATTTAATTCATTGAGCAGATCATTTGAGCCTTAAGTACTTGTTCTACTTGAGTGGTGACCATAGAAGCATGTTTACTAATGAGTTTAAGTTCACCCTTAACATTGGCCATGTACTCAAGTGTTCAATCATATAAGCATTTTGTTTTAATTGTCTACCGAAATAAGCACTAAAATCTTCTTGCTTAACCATAAAGTTATCAAACTCATCCAAACATTGGCTAGCAAACTTATAGTGAGGAATATCACCTTCATCAAATCTATAGAGAGAATTTACCTTTACTACCCGTGTTGGGTTATCAAGACCATGAGTTTCTTCAATAGGTGATGGATTAAGATCATGTATTTCTTCAATAGGCGGTAAATTAAGACCATGTATTTCTTCAATAGGAGGTAAATTCTTAACATCTTCAGCTTTTATACCTTTTTCTTTCATAGATTTCTTTGCCTCTTGCATATCTTCAGGACTGAGAAATAGAACACCCCTCTTCTTCGGAGTTGGTTTAGGAATAGGCTCAGGAATTGGCTCAGGAGCTGGCTCAGGAAGTGCCCAATTATTTTCATTTGTCAACATATTATTCAATAGAATTTCAGCTTCATCCGGTGTTCTTTCCCTGAAAACAGAACCAGCACAACTATCCAGGTAATCTCTGGAAGCTTCGGTTAGTCCATTATAAAAGATATCAAGTATTTCATTTTTCTTGAGAGGATGATCAGGCAAAGCATTAAGTAATTGGAGAAGCCTCCCCCAAGCTTGTGGGAGACTCTCTTCTTCAGTTTGCACAAAATTATATATATCCCTTAAAGCAGCTTGTTTCTTATGAGCAGGGAAATATTTAGTAGAGAAGTAATAAATCATATCCTGGGGACTACGCACACAACCAGGATCAAGAGAATTAAACCATATCTTAGCATCACCCTTTAACGAGAACGGAAATATTTGAAGGATATAAAACTAGCGGGTTCTCTCATCATTAGTGAATAGGGTGGCTATATCATTTAATTTGGTAAGATGTGCCACAACAATTTCAGATTCATAACCATAGAAAGGATCAGATTCAACCAAAGTAATTATATCAGGATCAACAGAGAATTCATAATCCTTATCAGTAACACAGATAGGTGAAGTAGCAAAAGCAGGGTCAGGTTTCATTCTAGCATTAAGAGATCACTGCTTCCATTTAGCTAATAACCTCTTTAGATCATATCAATCATTGCAAGCTAAAATAGCTCTAGCAGCTCCTTCTTCCGGAACATAACCCTTAGGAACAACAGGCAATTCATATTTATTAGGGGGAGAGTCTTCATCATCACTTTCATCGATATTATCAGTTTCAATAATTTCATTCTCTCTAGCCCTAGCAAGTTGTTCATCAAGAAATTCACCAAGTGGCACAGTAGTATCAAGCATAGAAGTAGTTTCATCATAAGTATCATGCATAGCAGAAGTGGCATCATCAATAACATGCGACATATCAGAACGAATAACAGAAGCAAGTTTAGGTGTCGCAAGCTTACTCAAAACAGAAGGTGAATCAAGTGCAGAGCTAGATGGCAGTTCCTTACCTCCCCTCGTAGTTGAGGGATAAATTGTTGTTTTCGCGTCTTTCAAGTTCTTCATAGTGACCAGTAGATATAAATCCCAAGTGACTCAAAGAATAGAGCTGTGCTCCCCGGCAACGGCGCCAGAAAATAGTCTTGATAACCCACAAGTATAGGGGATCGCAACAGTTTTCGAGGGTAGAGTATTCAACCCAAATTTATTGATTCGACACAAGGGGAGCCAGAGAATATTCCCAAGTATTAGCAGTTGAGTTGTCAATTCAACCACACCTGGATAACTTAGTATCTATAGCAAAGTAGTATGGAAGTAACGGTAACAGTAGCAAAAGTAATATTTTTGGGTTTTGTAGTGATTGTAACAGTAGCAACGGAAAAGTAAATAAGCGAGGAACAATATGTGAAAAGCTCGTAGGCATTGGATCGGTGATGGAGAATTATGCCGGATGCGGTTCATCATGTAACAATCATAACATAGGGTGACACAGAACTAGCTCCAATTCATCAATGTAATGTAGGCATGTATTCCGAATATAGTCATACGTGCTTATGGAAAAGAACTTGCATGGCATCTTTTGTCCTACCCTCCCGTGGCAGGGGGGTCCTAATGGAAACTAAGGGATATTAAGGCCTCCTTTTAATAGAGTACCGGACCAAAGCATTAACACATAGTGAATACATGAACTCCTCAAACTATGGTCATCACCGGGAGTGGTCCCGATTATTGTCACTTCGGGGTTGCCGGATCATAACACATAGTAGGTGACTATAGACTTGCAAGATAGGATCAAGCACTCACATATATTCATGAAAACATAATAGGTTCAGATCTGAAATCATGGCACTCGGGCCCTAGTGACAAGCATTAAGCATAGCAAAGTCATAGCAACATCAATCTCATAACATAGTGGATACTAGGGATCAAACCCTAACAAAACTAACTCGATTACATGATAGATCTCATCCAACCCATCACCGTCCAGCAAGCCTACGATGGAATTACTCACGCACGGCGGTGAGCATCATGAAATTGGTGATGGAGGATGGTTGATGATGACGACGGCGACGAATCCCCCTCTCCGGAGCCCCGAACGGACTCCAGATCAGCCCCCGGAGAGGTTTTAGGGCTTGGTGGCGGCTCCGTATCGTAAAACGTGATGAATCCTTCTCTGTGATTTTTTTCTCCCCGAAAGTGAATATATGGAGTTGGAGTTGAGGTCGGTGGAGCGTCAGGGGGCCCACGAGGCAGGGGGCGCGCCCAGGGGGACAGGCGCGCCCCCACCCTCGTGGACAGGGTGTGGGCCCCCTGATGTGGATTCTTCTTCCAGTATTTTTAATATTTTCCAAAAATACGTTCCGTGGAGTTTCAGGTCATTCCAAGAACTTTTGTTTTTGCACATAAATAACACCATGGCAATTCTGCTGAAAATAGCATCAGCCCGGGTTAGTTCCATTCAATTCATGCAAGTTAGAGTCCAAAACAAGGGCAAAAGTGTTTGGAAAAGTAGATACGACGGAGACGAATCATCCCCTCCTGGTATTTCTTCACCCAGTATTTTTTATATATTCCAAATAATTCTCCGTAAAGTTTTAGGACATTTGGAGTTGTGCAGAATAGGGATCTCAGATTTGCTCCTTTCCGTTCCAGAATTCCAGCTGCCGGCATTCTCCCTCTTCATATAATTCTTGCAAAATAAGATAGAAAAGGCATAAGAATTGTATCATAAAGTGTAATAACATTCCATAATGCAATAAATATCAACATAAAAACATGATGCAAAATGAATGTATCAACTCCCCCAAGCTTAGACCTCGCTTGTCCTCAAGTGAAAGCCAAAATTGATAATCATGACCACATGTTTAGAGATAGAGATGTCGATAAAACAAAATACGGACATGGGGGCATCATGATCATCTTTTAGAACAACAATATATTTTCATATAACTTCTTATGCTAAAGTGATAATTCGTTCACAAGGTAGAGTATGAATCATAAACTTCATTGAAAACTAACAAACTATGATCTCAGTCATTGATGCAATTGCAATTTGTCATAATGTCAGAAAGAGTAAATGTAAGAGCTTTTATTTAGCAAGTTCACATAATTGCAATTTGTCATAATGTTAGAAAGAGTAAATGTAAGAGCTTTTATTTAGCAAGTTCACATACTCAACCATCATTTAATCCTTCATAATTGCTAACACTCACGCGATACTTATGAGATCAAAGCTTCAGTCAGACACATAGAAAGATAGGGGCTTATAATTTTGTCTCCCAACTATTTACCTCAAGGTTAATGCCAACAATAATAACTCATGATCACCTATATCCGAGTGGATATGTATCCAACAAGTTTTTAATGATGTTAATCAGCAATATTCTTGGATTGTAGCCGGGAATCAAAGGGGATGTAAAGATGGATAGCTTGATAATGCTAAAATTTATATGGACAATGTGTTTCTAGTTATATTTGAGAAACCTCCTGACAAAAACACATCAACGGGAAATAAGAAGAAAGATGACAATACTTGAATCTATGCATTATGCCTAGTTAGGGGCATAAACCGATAGCGCTTGTTGGGAGGCAACCCAATAAAACGAAAATATAATAATACAATATTATTGCTTCCAGGACATATTTCCAACAAAGAAATCAACCATTCTCTTGTACTTGTTTTGTGATTCCCTTTTCCGATTCAAATAGAGTGATCATGCTTTGCGACACACCCCCTTATCTTGACGATGTTGTTGAAGATTCGACATTGGCAGCTTCAAAGTTAGTGGCAGATTTCCCTATCGGTTCCCTGTAGATGCCAACCTATTCACTCCGAGGGATCTCAAGGAAATTGAAAGTATCCAATTGATCAATACCAACGTTTCCTGTCCAGGTATTATGCGAACACATTGAAGAAATTTGTTGATGTAGCCAATGAGGATTGTTTGTCCTTGATATATGGTAAACACATGAGTATTAGGATTGTTTTGATGTGAGTTCATGTCGTTAGAGACAAGACTGGGAAGAGCATATCGTCAACGGGTAATAAACACCCCTTGCTAAAACGTCTCAACCTCGCCCAGAGCATACTGGGGAACATAGCCTTCAAAGGAATTGTTTCTGCAAGGAAATTTGTCGGTCATCAAATATGTTGGAGATCGTTGCAGAAATTAAAAAATTTCTACGCATCACCAAGAACAATCTATGGAGTCTTCTAGCAACGAGAGGGAAAAGAGTGCATCTACATACCCTTGTAGATCGCGAGCGGAAGCGTTCAAGTGAACGGGGTTGATGGAGTCGTACTCGTCGTGATCCAAATCACCGATGACCGAGCGCCGAACGGATGGCACCTCCGCGTTCAACACACGTACGGTTGGGGTAGACGTCTCCTCCTTCTTGATCCAGCAAGGGGAGGGAGAGGTTGATGGAGATCCAGCAGCACGACGACGTGGTGGTGGAAGCAGCGGGGATCTCGGCAGGGCTTCGCCAAGCTCAGCGAGAGGGAGAGGTGTCACGGGAGGGAGAGGGAGGCGCCATGGGCTTGGGGTGCTGCTCCCATGCGCCTCCCCACTATATATAGGGGTGGAGGGGGCTGGTTTCTTGCCCTCCAAGTCCATTGGGGTATTGTCAAAGGTGGGGGAAAGAAATCCCACCATTTCCCTTCCCCACCGATTGTTATCCCCCTTTTTTAGGGATCTTGATCTTATCCCTTCGGGATATTATCTTATTCCTTCTAAGGGGGGATCTTGGTGCGCCTTGACCAGGGCTGTGGAGGCCTTGCCCCCACTACCCACGTTCATGTGGGTCCCCCCATGCAGGTGGGCCCCACTCCAGAACCTTCTAGAACCTTCCCGGTACAATACCAAAAAATCCCGAACATTTTCCGGTGGCCAAAATAGGACTTCCCATATATAAATCTTTACCTCCGGACCATTCCGGAACTCCTCGTGACGTCCGGGATCTCATCCGGGACTCCGAACAACTTTCGGATTTCCGCATACTAATATCTCTACAACCCTAGCGTCACCGAACCTTAAGTGTGTAGACCCTACGGGTTCGGGAGACATGCAGACATGACCGAGACGACTCTCCGGTCAAAAACCAACAGCGGGATCTGGATACCCATGTTGGCTCCCACATGTTCCACGATGATCTCATCGAATGAACCACGATGTCGAGGATTCAATCAATCCCGTATACAATTCCCTTTGTCAATCGGTACGTTACTTGCCCGAGATTCGATCATCGGTATCCCAATACCTTGTTCAATCTCGTTACCGGCAAGTCACTTTACTCGTACCGTAATGCATGATCCCGTGACCAAACACTTGGTCACATTGAGCTCATTATGATGATGCATTACCGAGTGGGCCCAGAGATACCTCTCCGTCATACGGAGTGAGAAATCCCAGTCTCGATTCGTGCCAACCCAACAGACACTTTCGGAGATACCCGTAGTGCACCTTTATAGCCACCCAGTTACGTTGTGACGTTTGGCACACCCAAAGAACTCCTATGGTATCCGGGAGTTGCACAATCTCATGGTCTAAGGAAATGATACTTGACATTTGGAAAAGCTCTAGCAAATGAACTACACGATCTTGTGCTATGCTTAGGATTGGGTCTTGTCCATCACATCATTCTCCTAATGATGTGATCCCGTTATCAATGACATCCAATGTCCATAGTCAGGAAACCATGACTATCTATTGATCAACGAGCTAGTCAACTAGAGGCTCACTAGGGACATGTTGTGGTCTATGTATCACACATGTATTACGATTTCTGGATAACACAATTATAGCATGAAGAATAGACATTAATCATGAACAAGGAAATATAATAATAACCATTTTATTATTGCCTCTAGGGCATATTTCCAACAAAATACTAACAAGTGTTATTTGTAGATTCAATACAAGCACATGTGGTATGAAATTATTAAAGAGGAGGAAGGTGTAGGTCTAGGGTTCAGAACTGAACCTCCAATACTTAGGAAGCCTCTTGGGAGGCCTACGAAGCAAAGCATCCAAACCTCTTATGAAAAGGTTTCTGGGTTAGGAGCAAGGAAAAATGATTGCAAAAACATTCTAGAGGACTTGGCCATGTCAAGAGGGTTTGCAAAAATGATGTCCCATGGGAGCTCATAGAGAATGCAAATGAACCTCTGTTTGAGGAAGATGCTCCTGCTGCGGAAGATGCTGAGGTGAATGGAGGCGATCCTTCTCCTCTAGAGAAAAAGAGCAAGAGTGGTGTTGTTGGTGAACTTAAGCACCAATATGGTGACTTGGCCAATATGGAGAATTTCAGCACCAAGATGATCAATTTCACCAACATGATAAATATCAACACTAATATGATGGATTTGACCAACATGATGAATAGCAGCAGCAAGAGGTTGGATTTTCTCAATTCTCTGAATGTTATTAATTTGATAAAATGGTTGAAAGTGTTGTAGGCAGTACGAAGGTATCCATGCCACTTTCATTATTCTATTATTCTCTAGATGATCATTCTCCATCCTTCGAAAACATAATCTCAAACACATAAGGAGCAGCAAGAAGGCATCCATGCCACTTGATGATTCTCCGGTCTCCAAAAACATCAGGAGGGACAAGAAACTGAATTTGTAGTTGTGGAAATGTAATAATTTTTTAACAATGTACTAGACCCGGTGTATTGTGTTTACTATTGATGAACAATGTAACTGAAACATGTTAAATGTATGTGACATGCATTTATCTTTAATTACTTCAAAACAATTTCAATTTTTCCTTAATCAATAAATTGGCCAAAGTTCAAAAACAATGGGCCAATTGAGCTAAAACTTTACCAATTTGTACACATGTATGTAGAATTACTTGATATTTTATAGAAAAGCTAGTTTTGCTTGTTGATTGAAAATATGGCTAATTTATTTTAAATAATACATTTTTTTATTAAATTACACAAATATTACGCCGAAAATATATTTTTCACAAATAATACACCGTCGGCCGTCAGCCGGCCGACTGGACCTAATCGGCCCACAGCAGGCCGATCGGCTTGCTGCTGGCCGACTGCTGGCCCGCCTAGCACGCGTCGGCCTCTGATTGGGCTGGCCACGTAGCGAGGGGGAGGGAGGGAGCTGTCGGCGCGGGTGTGCCCCTGTCGGCCTACCGCGGGCCGATCGGCCAGCTGCTGGCCGACAGGGCGCGGCCCCACCTCGCGCGCGGCTGGCCGGCTGCTCCCTGCGGCCTTATCCTCCCCTTCCTCCCATTTCTTCTGTTCTTCTTCTTCTCTTACCTTCTCCTTTCTCTACACAAAAATGCCACCAATTTATACACCTAAATGAGCAAGTTTTTGTGATTTTGGCACCGTGAATGGATTCAACTCAGTTAGGGCAGCCAAAAGAGGTCTCGATCTACTGATGGGGTAGCTCGTGGTGGTCGTGGTGAGCATTTTGGTGGAGGTAGTGGTGGTGAAGTTGGGGCAGTGTGGTGGTGGTGAAGTTGGGGCAGTGTGGTGGAGGTGAAGCTGTCGTTCTTCGTTCTTCGTTGGAGGCGGAGCACCGGCAGTTGGGTGGCCGCCGTTCGTCGTTCTTCGTTCGCACGCACGCTTCAAGGGTATATTTCAGCAGACATTTTATTTTTCGTAGGTGCTCCGGTAGTATTTGTTAATATGTTTCGATGTGAAATAAATTAGGTGTGTGATTATTGTTATTTGCCCCGGTAGTATACGTAAATATATTTAGATGTCAACTAATTAGTTGTGTAAAAATGTGTAGTTGCTCCGGTAATATTCCGTACTATATGTGGATGTCAAGTATTTAGGAGTGTCAGTATTTGTAGTAGTTCCGAAAAAAGGTCCGTAATATAGGCAGTCCAGTCAAATATATTAATCTATCAATATTTGTAGTTGCTACGGCAAATATTCGTAATATACTTGTAGGTGTGTGAATTGTATTAGTTGCTCTGTTAATATTCTGTAATATATAGCTAGGTAATATATAGACATGTCTAATATTTGTTAGTGGGGATATTAAGTTGTTGCTTAATACTTGTATTTCGTTGTTGAAAAAAAATAGGTGAGTCGAGATGTCCGATGTAGTGAAGTTCAGATTTTACTACGGTCCTGGTACTGTCCAAACAACTGAGATGGGAGCAGATCTGAGTGAATTTACTCACATAGAGGTGCCAATGAGCGCACCACAAACATGGTCTGTCTGTCTGTTGAAAGAATGGATTGCGGCAAGTTTAGGTCTTGATACTGAAACACACACCGTCGGTGTTCATGCATTGTGGACACGGTCAAGTTCAATAATTTAATTTTATTTGAGGCCAATAGAGGGAGACTCCGATTGGGTGCGGTGGTTACAAGGTTGTGAACGAAGGGGATGCAATCCTGTTGCTTTAGTGCTTCCCGTCGTGAAGGAGGTCACTGGACATGAAGGCGAGGGTGGCTACGAAGGACAGAGCAGTCAGGTAGAAGGAGGAAATGCTTATGGTTACGAACAAGGACAGAGCAGTCAGGTAGAAGGAGGAAATGCTTATGGTTATGAACCAGGGCAGAGTAGTCAGGTAGAAGGAGGAAATGCCGATGGTGATTACAATGGCGAGGTGGACGCTGACGAGGTAGATGGGCACATGCAGAACCAGATGGAAGAAGAAGACACCGATGTTGAAAGGGGTCATGCCGATGATTCTGACGAGTCAGATGAAGAAGAAAATGCAGAGGAGGTCCCGAATCCTGCATGGTGGAATCATGACTTCTCATCTGCAATGACCGTGAATGATGGACATGATTCAGCCTGGCAATATCACCAGAACAATATTGCGACGGGTGCTATGTATCCGAACAAGCAAGCCCTGAAGGACGCAATAATTAATTGGGCAATGTCCACGCAAAGGGTTTTCACAGCTCAGGTGTCCAGTCAGAAATTCCTGACAATGGTATGCAAGAACGCAGATTGTCCCGCCAGGGTGCATGGCTTTCTCCCTAAGTATGGCACAAGTTGGGTGATAAGTGACTTAGTTAATCACACTTGTCTTATTCCCTGCATCCCTCAAGATCATGCCAACCTTTCATCCACGCTTATTGCTCGATTGTTTTACGATGAGATAGTGCAGGGCAAAGCTATGGAAGTGAAGGCAGTCCAGACAAAAGTCTTCGCCAGGTTCAAGTACATAATTTCTTATGGCAAGGCTTGGAGGGCTAAGCATGCGGCGCTTGAGAGGAGATTTGGTTCTTATTTTGATGCATATGACTCTGTTGTCCACCTCCTCCACACCCTGCAGCAGCGGAATCCAGGCACCTATATCGATATCCAAGACATGTTCATGCCAGAGTTCCCAACTGTGAGGGTGTTGCATCGTCTCTTCTTCTCTTTCGGTGTATGCATCGAAGCTTTCAAGCATTGCCGACCGGTGATATGTGTTGACGGTACTTTTCTCACAGGCAAGTACAAGGGTCAGATCCTGACAGCCATAGGTCAAGACAGCCAAAATCAAGCCGTCCCACTGGCATTTGCTTTTGTGGAGAGTGAGAACATTGAAAGTTGGACATGGTTCTTTAGGCAGTTGAAAATATCAGTTGTGAAGGAGAAGCCCAATGTGTGCATCCTTCATGACAGGCATGTAGGTATACTCAGTGCGATAAGGACACTGACAAACCCAGGCCCTGAGGAACAAGTTCCATGGCAGGACTTGCAGAGCCGTTGGTGCATGCGCCATCTGGGGGCTAATTTCTTCTCACAGTTTAGAAATAAGAACCTGATGAATCTGTTCAAAAAACTCTGCAAGCATAACCAGTTATGGAAGTACAATTTGATACGCGACAGACTTGATGTGTGCACGTAGAGACACGTGAGGGACAGGAAAGCAGCAAGAGATGCAGCGGTGAGGGCACATGTTGAAGCAGTAGCTGCACAGTTGGCAACAGGAACAACGGCCGTGGAGGAGGAGCCTGTTGGGCTATGTGACCTGCCAGGCTTTGACCCACCTGGTACTAGGAGAAGGCTCGGGAGGTCGATTAAAACCTTCGAGCAGTGGATAGAGCATGAGCCTCTGGAGAGGTGGTCTTTGCTACATGACACACATGGAGCAAGGTACGGTGTCATGACAACGAACCTCGCGGAAACATACAACTTTGTCCTCAGAGGAAACCGGGCATTGCCACTTACAGCCATCGTTGAGGGTATTTTCTATGGCACGTCAAGTATTTCAGAGATAGACATCAAAAAGCAGAGCAACATATCTGGAACAACCCAAATACACGGTACTGTGAAAGAGTCACGAAGTACATGGACAACAAGATGCAAAAAGCTAGGTCACACACTGTAGTCGCCATCGGTAATCAAGAAAGAAGGTTTGAGGTCCGCTTACCCAACAACAAATTCGGATGTGCAAATGAGTTGAGGACGCATGAGGTGAAAATTGGCAATGAAGCCTGGCCAACGTGTGAGTGCACATGCAATAAACCGAAATTGCTTCACCTACCTTGCTCACATGTGCTTGCTGCTTGCGGGCAGCTTGGAATGGACGCAATATCGTTTGTGTCTCCATTTTTTCTGAAAGAGTCTGTCCTCAATACCTGGACAGGTGAGCTGATGGGTTTTCGATCAATGGGTAATTTCAACAGCGTCAACCCCGCCGAAAGGCGTTACATTCCAAACCCAGAGCATATGCGTACAAGTAGAGGCAGACGGCAGTGTCAGCGCATCCAGAATGATATGGATGAATCTGAAGCAGGAGGTCCGACTAGGCAATGCATTCTATGCAATGAATTTGGCCATAGGGACACTAATTGTCCCACCTTCGTCACTGGGCGTGGACGAGGCAACCGGGGAAGAAGAGGAGGTAGAGGCAGTAGAGGAGTAAGGGCGAGAGGAAGAAGCTAAGCTAGCAGTAGTATGTTCTGAATTTGTATTAAGTGTGGTGTGGCACTATGTTCTGAATTTGTATTAAGTGTGGCACTATGTTCTGAATTTGTATTAAGTGTGACACTATGTTCTGAATTTGTATTAAGTGTGGCACTATGTTCTGAATTTTTATTAAGTGTGGCACTATGTTCTGAATTTGTAATAAGTGTGACACTATGTTCTGAATTTTTATTAACTGTGACACTATGTTCTGAATTTGTATGCATGCGGCGCTTGAGTGGAGATTTGTATTAAGTGTGACACTATGTTCTGAATTTTGTATGTGCTGGAATGTCGGGATTGTGGTTGCTGAATGGGGACATTGATAGGGGTCATCGTGCTGCGATATGGTATGAGCGCAAGCTTGAGCCTCTGGTCACTCGCACTCCTAAGGAAAACTGGATGATACACTCAGGATGGCTTCAGCGGTACGTGCTTTATTAATTTGCACACTGACATGCATATTAATGGTTGAAATGGGAGACACTAACTGAAATGTTCTCTTATGAAGGTTGAAATGGGCCGGCCTTTTACCTTTCGCGCGTCTGGTTGAGTCTATCCCGGGTGAGAAACGCCTCGCCATCGATGGGTCTTTGCTGAGCTGCTTAGTGGACCGTTGGAGGCCAGAGACCCACACGTTTCACTTCAGATGGGGAGAGATGGCTCCTACTCTGGAGGATGTGTCACTTTTGCTCGGACTACCATTGGCAGGTCATGCCGTAGGACCGTTGGACGCACCGGCTGGTTGGGAGCGAGCTCTTACACAACGTTTTCATGGTGTTTTTACGGATGCTCCGGATCCGGTATGGGAGCATCACGGACCTAAGTATGAGTGGTTGCTAAATTTCCGGGTAATTTCCCCTACCTATTATCTTCAAGTTATCGTGCATACAGTTTTATAGAAAATAATTGCGGCTTACTAAAACTTTCTCTTCGCTTAATGCAGATCCAGAACTTCCGGGCGCCGTTGACTGCGGAACAGATCACTCGGAGCCTGGAGGCCTACTTAATGTGGCTTTTCGGCAAGGTGATGTTCACGGAGAACCATGTCACCACTATTAGCGCGCTCTACATCCCTATGGCACTCGAGATAGCGAGCGCTCAGACGGCGTATCAGATCAGACAGAGGAGTTGGGGTTCGGCGGTCTTAGCGGCTACATACCGAGGTATGTGCAATGGTTGCTAGCTTACATCGAGAAAGCCAGCCCTTCTTGGATGCCCTCTATTCCTACAACTGTGGTCGTGGGAGAGGTTCTCTATAGGGCGACCAGATGTACGTGTTCATGAGCCTATAGACGCCATGTTTGATGTTGACGGCATCGACATGCCTACTTTCGGTCTGTGTTGGACACGTCACGAGGTATGCACCGTGTTGTAGTTTAATGCAACTTTTTTCTGCACAAGAGATAGTTCGATGCTAGCGGCTACTAACTTTTCTTCTCTGCAGAGACGCTTTGCTAGTGATTAGACCAGGAATGCATGCACAGCATTGAACGAGCAGTTCGATGCGTACATCGGGGTCATCTGGCAGCCCTACACGGAAGCAACCATACAAGCGAGATACCCTGGTGGTATGTCTGTGCTATGTACAAGGGACCGAGATTACTGGATGACAAAATCTAAGATCATCTTCGATGTCTTCATCGAGGAGATGGCACAACAGAGGGTTATGAGGCAATTTGGTCTTCTGCAGTTGGAGCTACCTCCCCTATAGAGAACCCGGTGCCAGCACACATCCACAGGTATTAACCAGTTTTTCAATGTTGCATTATCTTTCATAGTAATCCATTCGAAGCTTTAGGTAATTGTTGAACACACACCACAATTTTAGGACGACAAGGAAGGGCATGACCAGGACAACTGCTGACTGGCTAGTTAGACTAGAGCCGTATGTTATAGAATGGGAGACAGCAAACACAAATCTATGGCACGAGAATCACAATTTCGATCTCGATGAATTCAATCTCTATTTGCGGCGCTACATGACCGGAACACGGTTACGCATCGTTGAGTACTCCCACCCAGAGGAGATACCGGATCCTACTCCGTCGGATATGTACCCGAGCTATGATACTTCGGGCTCTAGGCAGTACGCGGTAAGATATATTTTCTTTATGTAATGTTGTCACATACTTTGACGTGCAAGAGAGAGACATTATTAATCGTCATGGAAATTTGCAGGCTACCTTGACACGCGAACTCTACGACGACGTGACCACCTTTGGACGATCACTATCGTCTGGACCTCTTCTTCAGCATCGTCCAGTGGTACAGCCCTTCTTGGAAAGAATTCAGAATAAGATGCGGACTATGTACGAGGCTATCACGTGCACCCAGAGAACCGATGTTGTTCAGCACCAGTAGGAGCAGCCGCGTCACTCCATGCACCGACATCAACAACGTCCACGTCTAGCACATCAGCCGACAACCAGGCCACCCCGTCCTGACCAACCTGGCAGTTCTACGTGGCACCCGCAGCACTTTGGTCCCACGTCGAGCTTCATGTTATCTCCACAGCCATAGCAACACGGTCCCTCGTCGAGCTTCGTGTTATCTCCACAGCCACAGCAGCACGGTCCCTCGTCCAGTTTCGTGTTTGAGCCAGAGCAGCCGTCACAGCCAGCAGGTATGTGTCTTCATATTTATTGTTTTCAATATTAATTGACGCGACCTCATTCTTCATGATGAAACGTTCCATCGCGTAGGAGCCTACGGATATCAGGCGTCTATGTCGGCATCACATGATACGTTTGGGAGTGATCAACATCCCGAGGAGAACATACAGGCTCAGATGTCGCAGCACACCCAGTGGATGAACATGTTTTCGACTCCTCCACCAGGCCCCACACAGGATACACAGCATGACCAGGGAGAGTCTGAGATTCCTCCTCATCACATTAGGGCACCCGACAGGTTGGGATGGTCGCCGCTTCCAGATCCGCCTCCCCGCCAGGCCAGACGTCGTCACTGACGCTTCTATCTATCAGTAGAGACATTACCATCTATTTCTGTGTGAGACTTATGTCTATTCTATGTATGAGACAAATGACTATGTACTTATGTATGAGACATATGCCTACTCTATTTTAGTACTCTATTATCCGAACTACAAGATCATATTTAGATAGAACATAATACTCATACAACGAGACATTACAAACAACTAGATAGAACTACATCTAAATTAAATGGTACGTAACTGAAGTCACAACATACAGCATAAAAACTATATGAAGTCATCATCGTCATCCTCGATCGATGCAGAACTCTTGCCCTTCGACTATGCAGAAACCTTGCCCTTCGATGATGAACTCTTGCCCTTCGATGATGCAGAACCCGGAAGCGGCGGCATGAAGATATCATCTTCGTCCTCGCTCTCCTCAGTCCATAAACATGGATTATTTGCTGCAATCCTTCTGAAAGTTTCACTCTTCGGCACCACTACCTTCTTCCACCTGTCATGCAACCTAAGAAGTTCTTTACGTACCCCCTCATAGGTCCTTTCAGGCCACCCAGACCTACGTAATTGGTGAGCCAACTCATTCATTATGGTGTCACTACCGGTGAGTTCGTCCCATGGAACTATCCTATTATCCATCCTGAATTCGGTAGCTAGCCTCAGAAGAGTCCTGCTCATCCCAGGGTGAAAACTACGATCGAAAGGATAATGGGACATCTCAACTACACTAGACTAGAATGCTTATCCACCTCCGTCTGAAGGGGGTTTTATAGGTAGAGAGGAGAAAATGGCGGGAAAGAACGACTGCGGTATGGCGGGAAAGGGTTGGCGGGAAATGGGTGGCGGGAAACGGGTGGCGGGAAATAGTTGGCGCGAACATATGGCGGGAAAGGGGTTGTGCGGAATACGTCATAGTTTTAAAAAAAACCAGGGATCGTTCGGAAAAAAATGGTGGCTTGCACCAGTCGGCCCACTGCAGGCCTATCGGCCAACTGCAGGCCGACTGGACCCTGTCGGCCAACTGCAGGCCGACTGGACTTGATCTGGTGGCCGACAGCCCAATCGGCCAGCAGCAAGCAGATGGGCCACCAGTAGGCCTGCTGTGGGCTGACTAGGCTCAGTCGGCCTGCAGCGGGCCGACGGTGTATTATTTTTGAAAAATATTTTTTCAGCATAATATTTCTGTAATTTAATAAAAAAATGTACTATTTAAAAAATTAGCGAAAATATGGCTATATGTAGGCCAAAAAGGTCATTGTTATGCAAGTGTGGTATTCAACCTTGGAGAAATGGTGTGCTTTTTTATGAAAAACTCATGTAGTAATATTAGGACACGTTGTGAATTTGTTTTTGACACCTTTTGTTTTTATTATTTATTTTTTTTCTAGAAAAGTTGGAGAAATGCTAAATATAGATTATTACATATAATTTATGATTTTGATTCGTATTTATCATTGCAAATATTAAACCAAGCATTGCATAGAATTTATAATGAAAATGAGCTCAAGTGAGTACTTGAAAAGTGTGTGCGCATATTTTAGTGTGATGTTATTAGAGATAGTCCAATTGGTGATCTGTCATTATTTACCCTCATATATATGTATTTTTCTAAGATTTTTATTATAAGATATTCTACCAATATTATGACTTCATGCCAATTCCAATTAATTTTGGACAACACTCATATATTCTTTCGTTGTTTTGCCTTCAACAGCCAACCATAATGCAAAAGTAATATATTACATGAGAAATGATGATTTTAATTCATATTTGTCATTATAGGTGTTAAAGCAAGTTGTAGAATTTTCTTGAAGTATAAAAGATTCAATGGTCACTGCCTCACTGGAATGTTTGGGTGGTACGAAGTTCAAGATTTGGGGTGTAAGTATTATAAACTTTTTCAGAGTTAGTCTATTATGTGAATAATCTATTTTTTATCTTATGTATTCTTCTCTAATCACATGGTTATTTTATCATTTGTTTTGAAATCATGCAAAAACTCACCAGTGAGGAATTTAAACCTGTGTGTCCTGAAGACTTAACTTCGACAGTGAAGCTAAATAACTCACTTTGGAGGAGATTTTCAAGTGTTCGCTCATGGAAGAATTAGGTTTGACTAAGCACACATGAGATGCGAAGGCTTCAATCTTACTTTCACTTAGAATCTCCTTAATAGTACAGTTTGTCTTGCCACTCAAATGAGGAATAAAGAAACTAGAACGAAAAGTATATACAACAACTTTCAATTTTTCAATGGGCGTTCTGAAGACTTCAATGCTCTCATAACGTTTTCAAGGGTCATCACCCCAAATCCTGTGGGGTCTGTCACGTGTGTATATTTACAAACACATTGTTATTTTAAA